>NC_068913.1:94537500-95151666 GCF_023091745.1 Budorcas taxicolor
TGCAGGAGATAATAGGGCCCCTCAAGAAAGTGCCAAAGGACAGGTTTTTAAAATAAAAGCCAGGAAGCAGTCTGGGGAGGATTCGTAGAAGTGTGACGTCAGGAGACTCTTGTGGGCAATTGCTAACATTGGATTAGTCAAAAAGTTCATTCGATTTTTCCATTTCAGCTTAAAAAACCCAAATGAACTTTTTGGTCAACCCACAATAGGCAAAGTAAACACTGTTAGAATTGTTTAACCAATATAGGTTTAACTGTGGTTCCAAACAAGTGATGACCTTGCCCCCACCAGTAGTGGAGCCATGTCTGAAGCCACTGGCCATGTCTGAATGAAGCGTTTTGGATTGTCACAATTTGGGGGTGGGGTTGGGGTGGTCACTGCTATCCTCATCTTATTGGGCAGAGGCCATGGATGCTGTTAAACATCTTACAACACACAGGAGAGCCCACTGCCCCCAAACAAAGAATTATCCAGCCCCAAATGTGAACAGTGCCGAGTTTGAGAAGCTCTCTCGTGAAACATGCTGCTGCTCCTGCCAAACGCTCAGACTGTGCCTGGGGGACTGCTTTGCAGGTCAGAAAGGGCAGGAACTGGATAGACATCTACAAAGCCTGCAACACCATGGCCCTGGGGGTGACCTCCTCCGTGCCCTGCCTGCCTCTTCCCAACATCCTCCTCATGGCTAGTGTCAAATGGCACCACAGGCAGAACCAGACATGGAACAAACCATCCACAGCCCCCAAGATCATCCTGAAGAGGTGAGCATTCTGAAGTAGGGCAAAATGGGAGGCACGTAACATGGACAGGAAGGAGGGCCAGTCTACATCCCCACTTTCCTTCTTATTGCATTCACTGCACTGAATTCTTAGGAAGTCTTTCTACTCTGGGGCAAGGGACAAAGAAGCCAACGGGTCTAGGAGATGAAGCGTTGGTTGGGAGATGCAGGTTCTAGACCTTATGCAACTGACTAGACTCGAAACCAGAGAAGGCAATGGCACCCCACTCCAGTACTCTTGCCTGGAGAATCCCATGGATGGAGGAGCCTGGTAGGCTGCAGTCCATGGAGTCGCTAGGAGTCAGAAACAACTGAGCGACTTCACTTTCACTTTTCACTTTCATGCATTGGAGAAGGAAATGGCAACCCACTTCAGTGTTCTTGCTGGGAGAATCCCAGGGACGGTGGAGCCTTGTAGGCTGCCATCTATGGGGTCGTGCAGAGTCGGACACGACTGAGGCGACTTAGAAGCAGCAGCAGCAGACTCAAAACAATTTTTGAGTCCCAAGTTACTTGATGCATTTCAGTTTTCCTACTGGTAAAGTGAATTGCATAACGTCTTTCTTGGAACTGTAATATTATGCTTGTCCAGGATGCAATGGCCCTTTTATTTTTTCAGATTTCCAACTTTTTATTTTGTATTGGGGTATAACCGATTAACAATGTTGTGGTAGTTTCAAGTGAACAGCAAAGTGACTCAGCCATACATATAACCTGTATCCATTCTCCCCCCATATCCTCCTCCCATCCAGGCTGGCGCATAACACTGAGTATTGTTCCATGTGCTATACCCTTGCTGGTTATCCATTTTGAATACAGCAGTGTGCAGTGGCCCTTTTAGATGCTGGAGCCTCTTCAAGTAATTTGCAGGATATCTCAAGAATCTCTAGATATTCCCAGAAGCCCAAGTTAACCTTTCATTGCTCCATGTTGTTTCAATAATAAACCTCTCCGTTATGTTCTAAGCAGCCGCTATAGCAAGTGCATCCCAGTTCAGCTGACTAATCCCAGATCCAAAGCCAGCTCCCTGAACTTTAGCTCCTTTGGGAAGAGTAATTGAGGCCTTAAGGTCAATGAATGGACAAGCTGGACAGTGGGACCCAGCTCCTAAGAAAATTAAAAATCCCTATGATGCCAGCTACCTTACTCCCAGGCTGCCCCTCTCAAGCAGGATTCAGGGAACACCAGCATGAAAGTCGTAGAAGGATAGGTGGAGGTTAAAATGCAGAATCCAGGGCCCAACCCCAGACCTACTGAATCTGAATCTTTGGGAGTATCTTCAGGTGTCTGCATTTTAACCAAGCTCCCCAGATGAATCTGATCTCCCTAAAGTTTGAGAATCACTGTGCTGCTAACCATTCACTCCTACCCACCCCCAAAGCCTTGGTCCTAAAGAAGACACTCTTCATTTTCATGAAGACAGGGTTGGACCGTGTGTGTTGTCAATGTACGTCTTCCCTTGCATCTTCAGGATTCTCCCATTGAAGTTTGTGGAGCTCCAGGTCTCTGACAGCCTTCAACGTGTCCTGCGGTTGAGGACAGTCACAGAGAAGATATACTATCTAAAACTCCACCCCGACCATCCTGAGACTGTCTTCCACTTCTGGATCCGGCTCATTCAAATTCTGCAGAAGGGCCTGTCCATCACCACCAAAGACCCCAGGATTCTTGTCACTCACTGCCTGGTACCCAAGAGTAGCTGCAGTCCCTCAGGAGACTCACAGGTAAGTGGACACTATGGCCTCCTCCAGCCAAGGCCAGAGCTGAGCTGTAGAGCTTTGGTAAGCTGATATGGCAGCACCCTGGGAAGGCGATCCCTGCCTTAGGCCTTTTCTAATCACTTTTTTGATTAAAATTCACTCAAGTGTACAGTTCAGCATTTTCAGTAAATGTATAGAGTTCTGCAACCATCACTACAATATCACCCTAAAAAATTCCCCTCATGCCCATTTGCAGTCATTCTGTTCGTACTTTCTGCCCTAGGCAACCACTGAACTGTCTTCAAACTCTACTCATATTTCTGAAACATTTCACATACATGGAATCCTATAATATATAGTGTTTTGTGTCTGGCTTCTTTCTCTTAGTGTAAGGTTTTTCAAGTTCATTCATATCATAGCATGAGGCCAACTCTCTGTTAGAGTCACAGATTATCAACAATTTCTTCCTTTTTATTGCTGAATAGTATTCCACTGCATGGATAGACCACATTTTGTCTAGTCACCAGCTGATGGACATTTGGATCATTTTCGTGCATGCACGCTCAGTCCTGTCCAACTCTTTGAGACCCCACGGACTGCATCCCACCAGGCTCCTCTGTCCATGAAATTTTCCAGGCAAGAATACCAGAATGGGTTGCTCTTTCCTCCTCCAGGGGATCTTCCTGGCCCAGGTATTGAATCTGCATCTCCTGTATCAGCAGGCAAATTCTTTACTGCTGCACCACCTGGGAGACCTTTGGATTATTTCATTTGGGCCTTATTATGAATAATGCTGCTGTGAACATTTGTGTACAAGTTTTTGTATAGATGTATGTTAGGGCATGTTTTCATTTGTTGTGGGTAGATTCCAAGAATTTGGAATTGGTGAGTCATATGGTAAGTTTGTGTGTAAACAGGCAAACCTTTTTCCAAAGTGACTGTACCATTTACATTCTCACCAGGAATGTGAGAGGGTTTCGCTTTCTCCACATCTTCACCAACAATGATATTATCTTCTTAATTAAAGCCATTCTAGGGAATATGTTGTGTTTTTAATTAGGATTTCCTGTCAAGGAACTTTTCAGAGACTTGTTAACCATTTACATATATTCTCGGTGAAATTTCTATTCAAATCTTTTGCTTATTTAAAAAAATTTTTTTAATTGAGTTGTAAGAGCTCTTTGCATATTATGGATACAAGTCCTTTATCAGATATATGACTTGTAAATGTTTTTTCACAGTCTGTGAGTTGCCTTTTCATTTTCTTAATGATGTTTTCTAAGGAGCAAAAGTTTTAAATTTTGATGAAGTGCAGTTTATCAATTTTTTCTTTAATAGATCTGACTTTTAGTGGTGTATCTAAAAACTTTTTGTTCAACCGAAAGTCACAAAGGTGTTATCCTATATTTTCTTCAAGAAGTTGTATAGACTTCTTTTTAAAAAAAAATTTTTTTTTTGGCCACATCACGTGGCATGTGGGATCTTAGTTCCCCAGCCAAGGACTGAATACGAGCCTCTGCCATTTGAAACATGGAGTCTTAATCACTGGACCACCAGGGAAGTCCCTAGACTTAGCTCTTACGTGTAGGTCTTTGATCCCTGAATTAATATTTTTGTATGACGTGAGGTAAGGGTACACTTTTAAGTAAATTTTTTTTGGCATGTGAATGTTATAACTGGTCTAGTACCATTTGTTATAAGACTATCCTTCCCACGTTGAATTGTCTTGGCATTGGACCATAAACCTAAGGATTTATTTCTGGCTTCTCAGTTCTGTTCCATTGATCTGTTTGCCTATTCTTGTGCCAATACCACAACGTCTTGATAAATGAAGCTTTATAGTAAGTTTTTTGAAACTTTTGAATTTTAATATTTGAAATTGGGTGTTGTAAATCTTCCAGTTTTGCTCTTTCTCAAATTGTTTTGGAATAGCCAATTCCAGATCCTCTGCATTTCCATGTTAATTTTAGGATCAACTTGCCAATTTCTGCAAAAAAACACAAACAAACCTGCTAGAATTTTGATAAGGACATGTTGAAGTTATACAACAATCTGGGGAAAATTGACGTCTTGACAATATTGAGTCTTTCAGTACATATGTATACAAAGTCTTTCCATTTATTCAATCTAATTTAATTTCCCTTAGCAATGTTTGCAGCCTTCAGTTTATAAGTTCTGCACTTATTTTGTTCAATATATTCCTAAGTATTGATTGTTGTTGATATTATTGTGACCGGAATTGTGTTGTCTTAATTTTGTATCGCTTATTGAAAGTATATAGAAATACAGTCGATTTTTGTGTATTATTGTTTATTAGCTGTAGTAGTTTTCATGGATTCCTTAGGATTTTCTACATATATGCATACATTCTTATTATCTGTAAATAAATACAGCTTAATTTCATTTCTCATTTGGATCCATTTATTTGTTTATTGCTTATCGCATTAGTTAGAACCTTCAGTACAATGTTTAATAAAAGTAACAAAAGCAGACATCCTTGCCTCATTCCGGGTATTAGGGGGAAATATCCAGTCTTTCACTAAGTATGATATTAACTACGGGATTTTTGTAGATGCCCTTTATAAGATAGAGAAAATTCCTTTCTATTCCTTGTTTATTAAGAGTTTTTATCATGAATGGGTATTAGACTTTGGCAAATGCTTTTTTTCTGTCTACTAAGATGATCATATTGTTTGTTCTTTATTCTATTAATATAGTATATTGTTGTTGTTTAGTTGCTAAGTTGTGTCCAATTCTTTGCAACCCCATGGACTGTAGCCTGCCAGACTCCTTTGTCCATGTCCATAGGATTTCCCAGGCAAGAATACTGGAATGGGTTGCCATTTTCTTCTCCAGGGGATCTTCCCGACCCAGGGATAGAACCCAGGTCTCCTGCACTGGCAGGCAGATTCTTTACCACTGAGCCAACAGGGAAGCCCATATATTATATTACTTTAATTCTTAGATGTTAAACCAGGCTTGTGTTCCTGCAATAAATTCCATTACATTACGATGTATATGAGCCTTTCTATATAGTTTGATTTGGTTTGCTAGCATTTTGTTAAAAGAGTTTTTCACCTATGTTCATTAGAGATTGGTCTGTAGTGTTCTTGTGATAGCCTGGCTTTGGTATCAGAATACTCCTTGCCTTATTGAGTAATTTAAAAAGTGTCCCTCCTCCTCTGTTTCTGAGTTTTTGAAGAATTGATGTTACTACTTCTTTAAATATTTGATAGAAATCAGGGAAGCCACCTGGGCCTTTTTGCCTCAGGCCTTGGAGTCTAATGAACCGAAGCCTGACGTGAGCTACAACATAAGCTCCACAATGGCTGAGATTTTTGTTTTTTTCACTGAGATTCCCCGGTGCCTGGTAAGTAGTTGATATTCAGTAAATATTAATATTAAATGAACATGAGCAGTGTGCACAACTAGGGGACATCCCAGGTGGTGCAGTGGTAAAAAATCTGCCTGCCAGTGTGGGAGATGCAAGAGATATGGGTTTGATCCCTGGGTCAGGAAGATCCCCTGGAGGAGGAAATGGCAACTCACTCCAGTATTCTTGCCTGGAAGAGTCTATGGACGGAGAAGGCTGGTGGGCTACAGTCCATGGGGCCTCAGAGTCTAACATGACTGAGCATGTGCACACACACACCCGCACAACTAGAACATCCGAGGGGCATCACAGCCAACAAGAAAAGAGGCAATTTTACTTTGGCACAAAAAGCACCCCAACACAGGATATTTCTTAGAGAAATGAATTTGAAAAACATTTAATTTCTACAATAAACATTTAACCCCCTCTATTTAAATATAAAACCAAGTACAGTAAGTTTTATTAAAGTTTATATTAATAGACTGTTCAATAACATAGTAAGGTATGTTAAGAATAGCTTATCTACACTAAATTATGTTTTAACAATATTATTCTTAGGACATCAAAGGAAATTTATAACAATAGAGATCAAAACAGATATAGCCTCAGAACTGCCTCTCTGAGCTGCTGACATGGCTTTGTCTGATGGAACACTTTAGGTTCTAACACTTTAGGGTCTAGACCATGATATTAGGAAACTGTGCAGAGATGCTAAGACCTTAACAACCTGGCTTTGTTTTTCTTTGCTCTATCTAGTTAGTACAGAAGAAACCCCAAGCTTCCCAGCCCAGCGAGAGCCTCATGCAGCTGATGGCCAAAGGGGAGAGTGAGGCCCTCTGTCAGATCTTTGCGGACTTGCATCAGCACCACCTGTTCAGGTACATGACTCAAATCCAGCCAGCTTGATGTCCGCAGGTGGTCTGCCCCAGAGACCCAGAAACCAAGTAATCTGATTAAGGGACACAAGGAAGTACATGAAATTCTGCCCTTCCATATCCAATCCAGTCTGTATTCTTGACTCAGGGAAACCTTTCTGTGGTCTCTTTGCCTGCTTGTCCTCCACAAGCACTGTGGGCTTGACTTCAGAGGAGGATATTCATAAAAAATGAAAAGTAACCTCTTCAATATTAAGAATAAATTAGTGACACAGTGGAAATGTAAAACCTAATTTCTAATCTAGTTCCTAGATTTCCTGCTGAGAAATAATCAAAACATTGTTTAAAACATCCTCTATCACTGAGTTCCTTTACCTACATACTTGGCCTCTGCTTGGACTCTATGGAGCTTCTGTGGTCATTTTTTTAAGTGTTTTCTGGAAAGCTCCCTCATGTAGGCCTGTCTTCTCCATGTCTGAGGAAATGTCATTGTAGGTACAGATGACTTGGGGTTGACTCTTGGGACTGGTGTATGAGAGAGACAAAAGCAGAGCACAGTTAGACCTCAGAGTACCACAGCCAGAGAGCGAAGATCAAGTGGGAACCGGAGTCCTAGCGAACTTGACATGTGGTGTCAAAGAAAGGGGAGAACAGAAATAAGTTAGTAAATGTCACCACGAGAGAAAGACACCAGAGAAGGAGATTTTGTCATGACAGGGACCAGCAACTCCGAGAGAGAATTTTAAAGAGAAAGTTCTTTTGTATGTATGAGTGCCAGTAATAAACTGAAAATCAGGAGAGCGCAGAGGAGGCAAAGTCTTGTAGTGGGTAAGTGCTCACATAGGTTTGGACCCAAGTCACTGCTCTGACTATGAGCCCTTGGGCACATTGCTGAACTCTGCTGGGCCTCAGTTTTCAGATCTGTAAAGTGGAAATTATGATAATGCCAACCTCATCCAGATAGTGTCAGTATAAAATGAACCCAAATGCATCAAGTGCTTGGCTGGTCCTCAGCAAATTTAGAGGCAGTTATAAGTTAACTTTCAACAAATATTAACTTGTATTCTAACTTGGGCTGAAAGTAGGAAAGTGATAACACAAGAAAAAGACTTATTAGTTGCCCACTGTTGAATAATTTTTTATACTGGGGTTGTCACTCGGTATATCACACAGAGATCTGTAATGAAGAAGTTCCAGGGTAAGATATCACATTCTGAACAGGAGATCTGGACTTAATACAGCAATTTTTTTTTTTTTTGACCACACCACTCAGCTTGCAAGCTCTTAGCTCACTGACCAAGGGTAGAACTCCTGACCCCAGAAAGTGCAGAGTTCTAACCATTGGACCATCAGGGAATTCCCAGAACAAGATATTCTGAAGCAACTTTTTGATTGTCTCAAAATGTTAACTCACAGATTTTCTTTATTACTCTTAGGACAAGCCTCTGTTTATACCTCATTAGCCACACCTATATTTAGTCAAAGCTATGATTTTTCCAGTAGTCATGTATGAATGTGAGAGTTGGACCAGAAAGAAAGCTAAGCACTAAAGAATTGATGCTTTCAAATTGTGGTGCTGGAGGACTCTTGAGAGTCCTTTGGACTGCAAGATCAAACCAGTCAATTCTAAAGGAAATCAACCCTCAATATTCATTGGAAGGACTGTTGCTGAAGCTGAAGCTCTAATGCTTTGGTCACCTGATGCGATGAGTCAACTCATTGGAAAAGACCCTAATGCTGGGAAAGATTGAAGGCAAAAGAAAGGGTGGCAGAGGATGAGATGGTTAGATAGCATCACCAACTCAATGAACATGAATTTGAACAAACTCCAGGAGATAGTGGAAGGCAGAGGAGCCACGTGTGCTGCAGTCTATGGAGTTGCAAAGAGTGGGACATGACTTAGAGACTGAATAACGATAGCCACACCCAGTTGCAAAGGAGGCTGGGAAATGAAGCCTTCACTCCGCATAGCCATGGGCCCAACACAAAATTAGATGCTCTGCCTTAGCAGAAGGGAAGAAGGGATGCTGGGGGCCTACTGGCAATCTCTGGCACAGAGAGATTTTAATATCTCTGAAAGGTCAGAGAAGTGAAGACCTGAAGGAAAAACTCACAGAACTCAGATAAAGGATGGGGAAAGTTGTGCAGACTAAGGGAACAAATGGGTGTAAGACGGAGGCTTCGCCCTGAGTAAGAAGCCTAATGAGTCAGTGTAGAGAAAGGGAGGAAGATCAGTGGGAAAGTGGGGATGTTGGTAGGAGGACATATGTAGAAGTGGGCAGGGCCCAAGCCAGGCAGGGCCTGGGAAGCCATGTGAATGGATTTAAGCTTTTAAGTGTAATGGGAACCTTAGCATTTTAAATAGGGAAGTGCTGTGATCCCATTTACATTTTTAAAAGGTCAAGCTGGCTGCTTCGTGACAGCGATTTGAAAACAGGGAGGCTAGGTGTGATGGGACCAGCCAGGGAGCCATGGCAACCGAGTCCGGGCTGTCATATACAAGACGGATCAGAAGGATGCGAGAAGCTGGGAACATTTAATTTTTGCTTCCCCATCTCAAACAATTACTTTGTACAGACGTTTAGTTTCTTCTCTTTCATTTCCCAGCATGAAGCCCTGGAGTGATGATTTTTCTCCTCATTTAGGCAGGTTCTGGTCTGGTTGCAGTTTTAGCAGTTTTTGCACATCAACAGCAATATGCAACTTACAGCAAATAAAATGAATGGCTGCGATGCCAAACAGACGGAGTCACGCCCACTCCACCTCAGCAAAGTCGGCGTCAAGGGTTCTGCTCCCCAAACCCCTACCCCACCCTACCTCCCCCTTCTCTAGTTTTCCTTCTGGTGCTTTAATATGGGTCACATCCACCCAGTATAGCCACAGCTGTCCTTTTTCATATTTATATCTGCCTCTAAAGCTTTTGTTGCATCAGGAAAAATAGAACAAGAAACAAGCTTTAAAACAAGAGTCTCACTCTCTGTTCTTTTCCTTCTGACCTTCATTTCCTTGATCCTGAAATGATTGGAGTTCCAGGAGCAGCAGAAAGACAGAGAACAAAAAGGACAGCTCAGGTAAGGGAGGGCACAGGGCACCCGGATCTTGGAGAATCTTTCTGCTCTGCAGACATAGGAATAAAATTCCCTCCAGCCCCCCATCCCAGCTTTCCTGTGCTGTCAGGATCACCATTTTCCTCCTGTACCTTGGTTCTAGTTCTTCTGGGATCTGCGGTCACCATCGTCTATTTGGCACCACATCACCCCAGTTTTTTTCTTTGAAATATTCTTTACATTCTTGAGTTCATTTCCAAGCCCACAGATCCCACCCTAGTCCACTTTATCATCTCTTGCCTGGGCCACTGCAACAATCTCCTGCTAGTTCATTCATTCATTCAAAAACACACATTGAGCACTCGGTAAGTGCCAAACACTGTTGAAGGCTTTGGAGTCACAGTGAAGAAAAACACAGCATCCCATTCAGGGGTTTATAGTTTTTGGAGTCAAATGGGTAAATTTCCAAATCACATAACCTCTCCTTCCAGGCAACATTCAAAGCTCAAGACTGGGGTGCTCCTGTCTTGAGGGCACAAAGGCAGAACTCCCTCACTCCTTCTGGGAAGCTGTCCCGGAAGACCTGGGGTCTGTGCTGAGTCACAGAGGATGAGTACAAGTGGGCTGGCCGAGGCGGATGAGGCAGGGATCCTAGAAAGAGACAGAGTCCGTGTGAGACAGCATGACACATCCTGGAAACAGCAGCCAGTTCCCGATGCATTCTCAGGTTCTAGTTTACCCTAAATCCACTCATTTTGGCATGGCTGATCCTGCATGAACTTTCCATCTCTTACCCATCTCACCTGATTACTCTCTCCTCCTTAATTGGGAGCTCTCTGCTTCCTTTTCTCCAGCTCAAATCTTCTGCTCTGGTCAAACCTCAGCTATCCTTCCCCATGACTTATTCCTCCTCCTCTGCTCCCTTCTTCCTGACGCCACTCTAAATCCTGCCTAATCATCCAGATACACTCACAACTGAGGCTTCCCCGGTGACTCAGCGTTAAGAATCCGTCTGCAATGCAGGAGACACGGGTTCAATCCCTGGGTCAGGAAGGTCCCCTAGAGAAAGAAATGGCAACCCACTCCAGTATTCTTGCTTGGAGAATTCCATGGACAGAGGAGCCTGGAGGGTTACAGTCCATGGGGTCGCAAAGAGTCAGACACAACTTAGAGACTAAACAATGACACTCGCAACACCTTCCTGTCCAGGCACATCTTGCCTTGCTCATAACCTCTCTTTCATAACATAAGTTCCCTAATTGTTTCATAGGTGTAAGTCTTATTTCTTCAACCAATACTAAACTTTTTTGCATGCCTCTGAATTCCTACAGCGGGAAGCGCAGGTCTGAGAATGCAATAGGAGCTCAATAAATATTCATGCACCACATCCCTAAAGGAATTATTCCTCCAAATCGGCTCATAAGGCAGCCAGAATATCATGTTATATTTGGAGGAGTGCGTAGATCCCAGAGGAGCTGTGCCAACTTATATCCAAACCAGGGATTCAAACTCAAACATCTGCAGGTGTTATAAAGGAGTAAAGAGTCTATGTGTCATAGATATAAGAAATGGCTAATTTTTCTCTCATCCCTATTATTCATAAAACAACAGCTGGGCTGACACGGTTCAGCACTGAAGAGACAGTAGGGAGTGATGGGGACTGTGGCAATGAAAAAGTGAAGGTTTCAATTAAAGTTTCATTAATGGTTGCCATGCTGCAACACAGGCCTGGCATTGCCAGACAATCTGATTTTTCAAGAAAAAACAAAAATCTGAATTTTTATATCACAAACACTCCCACCCCCCACTTCGTAAAAATCTATAGCGTGAAAGTGATAGTTGGTCAGTCGTGTCTGATTCTTTGTGAACCTATGGACTGTAGCCCTCCAGGCTCCTCGGTTCTTAGAATTCTCCAGGCAAGACTACTGCAGTGCATTACCATTCCCTTTTCCAGGGCATCTTCCCAACCCAGAGACTGAACCCGAGTCTCCTGCACCACAGGACAATCCTTTACCATCTGAGCCACCAGGGAAGCCCAACAAAGTACTGCTGCTGCTAAGTCACTTCAGTCGTGTCTGACTCTGTGCGACCCCATAGACGGCAGCCCACCAGGCTCCCCCGTCGCTGGGATTCTCCAGGCAAGAACACTGGAGTGGGTTACCATTTCCTTCTCCAGTGCATGAAAGTGAAAAGTGAAAGTGAAGTCGTTCAGTCGTATCCAGCTCTTTGCGACCCCATGGACTGCAGCCTACCAGGCTCCTCCATCCATGGGATTTGCCTGGCAAGAGTACTGGAGTGGGTTGCCATTGCCTCCTCCCCAACAAAGTACAGTATAGGCCAAAACTTAGTGGGCAAACAAAAGGTATCTGCAGACCAAAGTGAGCCTGGAGGTTGCCAGTTCTCAGCCCCTGTTCTTTATGGTAAGCAGAGCTGACTGCTGGCCCACATTTTCTGCAAGTCTAGAACTGCTTTCTAATATTATGTGATTGCTAATACAGTGGTAAGTCATTCATGTTTTTACACATACATTCAAACACACATTCAAATTTTTGCCAATTTTTCTGCATGTACATACACATACACTCAAAACATATCCCATGAGATTAGTGTTGAAGAAGATAGAGCTAGAGAATATTTCAAACTTATTTCTAGGACTTGAGAAAACAGCTAGAACTTCAGAGTCATAGGACATCTGTGTCATCGGAACTGTTGCTCCCAAGATGTCCCTAGGCTGATTGCAATGAATGATCCTGGGATGTACTTAGGACCCTGTTCTTTCCTTGGACCTGAAGGAACCCCTCTTTTCTCTTTGGGCCAAGTAGCGTACACTTTCAGTTTGGAAGGACGCTCACACCCCAGCCTCTTAAAACTTTTGGATGATCAGAGGGAGAGAGAGAGGGAGCTACATTTGGAAAAGCCAGCGTTCCCAAGTGTACCTGTGTAGTTGAACATGTAACTTCCCCATTTGTGGGTGATGTGATCTATATGGTCCTTCCTAAAACTTTAATGTGCAAATACCTCCCTAGGGATCTTGTTAACATGTAGATTCTGATTCAGAGCATCTGGGCAGACCTGAGACTGCATTTCTCACATGCTCTGGGTGACGCCAACGCTGCTGGGCTGTGAGCCACCCTTAAGTAACTTGAGCCAAGTGGACCAAGAACAGGCTCTGGCTTCAGACCATCTGGGTTCAAGGGCATTGCCTGTTCAGCTAGCTGAATCTCCTGGGGAAATTCACTTGGTTAACCTCTCCAAGCCACGTTGGTTGCCTCGTTTTATGGGTACTGCCTGTTGACATGATGTAGTGGTAAAAACACGGGCTCTGTTGCCTGGCTATCTGGCTTGGGATTCTGGCCTTGCCTCCTCACGATGTGACCATGGGTAAGTGACTTCACTTTGCTGGGCCTCAAAATCCTCATGCATCAAATGGGGACTATGGCAGCACTGACCTCTTGGAGGTTGCTGTGAGGGTTAAAAGAGCATTAATGCGTGTAATTGTTTGGAAGAGTGCCCGGCCCGTAATAAGCACCTCACAAATGTTGGCTGGAACCTGTGAGTGTGCTCTGTGAATTAAAGTACAAACAACTGCATTCCTTTTTGACCTAGGAAAAAAAACCTCTCCGAGTGAAGACTCCATCCCTTGCACCCGTGACCTCAGTTGGAGGGATTCGTTCACCTACGGAGAGTGGGAAAGAGAGAACCCCTCTGGGCCGCAATCCCTCTCGCTCCTCAGCACTCTGGCAGCCTCCACTGGGCCCCAGCTGGCCCCACTCATAGGTACGGTGACGGCATTCATCTACTGCCTTCCTGGGACCGGCCTGGGTTCAGGTTCTAGGGTCTTGGGAATGATTCCAGGAGGCTGTGGGTTGGGAGTAGGGGACCAGCCACAGCTACCTCAACCCTCTTTCTTCTTGCCCTGTTCTTCTCTACCTCCAACTGGGCTGAGTGAAACCCTAAGAGTGGCACCTTCAGAGCTACCAGAGGCCCCTGGGCTTCCTACAAGTGGCTCAAAAGACAGAGACTAGCAGGACACGGCTGTCACTAGAGCTGCCTTCTCCGTGCTGTGCGGGAGGCATGAGGGGCTGCCTCTGCAGAGGGAGGAGCTCCTTCTCCTTCTCTGGCCTCCATGGGAATCCCAACCTTCTGCTGTGTAGAGTGGGAAGGAGGAAGTCCATAAGGAATGAAAGTGAAAGTCACCTCTGACTCTTTATGACGCCATGGACTGTAGCCCACCGGGCTCCTCTGTTCATGGGATTCTCCAGGCAAGAATACTGGAGTGGGTAGCTGATCCCTCTTCCAGGGGATCTTCTTGAGCCAGGGATCGAACCCGAGTCTCCTGCAAGGCAAGCAGATTCTTTACCATCTGAGGCACCAGGGAAACCCAGGAGGGATGAGGTATAAGGATCAAATTTCTCTGAGGCCCAGCCCTTATCTTTCCATGCACCAAGGCTCATCCATCTATCCATGTATTCATTTAACATTCATTAAGTATTTCCTATGAGCCTCTGTCTAACCAAAGAGAGATCCTTAAAGAAGGTACAGTGGTTTATGTTTTCCAGAGTAAAATATTATCCATAAGCCACTAACTCTTATAAGTTACCTATTATCAACAGTTGATGATTTAAAAAACTAACCAAAGTATCTAGGTGCTGACAGAAGAGCTCATAAGGCAAGCTACATCTTATTGAAAGTTTTTCTCTCCTATACTCACAGGAAGTTCTATTTGAGCTACCCTTTCACAGTAGAGAGAATCATACGACCCTTGCCAACACCACTCTGCAGCATTCAGCTTTCTGCGGGATACTGTCTTTATGGAGGGGAGGAGAAAAGCTGCACCTAAGGAAAAACTAGAATTGTCTCACGCTGACGGCATAGCCTTTCCCTGGAGAATCGCTTGGGAGCATGGCACCCAGATGAGAAGCATTATTCTGGTCCATAACTTTGCATCCTCACTACCACACATCACCGCACCTCACCTCCCTTCCAGCACAAGAACATACGCTCTCAGAAGGACCAGGATCAAGAGAGAGAGAAGGAAGGAAAGAGAACTAGAACTGGAAAAGAGGTGGAAGAGAACAAAACGGGGCTGAAGAGGAAGGTGGAGGGCGGAAAACAGAGAAGAGGGGTGATGCAGAAAAGTGGAAACAGAAGGAAATGAGCAGCACACTGAGAGATGCCTCGCCACGCTTCTATTTATCTAATTTAAAACTTCAAAGTAAGGCCATATACCAAAGGAGACATGTGTTTTCTTCTCTGCTCAGACTCCTCTGGACAAGGATAAGGGGAGAGAAATGAATTCCAGCCAAAGGCCTCTCCTTAAATGTTCCTTTTTGCCAATTTTTCTCCTTAGTCCCTCTGTTTTGATTCAAGCCTTAGACCTTCTTCCTTAGTGCATTTCCTGACTTGGACCTGCTAGCCTGGCCCTGCTGTTCCAAATGGTGGTTTGGGTCTGAGGCTATACAAGTTTCCTGCAGGAGGTTGTAAGACAAGGTGCGTGCGGTAGGGGGAGTTTCTGAGTTTCACAAATAAGGCTTTCTATTGTCTTAGCCCTACAAACACTGGCTCAATTTCTTCTGCATACCATACCCCCTTGAAATAGAGTATCTTGTTAGTACTTATTAGATATTCCAAAGAGAGGAGACAGGCTCAAGCTACAGGTAAATCAGAGGTTCCAGGCTCAAAGTATAGGTAAAATCAAGGGTTCACAAATTATGGATGAAGAGAGTCACTAAGGAGGGTCTGCTAGAGAGACCATGGACTGGTCTCTATTTAAAATGCACAATATTGCACATTCAATAAAAGCCAGACTATACGTATTTCAGAAAAGGTACCCAGCCTTCCAATTGGAAAGCTTTTCTGGACATCTTGCTTTGATTTAGGCTATCCTAGGGGAGGGTATTTTTCTTCACTGAAGCGGTTTTCAGACTGAAATGGTTGGAGGGCTAAAAAGTAAGTTCCTCGATCATCATTGATCAAGCCAAGGGTGAGCTATGTCCTAATTCTTGGTGATTTCAGTACCCACATAAATGATCTTTCCCATACCCTAGTCGCTCTCCTTGTCCTTTAACCCTCCTCAGCCACTGACCACCCCCCCCCCCAACTTACCCTAGAGTTTGCCATTAATAACTGCACCCCACCCCATCATTTCTACTCTCCAACTATATACCATCTCCTGTCTTTCCCTGAGTCTGATAATCCTTCAACCCCACCAATCCTGCAATTTCTTGCTGGGTTTTCATTGTCCCTTCCTGTCCTCACATCCTCATTCCCTTCCCCTCCAGCCTAGATTCCACAATCCATCCTGAATATCACGACTCTCTTGCAAGTACCTTTCAGCGCCTTTGCACCTCTTCCACTTTATTAACTGGCCAGATCGAACTCTCCACCATGACGCTAAACTCTTTTTTGGCTGCACTAGGTCTCAGTTGTGGTACCTGGGATCTTCGATCTTAGTTGAGGCATGCACGATCTTTAGTTTTCAGCGTTCAGACTCTTAGTTGCAGGATCTAGTTCCCTAACAAGGGGTTGAACCCAGGGCCCCTGCATTAGGATCACTAGGGAGTTTCCCACGCCACTAAGCTTGCCTAGAGAAAAATCACATGCCATATTACCCAGTTTCACCTCAACATTATCTCAGTTCTCAAGAGGGTCCTTAATATTGCCTGGAGCTCACACTATGTTCCCCTCATCTGCTCTCTCTGCTGATTGGCTATTTCACTTCTCCTTTGGGTGGGAGGCTTCCCCAGTGCCTCCTGATGACCCAGCTTCCTATTTCACTGGGAACATAGTAGCAATTGAAAGAGAACTCCAAGTTCTCATGACCACCCCTACCACTCACCTAGAACTAGACCAGCAGATCTAGATTCTCTCCTTGTTAATATAAAAGAATTGCTTGCTGCTGCTGCTAAGTCGCTTCAGTCGTGTCCAACTCTGTGCGACCCCATAGATGGCAGCCCACCAGGCTCCCCCGTCCCTGGGATTCTCCAGGCAAGAACACTGGAGTGGGTTGCCATTTCCTTCTCCAATGCATGAAAGTAAAAAGTGAAAGTGAAGTCGCTTAGTTGTGTCTGACTCTTAGCAACCCCATGGACTGCAGCCTACCAGGCTCCTCTATCCATGGGATTTTCCAGGCAAGAGTACTAGAGTGGGGTGCCATTGCCTTCTCCTAGCTCTAAGCAAAGTCCAGCTCTTCCCCTGTTGTACTGGGTCCCCTCCCACCTCACCTACTCAAGGACATTGCTCCAGCAACTCTCCCTTCTCCCTTCATCATCAATTTGATTCTCTCTTAGAGGCTTCCCATCAGTAACAAACATGCTGGCATTTTTCCTTCCATTTAAAAACATGAAAAAAATAAAACAAAACCTCTCTTGGGCTCTCTGCCCACTCTGTTCCCCTTTAGTAAACTCCCTGAAAGGGTTTCCAATGTTTTGCTTCCCATTTTCTCTTGAACCCTTCCACTTCAACACCAAACCTGATCTTCACATTGCTAAAGCCAATGGCCAATGAGTCCTCACCCCTCTGTTAGCATGTAACATATGTGATTTCTCCTGGAAACACTTCCTCATTTGCCTTCTAGAACACTATGCTCTCCTCTTTCACTGGCTTTTCTTCTCAGTTTCCTTTGCTAATTCATTCTCATCAACACCCCTCCACCATCAACATCATCACGATCTCTAAACACTAGAATTGCAGGACTCAGTCTTGGGTCTCTTCTAATCAAACCTCATGGTTCATACCACACATAAACCAGTTACTCCCAAATGTATCTCTCTAGTCCAGAACACTGTGATTGCCAACTGCCTACTTGACAACTCCATTTGAATTTCTAATAGGCATCTCAACATGTCCAAAAAAAAGATCTCTCAATACTGACTTGCTCCCCACAAGGTCTTTTCTATCCTTGTAAATGGCAGCTCCATATTTCTACTTACTCAAACCTGGAGTCATCCTTGACTCCTCTTTCTCTCCATCTCATTTCCAAACCATCAGGAAACACCTTTAAACTGCTTTCAAAATATACACACAATCTGACACTTCTCAGAATTTCTACTGTTATCACCCTGGATCAAGCCATCATCATCTGTATTGTTGTAAAAGTCACCTAAATGAATGGCTTGTTTCTAATATTACCCTCTTCAATTTCATGTGACCCCTTTTTTTCAAAGCTTGGCTTGATTTTTTTTTTTTTTCTAATTGATGGTAACGTACTTTTCCATGACTCCGATGTTAAAGAATCCACCTGAAATGCAAGAGACCCTGGTTTGATCCCTGGATCAGGGAGATCCCCTGGAGAAGGGAATGGCTAACCATACCACTATTCTTGCCTGGAGAACCCCATGGACAGAGAAGCCTGGCAGGCTACAGTCCATGGGAATCACAAAGATTTGAACATGACTGGTTGACTAATACTACTTTTTGTACAGAACATTATTTTATTTTTTTAAAACCTATTTATTTGGCTGAACCAGGTCTTTGTTGCAGCACACAGGATCTTTAATCTTTAGTTGCAACATGTAGGATCTAGTTCCCTGATCACGGATGGAACCTGGGCCCCCTGCATTAAGAACATGGAGTCTGAGCCACTGGGCCACCACAGAAGTCCCTAATGTGACCCTTATAAGATCTTAGGCATGTCACTTTTCTGCTTAAAACCTTCAAATGGCTTCCCATCTGTATTAAGGTAATGCTACTTCTCTAAGAAATAAGCCCCAATATATCAATGGCATACAACAATCAACAGAACTTCATTTCTCACACACAGGAAAAGTTCAAGAAGGGTGTCCTGTTCAGGGAGTGGCTCTTCAACAGGACCCTGGGCTCCTTCCATCTTGTGACTTGCCATCTGTGCTACACGGCTCCCAGGGTTGCCATAGAAAGAACAAGAGCTTGGAGAATGACCTGTGGCAGGTTTGCATGGCCAGTACTGGAAGTAGTGGACATCATCTGGCCCAAGCTCTGTCACACTGCCATATCCTGAGAGGGGGGTGCTGGGAAAGGTAGTCCAGCTGCGTCACAGGATGAAGAGGAAACAGTCTGGTAAACAGCCAGTCTCTTCCACATTACTTCAATCATAGTAGCAGCTAAAGATTTTAAAATGGCCTAAAGCCCTCCATGGTGTCCCTCTCATCTTCACCCCCATCCCTGCTATTACCTCCTGACCTCATATCCTCTACTCTCCTCAATTACTTTACCCAGTCACACTGACTTCCTGCTGCTGCTCAAACACTCCAAGCAGGCTTCAGAAGCTCAGGACCTTTGCTCTCGCTGTTGCCTTTTCCTGGGATGTTCTTCACCAAAGTCAGATGTTCACTTACATGCATGTATGGTCCTCTTCAGGAGCCTTCTCTGGCTACCCTCTTGAAGACTGCAAACCACTCCTGATGGTCCTAACGTTTCCTTTTTCCTTTCCTGCCTTATTTTTTGAAAAATAATTTATTTGGCTGCATTGGGTCTTAGTTGCGCCATGAGGGATCTTCCGTTGTGGCCCACAGGCTCTAGTTGTGGTGTGCAGGCTCTGGAGCAACTGAGGCTCAGTAGTTGCAGTGCCGGGCTTTAGTTGCTCCTCGGCATGCAGGATCTTAGCTCTGTGACCAGGGATCGAACCTGCATCCCCCGTATTGCAAGATGGATTCTTAACCACTGAGCCATTAGGGAAGTCTCCTTTCCTGCCTTATTTTATTCTGAAGCATCTATCACCACCTCTCATTCTATATATTTTGCTTTTGTATATTGTTTATAGGCCACATTCCAGAATATAGGCACCATGAGAGAGTTTGGGGCTCCCCTGGTGACTTAGATGGTAAAGAATCTTCCTGCAATGCAGGAGACCTGGGTTTGATCCCTGGGTCAGGGAAGATCTTCTGGAGAAGGGAATGGCTACCTATTCCAGTATTCTTGTCTGGAGAATTCCGTGGCGAGAGTTTTGTCCATTTTGTTCCCTGCTGTGCCTCCAGCGCCTAGAACAGTGTCTTGCACACAGGAAACAATACATTTGCAGAGGGAATGTTCAGTAGCACCATATAAGAACAGTTAGGATGTCTGAAGAACATTATCAGCCCTTTGAGGTTGACATTATTCTATCTGCTATAAACAGTCCTTCAGCGCTTCCCTTACAGTTCGATGGGCCTTGGGTGCAGCTATGGTGATGTTTCTTGACGTGTGTCAGCCTTCACGTCCTTTTCCTCCTCTACCGACTTTCTAACTCTAGGGCTCCCAAGAGGCCTAATCTGCTTCTCTCTCCTCAGAAACCTCATGTGTTCTCATGGCTCCACCAGCTGCTGCCTGGCCACTGACTCTAAGTATCTCCTCCAGCCTACTGGTTCATTCTTTTCAGTTGTTCTCCTATCACCTTAGACTCATCGTGTCTTTAATTCAACTCCGTTCCCCTATCTTCCATTCACCTAGCTCATTCTCCCAGGTTCCTACAATTAAAACTTTAAATTTTTGAGTGCTCCTTTTTCATTTCTTTCTTCCAAGCAGTCACTAAGTCCCGGAAATGCTTAGTCCCACTTTTTTAAATTCTTCTCTATACAAGTGTTCATTTGCATTTCTCTTGCTTTGCCTAGGCCAAACCCTCATTCACAGGGACCCTCAGGGTTAAAGGGTGCCCCATCTCTGGCAGAGTCCCACTGCCTTTTCCAGCCTCTTCTAGGACACTTCCAAGATGGTGGCATTTCCACTAGGCAGCTGTTCCTTGAGGGCAGGGGCCATGTCCTATTCTTTGTGGGTTTACCAGCACCTAGTACAGTGCCTGACTTCAAGGAGGCATTTTCAAATAATTTTTAAAGTGGCTCCTGATGCAGCCTATTCTATAGTTAACAGATGCCTCTGTATGGAGATGCATCTCCCTGACAGAACACTTGCAACCTCATTCCATCTGTCACAAAGGCACAAGCTTAGAAACCTTCAGAAGACCCACAATTCCCACTGCCTTCAGCTCAGGCTCCTCAGAGCTCAGGCTCTCCCCTCCTCATCCCCCCTTTTAATCTCCCTCATCCCCTACCTGACCGAAGAATTTACCTCCTACTCTGTCCCCCACATGCCCTTTTCCGGTTATTCCTTTTGCTAAATAGTGCTCAGGAATTTTTTAGTCCAGCCTGAGTCACACCTTATTCGGAAAGCCCTCTCTGGATGTTACCAAGGGTTATGGCCACGCCTTTGAATTCCCAAAGTATTGGTCAACCTCTCACCTTGATGTTTAAAGTAAACTAAGTTGCTTTGTATTTAACTTTCTAATGAGCACACTACTTGTCTCAACTGGATTTTAAACTATAAAGGCTTTATGTGCTAAGAACACAGTAGGTTTATATTCCACTGACATTGCAAAGATAGTAGTCCTTAGTGAAGCAAGTGAAAGTCACTTAGTCGTGTCCGACTCTTTGAGACCCCATGGACTGTATAGTCCACGGAATTCTCTAGGTCAGAATACTGGAGTGGGTAGCCTATCACTTCTCCAGGGGAACTTCCAAATGCAGGGATCGAACCCAGGTCTCCCGCATTGCAGGCAGATTCTTTACCAGCTGAACCACAAGGGAAGCCCAAGAATACTGGAGTGCATAGCCTATCACTTCTCCAGCGGATCTTCCCAACCCAAAAATTGAACCGGGTCTCCTGCATTGCAGGCAGATTCTTTACCAACTGAGCTATCCTTATTTAATTCTAATTTCATGACTGAAAATGAATAAGTTCATGATTTCCTGTGTTCCTCTTCAATTGGGACATCATATGGGTTCCACCCATTCAGTTCACTTAACATTATTAAGCATTTACTTTGAACTGGGCAGTAAGCTGAAAGCTTCAGGTACAAAGAAGGATAAAGGTAGATCTCTCTCCTGGAGCTTAATCTGGAGGACAAATGGATAAACAGCGTTTTATAGCAAAATCTGTTCTCCCCAGGTGGCGCTAGTGGTAAAGGACCCACCTACCACTGCAGGAGTCAAAAAAGAGGGTTCTATCCCTGGGTCAGGAAGATACCCTGGAGGAGGGAATGGCAGCCCACTCCAGTATTCTTGCCTGGGAAATCCCATGGATAGAGGAGCTTGGCAGGCTATAGTCCATGGGGTTGCAAAGAGTCCAACAGGACTAAGCATGCATGAACATACATACCAAAGATACAAAGTGTATTAAGGTAAATAAGGGAGGAATTGTTATGCCTAGCAAGGTCAGAAAAGGCTTTTACAGCTAACATCAAACTGGGATTTCTGTGAACTGGGACTTGTATTGTCATTCACAAGGCAGAGGATTTGGAAAACGAGCTCACTGTCGGTTGATAATGAAAGGGCTTCCCTGGTGGTTCAGACAGTACAGAATCTGCCTACAATGAGGGAGACCTGGGTTCGATCCCAGGGTTGGGAAGATCCCCTGGAGGAAGGCACGGCAATCCACTCCAGTATCTAGCTTGGAGAATCCCCATGGACAGAGGTCACAAATAGTCGGATAGGACTGAGCGACTAAGCACAGCACAGAAATATGAAAGGGCGGGCAGTTGGAAACATCTATTTCATGACAGTCATAGCACAGGGTACGTACCCATCTAGGCGGCAGAGCTAAAGGGAAAGAAGTGGGTAGGGCTGTTCAACATACTCGGCGAATGATTCAAGTAATTTGGCCCTGGTTTCTTGTGGGCATGAAGATAACTAGGATAATTTAAGAAGCCCTGCGGAGGCCGAGTCACGCTCTGCGAACCGGTACGTAGCGGCCAGACAGCCGCGCCCACACGCCAACCTGAGTAAGGGGTTACAAACCCGCCAACTCCACAGGGCCCCGGACAGAAGTTGGGCGGGAATCCTGTCCACGCAACCCGGCGCACTCGCGGGGACGTGGCGCTTTCCAGCCAATCCCTACTACGCAACCGTGGGGCCAATGGCTGCCCGAGGAAGCTGCGCGTAGGCGGCGGGCTGGCTGATGATTGGTCTGGAGGCTGCCGTCGTGGAGGACAGCGGCGGGGCGCGGAGCCGCTTCCGGTTGGGCGGGGCTTGCGCGCCAGAGCTAAGCCGGTGGGAGAGCGGCGGCAGCGGCAGCCTGGGCATTGGGTGCGACGGAGAGAGGTAGGTACCACGGTGCACTGTACCTCCGCCGCCGCCGCCTCCCTTTTCACTTTCTTTCTGTCTTCTGGGCCTCGCTCCCGGCGCGGCAGGGCTTCTTTGGCTCAGGGTCCCCGTTTCTGCCCTCTTGTGGTTCTGGGGCCTGACACTGCTCGTGACTGCCCGGCCCTCGGCGTGCAGCCTGGATTGGAGGCCGCCGCTCGCCTTCCCGCGCGCTCTGGGAAGGGGCCTGGGGCCCTGAGAGCTCCGGCTCCCCGCTCTGCGTCTTGTGGGGGTACTGTTTTGTTCCTTGCTTGCCACGTCCTCTGGCTGTGGGCCCCGCCAGTCACCAGGTCTCTCATCCTAAAGGGTCACGCTTGTTTGTCTCCTGAAGGTCGGAGGGCAGTCAGATATAGCGTTATTGTTACAGCTCCGTGCCACTTCCCACGCTTGGGCCTGCTTGTGTCCGCCAGCTCCGCCCCAAGGCCACATCCCGAGAGGACATCTGCATCTGCCAAGAAAGTCGTGTTCGCTGACTTGGAGGGTGTAGAAACGAGGGGGGGAAGAAAGCATGCAGACCTTATGTGCTTTTTTAAAGAAAGTTGTCTATAATTTTAAAGAAGAGACGAATATCTCTAGCATGTTTGGCTGCATGCCTCGGTCACCGATGGAAAATAGTTTTAAAAAACTCCAATAAGGTACTGTATTATTACATGGTTTTGTTGCTTCTAGCCCCAGATTCTAGTTGTGATTTTTAGCATGCTGAGTTCATAAGTAAACTTAATTCCCTACAGCTGCCCTGATCGAGTCGAGTGATTTTCAGTTCCAAAAGGTGCTTTTGCTTCAAGGCAAAAAGCTCCCTGGATCCCCTGCTAAAACTTTAGTAGGAGTTTTGATCTGAAGTCCTAAGTGTATAAAGTCCCAGAATAATGTCCTTGAGAATTGAATTGCAGTCACTTCCTGGCATGAACCATAAAATACGCATGAGTTGGAAATAAGGTTTTTTATGATTTGTTTTCGTAGCTGAGAGGTAGAGAACCATAGGATTTCTGATAACTTATTTTTTTGCTATAGAATGGAACTTGACACAAGGCACATGCACATTTGACTTCGTTTGATAGATTTAGTTAACCAAGGACCAAACGATGGTCATCGCTGAAGAATTTATGTATATCTAGTACTATTGCGGCTCCACACATAACCTGCAAATTGTATTTGTGTGGAGTGAAGATGAGTTTGTGTATCTTGGCCTAAATCTGAGATTTACAGGGATTCAGGGATATCCAGCAGGACTGTTTTGAGAATCACTAGGAGAAACACGAGCTAACAAGGAATGATCAAGTATGCCTGAATGGCTAGTAAACTTATAATCAGCACTGTTAATGTAATCACTTGCCTGCATTTATCCAGTGATCTGTCAAAAGATACTCAGGGCATTTTCTGTATATTGCATCAGTACGAGAGATCAGTTCTTTGATTTTAACACACGTTTTCCTCTGTGTGTGGCACATGCATTTCCTCTGGTTGTGCCAGGGGTGTTGGAAGCACAGAGGGGTAGCCAGGAATAGCCACTGGAGATGCGTGCTAGGCCATAAGGTCCTAGTTCCAGTCTTTCTATGAACTCTTAAATATGGTTGTTGTTGATGTTGTAATTTATGTATTAGAGTTAAGACAGCTGAAATAGCACTTTTTTTGTTGCTGGCTGATGACCGCATCCAGTAAGGGGAACTGGGGGATGGGGAGCACTGGTGGCAGGCAGGAGCTATATTGTTGCCAAGTACAGTCCAACTAATGCAAGAAAATGTGTTACTATACAAAAAGCACAAGACACGGTGTTAGAGACTACGAGGATGGATGCTCAGTCAGTCATGTCCGACTCTTTTCAACTCTATGGGCTGTATCCCACCAGGCTCCTCTGTCCTTGGAATTTTCCACTCAAGAATTCTAGAGTGGGTTGCCCTTTCCTTCTGCAAGGAATCTTCCCGACGCAGGGATCAAACCAGCAACTCCTGCATCGGCAGGCAGATTCTTCACTACTGAGCCACAGGGAAGTCCGTTAGGGATTATGCTGCTGCTGCTGCTGCTGCTAAGTCGCTTCAGTCATGTCCGACCGTGTCAGACCCTGTGCGACGCCATAGACGGCAGCCCACCAGGCTCCCCTGTCCCTGGGATTCTCCAGGCAAGAACACTGGAGTGGGTTGCCATTTCCTTCTCCAATGAAGAAAAGTGAAAGTGAAGTCGCTCAGTCGTGTCCGACTCTTAGCAACCCCATGGACTGCAGGGATTATAGATGAGTATTAATTTATATTTAGCTGAGATCCCTGCCTTCCTAAAGTACATCTATAGAGGAGCTAAGGAGACAACTTGAGATAACCTATGATCATTATTGTGGAGTGGTACAAACAAGTTCTATAAAGTTCTTTAGAGGAATGTATACAGACCACTTGAAGCTGGAGTGATCATAGTAGATAGGTCGTTTCATCTAGGATTTTAAATTGTTTATTTACATCTGGCACTAAAGGAAGGTTGAGCTAAAATAACTACCAAATTCCCAAGAATTTTGTTCCTGTTACATATGCACAACAAAATTACAACTAGAAACCAAAACTCTTGCCCCTACATTTTACATAGCTTTCCTTTGGCAGTTAATAATTTATTGAAGTTTCATCAGCCAAAAGGAAACCTTCATTCTCCCAGGGTTTCTCGAATTTATTTTTTAAGGAAATTTCCTGCAGCAAGAAAAATTTTAAGTTTGCACTGGGTTGCTTTGGTTATAGAATTAATGAAACCTAAGTAGTAGCCATTTCAAAGCTTTTCTCCTACAGCCAAATTTTGCACTTTTATATACTTGGCTAGCTTATAAATGTATACCCTCAGTCACACAAATGATTTAATTAGAATGTATTAATGAACAGTTTGTTCCATTGATTGCTAGAGAAATGCTGAATAAATGGTTTGTCATTATTATAACTCTCATCAAATCATGAAGGGTGAAGTTATTACCTTAGTATGATCCATTGGTGGTACTAAAGTCTGGAAGTGAAGAATGTCAGGTAGATCCCCAGGTGGCTTTAATTCCTAGACCTTATAACAAGAACTCTAGTATTGTTAAATTACTATCAGACCCTTGCCCTCAATTCCCAATTGAAGTAGACACTTAAGCATTGAGATTCCGATTTTGCTGCACTATAGAGGAATGCCTCCCCCCCCCTCCATATCCAACTCACACATCTGGAATTCTACCACCACGCCCATTTTTCCCACTGTTAACACTGAGCAATGGGTCTTTGGTTAACTAGAATAACTGTGGGGTCACTCATTGTTAATGTTCTTGAGAAGCTGAATTTAATCCAAACCTCTAAATTTCCCTGAATCAACTTAATTTTAACTGTTCTATGACCAGTGCATTTTTATTAAAAATGACTGGGAAGAAAAGGAGAAATGGCAAGAATTTAAAGCTTCCAAAAATTTTTTTGAATGGGTAAAACTGATTCTTAGGGCTATCATTGTTACTGAAAGAAATTCAAGTTTATGCTATTGCCTCTCTCTCCTTATAAATTTACTGGAACAAGTCGTGAAAATAACTTTGTAGGAAACCATTATGGCTGACATAGTGGAAAAGTATGGTAGTAACTTAATACGTTTTCTGTTCTAGCCCTTTATTTATGTCTCTAACATGGCACAATGAAATAGAAATATAATACAAGCCACATATGTAATCTTAAATTTACAGGTGAGGGAATTCCCTGGTGGTCCGGTGATTACGATTCTGCACTTCCACTGCCAGGGGGCATGAGTTCAGTCCCCAGTCCGATTCCTGCTTGTGGGGGGCGGGGAGGGGGATTTTTTTTTTTTTTTTTAAGTGAATATTTAAAACAAGGGGCTTCCCAGGTGGCATAGCGGTAAAGAATCTGCCTGCCAATGCAAGAGACGTGGGTTCCATCCCTGGGTTGGAAAGATTCCTCTGGAGGAGGAAATGGTAACCCACTCCAGTATTGCTGCCTGGAAAATCCCGTGGACAGAGGAGCCTGGTGGGCTACAGTCCACAGGGTCACAAAGAGTCAGACATGACTCGGCGACTGAACATTTGTTAATAAAGCATGTGAAATTAATTTAAATAATTTATTTAATCCAGTACATACAAAAGTACCATTCTTTTATCATAAAGTATAACATACCACATCCTTAATTCACACTAGCCATGTTTCAAGTGTTTGGTAGCCACATGTAGCTCTCATCCTGGACAGTGCAGGTCTGGTTTTCTGGTTTTGTTTTTCTTTTAAGAAAATAATTAAATGTAGTCAGACATGACTTAGCAACTGAACAGTATCAACAATTAAATGTTACCCTTGGTGAGGGAGGGGCAGAATTTGAATGAGAGAAACTTATGAGTCATTTGAAAAAGGGAAGTGGGAAGATGGATTTTTCACAACCATTGATTTACCTTTAGATCATGTCTACAGTCCTTTCTCAGAAAAGAAAAAACAAGAAAAATCTGAAACAACCTAACCTACCACCTAAGATAAATTAGAAGAAAAACAAAAGCTAAAGTCAGCGAAGAAAGAAAGTGTTAGTCGCTCTGTCGTGTCTGACTCTTTGCAACCGCATGGTCTGTCCTTGGGGTTCTCCAGGCAAGTATACTGAAGTGGATTGCCATTCCCTTCTCCAGGGGATCTTCCCTGACCCAGGGATTGAACCTGTGTCTCCCGCATTGCAAGCAGATGCTTCTTTACCATCTGAGCTACCAGGGAGGATGGGTAGAGTCAGCAAAAGGAAGGATATAATAAAGATCAGAGGCAGTAGAGATTGAAAAATAGAAAAAACCAAAAGCCTTTTTTTTTTCCCCCTATTCTTTGAAAGGGTAGACAAAATTGATAAACCTCTGGTCAGGCCCATCTAGATCATGCAGTAAAAAGCCATACAAGCAAGCTCTCGTGATGGAGAAAAAAGGGTCTGTTAGCTTTCTATTACTTGGTTTCAGTTTGGTTGAAAAGAGAAAGATGCCTCAGAAATAACTGTGCTGATGTAGTTCTTCAGGAGCCTTGTATAAGTTGTTCTATACTTTCTTCACATCTTTCCACATTATATGTCCTTTGTCTTGGGAGATACCCTTTGTTTCTAATGGACGTTTTTATATGTATGGATTTAAATACATTTGGTAGTCTTTTTTAGTGTCTGTATTCATAAAACAAGAGCCCTTTTGTTAAAAGTTTCTAAAAGCCAAGGGGGCTTCCTCGGTGGCACTAGTGGTAACAAACCCACCTGCCAATGCCTGAGACGGAAGAGACACAGGTTCAGTCCCTGATTTGGGAAGATCCCCTGGAGGAGGAAATGGCAACCCATTCCATTATTCTTGCCTGGAAAATTCCATGGACAGAGGAGCCTGGTGGGCTATAGTCCATGAGAGTCAAACATTACTGGCAGAGTCAAACTCTACTAAGCACAAGCACGAACAGCCAGGAGTTGATATACGTGGTCATGAAAAGTATATTTTTAAATATCTACTAAAGTACAGATTTTTCATTGCCCACTGCAGAGAGATGAAGGTGAAACCATTGCTTTGTCTGGTAGGTAGTCCTTGGTGATGTTTTTAGGTACTTTGAGTAGTCGGTAGAAACCCAGATTGCAGGGAGACAGTAGGTGGTTTGGAAACAGAGATGAGTTTCTGGACACCGTGTGAGTGAAGGAACAGGGAAGAGCACGCTTGAAGTAATATGCGGTGTGAGAAAGACTGATTTTGGATTAAGAAGACCTGAGAAGTATTGATTGACAGAATGAAGGAACCTGTAGAGGGGCAGGATTGAGTTTAATTGTGAAGGGAAAGGATAGAGAGATGGATAAATGATAAAGCTGAATCATTTGGCTTTTATGCTGACATTCTTTTTATCACTGTATCAGGATGTTAAGTCTCAATCTTAAATGTAGTTTTCCCTCTAAATCCCAATGAGTCAATCTGTTATATTTCTGTATGTTACACAGTATCAAAACTTTACACAGTATCCCTCCCAGGCCCTGATAGTGTTCCCAGGTTTAAGCATTAATTTATATTATAACAATGGCGGTTTGCAAAAGCTGTCAGGGTATTATGCAAGAGTTGGTAGGCTGTTATTTTGGGGATGTAATTAGTAATTAATAAAATTTTCCTAAATGTGAGGTCACTTTGTTAATAGGCATAAGGAAGATACTGTTATTATGACTCTTGATTTTTACTTGATTCTGTAAGCCTTTAACATCATAGCTATCATTTGAATATGTCACAGAATAACAGCATAAAACTCATTCCTTATCTCTAAAGAATTCTATTTATCTAAAGAATTATTTGTAGTTTGCAGTGAAACTTTCATTTTGTCCTAAAATAAAGAGATACTCACTGTGACGTTTGAGAGAGCCACTAAATCTGATTTTCTCTCTACTGTTCCACTGATCTGATTGATTAGTTCAATTATTGAAGTAGCCTGGAGTGTTTTTCTCCTTGGGCAGTGTTATTTTACTTGAAAAATAGCATTTGTGTCTTAGGAATAATTATGTGTTTTTTCCTTAAGAATAAATATGTCTCCTTTTCCACTCGGGAGAAGTGGCTTGAAAATGTATGCTACCTAACAATGAAAATAATTTTTATCATATTGTTTAAAAAGTACACACAGAAAGGTAATGTACTCATTTAGAAAAAGGAAGATAGCACAACAGAGCACAGTATTAAAATTCACTCCATCCCAGCCTCACCACCCCACTGCCATCTCTTCTTCAGCCTAGGGCGTTGTTGCTATTTATAGATAGATGTTTATCCTTCCACACCATTTTCGTGCATATATGTTATATTTTATACAAATATAAGCAACCTGGAGAGGTTAGTTGATGTTTGCTTTTTCTATGAATGAGATCTTGACATTGTTTTGCAACATGCTTTTGTTGTTTTCATAGACTTTGCTGGAATGTGACAGTCACTATACCTACTTTGTGGTGGTAGTGGTGGTTTAATACGTATTTACTAATTCTTTGATTTAGTTCATTTTTCATTTTTTAACCATAAAATATCATCATCGATTAGAGCATCTTTGTATATGAATTTGGGTGTTTTGATGGAATAGCATGCAAAAACGCTGATAAGCTTTCAGAAGCATGTGCATGCATGCGTGCTCAGTCACGTCCCCTCTGTGTCCATAGGTTCGTTTTCTGTGTCTGCATAAAGGGAGACTACTTATAAGATGGATGTTCCTTGTAATTCCTTGTTCCTATAATTCCTTGTCAGCCTACAATCAGATGAAGGAAAGTGGTGAAAATTTCTCAGAGTAAAACTAGAAAGTCTCATATTCTAGCATACTTTTTTATGGGTTAAATAATTGTATTTAGGATAATGTCAAATTGATAATTTTCCTGGGTCTGAGCTTTTAATCTCCTGTTTAATTCTTAAGCATGCTGAGTGAACTACTTTTCTTTCTTCTTTAAGATCTGATTATCATGGACCTGCGACAGTTTCTTACGTGCCTGTCCCTGTGCACGGCCGTTGCCTTGAGCAAGCCCACAGAAAAGAAGGACCGTGTACACCATGAGCCTCAGCTCAGTGACAAAGTTCACAATGATGCTCAGAGTTTTGATTATGACCACGACGCCTTCTTGGGTGCTGAAGAAGCAAAAACCTTTGATCAGCTGACGCCAGAAGAGAGCAAGGAAAGACTTGGGTAAGGTGCCAGCTCTCAGGGGGCTAGTTAGAATAATGACCTTTCTTTATAAATCAACTCATTCTTTTTTTTCTCTTCTATCTCAGTCACCCAGTAAAGCTGTACTGAACTACATCTGCTGAAAGCTAACCACAGAATTGCTACCGCTAAAATTTAATCTCTTTCCTCATTTCTCCATTGAATGACAGTTTTTACCTCATTCTACAAAACAAAGTCATTTATGCATTAAAGTGCCAGATACTGTAGGACTCAGCTTAAACCACATCATCTTGATCCCAAAGGAACATCACATGGGAATTTTCTCAACACTGTTGCTTTTAATTTTTAAAAACAGTCTGTGACCTCTTTGTTGTTGACCATGCCAAGTTTTTGAGTGGATAAGAAACTGCAAATTAGACCCCTGGACTGACTAATTTCTGTAGTTTATGATTTCCAAGGTTGTCCTTCACCCTCTTTGGTTCATTCTCAGTTATTTGCTTAATTAAAAGCAAAACCAAATCAACCTTGGCTTTCACAAGGTTGTATTAAGCTGTGCTCTTAATGTCAGAGTATGTGTTGGCTCTTGGAGTAAACAGCTGGGCCATAGTCAGGTTCTGTGGCTGTCTCTGAAGGCATCTTTTTACCTAAATAGTTGATGGGGTAGAATTCCAGCTGATTATTTCCAAGGGTCTGAGAATGTCTTTTTTAATTCTTTCAAAGGCTTGCCTTTTAAGGAAATGCAGGTTAATTGGTGAACATTTTCTCCTCAATGAATAGTGACCATCTGTGTAGCTTTCTGAACTAAATTTAACAGAGTTGTTGGAAAAGTTATACCCCACAGGGATTTCCAGAAATATTTTCCCCACGGATAGTGCTGTGATTAGAAGACATTTTGGGTTTGCTTTGAGTGGTACTTTAAAATAAATTTATTCTTTCAGTGAGTTATCTGCCAACTGAAGGATACAGTATTCTTAAACACTGACAGAAATAATCAAAAGATTTTGCCGTGTAGAATGAGAAACTTTCCCAAAACATTGAAAATAGAGAAAACAAGCGCATCAGAGATAGTCTTCTGTTAGGTTGTGTTTTAACTTTGAAGGACTGTGCTCACTTTTAATCTCCTAACTGTGCTAACATTCCAAGCTGAAAATAGGGGTGCATGAGGGTGTTCTCAGTCTTCATGTCTTGCCTGTTAATAACATGCATGTCCAGCCTAGATTTTGGTCTGCACACATCTCTGCAGAATTACTGTCAAATAACAAAGGGCCTCTAGGCTTGGTGTCAGTCGGTGTTCTGGCCCTGTGAAGGTATTGGAATTGCTCTGCTAACAGCCTTCAGTAGACAAAAAAAACGTTTCTTTTAGTCCTCAGTAAATATCAAAAGTTCAACATGTGCACAGACTCCATATTTGATAAGAATAAGATGGTTAAAATGATGTTTTTCCTGGAATGTGTGAATGAACCAAGTCCGGTTTGCTTCTCCCACATGTGGAGATAATAACAAATAGCCCATTAATAAGGTGATATACTGTTGAAAGCAAGAATTCCAAGTGAACTTTTTTTTCTTTTAAATTAGCTTACTATGGCATTTTTGAACATTGGTATGTGACTGTACACCAGAGGTTGGGTACGACAGTTTGCCCTTTCCATCTATCTAGGAGGCCAGTAATTATTAGGAAATAAGATCATTGTTTATACCTCTAGTTGCAAAAATGCACTACTATTTTTAAATCTTTAGTAATAATATCTAAAAAGCTACAGGAAGCACTTAAAAACAATTTTAACATCCAGGTTTTAGTTTCTTTTTCTTATGAATAATCAAATAGAACATTTTTTCCTTGTGTATTTTCAACTTTACCCCACCCCTAAGCAGTCTAAATATACTTAATTTTCATTTATGTGTCCTTCACATGATGATTTATCCAATTTGAGGTGGTGGCCCTTAGTAAAATTTTCACTTATTTTGATATAGAAATGAAGTAGAGTGGTTCATCATCCTTTTTTGGGTCACAGGCCCAATCCCTTTGGCAGTCTAATGAAAGCTAAAGTGCAAGTATATGAATATATGTACAATTTTGCATGCTGAAAATTTCTGGAATATTTTGAACCCTCCTGGAATCCTTTTATTGACCCAGGTTCTTAAAAAGCCAAAGGATTTGGCTTTACGCCTTTTGAAATGTAGAGGCATATGTCACCTCTTAGAAATGACATAATATCCACTTAAGTGCATTGTGTCTATCCTAGAGTAAATGCTTATTTAGTGGCATCATGCGTTTGTAGGGTTCTCCAGTGTCATAGAAATACAATACCATTAGCTTTATAAATTAACATGGGCTTTTAAAGATCAGAGGTTAGAGCTTCATGCCAAAAATAGGCCATGCCCACTTCCAGTGTACTTTGACAACTGCCTGTAGGCTGGTTAACTAGAAAGATAAGGATGGCTTTTTTATTTTTAAATGGTTGCGTGGTTATTTTTACTGTTGTTTTTAAGATATGTGACAGATGATATGTGGCCCACAAAGTGAAAAATATTTATCTGACTTTTTCAGAAAAAGTTTGCTAATGTCTGAATTGAACCATTTGGGATATTTCTATTGGGATGAATAGAATAGCATTCAGCCAACTTCATTAGGAAAAGCCCATCTTAAAAGAGTCATATGCCTTTTTTATCTAAGTGATGCTTCTCTTTAGGCTACTAATAATAGTTTAAAATTTTCTTTTGGCAATAAGAGAACTGCCTTTTTTCTCTTAACAGTACAGTGGAACTCTTGGTAGCCAATGCCTTTCAGACACAAACTGGATTCTATTATAGATAATGTAGAGGTTTTTGAACAGGTAAAACTTAATCTGTTGGGGCTTCCCTGGCGGTCCAGTGGTTAAGATGCTGCACTCCAGTGCAGGGGGCATGGGTTCTGTTCCTGGTCAGGGAACTCAGACCTCTCGTGCTGCACAGCACAGCCCCCCAAAAGTAAGAAAAGCTAATTTATTGGTATTGTCAAGATTCTACAGATTCACGTTGCAAAAAAATTTTTGTCCCATGTCCGTGTAGATACAGAAGGGTATTTGAGGTGACTTCTTACTATTTTAGGGGGCTTCCCTGGTAGCTCAAACCATAGTCTGCCTGCAATGCAGGAGACCCAGGTTTGATCCTTGGGTCGGGAAGATCCCCTGAAGAAGGGAATGACAGTCCACTGGAGAATCCCATGGATGGAGGAGACTGGCAAGCTACAGTCCATGGGGTTGCAATGAGTCAGACAAAACTGAGTGACTAACACTTACTTACTGTTTTACCTTTTTAAAAAAATATTTTAGAGTAAAAACTATAAGATTCTCTGAAGGAAAATGCTTGTTAATTATAGGATTTAAGTAATAGACAATCATGGCTAAAAGCATATCAATCAATATCAAGGTGAATTTGTGTCTCTTATATTCTCTGATTCTAATCACTTTCCAATGTTGTATTCATAAGAATACAGATTGGGAAACGACATAAGCTACCAAAAGACAGTCTTTTTCAATCCTGCAAATAACAGAGCATAGGGGTATGCCAAGATTTCAGTTCCAATAGAAGTTTTTTTTTTTTTAACAGTAGAAAAATTATTAATTCTTGACCCTTGAATTCTTTCTAAAATATTCCATGTGATGAAATAAGTGTGCATAGTGGACTTCTGTGTCAATTCCATTAGAAGTTTTGATTTAAAGTTCTTGTGACTTGATCCTCCCTACAAAGGGCCAAGGGGTGTTTACATGATCTTTTCCTGGCTCTCTTAAAGAATGTAGTCAGTGAATATTACTACTCTTAGGCCATTAAATAATTGGTGTGTAAAACTGTAAAAAAAAAATATTCTTGTGACTTTACATAGGCAGTCTTAGCTTCTATAAGTAAGCAGTTGCACCGTTAAACAGAAGTTTTCATATCATGCACATATTTTGAAGTCCTTAAGTCTTTTAAAAATGTCTTGTTATTAGTATGACATTGCTGGAAGAAAGAAGCTTATGAAGAGCAAAGTATATTCATTCTTTAGCCTTGTAGTTTGGTTTATCATCTGCACCCTAACCCTCTCAGCTTATTAACATTCTCATAATCAAGGATGTACATTCTTACCACATTACTTCTTCAGAGCTCTCTGTTTTTGTGGTTATATGTAAAAATCCAATTCAATATAGTCTGTAATAACTGCTAGCCTTTTTTTTTTTTTTTTTTATGTATAAGCATGCTTATGTCCCTGTACCTATTTTGGGGTTTAAAAGAAAAATCTTGACTTCAGGTATAAGTGATCCTGGAACTATTTTTGATACCTTTATATTTTTAGCAAAGGCATTTTGGTTTTTTAAAAAAAATCTGGTTACAGTTTTTGAATTTTTAGAAAACCAAGTCAGTGGTTGTGATTATTTACCCAGAAATAGAGATTCTCCTAAGAGCAATAAAGAACAAATATAAAAATTTGCATGTTGTTTGATACTAAGAGTGAAGAACCCAGATAGGAAAGGATATTCACTCCCAAATTCTGACCACTGGCTGAGACCTGCCTCTTAGGGATAGTCCATAGTTTGCTTTTGGTTCCAAGTACACCATCCATGGACTGTGCTTGTCTTATCTGGATGACTCATTTCAGACCAGCAGCAGGCACTCAAGAGAAAAATTTTCAGTTGCCCATCTGGCAGTTTTGTTTTGGAGACCATTTTTATTTCCATCCTTTAGCCCTGGGCAACACCCGTGGCCATAGCACACATCTGGCTAAGTCCAGAGCTTTGTGTCCTTTTAACTTCTTGCTGGATTTCTCTGCATTTTCTACAGAAAGATTGTAAGTAAAATAGATGGCGACAAGGACGGGTTTGTCACTGTGGATGAGCTCAAAGACTGGATTAAATTTGCACAAAAGCGCTGGATTTACGAGGACGTAGAGCGGCAGTGGAAGGGGCATGACCTCAATGAGGACGGCCTCGTTTCCTGGGAGGAGTATAAAAATGCCACCTACGGCTACGTTTTAGGTAGGTCCCTACTCTCTGGGGGAAAAAGCCTTGTGGAGCCGGCACCTTGAAACGTAACTGTTTTGTCTTGTAGAATGATTGTAGATAAAATAGACGCGGATAAAGATGGGTTTGTGACGGAGGGGGAGCTGAAATCCTGGATTAAGCACGCCCAGAAGAAATACATATATGACAATGTTGAAAACCAATGGCAGGAGTTTGATTTGAATCAAGACGGCTTAATCTCCTGGGATGAGTACAGAAACGTGACTTATGGCACTTACCTGGGTAAGGGGCAAGGTGTCAGCCTGGTGGAGACCATGGTCTTGAGTCAAAGAAACAAATGGGTCAAGCAGTGAAGGAAAGGAAGAAATCACACTTATCTTAGATAGTTTGATGCTGTGCTGATTCTCCTTCACTTTATTAACTTTGAATTTGTATATTATGTATTTTTAAAAATTTGTTTTATTTTGGTTTTCTAAGGTCTGACATCTTTTACATCTTTTAGCATTTCAGATGTATTTCCCCATTTTTTTCTTGCTGTCATCCCTCAAAGAGACCATTTTTGGAGTAAATTCTCGTTCAAAAGGCTGCATTGTACCAACAATGCAAAGCAGGAGGCTTTGAGATGTCTCTTGACATGGTCACATTAAAGCGTTGGACCTGAAATTTAAACCAAATTAGATTTCTTTGTAACTGGTGAGAATAGGAGGAAAATTACTGTCTTGCCTTGCTAAAATAAAGGTCAAGTCTAATGGCTTTCCTTGATGAAATTTAACTATTTCAATATGTCTGCTTACTGAAGTTTAGAAATGAGTATTTCCCATTTGTTTTCTCTGACACATGAGTTTATTAGCCTGCTTTGCAAATGCTTCGAGGCAAATCAATGTGACTTTGATTGCTTTTTGTTGATTTGGTAGCTTGTATGCTTGGGCCACCTGTTAGTAATTTTCTTTTACTTATTTCACTTGCCTGCTGTTAAATGCTAGGTGGCGATCTTACCGAGTTGATGACTTAGAGTGTTTTTGTTAGTGATATTCCTCTTTTGTACGTGGTCACAGTTTGAGGTGAGACAAGAATGTATAAATGTTACTTCTTGCATTTTTACTCTGGAAATTAAATAAATTTCTGGGTGAAAGCAGGCGTTCTCCATCACTGACTAACAGGCAATGAATGTATGATGGTCTGTTTCCCCCATTGGATAACCAGCTGTCCATGTTAATTACAGGACTGCATGCATTTCTGGTGAACAGATTTTTATTTCTGTATGGGGCTTGTTCTCATTCCTGAGACAAGAGCGGCCACCTCTCTCATGCTTGACACTTAGCCAAGAACCAAACATATCCTTCTCCCAATTAAGAACACGTGTATCAAAAAGTCAGTGCAGATAGAGAGACAACCATGCTTCTTGCTCTCTGGCTGAGACCCAGAGCTTCCTGATGTGTTTGGGATTAATTATAAATACAAAGCACTGGTTAGGCTATTGGTGATCTCAACAGAATGATGTGTTAATAAATCTCAGCTCAGACCTAGGCACTTACTGTCCAGAAGGAGTTTTAAACTCTTTTTATGATTATGTGCATACAAATCTGTTGAGAGCTTTGTTACCTCACAGGGCCAGTGATTCAATGTAATGAGTATTTCTACTGACTTGAAACTCTGCATAAGCTGAAGCACTGGCTAGAGAAACAATGTCTTTATAAGGCATCTTTCTCTGGCGGCCTAGGGGTGGACAATGCTGGGGTAAGGAGGCGCCTTCCAAAAGTGCTGAGGAGTTTTTTGTGAAAATGTGTTCTTGACTCAGTTGAGTTAAGGTACAAATCATCTTAGCTTCTAATTAGGGTCTGTCTTAATATCTGCTTTCCACAAAAGGGACGTTAACCCCATCTCTGCCACAAGTAAAATATGAGATACTAAGATCTGTGCTGCCTATACCAAAACCAAAACTAGATCACGAGCCTACCCTTCACTGTGTGCAAGCCAGCTGGCCCAGTAAACTCGTGCTTAGGATAGATAGGGCACTCTGAGCAGTGATGATAGGCATGCGAGTTTAGTCATTAAATACAGTTCTGTAGCTTTCTTCTTCATCCTTATATATGTGTATGTGATCCTAGTCACCAAGTTTTACCTAAGGAAAGAAGGGCTCTCAGTTAAGAATCTACTCTTAATATGTAAGTTGCTTTCTGTTATCTTATGTTACATAGTTTGTACTGATTATTTGTTTAGAAGAAATGACTTAGTATCTAAGTGAGGTAGTATTTTCCTTAAATTCTCAGTCTCTAATCTATTATGGCTTTAAGTATATACATAGGGTCCCCAAAGCCCCAGTTTAATCAGTAAACTGTCTTACTGAATTTTGACCCTCATCAAAGAATGAAGCTTCAAGTTGCTCAACTCAAAATAGAGCAGTAGTTTATTGTTGTTGTTTTTGACCATACTTAAAGTATGGAAAGATTGAACTACAATATCGAAACTCAGTAGTGTAGTGTTAGTTAAGGGGCCCTGTGGGTTTGTTTGTTTGTTAATAAAAACTAGTGCTATATCTTTTTTTATTTGATCAATATGTTTTGGGAACAATCGTTTCTTACCTTTAATGTGGTGACTTTTACTTTTCAAAATATCTTCACATGTTACCTTATTTTGGTCCATATAGCAACTCAGATGGAAAAGTTTTTGTTTTTCCCCCTTTTTTGCCATGAGCTCCTTCACTTTTTTCAATTTAAAGTTCATTTTTCTAGATTCTTATGAAGTGAAGTGAAAGTCACTCAGTCGTGTCCGACTCTTTGCAACCCCAAGGACTACACAGTCCATGGAATTCTCCAGGCCAGAATACTGGCATGGGTAGCCTTTACCTTCTCCCGGGCATCTTCCCAATCCAGGAATCGAACCCAGGTCTCCCTCATTGCAGGCAGATTCTTTACCAGCTGAGCCACAATAACTACTGCTTGTGCAGTTCAACATCCTAACAGATAGGTCCAAATTCAGTTTGGTTGTAATCTAATATTTGTCTTCTGTAACAGATTTGTTGAAGTATAATTGACATACAGTTTATCGCACTGCACATATTTAAAATGCACAATTGATGAGTTTTGCCATATGTGTATGCATCAGTGAGCCCCTCACTGTAATTAAATATTTCCATCACCCCCAAAAGCTTCCTTGGTCCCATTATAGTCCTCACCTTCCTCGTGCCCTGTCCCATGGCATCCACTGATCTGTTCTCTGTAACTTGATTTGTTTGCATTTTCTAGAATTTTATAAAAATGGAGGAAGTGGGGGTAGTGAACAGAACTTGTGTCTCATGGTATATTTCTGAATTGACCAAAGAAACTAAAATGTGACCTTTCAGAGTGGTGCTGTTCTGGTATTGAATCCAAATGGCCTATAATGGGAAAGAAGGCCTTTGATATCTGGCTTCCTAATGAGAGCCTAATGTTTAATAAATGTTTAAATAATGTTTCATAAACATAGCAATAGTTAACATGTATTGAAAGCCAACTCTGTGTCAAGCGGTGTTCGAGGCACTTAACTTCTATTTATTTGCTTGTTTAACATCGTAACAATCCTGTGAGGCCAACTCTATTACTGTCTATATTCTACAGATGAGTAAATTGAAGCACAGTTAAGTTACTTGTCCAAGGTTATATGGCTAAGAAGTAGTAGAGTTAGGATTCAAACCCAGACCCTGTGACTTTAGAGCCACTGCTGCCCCTTGGATATAACTAGAAAACTGAAGCCCTCTAGTAGCCTTGATATCGATAACAGTGAAGCATTTATGTAACGGATCACATAGGCCAAAAGCCAGGGTTCCATGCTGAATTTACATTCAGTTCAGACCTGACTTGGTAGTCTTTGATCACCAAAACTGAATGTCTTCATACTGCTGTAGTTTTCCCTGAGTAACCAAGTTAATTCTTCCATGCTAGGTTTATTGTTCTTGGAAATTAATTTCCGTACATTTTCATGTTTTCTAGAAGTCTTTTAAGATTGGACCTAAATTTTTGTTTCCTAGATGATCCAGACCCTGATGATGGATTTAACTATAAACAGATGATGGTTAGAGATGAGCGGAGGTTTAAAATGGCAGACAAGGATGGAGACCTCATTGCCACAAAGGAGGAATTCACAGCTTTTCTGCACCCTGAGGAGTATGACTACATGAAGGATATAGTGGTACAGGTGGGTGAGAGTGAGGATTCTCAGTGGAAACTTTCTCCTTTTGTTGCTTACACTCTTTCCTATGGTTTAACCATACTTTAATATATATACATAAACACATATATATGTGTGTGTTTATTTTAATGAAGCACAGTTTCTTGTCCTAAATAATTGCCTGAACTAATTCATCCAGATACGAGATCTAATTCTCTTCTGTTTAGGAAACTATGGAAGATATAGATAAGAATGCTGATGGTTTCATTGATCTGGAAGAGTATATTGGTAAGTCTGTTTCTAGTCTGTTTTTCTTAGAAGCTGGGAAACTTTGGAAGATATGTCCACCAATAAAAATAATCTGCCCCATGGGTCAACTCTTAGCACATCATTAACTCAGACCAGCATGGGAAATAGTGGGTCATGATAAAGTATTGAGTAGCGCTGGCCAATCAAAATGTGAATGTGAGCCCCAAATGTAATTTTAACTTTTCTATTAGCCACATCAAAAATAATGAAAAGAAACAGATGGAATTTACTTCACATGTGTATTTTATTTAATCTAACATTCCAAAATACTATAATTTCCACGTTATGAAGGGTTATTTTTTTTCTCTTTTCACATGAGTCTTCAAAAGTTTATTTTACACTGTAGCACATCTCAGTTTAGACTAGCCACATTTCCTCTCCTCATAGCCTGATGTGGCCGGTGGCTGCTGTAGTGGACTGCACTAAAATAGCGCATCCCAGATGCCCTATGGAATTGACACTGAGGAGTTGTAGGGAACCTAGACTGGTATTGGGAAACTAGGGAGCAGAACAAGAGAGACACTTGGGTGAGTAAGCAACCAGGAGTTGTTGGTTCCTCTTCGTCATTCCTTTTCACTGTATTCTGTTTGTATTTTCTGTAGAGGTTTTCTGATTTGTTTCCTTTTGTCCTTTTTTTGGCCATGCCATGCAGTTTATGGGATCTTAGTTCCCCAACCAGGGATCAGACCCCACCCTTGGCAGTGAAAATGTGGAGTCCTAACCACTGGACTGCCAGGGAATTCCCAGTTGTTTATTTTAGATGCTATACCTTCAAGGCAGTTTCTCTCCAGTGCAGCTTTTTTCTTTTTTTTTCGCCATGCCACCGCTGGCGTGTGGAATCTTAGTTCCCCAATCAGGGATTGAACCTACATCCACAGTGTGGAATCTGAACCACTGGACCACCAGGGAAGTCCCTAAAGTTATTTTTATTATCCTCAAAAATAATTGCAAGATTTTCCCATTGCTTTAAAAAAAGGAGCTGCCTCTTACCAAGTAGTTGACCAAATTGTTTCACAGTTCATGTGATGGAAAGTAGCATAAGACAATGCCCATCATTTTAAGAGATATATTTTAGGCATTGGTTGTAGACAGTTTGATTGTTCACATTTACAGACACTTTTACATCTCTCAGGTTTTCCTGAGGATTTACAACCACATCTGTCTAAAACTAGTGGTCAGGTTAATTAGCTGCCTTGTAGTGAAATGGAACGCAGGGAATAGGTGTCTTATGAAAGTTGGTCTTTACCTTTCTTGACGCTAGTCATCTGCCTTTGTTTCTGCATTTTAAAAAACGCTTAGGGCTGCGCTGAGTCCTCGCTGCTGCACGCAGGCCCGCTCTAGTTGCAGTGCGTGTGGTGGCCTCTCCCACTGCAGAGCACGGGCTCTAGGCAAGCGGGCTTCAGCAGTTCGGCTCTCAGGCTTAGTTCCCCCATAGTAGCACATGGGATCTTCCTGGACCAGGGGTCAAACCCGTGTCCCCTGCGTTGGTAGATGGACTCCTAACCACTGGACCACCTGAAAATCCCAGTTTCTGCCTTTTTTTAAAACAGTTCTCTTTGCTTATATCACTCAAGAGCAATAGCTTGAAATATTCTTTTTGCAAGATCATCAGGAAAATGCCTTACTTCACAAGATCTCTCCAACCTAAAATACCCTTATAACTTCTGTGAGGTTCCAAACTAATGAGTGAGGAAGAAAGGTCAGATCAGATTTTCATGGGGCAAGCTTTGAGAGAAGACATAGCCATCTTATGTATGGATGTCTGTTCATACAGGTGATATGTACAGCCACGACGGAAATGCTGATGAGCCAGAGTGGGTCAAGACGGAGAGAGAACAGTTTGTTGAGTTTCGAGATAAGAACCGTGATGGAAAGATGGATAAGGAGGAGACCAAAGACTGGATCCTCCCCTCAGATTATGACCATGCTGAGGCAGAAGCCAGGCACCTGGTTTATGAATCAGACCAAAACAAGGTAGGTCTGACCAGGCCCAAGCAATCTAGCAATGGTCCAAGTCTGTCTCTAGGGGATTGCTTAAAAAATGCTATTAACGTACATAGAGCATGTAAGGTTTTAATTAGTCTAAGTCTGCTACGGAGCTAAAGTTGGCAGCTGAAACTTAACAGGGCAGCACTAGCTCTATGCTCCCTCATTTTAAAAATCCCTTTGCCCAGTGTTCTTAGCATTGGAGGAATTTAAGGCTCAGCAAGAGCCTCTGGATATAGCCTGTGCCCAGCGTGCCTCATCCACTATCTTTGGAACCCCAAGAAATTTTCTTTGCCTTTTTGTTGTTATTTCCTTTGTTCTTTTACCTTTTACAGGCTCACTTTGCCTACTCAAAGCTGATTATTTCATTCTTAAATCAAGCATGCTTGTTGTAGCTTATAAATCAGCTTTTCTCTATTATAATTCAGTTCAGTCGCTCAGTTGTATCTGACTGTTTGCGACCTCATGGACTGGAGCACGTCAGGCTTCCCTGTCCATCAATTCCCAGAGCTTGCCCAAACTCAACGTCCATCAAGTCAGTGATGCCATCCAACCATCTCATCCTCTGTCATCTCCTCCTCCTGCCTTCAGTCTTTCCTAGCATCAGGGTCTTTTCCAATGAGTCAGTTCTTCACATCAGGTGGTCAAAGTATTGGAGCTTCAGCATCAGTCCTTGACCAGTTATCTCAGAAGGCATTTGGTTCATTGAAAGAGTGGTGTTACTACTGAGAGCAGACTGAAACTCAGTCTAAATATGGGGGGGTTAGAATTCTGAATCTTCTTTTATTTAGATTAATGTTTGGTTTTTATGTAGTTTCTTATCGTTGAGCCTTTTTAAGGGTCGGTCTGTTTTGCGTTCTTGCTCAGTCTCTTCAGTAGCCAGGTGCTGAGACATGAGGAAAGGAAACTCATATAGTCATCCCTTGGGAATCTGGCCTAGCTAATTCTTGAGATAAGATCTGGACCTCCATTAGGGGTTCTGTCTGGAATCTGATTGGTAGCTAGGGCATTTTGGAGTTGAAAACTATGCTTGATAGTAACAGATTTCATTGTCCCTGTTAGACAGTGACTTGATTGACTTTGAAGTATTTTTCCTGGCTCTTGTTAACTATCTCTAACCGATATCTAGGAGGTGTCCCACATTTTGCTGAAAAGGGAGCATTTTCTCCCCAAGAAATAAACCCGTACCGCTGGCGTTGACCTATTCAGCTGTATTATTTTCATACTTTTAGCTTTCTTGATAAGGAAATATATTAATTGCTCTTGTCTTCCGTGTGTGTGTGTGTTGGGGATGGGCCGTGAGTACTGAGTTCACATTTAATTTAGTGGGAATTAGAATCTTAAATCTTGGCAATTCTTAGATCCCCTATTGTATGATAGCAGTGTTTCTGAATTTGAAATGGGAACTTTTATTTTGCCTCAGTTCACTGTTCTTTCTGCTTTTAGGATGGCAAGCTTACCAAGGAGGAGATTGTTGACAAGTATGATTTATTTGTGGGCAGCCAGGCCACAGATTTTGGTGAGGCCTTAGTACGACATGATGAGTTCTGAGCTGCAGACAGAGGAACCCACATTTCTTCAAAATAATTTATTTTTACAGCTTCTGGTTTCACATGAAATTGCGCTACTGAGACTGTTATTACAAACTTTTTAAGACATGAAAAGTTGTAACAGAAATGATCCCGTCCCCATTCCTCCTCCTCTCTGAGGGACAGGAGGGAAACCGTGCTTCTGAGGAACAACTCTAATTAGTACACTTGTGTTTGTAGATTTACACTTTGTATTATGTATAACGTGTGTTTATTTTTGTATTTGTTCTCTGGTTGAGAGTATGATATGAAGGATCAACATCCTCAACTCACACTTGTAGGCAAACATTAGCCCTTCACTCTTTCTCCACCCTTATCATGTAATTTTTTATAATTTTGACTTAAGTTTAAGCCTGAGATCAATAAGAAATGTTCAGGAGAGAGAAAAGGGAAGAAATATTCCCCACAATTTATATTTAGAGAGATAACACTTAAACTTGCCTATTGAAAAGTATATTTCATAAGTAGTAGGGGCCACATGTTCCATTCAGTTGCTTCATGTCCAGGTCCTAGCATTATCTGGGCAAGGACAGATCCCTGTGTTATAAGAAAGCTTGAATCGACTTGATTTCATTCATCCTTTTTTTCCCCCCTCTTCCCTGTGGGACTAGCTGTTTGCTAATTTTGTCAAGCACAGCTGTGGTGGGAAAAGTTGGGGCCAGTGTCTTGAATATCAATCAAGTAGTGAGTGTGATCTCTTTACAGAGATATAAATAGAAACAGCTGGAAAACTAAAGAAAAAATCCAAGTGTTCTTAGGGCACATGCTTTTTTCTGGGTGTGCATCTATTGAAGTGCTCAAGCCTGTCTTTATTCAATCAGTCAGTGCCCCATTCAGTTCCTATTTCCCCAAGTGTTCCAAGGAACTAATCTTGATTTCACTGCTGTCAAAATGTGCTCCTTTCCAATCGTGTCATTGAAAGTGCCTTTAATGAGAGAAACGGTCACTGAATGAGGATTCTCTTAAGAAACCCTAAGATAAAGAGAAAGTAGACGATTTGGACCACCTTAAATGAAAGCTTAGAACCTCCTGTTGTGGTGGGGATTATTTTCTTCCCTTTCTCTTTTGGACAGTGGTTCAATAGCAGTATTAGTTAGGGGCTTGGTTGCAGTGTTCTTACCTTGTGGGCTGATTTCTGAAAACCACATGCTGCTGAATTTACCAGGGATCCTCATACCTCAGAATGCTAACCACTTATCTACCAGGCCTGTTTCTCTGTCAGCTGAGGAGGCTGAGCTAAGGCTCAGAGATGAGAGGGCTCTTTGGTTTGAGGACCGTCGCTCACCCTTCCTGCCTTTGACTCATCCTTCCCTATGTCCCCATCTCCCCGCTGCCAAAAAATGTTTATCATGGATCAACATTGCCAATCCTTATCAAAGAGAGGGACATTGTAGAAAGAGCTGAAGAAACCACCTCTGTTCCCAACTCACCTATATTTTACATAACAAGAAACTGCCCTTTTTTGGTCCCTTTCATACACATGGACCTCTTTTGAGAAGAATTATGTATTCCAAGTTTTTAGCCCTCAGGTTACTAAGACATATATATATATATATATATATAACCTTTATTATTTCATATATCTTTCTGGATAATACATTCAGGTGGTGCTGGGTGATTATTATAATCTGAACCTAGGTCTTCCATAATCATGTTCAGGTGGGCTACTTGGCCTGGTAAAAAGCCAGATATGTAACTTCACCCTGGCCTTTGCTCTTGAGAGTGGATACATTCTTTGAACCCCAGTATAAGGAAATGGGGATTCTCTGCCTTCCAGATTCCCCATTTGAATTGTTAAGAAGACCAGGAATGATTAATAATGCCACCAACCCTGGCTTGGAGAGGGCACAGCACAAATTGTGTGGCAGGAGAGCCTCGCAGGTCACTAGGTGCAGAGAACCCAGGCCTCACGTTAAAGTCATGCACCTAGAAAGCAAACCTCCATCTGCTAAGATAGCAACTTCTGGATGCTGGGTGCTCATCAATAAGCATTTGTACTCTAATCTCTAATGACCCTCCTGGATTTTTTTTTTTTTTTTGGTTTAAATCAAGCCTGAGGCTGGTGAACAGTAGCTACACACCCACATTGTGTGTTCTGTGAATGCTAGCTGTCTTGAATTTGGATACTGGTTATTATTTTTTAGAGTGTAAACCAAGTTTTATATTCTATAATGCAAACAGGTACCTATCTGTTTCTAAATAAAACTGTTTACATTCACTGAAGGGTATGTATGTCCTTTATTTTCTTAAGAAATGGAACTCTTGCTTAGAATTATGGGGTTATAAAATGTCACAGAAAATGGACCTCTCCTAGAAGGTTTACCCCACCCCAACCCAGAGAAGTTGCTACCTTCTCCCAAATTGGTTACTCTTTCTTCTCTTCCTAAAATCTTTAGCATCCTTATACAGCCATAACCTTTCTCGGCTTCTTTTAGGCCAAGTAACTGGAGAGGAGCCCAGCTGCTCATTACATAATTGTCTGATACCAAACACAGCCATTTCTGAATGTACACACATTTATCTTGATTTTTATTTCAAAAAGGCTCTTCTTCAGGGGGTGGGGAGACGGAATATAAGGTAAAACAGTTTTTTGAACATTTTGTATAGTTTATAAACAGTATTGAGATGCGCCAATCATTTTGAGAACATGAAGGGAGTTGAACCATTGACTTTAGTAAATACACAGCTTAAGACAGATAAATCAGTTTAGCCAAATAAGAGATGTGGGGGCAAGGGGGAGGAAGCACCTGGAATAATTCATGCTGGTGCAGGCATTTATGGGCATGACTGTCACTGTCAAAGTGATAGCGATTCCTGGCAGTGACAGCATAAGAAAGTTATTTCAAACTCATATTTAGGACCTACTAAAAGGTTTAAAAAAAATTTTTTTTTAATGTCTCATTTCTAAGGTGTTTTCCTAAGTTCTGATTCAAAATGTATCATCTTTGAACGGATCCCCAGGAGGGGGAAAAAATTACTGAAAAGGAAAATAATTGTCTGTACACTGAAAAAGTAGCCATATTCCTTTACAATTGCCTTGTACATAGAAATCTGTTCTCCAAACGCTATAAATTGTGCCACTTAAGAGTAGACACTGATGACTGCGGAAATGGCCCTTGAGGTGGTCTGAAGTAGACCCAGCTGGAACAGCTGCTTTGTAGGTAGGAAGGAAATCGTAGGAAAATGGAAAACTGACCCCTCAAGTTGCTGTCACTCCCCTTCCCATTTTCTGTGTTGGTAGTGGTTTGGTTTTTGATACAGAAAGTAGAAATGTCCTCAAATGTAAAGTCCTCACTGCACACAGGCCAGTACGGCTCCTTAGTTGGGGCCAACTTGGCTAGAAGAGACAGTAGACACTTCGGTTTTCTGGGAGCTAGACACTTCAGACTCGTCTGTCATGGGTTTTCCACACACCATTTCCATGATGCAAGCGCGGAACTAGAGGGAAAGAGCAGAGAGTCTCCTTGGCAGACCAGTACGGAGGAGGCAACATCCGGAAGCGTGCGAGAAAAAAGACCTTTGTATCCCCATAGCCTCACACAGTGCCTTATACATGGGATCTCCTCTAGCAGTACTGATTATGTCTTCTCAATCCTCAGAGCTGGCTAGTCCAGGCTAACACTACTCACTCCTGCGGGATCTACAATAATAATCCCTACACATTCTGGCTAACCCTGAGGCCTCACTGTTGGGAAACCTCACAAAGCACCCTGTCCCAGGAAATTGAAGTGAAAGTGAAAGTCACTCAGTTGTGTCTGACCCTTTGCAACCCCATGGACTATACAAACCATGAAATTCTCCAGGCCAGAATTACTGGAGTGGGTAGCCTTTCCCTTCTCCAGAAGATCTTCCCAACCCAGGGATGGAACCCAGGTCTCCCGCATTGCAGGCAGATTCTTTACCAGCTGAGCCACAAGAAGCCCAAGAATGCTGGAGTGGGTGGCCAGGAGAGCACTGTCAAAAGTGACCCCACAGTACCCCCACCCACCATTACTAGAAAGTGCTCCCAACTAGGAAAGGGCTGCCAGTTCTGTTAATATCCAGGAGCTTCCTCATTAGTTTTTAATCCACTTCTGGAACTGAGGAAACAAAGTAATTCTCAAAGCTGAGTGTTTGGCTCTATAAGACAGGAACCCTCCTTGATTTGTCTGAGTTTGGGTTATTAGCTTCAATACAGGATTTGGGGTAGGCAGAGCAGCTAAACCCATGTGCCACAACTACTGAAGCCCGAGCCTAGAACCCGTGCTCCACAACAAGGGAAGTGACCGCAGTGAGGAGCCCCCTGCTCACCACAAAAGAGGACTTTACCTGCTTATTCATGAAGCAGTAGATGATGGGATTGTAGACACAAGCACTCTTGGAGAAGAAGGCAGGAATGGTGACAAGCCGTAAGTCCACCCCATGGTTACGGTTGTTGACTATGTACATGGCCAGGGCAGCGTAGGGTGTGTAACAGAGACAAAAGGATCCCACCATGACCACCACCATGTGGCTCACCTCCCGCTCAGCCTTCTGGGTCGAAGCTGACTCCTGCTGCTGAGCCGCAACCTGGAAAGAGTGCAGAAAACATCACGCCCTCTGCTCCCTGGCCCTGAACCCCCAAGTCTGGACGTTTTTCAACCAGGGGGCCATCTGCTCTAGTTGTCTCTCTGCCGTCCCACCTTCTGACCTAGTTCCTCTGTTCCCCTTTCCTTGAGGAAGGCAAGATGGAGCCAGCTCTCTCTCCAGTCCGTGATACTGGATGGAATCACATGCATCTCTCGATGCATCTGAGCTGGGATGACTCCACCTCAGTCTTCATCCCCTCATCTCCCTGTCCCTGCTTCCTGCACTGCTTTTTGATACCCCTCACTGGCTGTGGACATTTCCGGGTGTTTTGTGTTCTTGAGCACATACCCACTCTTCCCTCTCATCTAGAGCCCTGTGACCCCTTCCTCCCTGACCCTCACAAAAGCCACTCACAGCTCTGAGGGCCCCCAGCAGCTGAGAGTAGGAGAAGCAGATGAGGGAGAGAGGCACAATGTAGCAGAAGATGAAGAGGAACCAGGTATAGTACTCGCTGTAATATTTGGTGCCCACGGTGTACCAGTCGGGACCACAGGAACACTGCAGGCCCTCAGGGAGGAATCTGCAAGGGACCAAGCACTTGTTCACTGTGAGGCTCACAGCAAGAATTGGTAGAGCGGGAGCTGAGATTCCTGGGTTGTGTTCTCTGCTTAGAACCCAGAGTTATGTCAGGCAGAGGGTATTTTCTGTCCTTACTAGCCAACCTTTGGCAATTCCAACCACAGAGTAAACCTTAGCACTTGTCTCCCACAGCCCTTTCCCTTCTCTATTCCTCTAGCTCTTTAAAAATTAGAGGTCAATGACCATGCCCCACTCTCTTCCCACCCTGAGAACCTGAGCTTCTAGCTAAGTCAGCATAACTGCCCTGCACTCTCACCGGCTCCAGCCAAAGAAGGGTGGGATGGAGACACCAATACCGATGGTCCAGGTGGCCACGACCACCATCAGGGCATGCTTGGAGCTGAAGCGGAAGTTGCCGAAGGGTTTACAGATGATGATGTAGCGCTCAAAGGCCAAGAAGGCCAGTGACCAGCCTGTCACCAGACCTGTGATGAAATGGGCGGATAATGGGGTCAACAGCGCCGCTCATCCTGGCAGGCAGAGAGGAATACAGGCGGTGTGGAGAAAGCACAGAGAGGAAGGGTTGGACTGGAGAGTGAGATAGAGTTTGGGACTCGCTCAGACCTCCGGGTGGCTCTCTACCTCAGCATTCAAAAGAACGCCAAACTTCTTCCCCCTGGAGTCCTCTTTAGCGGTCCATTCTAACCCAACAGCCTGGCCCCTGGCTCCCATCCTGAAGCAGGATCCTTCCCGTTCCTCCAGCTCCCTTCGCCTGCAGTACCTGCTGTACAGCCCAGGAAGGCCTCCAGGGCACAGACATGGCGGCCGAAGACGAAGTACCCATAACAACTGCTGATGAAGACGACAAAGACAGAGAAGATGCAGTAGATGAAGCCCCCCAGAGACACGTTGACCAGAATATAGTTGAGCGGCTGCCGCAACTTCCTGTAGCGCAGTGTGGCCACAAGCACCGTGGCATTGAGTGGCGTCCCTACAAAGAAGACAAAACCCATGAAGGCTGCCTGGAGGTGGAAGGCCCAGACAGGGGCGAGGTGGTACTGAGGTCCATCCCACGGCCCCACCAAGGAGATGTTCTTGAACAGAAAAAACTCCTCCTCCTCTGACATCTTGCTCATGGGATGTCCCCCACCCCCTCTGATTCCTCTTATAGATCATCCTCCCCCACCACTTCTCCCCCACCCTGCCAAAGACCCTCTCCTCCAAAGCCACTTTGGGGCTCCCTGAAAGATCAGTACTGATCCTAAGCCTCCTAAGGACAAAGTTTGAGATTAGAGACCCCAAACCCCCACCTAAACCTTTTGTGGCCCCAAAGCCGATTGTGTGTTCTTCAGAGGATAAAAGATTGGGCTCACAGAATCCAGATATGCAATGCTGCGGGCTGGAATAAATAAGAGTGGACTCAGTAGGGAGATGCTGACCCATATTTAATGAAGACCCTTCCACCACTCTTCTTCCCTTTGAGTGGAACTGTTGAAGGCAAGCCTCTTCGTTTCGCTTCAGGCACCACTATATCCCTGTAGGTGTTTGCACACCATCTGCCTCATTGTGGAAGGTGCCCCCTAAGTCTCCCTCTCCAGGGGTCTTGGGCTCAGCCAGCCTCAGGCTGCAGGAAAGGGTAGAGGATGGAGAGTGTTCTTGAACAGCCTTCATGGAACAGTCCAGGGGTAACTTGACAGTGCCTAGAGGTCTAAGGCATCCCAGGCTGCCAGTTTCTTCATGGCGAGTCATCCCAGAGATGGAACCTTTCCTGCTCAGAACTTTCCCAGCCAGGTCCAGGTTGGTGTGTTGTGGTCCCTCTCACACCATGTTCACACCTGCCCCTGCCGTTAACTCAGCAGTGCCTAAGCTGCCAGACTTCCTCCTGTCTGCCCATCCCAGACCTGCTCAGCTCTTAGCCTGATTTGCTGAGAAGCCACCCTGGTGACCCCAGCTCCAGTCTAAATTCTGTGTGGGGACTTCCCTGGTGGTCCAGGGGTTAAGACTCTGCACTTCCACTGCAGGGGGTACCCACGGGTTTGATCCCTGGTTGGGAAACTAGGATCCTGCATGCCACATGGAGTGGCCAAAAAAAATAAAATACTTAAAGCTCTGCTTGCACTTATACTCAACACTACACTTCAGCCTTTATGAGTGTATCTTCTTCCAAACCTCAGTAGACTATAGATATATAGATAAGAGTGACTATAGATATATAGATAAGTTAAAAGTGAAAGGATGGTCCAGTAATGGCAGTCATTTGGGTCAGGTGAATCCCATCATAGATAAAAGTTACAAACTCTGGACAAAATGTGGAAAAAAAAAAAACTATTTGAAAGCACTATAAAGTACCCTCAAAACAGGCAGAAACTAAAGGGGACTCAACCCTTGAATGAAAGGAACCACCTACTATCTACATTCAAATGGATTTTTCCTAAGGACAATCCCCATCTATAGGGCAAGGACCAGCTAGGACTCCTCAAGCAAACAGTCCAGCCTTTATTGACTTGGAGAGTCACAAGACAGAGCCTGGGACTCCAGAGCAGCGGGAAATTGAAGGTGGGTTTCTGGGAATGAAGGAAGCCATGAAAGGAGAAGCCTTCAAATCTGCATATAAACTCCCCTCAAATCCTAAGACGACTGCTGAGCTATGCCTGGAGGAATCTCCGAGGAGCCCAGCAAAAGGCAAGAGCTGAAGGTCTGAAAGCTCAGCAGAGATATGGGCTGCTACCTACTGCAGGAGAGAAAGAGTTTATATTTGATTCCTTCCAAGTTAGACAAGTTAAGCAAGGACTTCAGCTTCTCCAGTTGAAACTCCCAGAAAACCACACTTTAGGACAAAAATCTGTCCCTTGAATCCTGAACTAGAAATACTAGATGGAGACATGTCAGCCATTTCTGAAAGTCTGACATTTCCAGGCACACAGGGACACGTGTGCATGAGCACACACACACGCTCCGCATAGACACTCACCCACAGGTAGGATTCCTCGCGGAGGTTCCTGGTGAAAGCCAGCTAACTGTCCAGGAATTGCAAGGCCAGTTGGTCCCCACTAGATTGCCTGAGTTGGCATATTCTGTGCCCTGGGTCCTTAAGACCAGGGCCAGAAGTCCCCCTGGAGGCAGTGTTTTAAGTGCCCATCCCTGGGCAGGGCACACAGCAATGCGTCAGCCTGGGCTGAGTGGACTCAGTCCCCGTCAGCTGTCAGAGCTCTGCTGAGGCACCCACCTCTGCAATTGGTTCTGACAGGAGCCCGCTGGGTTTGGGCTGTCAGTCCAACCGTTATGGGTAAGAGAGGCCTCTTACGCCCACTCCTTAGGCCAAGTGGCTGCATCTTTAGCCTCTCCCACTGTGGTCCTGACAACTTCCCAGACAGTGTCTTCCTCTCTATTCCACCCCACATCAGAAGTAGGGGCAATGGGCCCCAGCTGAGGGCAACGCAGCCACAGTTGAAAGGAGGCAGATGCCCCTGTGCGGTTCAGGCCAACCGAGCCTTACTCAAGCATAGAGTCTCACTGGCAAGGGATAAAAATTTCCAGTCACTGAAGCCATGGAGTAGGAGGAGGGGAGATTTTAGGGAGAGGACAAGAGGTATCGGAGAAGGGTAATGATATAAAAACTGAAGACGTTTTAGGTATGGTGGACCCTCCGCTTCTGCAAGGGTCAACCAAAATATTTTAAAATTCCAGAAGATTCCAAAAACCAAAACTTAAAATTGCGTTATACAGGCAACTATTCACATAGCGTTTACATTGTATTTATAACTATTTACAAGGTATTATAAGTATTAGGTATTGTCAGTAATCTAGAGATAATTTCAAGTATCCAAGAGAATGTGAGATTATATGCAAGCACTATGCTATTTTATATACGGGATTTGAACATCAGAGGATTTGGGTGTCTGCAGGGGGTCCTTACCAATCCTCCTGTATATTTAAAGGGCTGTATATTTAATATATAATATTGTACCCTTTTCAGATTTCGAGTTATTTTATTAATTTAGGAACATGACAATACACTGAGGCTTTACAGAATATCGCGTCAGGTACATTTAGACCAGGGTTTTCTCAGCCTCAGCACTACCACCACACTGGATGATCTGGGGGGATCGGGGTGGGGGGTGGTTGTCTTGTGCAATGGAAGATGTTTAACAGCATCCCTGGCCTCTGGATGATGAAAGCACCACTGCCACCTCCGTGGTAATAACCCGGTCATGTCTCCAGACACAAATGGCCCCCCAAGAGGCAAAATTGCCCCCTGCTCCTCTCCCCTCCAATTGAGAACCAGTGATTTCAAGTTGAACTTATAAATGCCCAGAACCAAACAGAAAACAATCAAGAGAAATTATGTTTTTCTAGTACTTTTAATTATCCAGAAAAAAAAAAAAAAAGTCCTAGTGAAAGAGGAGATTTTCTGATTTGTTTCAGGGTTTTTATCCCCCTATTGTCCTAGCAGCAGCAGCAGTGTATTCATATATACTCCCACCTCTTCCAGAGATAGTTTAAGGAAGGCTTACGGAACTATATAGGATAAATGAAAAACTATTAATCAAATGTGAAAGCAAAAAAAAAAGAGAGAGAAACAACAGAAGCAAGTTCAGGGGTGAGAATGAAATACAACTACTCTGGGAGCTCGCTATTGATGGACCATATATTCATGCTTCCCCAGGGACCCCATTTACAAAATTCAATGTCCAGAAAGCAAACACAAACTAACCATTCTTCGGATTATGAGAGGCAAAGAGGGGGGATCACAGAGGAGACATCGGTGTGATTTAATAAACAAGGTCCTTAACAACATTCCTGAGTAGCACAACCACCAGTTTCACTGGCCCGGGTCTACTATTGACTAGTACCTTCAATATAGGCTCCACACAAGGCATGATTCAGAACAGGACATAAACCAGAACCATTCCCCGGGGGGCCAAATACCAGCTCTGCCAGGCTGCTCTGATCCACAGGACATTTCAACTCTCTGGAGGCTTGAATCATTGCTTCTCTCCGCTTAGTTTTTTATCATTTAATTCCTGTTTTGAGTGGATTGTAAATGCCCGGGGCTCAAAATTCAAAAAGCACAAAAGAACATACAGTGAACAATACATTTCTTTCCCACCCAGTCTCCCAATTCCCCTCTCCAGAAGCAACCAGTGTTCGTTTTTTGCTGTGTTTTTCCTGCATAGGAGGTGACAACGAGCTTGAAATGATGTGTTGTGACAATGTTGTCTGTTAAATACTGACCAGTCACTCTCCAGAGAAGTGGTGAGATAAAGGAAAGATTCACACACGCTCTTTTGAAAATGAGAAATCATCCAAGGTTTACTTGAACAAATGCCATCTTCATATCTGGGAGGAAAGGACAGAAACCACCCCCCTATCCCCTATCCCCACCCAGAGGCAGAATCATGACTCTCCCTAGAGAATTTCATCTGCTGGCCTTAAAATGCAGAGACAAATGAGTCACTGAGGGCCTGAACTCCTACTGCCTAGAGCCAGGCCACAGTCACTTTGGAAATCAACGCATGGTAGATGCCAACGGATTGCCACCAGGAAAGCGATCCTCTCCCTGACCCCACCATCTTGGAGGCATTTGGAAGTGTGCGGGTGGGGAAAGGATGTCTTATGGCTCTTGGCAAAGAAGCTAAAACTGCTAAAACACATTTCATGCTCAGATGTGTCTGACTGTGTGACACCACAGACTGTAGCCTGCCAGGCTCCTCTATCCATGGGATTTCCTAGGCAAGAATTCTAGAGTGGGTTGCCATTCCCTTCTCCAGGGGATGAGAATACCTTCCTGACCCAGGTATTGAACCCAGATCCCCCACATTGTGGGCAGATTCTATACCATCTGAGAGCCACCAGGGAAGCCTCAAGAATACTGGAGTGGATAGCTATTCAAGAATACCAGAGTGGGTAGCTATTCCCTTCTCCAGGGGATCTTTCCAACCAGGGACTGAACACAGATCTCCTGCATTGTAGGCAGATTCTTTACCGTCTGAGCCATCAGGGGTGGCCCAGGGAAGTGTGGGGTGGGAAAAGAGTATCTTATGGCTCTGGGCAAAGAAGGGTTTACTGGTATTGACTAGGCAGGACACTGCTCAAGACCGCCCACACTGAGAAGGATCCGGCCTCAAATTCCATCAGCTCCCCCAGAGAGAAGCCTGGGCTGGGACCCAACCCCAGTCTCAGCCCTGAAACATTCTCTCCAAGTCCCCCTGGAGCCCTTACTAGGAGCCACCTCACTCCCTGGCACACCAAGCGAGAGAAACAATTAGGGAATGCATACTGAGGTAATGGAATGACGTGTTGAGTGGCTTTTATTTATAAGCCAGTTTGAAGCTGGGGAACAATTACCCAAAAAAGTCCCTTTGGTTTGAGAATAGATGAGCTGTTGCTTTTCTCTCTGGCCATGACTAGTTAGCTGAGTCAGGCATCTGGTCCAGACACTCCTGGATGGAGATAATAAAACTTGATCCCCTGAGTACAAAGGAATGTTGGCCAATCAGTTCTCTAAAGAGAGAACCATTCTTCCTCCTATCCAAGAGAAGGGGTTGGTTTATTAGGAAGCCTATTTTTACGTGGATGGTGGAGAGGGTTTCTTCAGGCTTATGGTTTTTACCTCGATCCGAGTATCTGTTGCCCCTGGTGGGGTTTTTTTTGTGTATACCCCTGACTTTCTTTCTTCATTCTTGCACTAATTAATTCCACAGTCATTTGCTGAGAGATATCTGCAGCAGCAACTGTGCTGTGAGGGTGAAATGAGATTAATCTGATAGAGTGCTTAGCAAAGGCCAGGCACACAGAAGTGCTTGGGAGTCGTTTGTTTTGTCAGCAGTATTGCCGAGTGCCAGATGCCAGCCTAGATCCAGAGATCAATAAGAGAGATCTCTGTCCCGCCAGAAGTCCCCAGCCTCCTAGGGGGCACCCCCCACCCCGGAAGCAAGCAAGTGTCCTGGGATGTGATGGGTGTGGTGCCGTGGCAGAGCCTCCTGGGTCTCCTACAAGGCCCCAGTTTCTAGAGGGGTGACCTCCTCCCTCTCTCTCATTTGGGAAACCCCAGCTTGAAGAACCCCACCCTGGCCACCCTTAGCTGATGGGCCAGCTCGTCCCTGCAGCTTCCCTGGATGGGATGAACAGGGCAGGCCGGGATGAGGGAGGGAGTGTGTGTATTTACAGAATGTATTCCCATTTTTGGTTTTCTAGAAAGTCTGGGTAGCATGTGTACTGTGTTTAAAACAGGCTTTGGATTCAGATAAATGTGATCCTTGTAAGCTGAGTTTTGCCAAGTTTCATTTTCTTACAGTGGGGTGACAGCTATCTCACAAGGCTGCCATGAAGTTAAGAAAGAGCTGTAAAGCGCAGATCACACCGCTCAGCCTACCGTAAGCATTAAGTGGCAGCTCTCCTAGTGTGTATTTTTTTCCCTGCCCTCAGATTACACCATCGTAACTCCTTTCCTTTTCCAGCACTTTACAGTTTGCAGCATACTTCCTTTCTTTTTTAAGTCTATTGAATTTGTTACAATTATTGTTTCTGTTTTATGTTTTGGCTTTTTGGCTACAAGACATGCGGGATCTTAGCTCCCTGACCAGGGATCAAACCCTGACCCTCTGCACTGGAAGGGGAGTCTTAACCCCTGGACCACCAGGGAAGTCCCTGTAGAGTGCTTTCACTTATGTTTTCTCACCTGATCCTCAAATGACCCTGTGAGACAGGGCAGGGGTTCCTTCCCCAACTGACAGATGAAAAAACTGAGTCATATAGCAACTGTCACCTAATCAAAGGTGATCGAGGACAGGCTTCTCGGTCCCCATCTGGGAGACTGATGAGTACGGAGGATTTTTTCTGTTGCTCTAATCATGAGATAAGAAAGAAGGATGGTTTATTCCGGGTGCAGGAGACACCAAACTGGCTCCCCTCAGCCCTGGGCTTCTCACAAGGGCGGCTGGAGGAGCCTGGCCCCTTCTCTGCCCTTCCCCAGCAGCACCCCATGAACTCCACTTGGCAGCCTGGGGGAGAGCTGGATGGTCACAGGGAAGATGGAACAGTCCCCGCAGTGGGCTGGGGAAGAGCGGAGAGCGCTGAGGGGTGAGGCCTGCTGGAGTGGAGCCGGCCTGGGCTGGGAGCCAGCCTGGACGAAGAAACTCTTCCAAGAACCACAGACTGTGGCTGCTGCTGAGATGGCAGAGAAGGCACATCTGGAAAGGGATAACCATCAGTGGCTCGTTGGTCTAGGGGTATGATTCTCGCTTAGGGTGCGAGAGGTCCCGGGTTCAAATCCCGGACGAGCCCTGTTTTTCCTGGATTTTCCTTTTTTTCCATTCCCTTTTCCCCACCACACACACAAGTATACACTGCCTGCCTTTTCTACAGTTAGAAGCAGAGATGATGTGGTGGTGAGTGAATAAAGGACTCGGGACAAGCTGCCAGTCAATTTCCCCACTAGCCATGTCCTATAGATACCCCATTATTCCCACTGAGGCCAAACCAAGCAGAAAGAGATTGTCATAGCTCCAGGTGCTGAACCTGAGAAGGTTATAGAGACAAAATGTTGCCTTGTGTAGGGCAGAAAAACTCTAAGCCTCAGAGAAAGAGCAGGGGGTCAGGACTGAGGAGTGGGTCTGAGTTGGAGGTCAGTAAAAGGCAAACCCGCCACGCAAATCCAAGCTATGAAATATACTGGCTTCAAAGTCCAAAAGCTAGGATCAAAGTTACAATTTGGATTCTCAACTTTCCTCTTGGTAAAATGGGAACAATAATACTCATTTCTCAAAGTTGGGAGGATTAAATCAGAAATTGTATGTGAAAGCCCTTTGCAAACTATAATGTACCTTACAGACAGGGATTGTTAGGCATACTACTAAAGGTAAAGAGAATCTAGAAAGGAAATTCTGACAACGTGACAGACTGAACTAACGTAGCTCTCCCTTCACCTAGTGTCCCCTAAAACACACACAGAAATATTGCATAAAGCAGAATTTAAAAATTGAAGTATGAACAGTTGCAAAATTGACTTTGAAATTTCCAGACATCAGAATTTAAAAAGGAATACAAGAGACTTCCCTGGCAATCCAGTGGTTAAGATTCTGCTTCTAATTCTGCTTCTAATCCCTGGTCAGAGAACTAAGATCTCATATACTGCACTGTGTGGCCAAAAAGTGAAAGAAAAAAAAAGGAATACAAAACAAAGAAGGGAGAGGGGAAGAAGGAAAAGAGCTATCACAGGAGCCCATGGTTTCTTTCAGACACAGATAACAGATATATTGCTTTCACTTCTAGGCTATGTCCCCTCAGCCCAGCAGAGACAAAGAGCTGGGACTGAACCCTCTATGTTAAAGTTTAGAACATCGAAGATCTACTTTATCCATGCAGGAAGACTAAAAATGGCACACCCCAGTTCAAGGAAGCAGAGAAAAAAGGGGGAGAAATATAAGTCAGCTCTGAGAAACTGAACTCCAAGCCTGAGAAGATGCTTGTGTTGCCTCTGGGTATATCTGCATGATGCTGAATCCTCAAGCCAAGAAACTCAATATAAATTGGTTTAGGAAAATCCCTAGGAATACCACAGGACTCCCTGGGAATACCACAAAGGAATACCACAGGAATCCCTAGGAATACCACACAACCACAGAAAGCAGGAAAGAGCTCTCCAAGCATGTTTCATAACCCGAGGTATATCTCACTAAATAAATGGAAATCTCACTAAAAAGTGACAAGTCAAAAACACCTACTGAAAAAGAATTCATAATAAAATATTAAAAGCTAGACAAGAAAGCAATCCATCATAAGGAAGAATTGGCAGACACAGCAGACAGGACAATTAACACACTAAGAACGGTGCATAATAGAAAAATACGACAAGCACCGTACAAGTTTTCTTAAAAGTGTTAAAGATGAAAGACAAGAAAGTAAACAATAATGAAAATATTGCACTATGAAGAAAAGCAGCTCATTGAGGGAAAAAAAACAAAACTTTAGGAAATGAAAGCTATACCACTAAAGACTCAATGCATTAAACAGTAGACTTGACCCAGCTGGAAAGAGAATTGATGAACTGGAAGAAGAGGTTGATGAAAATAAGGGGGGAAAGGGGAAAGTAATGAGATACAAAATATGAGAGACTTTTGGGCTTCTCTGATAGCTCAGTTGGTAAAGAATCTGCCTGCAATGCAGGAGACCCCGGTTTGATTCTTGGGTCAGGAAGATGTGCTGGAGAAAGGATAGGCTATCCACTCCAGTATTTCTGGGCTTGCTTGGTGGTTCAAGTAAAGAATCTGCCTACAATGTGGGAGACCTGGGTTTGATCCCTTAGTTGGGGAGATCTCCTGGAGAAGGGAAATACCCACTCCAGTACTCTGGCCTGGAGAATTCCATGGACTATACAGTCCATGGGGTCACAAAGAGTAGGACATGACTGAGCAACTTTCACTTTCACTTTCAAAGACTTTCACTGAAATGCCACCAAAGGATATACTTCATAAGAAAGAGGACTGGTTATATGTACTGTTATATTATACGTATAAAGTCTCAGTCCGGTTCAGTTCAGTCGCTCAGTCGTGTCCGACTCTTTGCGACCCCATGAATCGCAGCATGCCAGGCCTCCCTCTCCATTACCAACTCCCAGAGTTCACTCAAACTTACGTCCATCGAGTCGGTGATGCCATCCAGCCATCTCATTCTCTGTTGTCCCCTTCTCCTCCTGCCCCCAATCTCTCCCAGCATCAGAGTCTTTTCTAATGAGTCAACTCTTTGCATGAGGTGGCCAAAGCACTGGAGTTTCAGCTTCAGCATCATTCCTTCCAAAGAAATCCCAGGGCTGATCTCCTTTACGATGGACTGGTTGGATCTCCTTGCAGTCCAGGGGACTCTCAAGAGTCTTCTCCAACACTACAGTTCAAAAGCATCAATTCTTCGGTGCCCAGCTTTCTTCACAGTCCAACTCTCACATCCATACATGACCACTGGAAAAACCATAGCCTTGACTAGACAGACCTTTGTTGGCAAAGTAATGTCTCTGCTTTTGAAAATGCTACCTAGGTTGGTCATAACTTTCCTTCCAAGGAGCAAGTGTCTTTTAATTTCATGGCTGCAATCACCATCTGCAGTGATTTTGGAGCCCCCAAAAATAAAGTCTGACACTGTTTCCACTGTTTCCCCATCTATTTCCCATGAACTGATGGGACCAGATGCCATGATCTTCGTTTTCTGAATGTTGAGCTTTAAGCCAACTTTTTCACTCTCCTCTTTCACTTTCATCAAGAAGCTTTTTAGTTCCTCTTCACTTTCTGCCATAAGGGTGGTGTCATCTGCATATCTGAGGTTATTGATATTTCTTCCGGCAATCTTGATTCCAGCTTGTGCTTCTTCCAGTCCAGTGTTTCTCATGATGTACTCTGCATATAAGTTAAATAAACAGGGTGACAATATACAGCCTTGACGTCCTCCTTTTCCTATTTGGAACTAGTCTGTTGTTCCATGTCCAGTTCTAACTGTTGCTTCCTGACCTGCATACAGGTTTCTCAAGAGGCAGGTCAGGTGGTCTGGTATTCCCATCTCTTGAAGAATTTTCCACAGCTGATTGTGATCCACACAGTCAAAGGCTTTGGCATGGTCAATAAAGCAGAAATAGATGTTTTTATGGAACTCTCTTGCTTTTTCCATGATCCATTGGATGTTGGCAATTTGATCTCTGGTTCCTCTGCCTTTTCTAAAACCAGCTTGAACATCAGGAAGTTCATGGTTCACGTATTGCTGAAGCCTGGCTTGCAGAATTTTGAGCATCACTTTACTAGCATGTGAGATGAGTGCAATCGTACGGTAGTTTGAGCATTCTTTTGCATTGCCTCTCTTTGGGATTGGAATGAAAACTGACCTTTTCCAGTCCTGTGGCCACTGCTGAGTTTTCCAAGTTTGCTGGCATACTGAGTGCAGCACTTTCACAGCATCATCTTTCAGAATTTGAAACAGCTCAACTGGAATTCCATCACCTCCACTAGCTTTGTTCGTAGTGATGCTTTCTAAGGCCCATTTGACTTCACATTCCAGGATGTCTGGCTCTAGGTGAGTGATCACACCATCGTGATTATCTGGGTCATGAAGATCTTTTTTTGTACAGTTCTTCTGTGTATTCTTGCCAGCTCTTCTTAATATCTTCTGCTTCTGTTAGGTCCATACCATTTCTGTCCTTTATCAAGCCCATCTTTGCATGAAATGTTCCCTTGGTATCTCTAATTTTCTTGAAGAGATCTCTAGTCTTTCCCATTCTGTTCTTTTCCTCTATTTCTTTGCATTGATCGCTGAAGAAGGCTTTCTTATCTCTCCTTGCTATTCTTTGGAACTCTGCATTCAGATGCTTATATCTTTCCTTTTCTCCTTTGCTTTTTGCTTCTCTTTGTTTCACAGCTATTTGTAAGGCCTCCCCAGACAGCCATTTTGCTTTTTTGCATTTCTTTTCCATGGGGATGGTCTTGATCCCTGTCTCCTGTACAATGTTACGAACCTCAATCCATAGTTCATCAGGCACTCTATCTATCAGATCTAGTCCCTTAAATCTATTTCTCACTTCCACTGTATAATCATAAGGGATTTGATTTAGGTCATACCTGAATGGTCTAGTGGTTTTCTCTACTTTCTTCAATTTCAGTCTGAATTTGGCAATAAGGAGTTCATGATCTGAGCCACAGTCAGCTCCCGGTCTTGTTTTTGCTGACTGTATAGAGCTTCTCCATCTTTGGCTGCAAAGAATATAATCAATCTGATTTCAGTTATATACATATAAAGTTTATATGTATATAAAGTTTCTGAAAGAGAGAGGATGAGGGAATGTAATATTCCAATAGATAATGATCCATAATTTTCCAAAAAGAAGAAAGACACAGTTCTCAGGTTGAAACTGAGCTTATAAACAGATTGTGGTGAAACTGCAGAATATTGAATAGAAAAATGAAAACCTTAAAAGCAACCAGAAAAAAAAAAAGCCTGTTCGCCTAGAATGACAATTATATTGGCAGTTGACTTCTTATTCACTGCAAAATATTATAGAAAAAATAGAATATCTTCAAAAGGCCAAGAGAAAACTGTCAGCCTAAAAATCTATGCCCACTAAATTGCCATTTGTGTTTTGAAATAAAAGATCTTTTAACACAAAGACTGAGAGTGTTTGCCACTCAGAGACGTCTGAAATGCCACCAAAGGATATACTTCATAAGAAGGAAACTGAAATAAGAAGAAAGGCATGAAATGCAAGAAGCAATGATGAGCAAAGAGACTGATAAATATGTTCGTCAATCTAAACAAGCACTGAAAGCCACTGCTGGTGGAATGTAAATTGGTCCTGCTGCTTTATAGAACAATTAGGCAATATGTTGTAAAGTTTAAGGTGCATGTATCCTATGATCCACAAATTCTACTTCTAGGTATCTACCTTAGAGAAGTGCTTACATATATGCCAAAGAGGCACACACAGCACTGTTTATCACAGCATTGCTTACGATCTGGAACACTGAAAACGTCTTAAATGCTCATTAGCAGAAGAATGGATAAATAGATTGTGGTATATTCAAACCATGAAACAGTATTCAGCAGTTAAAATTTATGAACTGGCACTATATGAAATAACATGAATGTTTGCATTTAAAAAAGAATACATTTGAATCAGTTCTAATGAGGTGGATGAAACTAGAGCTTATTATACAGAGTGAAGTAAGCCAGAAAGAAAAACACCAATACAGTATACTAACGCATTATATGGAATTTAGAAAGATGGTAATGATAACCCTGTACGTGAGACAGCAAAAGAGACACAGATGTAGTGAACAGTCTTTTGGACTCTGTGGGAGAGGAAGAGGGCGGGATGATTTGGGAGAATGGCACTGAAACATGTGAATTATCATATGTGAAACGAATCTCCAGTCCAGGTTCGATGCATGAGACAGGGTGCTCGGGGCTGATGCACTGGGATGACCCAGAGGGATGGGATGGGGAGGGAGGTGGGAGGGGGCTTCAGGATGGGGGACACATGTACACTCATGGCGGATTCAAGTCAATGTATGGTAAAACTAATACAATATTGTAAAGTAAAATAAATTAATTAAATTTTAAAAAATAAATATATTTTTAAAGCACACAAACCAGTATTGTCTATTGTTTGTTGTTGTTCAGTCACTAAGTCATGTCTGACTCTTTGTGACCCCCATAAACTACAGCATGCCAGGCTTTCCTGTTCTTCACTATCTCCCGGAGTTTGCTCAAACTCATTTCCATTGAGTCAGTGATGCAATCCAACCATCTCATCCTCTGTCGCCTGCTTCTCCTCTTGCTCTCAATCTTTCCCAGCATCAGGGTCTTTTCAAATGAGTCCGTTCTTCGCATCAAGTCCCAAAGTATTGGAGCTTCAGCATAAGTCCTTCCAATGAACACCCAGGACTGATCTCCTTAAGGATTGACTGGTTGGATCTCCTTGCTGTCCAAGGGACTCTCAAGAGTCTGCTCCAACACCACAGTTCAAAAGCAACAATTCTTCAGTGCTCAGCTTTCTTTATAGTCCAACTCTAACACCCATACATGACTACTGGAAAATTCATAGCTTTGACTAGATGGACCTTTGTTGGCAAAGTGATATCTCTGCTTTTTAATATACTGTCTAGATTTGTCATTGGAGAAGGCAATGGCAACCCACTCCAGTACTCTTGCCTGGAAAATCCCATGGTTGCAGGAGCCTGGTAGGCTGCCATCCATGGGATCGCACAGAGTCGGACACAACTGAAAGGCTTCACTTTCACTTTTCACTTTCATGCATTGGAGAAGGAAATGGGAACCCACTCCAGTGTTCTTGCCTGGAGAGTCCCAGGGACAGAGGAGCCTGGTAGGCTGCCGTCCATGGGATCGCAGAGTCGGACACAACTGAAAGGCTTCACTTTCACTTTTCACTTTCATGCATTGGAGAACGAAATGGCAACCCACTCCAGTGTTCTTGCCTGGAGAATCCCAGTGATGAAGGAGCCTGGTGGGCTGCTATCTATGGGATCGCACAGAGTCGGACACGACTGCAGCAGCAGCAGATTTGTCATAGATATTCTTCCAAGGAGCAAGTGTCTTTTAATTTTGTGGCTGCAATCACCATCTGCAGTGATTTTGGAGACCAAGAAAATGAAATCTGACACTGTTTCCACATTTCCCCCATCTATTTGCCATAAAGTGATAGGACCAGATGCCATGATCTTTGTTTTTTTGAATGTCGAGTTTTAAGCCAGCTTTTTCACTCTCCTCTTTCACCTTCATCAAGAAGCTCTTTAGTTCCTCTTGACTCTCTGCCATTAAAGTGATATCCCCTGCATACCTGAGGTTGTCGGTATTTCTCCTGTCAGTCTTGACTCCAGCTTGTGATTCATCCATTTCGGCATTTTACATGATATACTCTGCATATAAGTTAAATAACCAGAGTGACAATATATTGTCCATTGTTTATAAATACATATATTTAAGTAAATATATAACAGATGGGCTATTTGAATCAAATGTGTCAAGAAATGAGCAGTTGTTAGATTTCAGTGGTGAGTGCATGGATATTTATTATGTTACTTTCTGTATTGTACTTTATGCATCTTTAAAAGATTTTCTTTTTTTTTTTAACGAAAGGATCTAGGTATTTAGAAATAAGGGTAAATGGGGATAAATGGCTGCATCAGTCCTCAGAGAGGATGATCTGCTGGGATGGGATTAGGAGGGAGGCTGAGTCCTGGGTCCAGGGATTATGAGGATTAATTCAGATCATCCCCCTAAGCTGATCACCTGGCTGGCATTCCCAGCACTCCAAGCCCTTCAGAGATGCATCTCTGGACCACAGTCCACTTCCCCCCATACTTCCTGCCTCCTATCTCCACTCTCACATTCAACCCAGTACTGTTCTGCTCAGGGATTACCCACATTTGGGTCCCTAGAATAGATTGGTTCAGGTGTCCCCTGAATACTCCTCAAATCAAGGGTAAATGATGACCTGCACCCAGGAGCCAAGGAGAGATTAGTCCTAATACTCAGGATCAGAGCTCCCTGAGGAGAGCCTGGACCCTTGGATGTTACAGTTGACAACTGCCTTCCCAGTCCCTCCCTCTATTAGCCAAGAGGTCAGCAGTCAAGGTCTGCTAACTGACCCTGCTGGTCAGTCAGAACCAGAAGGAGCTGGGCTGGTGCAGAACAAAGAGTCACTCTGCTTCCAGCATTAGACTCCATCATTTCTGGGAACCCTATGCCCTTCATCTTCCTGATGCCAACTCCTTCCACCATCCCTGACAAGCACTCTGCTCCCCAAGTTTTGACAAACTTAAAGTCTGCAGCAGTCCCTCTGGAAGGGGTCTGGGTGGACTTGCTCAGCAGTCTTTCCCCACAGCTGGATCACATTAACCACAGGTCTGGAGTGGAGCCCTATCCCCCAGGGAGCACAAGAAACATCTTAATCTATGCTCACCATCTCTCTGAGCACATACTGGGCTGGGAGTATGAGAGGGAGGAAGAAAGGTGAGGAGAGAAGGCAGGGTGTGGCGGGAGGGAAAGAGAGACAGACAGAGGCTGAGAGGCAACATTATTGTTAACAGGTAACACTGAACTCCTTGAGTGTGAGATCATATACTAAATGATAAGCAGAGTATACAGATGTGAAGTTAGGAGATTTACCTTTACTCATTCATTCTACATGTAAGAGAATTTGTCAGATGCTAGGAGAAGGCAATGGCACCCCACTCCAGTACTCTTGCCTGGAAAATCCCATGGACACAGGAGCCTGGTGGGCTGCAGTCCATGGGGTCGCTAAGAGTTGGACACGACTGAGCAACTTCACTTTCACTCTTCACTTTCATGCATTGGAGAAGGAAATGGCAACCCACACCAGTGTTCTTACCTTGAGAATCCCAGGAACGGGGGAGCCTGGTGGGCTGCTGTCTATGGGGTCGCACAGTCGGACATGACTGAAGCGACTTAGCAGCAGCAGCAACAGCAGAGATATACAGAAGACCATGGTAACTTCCCAGTCTTCAAGAAAATGGGCAGACAGAAAATTAAAAATCTGACCTTGACAACCCTGAGTGACTGGCACTGCCCTAGAGAGAAAGGAGGACAGGGTGTGTATAATGGGGTGGGAGGGGGCATCAGGATGGGCTGCCTAGGGATGACTCCCTGCTGAGTGTTGAAGGATAAGTAGGGGATGTCCAGGTGAAGAAAGTTTCTCCCCTGAAGAATATGGAGGGCTCGTGAACCTGGGAGCCTGTGGCGGTGACAAAGACAATATATGCCAAAGACCTTGTGAGTGGATGGGGGAGAGAAAGGATTGGTGTGTGTCCCTGGCTTAGGAATCTCCCAGTGCTTTTCTGGATGTCCTGGGACGCCCCAGTTCTCAAGTGTACCCATATTTTTCCTAGCTAAGACCTTCAGAGATGTGAGAACAATTGTTTCTTCAAGACCTGGCCCCTAGTAGACGTTCCTTGAATGAATGATGAAGTTAAGTGAAATAAGCCCGCGTAAGTTTCATATCTCCCATTTTTAACAGTGTAAATCAGCAGTGCCCACCCTGAACAGGCTATGTGTGCATGATGAGTGGGGGTCATGCTCGCAGCCCACCGGGAGTAGGGCTCGTGGGAAGGCAAGCGGTGGAGAAAGGCGGCCTTCGGACACTAAGGACTGTGTAGGGCCACGGAGCCGCCCCTCCTAAGAGGGTCCCTGCTTCTGGCTTGGTGAGGGGCGCACGCACGGACAACAGAGGGATCAGGGCCCCGAGTTCACGTATCCTGGCCTCAGTTTCCCCGCTCCTGCCCTCACGCAGTTCTGAGGCTGGGAGACTGCAGAGCTGGGGGGCGCGCCCTGCGCCGTAGGGAGCCAGGGGAGTGGAAAAGCATCCGCGTGTTTGCAGGAAACAAGCCGGAAGGATCCGTCCATCCTTTTGGTTTTCCTGCCTCATCACCGAGCTAGACGGGATCCTGGCACACGGAGCAGAGGGGGTCTCCTCGCGCAGCCGATTCCTGGCTGCTCGCACTCTCTGCGCGGGTCTCCTCCCATCTCCCGCTCGAGCGGCCTCGGGGAACTCCGGAGCTGCGGCGGCCGACCGGCTTCCGGGCGGCGGCGGGGGCGGTGTCAGGTGGCCCGGCCAGGCCCCGCCCCCTCGGCCGGCCCGCCCTCCCTCCCCTGCGCACCCGGCTCCGGTACCCGGCCTCGCGGCGGCGGCGGCGGCGGCGGCGGCGGCGGTGGCGAGAGCGGCCATGGAGGCGGGCGCCGGGGCCGGCGCGGGCGCCTCGGGCTGGAGCTGCCCGGGCCCAGGTCAGAGCGCCCCTCCTTCACCTCTCCACTGCCTCTCCTTCCTCTTCTCCATCTCTCCTCCCCCCAGACCCCCACGGCCTCTCCCCCCTCCGCTACTCCCCACCTTGACGTCCGAAGTCTTCCTCCTCCCTCCCTCCCGCCCCCCACCCGGGCCCGGTCTCCATCTTTCCCGGCTGGGTCTTCCCCACACCGGCCGCATCCTCCTTGGCATTCCCTGCCCTGAGCCTTCTCAATCTCGACTCTCCAGCCTCATACTGCTTCCAGCCCTAGGGGCTCTATAGATCCTGCACCCGCTCGCACCCCTAAAGCTTCTGAGCGCGGGGCGCGGGTGGGGTGGACGAAGTCTAAGGGAGAGATGGAGGGGAGGGGAGGGGGTCCGGTCCACACGACCCCCGCCAGCCATCGCCGGCCCCCTCCCCACCTTCCCCTTAGGCGCACTACCTCACCCCTTCAGCCTCTTTACTTGCTCCCACCCTCTGCCATCCTTGTCCATCTTCCCCCTCTGTCCCCTCTGGGCTAAAGAGACACACACCCTTTCTACCTGTGCAAGGGAGAGGAGCCTGGAACACAAGTTGCAGAGGAGGATGGGCAGGGCAGGGCGGGGTCCCCAGAGGCCCAGCCTAAGGGGCAGCTTGGGGAGAGGAGTCGCAGTGCCTGGCAGAGTGAGCCAAATACTTCCACAGGGATAAAAACCCCCAGGGCTCCGAAGGGCTAGAAGGTGTGTCCCTTCCCCTCCCTGCCTCACCCCAGCCACCCTGGCACCCCACAATCCCTCTCTCTCCTTGCTCACAGGACCCACAGTGACCACTTTAGGCTCCTATGAGGTGTCGGAGGGTTGTGAGAGGAAGAAGGGCCAACGCTGGGGGTCTTTGGAACGGCGGGGGATGCAAGCTATGGAGGGTGAGTTTTCCCGTAAAGCTTTCTTTCCTTCTCCCTCACCCAATTTTCCTTCCTCCCTCTGACCCTCCAGAACTCTGAGCCAGGACACACACCTTCCCCCTAGTTCAGCTCAGCACCCGCTAGCCCTCCTCAGGGCTCAGGTTTTGAGGGAAGTTCAAGGTACATCCTTTTGGGGTTCTAATCACCAGCTAACCAGGTTGTGTGTCCCGAGGGAGCTGCCAGACAGAGAAAGAGGCCTCTTTGGACAGAGCTTTGAAGCAGCCTTTCAGCAGGGGGTTTGTTCTCTCTGCCTCCCGACCCAGATCCCAAGCTGTCTCTTATTTTGAAAAGCAGGGAAGTGAGCATGTGAACTGTCTTTCTGGTGCTGCCATCACTGACTTCAAATGGAAGCCTGGTGGCTTTGGTTCTCTAGGCTATCTTACTGCCTGAAAGAGGGAGCCTGGGAAGGGGGCTGCTGAAAAGGCCAACCTCCCAACACATGTGTATTCCCACCACACCCATGCGACTTGGCAGTTGCTGCCAACACCAGGAGGATGCTAGAAGGGTGCCAGTCCTGTTGCCAGGACTTCCCGTGAAGGGTCCCCAGGTCCCTGTGCACATCTAGTGTGGACAATCTTGCCCCTCCCCGCCCCCCCCCCCCACACTGACCCCGGGGAGACAGATGATGCCAGGGGTCCCAGATGAATCTTAGGCTGTGGTTACTGGACAAAACCAGGCCAGAGACTCAGAATTTTAAAACAATTGCCATCCAGATAAGGTTTTGCTATTTAGAGAAACTGCAATGCAGTAAAGGAGGGGGTGCTTGCCAGCCAGAGACTGGGGACCAACACACCCCAGTTTCTTAACTCATTAAAATGGCAGGCTTTCTTTTACACACAAGTACAACCTATGACTTCCCCCTAAAAACTGCCTTGTGGTCAGCAGGGGAGGAAGTGAGACCCCCAGACACTCAGCAGGGAAAAGAAAAGTGGACTTGGTAGAAAATTTCAAAAAGTCTATTCGATGGAATATGTTTGGAAGGGCCCCAGTGTTTGTCCAGTAAATCCTTTAGATCATTTCATTCAGATGTTCTCTTTCTCTGCCTACTGACAGGCAACACTTTCGTATAATGGAAAGGCTAGTTTCTCACAAGCCACCTGGATCGTTTGTAAACTTCGTACAAACTCCCAAACTGTAATTCTTGCCCTGTTTGGCTTAAAGACACACCCAGTGTCTGAATCCTTTCTTGACTACTTGTGCCCAGAGACAAGGATAGAAGAAGCAAGGTATCCTTGTGCAAGCCGGTCCCTGGCTGTTCAGTCCACCTGAAGGCAGTCCTTGGAGGCCCCAGAGGCAATAGTGGTCCAGAAAGTGCCTGGGAGGGGGATGGATACCTCCAAACTTGACTCTCACACCTCAGGGCCCCTCAGGCATGCAGGTGCTGCCCAGAGGCTCCTTGGGGGACACCAGGTGGCACTATTATACCGTCTCTGCCCTCTAAGGACAGTGAGGTGGAGGGCCCTCTAAGGAGTGTGTAAGAAAGTTGGCTCTTACTCGCTGGCGGGATGTTGCGGGGGTCTCTCCTAGGGGAAGTGTTACTCCCAGCTCTCTACGAGGAGGAAGAGGAGGAGGAGGAGGAAGAAGAGATGGAAGAAGAGGATGATCCAGGGCAGAAAGGCGGCAACACAGGCTCCCTGTCGGTCAGCAAGCACCGAGGCCTGAGCCTCACAGAGACGGAGCTGGAGGAGCTGAGGGCTCAGGTGCTGCGGCTGGTGGCAGAACTGGAGGAGACCCGGGAGCTGGCAGGGCAGCACGAGGATGACTCTCTGGAGCTGCAGGGTGAGCAGCTGCGATGGGACTGGAGGGCTTGGACCCAAAGGCACTGGGTCCCCACCCTGCCATCAGCTCCCCTGTCCCTGCAGGGCTCCTGGAGGACGAGCGGCTGGCCAGCGCCCAGCAGGCAGAGGTGTTCACTAAGCAGATCCAGCAGCTCCAGGGTAAGTCCTCGCACTTGGACTGCCGGGTAGGCGGTCATCCGAGTACTTGTGTCTTGAGCGTTTAGCAGAGGCACAGCAGACCAATGGAGCCAACCTCGGTACTTTCTTCTCAGTTTCTTCTACTATTTTTACCCTTTTCTCCTCATCTCTCCATTACCCTCTTAATTTCCTTTTTTTTTTTGCACCTCTGACTGACTCTTCTGTTCCCCTCCTCCTTCCCTTTTTTGCCCTCCCATTTCACCCCCTTTCCTTGAGGCTAACTCCCTCTTCTCCCCTCAGTCTCTCCCCTTCTCATCCCTTTTTCTTTGTTTTCTTGGTTAGTGCCAGGGGTATGTAGTCAGGGTTGAATTACAAACCATATTACCTTTCCCCCCATCCCTCCAAGAGCATCATGGGAAGAGTGGTGAGCCAATGAGAAGTGACAGGAGGGGACTCAGTGCATCTTTTAAGGGAAGCAGATGAGAACGTTTCTCTTGCTACCTAGGACCGAGCTAGTGGCCCCCAAAGCCCTTTTTTTTCTAACGCCCATGTCTCTGGGAAGCAGCAAGGCAAGCATCCTACAGTCCACTGTGCCATGAAATAAAGAGGCAGGTTTTGTTACATCTGTGGGCTTTGGGAAGATTTGGGGGAGCTGCCCTAGAAAACTGCAGGGACTCTCCAGGCAGAACTGAGATCAAGCCAAAAGAGAAGTATAAATGGAAAAATAAGGAAGGCTGGCAAGCAGGCCTGGAGAGAGCAAGCCAAGGTGGGAGAGAAGGAGGGAAAGAAGACGTAAGCAAAGGTAGAAAATAAAACAGGAAAAGTAGACAATAAAGGCACTGAGGCGGGAGGGGAGGTCAAAGTGTTAGTCGCTTAGTCGTGTCCGACTCTTTGTGAACCCATGGACTGTAGCCCACCAGGTTCCTCTGTCCATGGGATTCTCCAGGCAAGAATTCTGGAGTGGATTGCCATTCAGGGAGGGAGAGAAACTGCAGGAGCCATGTTGCTCTGGGGAAAGAGTGTGAGCATTGTTCTCAGGTCACCTAGATTCTTGAGCCCAGTTCTGGCACATAACAAGCTTTGTGATATTGAGCAAGTCACTTTTATCTTTTTGAGACTCAGTTCCTTAGCTGTAAAATAGGGCTGACTTATATGCTTTATCATCCATTTATTGACTGCTTGTATACTTGGAGGACTAGCTATGGACAACATAGATCAGATCCCTGCCCTAATGAAGAGTACATTCTGATGGGAAAGGCAGAAAACAGACAAACACCATCAGTTCAGGAATAAAATATAACAATAAATGCTAGGAAGAAAATATAACAATATGATATGGATGGGGGTAAGATGGAAGTATATTTTTGATAAAGTAGTTAGAAATGTCTGAGAAAGGGACATTTGAGCTAAGACCTGAATCATGAAGAATATCTGAGGGACATGCACACCAGGCAGGTGAACTAGCAACTGCAGAAGCTCAGAGGCAAGAATAAGCTTCATGTGTTTGAGGGACATCGTGGCTGGAGCAAAGTGCATGTGGAGGATTTTGCTAAGAGAGAGTTCTGAGAAGTGGGAGAGTTCAGATTACAGAGGACTTTATAAGTCAGCTGAGAGGTTTGACTTGTATTCTAAGTATAGTGGAAACCATGGGAGGGTATTAGCCAGGGCTGGAGGGATATGATCCACTTTACATTCTTAAAAGAATGCTTTGGCTACTCTGTGGAAATTGAATGACAAGAAGAGAGTCAAAACAGTTGAGTCTGGTCAGCAAATAATTGCAATAGTCCAGCAAAGAAATGGTGGTTGCTTGGATTAGAGCAGTAGAAATGGAGATGATTGAGAATACAATTTGAAATTTAGAGCTCTCAGGACTTGCTGAATTGGATGGGGGGATAAGAGAGGCATGAAAGATGACTTTGCCTTGAGAAACTGAATGGATGGTGGTGTCATCTACTGGATTGGGAACAACTTGACAAGGAACAAATTTCAGGGCTAGGAGAACTCTTTAAGACATGTTTTCTACATGTTGAGTTTGAAATGGCTATTGACATCTAAGTAAATATATTAAAGGAAGCTGTTGGATATATGAATCTAGAACCAGGGGAGAGGTCAGGACTGGAGATATAAATTTGGGCATCATTAGCATATAGATTACATTTGAATCCATGGGAGATCACAGTGAAATCACATGGAGAGATTCAGGAAAAGGAGAGAAAAGGGTCTGGTCCCAGGGATGCTCTGGAAGTTAAAAGTCTCACAGGCAAGGAGAAATGAATAGAGACTGAAGTAGGAGGAACCACTGAAGCATTTGGTGACCTGGAAGCCAAGAGCAGAAAGTGCTTCAAGGAGACAGTGATCAGCACTGTCAAAAGTTGCTAAGTAAGATGGCCATTGGATTGGGCAAGACGGAGGGCTCTGAGACGTTTCAGTGAAGATAGAAGCCTGACTGTACTGAGCTTGAAGAGGAAAGGGAAAGTGAAATGGAGAAGGTGAGTACGTATAATTCCAGTAGTCATGTCTTGGAGAGAAGCAGAGAAACAACGGAAAGGAAGTCAGGGGACAGCTGGTGTTTTGGTTTTGGGGATGGGTCACACTGGATCATGTTGGTATGGTGAAAGAAAGGATCTGCTAGAGCATTAGACCTCACCTTAGCGCAGGGGTGGGATGGAGCGGCGGTGGGGGGATGCTGCAGGTCTGGGTGGTGGTGGTTTAGTCACTAAATCGTGTCCAAATTTTGCAACCCCATGGACTGTAGCTTGTCAGGCTCCTCTGTCCATGGGATTCTCCAGGCCAGAATTCTGCAGTGGGTTGCCATTTCCTTTGCCAGGGGATCTTCCCGACTCAGGAATCGAACCTGGGTCTCCTCCCTTTCAGATAGATTCTTTACCCACTGAGCTATGAGGGAAGGTTTGGGGAAGGCGCCCAAACCCCACCCCGCGGAGGAGTCCTTGCGCACGCGCGTTGCCCGTTTCCGCCAAGAGGGGGCGCGCGCGGCCTCAGAGGTAGCTGGTGTTGAGAGGCCGTTCCGGCCGCCACAGCCCCTCGGGGGCTGGGACCTGCCGGCGGCGGGAGGCCCCCCCAGAGAGACTACTTGGTGAGGGGCGGGCCAGTGAGATGGAGGCCATAACCAGTGAGTGAGAACTGATTTTTCTGTGCCCCTCGCCCGGCTCCAGGGCCTTCGGGGTCGCCCCGACGGCCCCAGTCTCACTGTCAACCGGCGCCGGCTCTTCAGCAGCCCGGTCCGGCCTTTCCAACTCCTAGGGAGGCCGCCCCAGTGAGCCCCGCCCAGCCTCCCGATAAGGTCCTCCCTGGTGCCCGCAAGCTCCACCCCTCTGCAAGCGCCACCTCCCGGCCCCTGTGTGTTTCCAATTAAGAGCTTTTCAAGGTTGAGAGGGACCCTTCGCCATTCTTCAGTGGATCTGAGAATGTCTTTTTTTTTTAAAGACATAGAGGAAAACCTCAGGGATACTTGAACCTGAACATCAGGGGCAGAGTGGGGAAGTGAAGGGTTCTGACAGAAAACCCACCCGGGCCTTTATCCTAATGGCCGATGACTTGTGTGTCTCCCCCACTAGGCTATATTCTCCAAGGGGCAGACTGTTCAGTAGTAAAAAGAGCAAGGACTTTGTTTCCTTCAAAAAGGAAGGAAGTCAGAGAATCTGAGCAGAGATGTTTGGGCTTGGCACAGAGGTGATCAACTAATACTTGTTGAATAGACTAAGTAGAGGAGACAGCTAGGATGCTTGTAGAGAGAGGAAGACTGGGAAAAGGTGTGCCCAGAACCGCACCTGTGAGCTTGGCAGTGTAGGGCTAGAGACCTTCCCCCACGCCTCCGGACTCCCCATCGGCTCAGCATTTATGTCTGTAGTATGTCCAAGTTTTTCTTCTCAAACCTCCATTTTCTGTTCTAGTGTTTTTGGTTTTGTTTTTGTTTTTATATAGCCAAACATACAATTCTGCACCTGTGGTCCTCAGTAAAAGTTTGTGAACTAGATGTATCCTCTGCCTCATTTATGCATGTATACAGCAAATATTTATTGAGTGCATTATGTAGGGTCTCTGGCAGATCCTGGAGCTATAATGGTGAGCAAAACAGACATGATTTCTGTCTTCATGAAGCTTACAAGTGAAGGGGAGGCCAGCGTTTTAATAACACACACACTGCAAAGTACAAGGGGCTATGAGAGCATTTAATGAAGGACTTTGCTTAATTTTTTGAGAAGGTTGGGGGAGAGACTAGGGAAGGTTGAAATCTGAAGGGAGTTGGGGGCAAGGATTAGGGAGAGGGTTTGCAAAGAGTTTGTGGGAAGGTCCTGACCCTCTTAACTCAATCCTAATTTCCTAATCCTGACCCCCTAAATTTGAATTCTGTATTGGTGGCAATATCTTCTACTCTTGCTCCACGTTTAGGTTCTCCTGATTCCCAATGGGTACCTCTGTTCAGAAACCCTGAGATGCTCCACAGATACTGAGAGCTCTGACATGTTTATTTTGTACATTAAAACATATTATAAAATATAGGTTTGTTGTGAAAAGTATCAAAGCAGTGATATATATAATGTGGAAAGTAAAAGTCCCTCTCACATGCTGAATCATTCCTTAGCAGCAACGGTGTTTTACAGTTGAGGACTTCTATCTTTCCAGATCTTTTTCTGTGTCTTTATATATTTGTGTTATATATTATACATAGAAATATTTTTGCAAAAATGAGATAATACCATGTATTTTACAGCTCATTTTTCTTTCTAGTTAGTATATTATGGAAACCCTTTCATATTTTCTCTATAGATCTGCCACTTTCTTTTAAATGGCAGCCAATATTCTGTTTCATCTTCTTCAGTTTAAACAATCCCTTATTGATTGGCATCTAGTTTATTTCCCCATTGTTTGATTACCTTGCCGTGAGCTTACATTTGAATTTCAGCTGTGAGCTCTAAATACACATTGTTTTGGGACCAGTACTTACACAAGCAGTTTGTGGAAAATCTGAGCCTCTGTAATTTCTAAGCTCCCAGACTGAATAGATGAGAATAGTCTATAAGTGTTTTTTTAGTAAGATACTTTTTGGGAAGACTCAGGGCATAAGTCGGAGAAGGCAATGGCAACCCAGTCCAGTACTCTTGCCTGGAAACTCCCATGGATGGAAGAGCCTGGTAGGCTGTAGTCCATGGGGTCATGAAGAGTCAGACACGACTGAGCGACTTCACTTTCACTTGTCACTTTCATGCATTGGAGAAGGAAATGGCGAGCCACTCCAGCAGTCTTGCCTGGAGAATCCCAAGGACGGAGGAGCCTGGTAGGCTGCCGTCTATGGGGTCACACAGAGTTGGAAACGATTGAAGCGACTTAGCAGCAGCAGCAGCAGCAGCAGCAGCAGCAGCAGCAGGGCATAAGTAAAATGCTGAAAATTAGGTCTTGTCTTTAACTGTTAGGTGATTTCTTAGAAGTACCTAATACTTTTTGTTTGGGGTAGCCTAATTTGTTTTTTGTTGTTGTTTGTTTGTCTTTGGGGGTTTGTTTTGTTTGTTTTTGTGGCCTAATTTGTTTTTCATGCAAAGCTTCAAGATCTGCTTTCCTGTTGCACCTCACTACCTAGATTGACTCTGTTCTCTTAGGTATTCCCTTTTCCACATCAGGTGAAGCTATACTTCTCTGATGGGGTAGAGACCAGGTTGTCAGGAGTTTCCAGATAAGAAATAAACCTGCCTTTTAACTTTGTGCCTCTAGAATATGGTCGGTTATCCTCTTGATCATCTCAATATCATCTTTGGGCTTTGCAGGTGAGCTGCGGTCCCTGCGGGAGGAAATTTCCCTGTTAGAGCGTGAAAAAGAATGTGAACTTAAGGAAATAGAACAGGAGTTGCATTTAGCCCGGGCTGAGATCCAGACTCTGCGGCAAGCAGCGGAGGACTCCGCGACTGAACACGACAGTGACATAGCCTCCCTGCAGGAGGACATCTGCCGGATGCAGAATGAACTCGAGGACATGGACCGAATCCGAGGAGAGTATGAGATGGAGATCACCTCCCTCCGTGCAGAAATAGACATGAAGAACTCTGACCCTTCCAATAGTTTCAGTCTCTCAGATTTCTCTGAGATGCAAGGTATGAGAAAGCGAGCCCTCCTCCCGGTCTATGAGTCAAATCAAGCAAAGGGAGCTAGGCTGCAAGAAGGTGGGCTTAGATCATGAATTGGGAACCTGTAGAAGAAACTTCTAGGTGGGATTCAAGACTGTGAGAGAGAAAAGCTTGAGGTCATGTAACCAGTCTATGATGGTATAAGAAACAGCACCATGGAGATGTCCCCTGAGAATTCTTCCTCACAGAGCCATTGTACATTTGTTGATTTGCCTGTGCTAAAGCCCTTCCTGCTTCCCTAGTGGCTCAGATGGTAAAGAATCTGAGTGGAGGGCATGGCAACCCACTCCAGTATTCTTGCCTGGAGAAGCCCCTTGGACAGAGGAGCCTGGTGGACTGCAGTCCATGGGGTCACAAAGAGTTGGACACAATTGAGCAACTAAGCACAGCATAGCACACAGCTCACCCCAAGTAGAAGTTTTAGGGGGCAACAAACCAGAGCACAAGACAGCTGGAGAGGAACAGAGGTTATTTCCAGTAATACATGAGGTACACAAAAGCTTAGAGCTCTGCTCAGAGTCTCCCAGTGAGTTGCTAGGCTTCATGACATCAGAGACTTTGCCTTTATTCTGAGGCTAGATTTATGATCTGAGTATAATGGGAGGCCCTGTACTAGGCCAAGTCAAGCAAAGGCAGTCAACAAGGAATCAAAAGAACTGCAAGTTTTCCCAGCTGTAATAGGCCTCTCAGAAGCGCCTTTGGACTGATATACTCTGAGAAGGAGGCTAACACAGTGGGAAGGCTTGGGCTATTCAGAATCTCAGCTCTGCTAATTAGCAGGATCAACTTAGCCTGGTTATTATCTCATGGTTTCCATAGCTGTGAAAATTGATTAATAAAACTTTATAGTTGGATGGGATTCTGGAACAGGAAAAGGACCTTAGGGAAAATGTAGAAAAATCTGAATAAAGTATAGAGTTTAGTTAACAGTAATGTACCAGTGTTCATTCCTTACTCATGACAGATGTACCCATGGAAAGATGTTAATAAGAGGGGAAGCTGGGTGAAAATACTCCCAGGGAATTCTGCACTATCTTTGCAACTTTTCTGTAAATCAAAAACTATTCTAACATTAAAAGTTTATTTAAAAAGGAAGAAAGAAAGAAAACCTTATAGGGCTATTTTGGGGATTAAATGAAATGCCTAGTATGCTGAAAGCACTCACATACAACTAACTCCAAGGCGGGAATCATCTGGTCTAATGCTTAGCACATGGTTAGCTTTTATTAAAGATTAGTTTCCTTCCTTCCTTCTATGGTAATCTGGAGTATGCCAAAGACTTTTGATTGGACTAAAGAAGGAACACTAAAAGTGAATGTCAGGGTGTTGACTCTTACAGCGGGAAAGATAGGCCTTGGGCTCTAATTGGAGCAAGTTAGTGTTCTTTAAACATCAGCAGAATTAGTATTCTGAGAGAATTAATTCTTAATCATGAAAAAGCAGATATGTGTGTTTCTATTTTCACATCATGAAAGAGTATTGGTATATGGAACTTAGGATCTGTGCTGGGGCATTTTAACCAGATCTCTGCTGATGCTTGTGGGTGTATGATTTGTGGGTTCGGTTGTGGTGGGCTTTTTCGTCAGCAGATAAAAAAGATCATTAGAAAGAATTCTTGACCATGTGCAGGCCGATGGATTGGGTGCGATGATAAAGGAAGTAAAAGGACAACAAGAAATGCAAGGATGCCTGGGTTGTCTCTGAAAGCCAAGGACTGGCAGTTCACACTCTCAGCTTTTTGTACTAAAAGTGTAAGGACCCTAACCATAAACAGTTGAATGGGAGCTTTAAATACAATAAACCAAAACCCCTCACAATTAATTAAACCCTCAAAAGCTCCTGAAAATCTGAAGACACTGTCTTGGTTGGTTTTGCCTATTTCCCCTGCCACCTCCGCCCCCCAACCCCAGCCCTCTTGGTTGAAGTTTTGAAGATGGACACCCAGGGCCAGTCTTCTGGGAAGTTGAAAAGATGGACAGCACACTGAGAGGACAAAGACCCATTGCAACTTGAAACTTTCTGGCCCCCATCTTCTAAACCTCTGCATGGGGTATCTCATCTGTCTCTAGAAAAAGAAACTTCAGTTTTCCACAGCCAGATTTCTAGGCTGGAAAACTGGGGGCTGGTCATCTGTGCTTCCTCCCTGGGGTCTCACCTCTCTGCCTGTCCTCTGCAGAAGAGTTGCAGCAACTGCGGGAACGCTACCACTTCCTGAATGAGGAGTACCGGGCCCTGCAGGAGAGCAACAGCAGCCTCACAGGGCAGCTTGCAGATCTGGAGAGTGAGAGGTACAGCCCACAGGCCCACAGGGCTCTTTAGGACAGGGCTATTCCCTGAGTAGGACCAGAGAAGGCAGATGCAGGCTCCCCCGCCTTCCTCCACTGTGGGAGAGCTGGTCCTTCCCGTGGTATCTGAAGGGTTTGAATACTGCTGAGAAGCAGGTATGGGGATCCAACCAGATGTCTCAGGACTAGAGCTGGGCAAGTTCTGAAATTTCATTTTCTTCTACTCCAGGCAGTTAGGTCTGGTTGGCTCTGCTCTGGAGCAGAGGAGAAGCAATTCCTTTGTTGTCCTCCCAGACTTGATCCAGTCAAAGGATGCATTGCCTCCAAACTGGAGCTGTTTTGACTCCAGTCCCAGCCTGGAGCCTGACTGGACTAGTATCCTTAGGGTCTCCCAGAACCAGACATGCCTTTGCAGGTTGAGATGCTGGGGACTTTTTCTGTCATCCTTCAAGTGTATTTGAGAGGTAAATCACAAGAGAAGGCTCCTTAACTGTCTTTTGCCTAAAATGAAGGCATCAGGACCAGGCATACTTCGCAGGTGGTGCTGGGCAGAGCATTCTCCCAAACGTGGCTCTGGGGTTCTGAATTACAGGACACGAAGAGCAACAGAAAGGTGGCTGGAGTCCCAAACGCTACGGACTATGAGGTCAGCAGAGTCTCAGACCTCAGAAGAGGATTTCCTGGAGCCCGATCCTGGAATGCATTTGTTGCGGCAGCAGCTACTGGGAGCCAAGGAGCAGATGCATGACATGCAGAGCAAGGTAGGGAAAGGCCAGCTCCTTCACTGCCTCGCTCTTACCTTCTCCTGGCCTGTGTCAGCAGCATCTCCTTAGACACAAGGCTAACAAGGGAGACAGGTGCTATGGCAAGAGATCAGACTCTGGGGTCTCACTTGTGTGCCTTTCATGGAATATTCCAGTAAAAGGACTGCCATACTCTGCCTAGGTCCATTCCTGGAGTGCATATGGTCCCTGTAGTAATTCAGGCTTGTTGTTCCATTTCCCACACAGTGTAAGAAATTGACTTGTGAGTTGCAAGAGCTACATCACCATCGCCAGACCAGTGAGGAGGAGCAGAAGTGGCTGCAGAGGGAGCTAAAGTGTGCACAGAATGAGGTGCTTCGGTTTCAGACGTCCCACAGCGTCACCCAGGTAAACACGGATAGGGCCGGGCACCAGGGGAGGGCAGAAGGGCCTGATTGGAGTTGCCACTTCCAGGGAGGATGAAGGCAGAGGCGGGCTGCGCTCTACTGATTCATGGTCTGCAGCCAGGGATATGGTCAACTGGAGAGCAAGTGGAGAAGTCACACAGCATTGCATTCTAGAATGGTAGTCATGATGGAGCGTCTGCTGCAGAGAAGAAACTAAACCCTAATGCCCAGGGGAGCTCCTCAAGATGTCTGCTCAGCAAAAAGAATCACTCTGGTGTGGAGAGGGGTCTGCTGATTTCTGAGAGTAACCACTGTTCCCACATCCTCCCCACCACAGAACGAGGAGCTGAAGACCAGACTCTGTGCCCTGCAGCAAAAGTACGATGCTAGCCAGGATGAGCAGAGTGAGCTCTTGAAGGTGCAGCTACAACTTCAGGCTGAGCTCCGGCAGCTCAAAGTCATGAAAAGCACAGTAGAAAGCCAGAGTGAGAAGGTAACAGCAACCCAAGATGAGGGGCTGCTTAGGTGCCAAGAGGTTTGGGCAGGGTGGGGAGAAAAGTAAAGCATTGAAATAGCTCCAGCTGCCACCTATATGGCACCGCAGGTCCAGGACTCCAGCTGCCCTCAAGTCCCCCATTGGACCAGAGGGCAGCCTGTAAGCGCAGGGCAGGGACCAGTGGATTCTCAGACTGTCTGTGTCTGAGGGCGACTCCAGCAGAAGAGTGAGTGGGTGGAGGACTGCAGAGGCACTGCCCCAGGCCCCCTCCACTGCAGGAGCTACAGTGCCAGCTACAGAAGCTGCAGCTGCAGTGCCAGAGCATCTCATGTGAGAAGGACAAGCTGCTGGACGTGCAGCAGCACCTGCGGGACACTCTGCGCTGCCACGAGGCTGAGGTGCAGCACCTCAGGGGTGTTGTGACCACCTACCAGGAGAGCAGCGAGAAGGTAAAACAGGCTTCAGGCGAGGGAGAAGGTAGCCCGGCAGACCCTTCCGTGAGAGGCTGGGTCCGCAGGAGAAAGGGATGGTAGTTCTGTGGAGGAGCTGTTGGTGAGGAGACTTTCTACCTTACTATTAGAACCATAATCACATCCTGTCATTCATGAAGAACATATATGTAGGTCCATATGCGCAACTATGACTGTGCTCAGTGGAAAGGTGACCTCAGAGGATCACAACATGCTCGGCTTCCTGTGATTTCAAGTCCGAAAGGACTGTAGAAAGGAGGCCCTTTCCCTTCCCTGCCTCCCCAGAGAGGAAGCCCCCAGTGTCTGTGGAGAGCCTGTTAGGGATTGGTCCATCTCAGGGAGTCCCACCCCAGACCTGAAAAGGACAGGGTCAGACCCCTTAGCCCCTGCCCGAGCTGAGAGAGTGTGGCCATGTGGCTCTGGGGATAATGGCGGGGTCTGCCTCCCCACCCCAGAGTGCAGAGGTCCACGCCCAGCTGCAGGAGACGAAGCGGCTGTACCAGTGCAGCCAGGAAACGCTGGACCGGCAGAAGCACATGTATGACCAGTTGGAGCAGGACTTCCTGCTCTGCCAGCAGGAGCTGCAGCAGCTCAGGAGCACCCAGTCCATCCTAGAAGACAAGGGGAAGTGTGCTAATAAGGTAATTGTAACTAAGACAGGTGAGGTCTCCCGAGCCTTGGAGAGAGGAAGTAGAGGGGCAAGAGATGAAGTCGTGCAAACGAGAGGCTTGATGGACCTCCTGTCCTGTCACAGCTGAGTGTGGAAAGGCAGGGAACAGAGGCAGAACCCATGCTGTTAACATTAAAACTTTGACTTGACCTTCACTTTAAGCCTGAGCTACAGCTTAGTAGAATCAATACATCTGGGTCCAGTCTGAACACCTGAAGATTTTACACATGACTCCATGAGTGTAGACTTTATACTTTATTATTAGAACTATAGTGATATCCTGTCATTTGTGGAGGAGAACATACATGTAGGCCCATATACACAATTATGACTGTTAGAACTAGAAAGAGAAGGTCCAGTTTTCTGAGGCAGATTGTAGGCGCTCTTGTCAGAAGGCATGGTTGGTGCCCTGAGTGCTGATTGGTTATTAGAAGAACCTAGGCTTTTCCAGGATTTGTTCCATGACTTCAGAGTAGTTAAATTCTCAACTCGAATCTTACCCTTTTTAAATTGAGCAGAATACTTCTTACCTCACTTTGTTTTAGTGAAAAATCCTGATGATGAATAAGGCCTTCCTTCCTCACTTTCCCTTTTCTTCATAGTGTGTAAAAGGCAAGTCATTATTGGTTAGCTTTATTGAGTACTTTCAGCTCCTGATCACTGACAGGAAATGGAAAAATGTCAACACATGATGCAAAATACTGCTAGAATACTCATTCGCTCCTGCTGCAGCAGGCTATGTCTCCAGGGGAAGGCCTTCCGAAGACACAGCGCTGGAGATGTTTTTTGGGCTGCCCTAGTAGTCCACCTGCCTTTGTACACCCAGGCTCACTTGCTCTCCTCCCGCCACACCGACTGCATTGAGAGGTCCAAGGGGTCCATATCCCGCTCATCACTTCCTCTACTAGGGGAGGGGACTATAGGAAGGGAGAAGGATGCTGGCACACAGAGCCGGTCTTTTCTCTAGTCCTAAAAGAGCATTGAGACTAGTCTGATATTAGAAGATTGGGTTTTTGGAATCATAGGATACTTTAGTCTTCTCAACCCCAGCTCAGCAATAGTTCATACTTCTCTAAAGATTCTTGAAGCTGATGATGAATACAAAAATGGGGGGGAAATTAGGGTGAAAATACATCGTTATTGGTAAGGAGCATAATCAGTTATAGAAACAACTGGAGAACTAGAATTCCCAGCACGGTGGGAAAATGGTCTTCACCAGAGGAAAGAAGCAGGGGGGAGGTAAGAAGGGAGGGGCATTGCCAACACTCTCTTGAAAACCACCCTCAGAGAGGACTAGTAGGCAAAATATCCAGCACGGCCAAACTTCAGCCCTGAGCCGCCTGCTGGGGTTCCCGTTCAGCATCTAGGCCTCTAGGGGGCGCAGTGGGGCTTGGGGTGATTAGTCTAAGGTGACCACAGGGCGGGAGACTCTGGTGAATCACAGGACAGAACACAGGCGTGGTCCACTGACCGCCCTGTGTGCCCCGCCCCGTCCACAGTGTGACGCGCTGCTCTTCAGACTGACAGAATTGCAGGAGAGTTACAAGGCCAGCCAGAAGGAGATGGCGCAGATGCAGATGGAGCAGTGCGAGCTCCTGGAGGAGCAGAGGAGGATGCAGGAGGAGCAGGGCCAGCTACAGGAAGAGCTGCACAGGCTCACGTTCCCACTCCCCAAGTCCGGTCTCTTCCACAAGGTAATGGCGGCCAGGGCGGCCGTCAGCTGCGAGGCCCTTCCCGGATGTGAGTGACCTGAGGAGAAGTGAAAGGGTGCAAACGGAACTTTGTCTTAACTCCTCACTTTCTCGCCAGTCTCCTCTCACAAAACTGCTCAGTATAGCCGAATAGGGCTTTAAATCTTGAAATACATCCTCAACTCTGGAATCTGTCCAACGTTTTAGATATTTAGTCCATCTGGAGAAAATGTCCTTGAAATCACTTTATAAAAAGCAAAAGACATCCACCCACAGGAGGTCTTTACTCCTCCACTAGCAGGTCTGTGTAGAAAGACTCCCCTCCTGTCCCAGGTGGGCTGAGCAAAGCCAACTCCTTTGAGGGAAGGGTCCCCAGAGGGAAGGAGGCAGAGGTCTTTCCGTGTAACCATCACAGTGCCGCCCACTTCCTTCCACTCCACCTCACAGAGTCAGGAGCTCCTCACAAAGTTACAGGACCTGTGTGAAGTGCAGATGCTCTACCAAGGCATGCAGGAGGAGCAGAAGAAACTGATACAGAACCAAGAGAACATAGTAAAAGAACAGTTAGAACTGCAAGGAGCACTGCACCGTTTCAAGGAGTCCAGCTTCCGGGAAGTATTGGAGAATCTCGAGGATCCCAAATGGCCTAAGTCCTCAAAGTGTAGTCACAACAAGGTAACCATAGCAAGAGGTAGGGAGACAGTTCTGGGGGTAGCAGCATGCTAGGGAAAGGGGCTCCATAGCAGGGTCTGAGTTCCGAAGGCCTGTTGGGCCAGGAGCAGAGAGGAAGCTAAACCCACTCATGGGCTCCTTTAGTCACGGCTTTAGGGCTGGCCTGAGCTGCTCCTCTGGATGGATGCCCAGCTGAAGCACTGTGATGACCAGGACGTCTGTGATCTCCTGATCCTTTGAACTCAGTCTCTTTAATACCTCATTTTCCAGATGTAGTTGGAAGTAGATCAACCTAGTGTTTGGGTTCTTTAGGACTGACTCTAAACATGTCTTTTCCTCATGAGCTGGTTGATAATTGAGAAGTTCACTTTCCAGTGATCCAAATCTGTAAACTTTTGGTGTTCTACATGAGGCATATCTGGGGCCATTTGTTTCCAAGACAGAAATTCCCATCATATGGGGTTCTTGGTACTGACCTCACTGTCTTCATTGGATTGGAACTTTGCAGCAGTAACAGCCAGGTCAGAGGCATTAGATTAGAGAATCCATGTGTCTCAAGCACCAGTGAGTGGTCAGGCCTCTGAGGTCATACTGGTGGAAATTTCTAAACAAGTGTGTTCAGGATTGGGAGATGCATTTGGTCTGAGGCCTCAGTGTAGGCAAGGAAGAGCAGGAAGACAGTTTCCATTTAAGTGAGATCGATTTGTCCAGATATTAGCCTAGACAGGCAGAGGTGCGTGGAGCAGCAGAAGTCCAAACTGTGCAATTTGGTTGATCAGGTTCCAGGGGCATCCGATTTCAGCCTGGATAACAGAGACCAGGAACCAGACCAGGAAATAGAAAATATTTCCTTAACAGATCAGATCTCATCCTGGGCATCAGCTGCCAAGGAGCCAGGCCCAGAGGGCCCAGGAAGCATGCCAGAAGCCAGATTTGGAATTGAGGCAGGAGAGGGACTCTTAGTGAGACCCTGATTGGAAGTCTGCATCTTCCAAGGGAGGAGTTCTTCGTACGCTCATGTTCATGGCCAGGGCTGATTTTAGAATTGGGGGTGGAGGAGGGGACTGAGCCCCAGAGATCAGGATAATAGGTCCACCTGACTAAGAAGAGAGAAGGGAGGCTGAGTGACCTTGAGACCCACTCAGTGCTACTCCAGGGAGAGAGGAGGTTACCAGAGCATAGAGCCAGGGGAAGTGAGAGCCCAGAAATTGCAGAGTGTCTGCCCTAGGAAATGTTCTCTAGTGAGTAAGAAATTGAATCATGCCAGGTACCTGCAGGCTAAGTGGAAGTCCTGGGCCACAGTGAGCTGGGAGGGCCAGGTGTGCCGTTCCTTGACCTGGGATCTCAGACATCCTCACCAGGAGGGGTTCCGCTGGAAGGATCGCAGCGTCTGAAGTAACGCTGGTGTCTCCCCACCCACTCCCGCCAGTCTAAGATGATCATCGCCCAGATGCAGGCCCTGCAGGAGCTGTACGAGGCCAGTGAGACCGAGCAGGAGCTGCTCCAGCAGGAGCAGGAGCGGCTTCTGGAGGAGCGGAAGAGGCTGCAGGCCGACCTGCAGCTCTGTCTGGAAGAAATGCAGCTGCTCCAAGACCAGTCCCCTTCAATCAAGATGAGCCTGGACTCCTACAGGAAGAGTTATGCGAGCACGACCACCAGCAACGAGAACTGCCACAAGAGCTGCAACCTCAATGACGATGAGGGCTACCAGAAGAGCTACAGCAGCAGCCAGGCCAGTGAAGAGAGCCTCCTCAAGAGCTACGAAAGCAGCACAGATGCCAGCGAGTCCTGTCAGCGGAGTTACCTCAGCAGCAGCAGCAGCAGCTCCGACACCTATAAGAGGAGCTATGGCAGCAGCAGCAGCAGCTCCGACACCTGTCACAAGAGTTACATCAGCAGCAGCATGGACGACGAGCTGGCCGAGCCTGGAGATGTGGAGGTAAAGGCAGTCAGGTGTCCGGTCAGACAGGGGACAGTGGTTCTTGTCTCATTAGGAGAGGCCACGGGGAAGGGCCCGAGAGGTGAAGTGGGCAGCAGGCTCAGAGCTGAGCTGATGACCGTCAGGAAATGAATGAGGTGCTCTCCCCACTTCCTATGGAGATGCAGTTCCATCTGGATGGAAGTCTAAGATTCTGGACTTTTCATCAACACAGTCATGTGCTCTTCATGGGAAGAAATCCAGTGTTCTCCCCCTGGGCAGCTTCAGATCCTATCGGCCAGTGTTTTGTACCCATGAGAAAAAAGGGCCCAGCGAAGAGAGCGGGTGGAGGGCAGGGGTTCCTCAGGGTGCCCTCCTCACTCCTCGCCCTCCACAGCACCTTGAGGACGTGGTCGCCAAGGTGCTGATCAAGCTGCAGGGTGTGCAGGCCATGTACCAGCTCAGCCAGGAAGAGCACAAGCTGCTGCAGCAGCGGATGAAGAAGCTGCTGGATGAGCAGAAAGAGCTCAAGGAGGAGCTGGACGCCTGCGAGAAGGAATTCAAGGAGTGCATGGAAGGCCTTGAGAAGCCCATCGCCTCCCAAAACGACAAGGACAAGAATGAGGTAACTGATTTCAGCGAGGCAGGGCTTCTCATAGGTGTCCCCAGAACCCAAGGAGGTTGGAGTCCTTTCAGAGAGGCTGAGGGTGAGACGGGAGCTCACTGCTGACTCTGTTCAGGTGCCATCCTCCTGGTGGAGGGACGGAGTAGGGGCTGAACTCCAGGCAGCAGGGCAGTCTGCTGGGCCTCTGACGGGCATTTCTCAGGTGCCCGCTGTTCTGGAATTTACTGATCATCAAGACCCCTTGAAATGATTTCTTTTCCGTTCTGCCGTTTTGTTCTCTCTTTTGTCCTAGAGCACTTCTGTAGAGTTTCATTTTTTTACCTGCCAATTTTCTTTAGTTAGTTTGTGTGTATTCCACCTTGTCTCTTTAACTAGATTGTAAGCCCCTCAAGGACAGGGCCAGGTCTTTTGGATTTCTCATAATACCAAGCAGAGTGCTCTGCATCCCTAGGAATGGGATAGAGGGCATTGACTCTGACCAGGAGTAGTCCACTGTCCAGTGGGGGTCACTGTATGCATGGGAGAAGCTCAGAGAGCAGGAAACACATGGGCCTCAGTTGCTTAGTGTTGGTACCTACCTCGGAGGCCACAGTGTGCTGCCAGAAGCCAGGAAGGACAAAAACCAGTGAGTAGTGAGCAGGGTTGGCGGTTGCCTTTGTTTCCAGGGCGAGGTGCAAGAGCCCAGTCCGGTCTCAGAAGGATATGACGCAGTTTCTATAGTAATGATTGACCTGTTAGAGAAATAGCCTAAGCAAAGAAGGAGTTCCTATCAAAAACCACTAGGTAATCAAGCCCCATGGTTCAGTTAGCCCAGCAGTCATTCCCCCACCAGTTCATAGAAAAAGCGTAATTTAAATCATCCTTTTTTTTTTTTTTTTATCACATTAGCTATAAGTCAGGTGCCTCAAGTTAGGGAGAACCTCTTTGTAAAACTGCTTTTGAGGCTAATTTTCCATGGTTTTCACTTTTTCTGTATTATCTGCCTCCCCCTGGGCTTTAGCAGGGAGATTCTGAGACCAGGACCCCCAGGCAGGGGCCAGACTAATCACATAGGCCCAGCTGCGGGTAATGGGCTCTCCACTACCAACAGATCAAGGAACTGCAGGCCAAGCTGCGGGAGCTGCAGCTGCAGTACCAGGCCAGCATGGATGAGCAGGGGCGGCTCCTGGCCGTGCAGGAGCAGCTGGAGGGGCAGCTACAGTGCTGCCAGGAAGAGCTCCGCCAGCTCAAAGAGAAGAAGTCCTCTGTTACCAAGGAAATCAGGGGCAAGAACGGCAACAAGAACATGAACAAGAACGCCAATGGGGTGAAAAATAAAAAGGTGGCCAAGCGAAGCGTAGAGAGTACTGAGAGCGGCCTTGAGACCACAAAGGTGAGTAGTATCCTTAGTCAGACGAGTAGGAAGTTACCAGAGATCCTGGGAAGAAAATTCATCTCCATCACCGTTGTGACCAGATGAGGTCACTGTAGAGAAGCTTCTGGGGTCTCTTAACCCGTCTAGCGTAGATCCATCTTAGTAGTGGTTTGGTCCTCCCTTTTCTTGTGAGGTCAAAGGAAGGGTAGAATATGGACCACTCGGATCTGGAGCTCTAGCCCCCAGGCTGGATGACTGTTTCAGGTAGCCCAGTGCAATTTGCGGGGGGGGGGGGCGGGTGGGAGGTGGTTTTCCTAGATCACATGCCCAAGAGAAGCACCAAATGGATGAAAAGAAAGGAATTTATTCAAAGCCCTGTGTACACATAGGTGGAAGAGGATTGGATAAAATGGGAGCCACCATACAAGGGTAGGAAACAGCAGTTGAGGTGTAGGATCTTTAGCTCTGGGAACTACAGGAAATGGCTAATGGCCGGATAGGTAGGTGTGGTCCTGGGTAGACATGTGGTCCCAGGTAGGTGTGTGGTCCCAGGTAGGTGTAGTACAGGCACAGAGAAGTTGGGTGTGGCTACCCTCCACATGGTGCACAGGGGCATCAGTTGGGTCCCGGGACACAGTACTGTGTACGCACCATGACACACCAGGAAGCACGTGTTCCCGAGGTGGTTGAGCATCATCGTGAAGGTCACAGCAGCATCCCCGGTCCTGCCCCCGCCCACAGAGTCTGGAGGTGGTGCTGTACTATAAGGCCAGCCACACATCCTTGGATGGTCCAACAAAGGAGGAGGAGAAAGAGGAAAAGAAGGAGGAAACAAAGGAGGAGTCCCAGGACAGAATGGTTTCTGAGCCATCAGGTCCTAAAGAGGTTAAGTTCAAAGACGATCAGGAGGAGAAAGACGAAGGGTTCTCCAACCAGGAGGGTAAGGACGAAGACGACCAGGAGGAGGAGGATGATGAAGAAGCTTCAGAGGAAAGCAACCCCCTCAAACTTTCTGAGAGCAAAAAGGTAACCATAGCTGAAGGCTAGATCGTGTGGGAAATGGGCTCTTGGTTGCAAGTGCCCAGTGTTTGGGGGTGGCCCAGCCCTTGGATGGACTTTGGCAGGAACAGAGGCCGGCAAGCTCTGAGGCACCACACTGGGGAAGTGGGAGTGGAGGTGGGGACCACATTTTCTGGGAATTGCAGTGTGCTGGTTGGAGTCCCACTGCCTTTCATCAACGGGGTAGCCCTTGTTACTTCAGGAGGGTTCTTCACCCTCTGCTAGCGCTGTGCTGAGGACAGTGATGGCCATTTCTGTCAGCCAGGGCAAGTTATCCAGTCCTGCTTTCCCAGGGTGCACCCCTAGGGCTGACTTCTGTTGCCGCGAGGGGTGTGGAGAGGCTGGCGTGCCTCCTGGGTTCTATATAGTGTTACAGGCATGAGGAAGGGGGTGGAGCCCATCAGAAGTGCTGGGACATTCCATCTGTACAGCAGGGCCGTTGGCCAATCTCAGGAGGCCAACCAGAGCCCTAACCCTCTAGTTACCAGATCTTGGGAGGTTGGAGGGGAGTGTCCTGGGTAACATACCAACAGAACAAAAGCATTTCTATATTTTAACAACTGGTACATCTATATAGGAACATACTAGCTGAATCTCTGCCCTGGTTGAAGTTAACTGGGGGCTCTGATTTCTGAAGGGTTTGATTAGTATCTGAAGAAGTCCTCAGTTTATAGTACTGATTCTTTTTGTCCCTTTGAACACAGGGTAAGAAAGTAAGTCTCTTATGGTGGGATGTCCCAGTCAACTCGTAAGGTTTTCTGGAATTTTCTGTCAGTTCAGTCTGTGGCACTGGCTAAGGACCCAGTTACAGTTCTCTGTCAATCTTTTGGCAGAGGACCTTGACTTAGGATGTGGGAAGTAGGAATAAGCTCAGCCCCTCCTTCAGGGTTCCATTTCTTTGAAGTCTTTATATCCTACCACATGCCTGTTCAGAACCTCCTCCTCACAGATCTCCTTGCCTCATGTGCCATCTTTCTAGACAGCTGCCTGGATTTTTCTACTTCAAAATCTAGTACATTTCTTGTGTCTGCTTATGGAGATGTTCCTTTGCCTCCGTGGGTCCTGCCTCTTTTACAGGCAGCTATACTGGCATATGTGTTGCTGCTGCTGCTGCTGCGTCGCTTCAGTCATGTCCGACTCTGTGCGACCCCATAGACAACAGCCCACCAGGCTCCCCCGTCCCTGGGATTCTCCAGGCAAGAACACTGGAGTGGGTTGCCATTTCCTTCTCCAATGCATGAAAGTGAAGAGTGAAAATGAAGTCGCTCAGTCATGTCTGACTCTTCGCGACCCCATGGACTGCAACCTACCAGGCTCCTCTGTCCATGGGATTTTCCAGGCAAGAGTACTGGAGTGGGGTGCCGTCGCCTTCTCCGGCATATGTGTTACTACTTGCAAATCCAGTTTCTCTCTGGAAGATGGTTGCAGTCACGACTAGCCCTTCTCCATTGTCAGCTTGTTTTAGTGCATTTCGTCTCACAGTCACAGCATCAGACTCCTAGGGGATGGTAGGGACCAGAGCCCAGAACACAGACTTGGTGGAAAGCAGCCAGAACACGCGGCTAACAAAGGGCCAGGCAGCCTGGCAGGAGACTGCCCTTCCTAGAGTGACCCAAGCGGAGCAGACATCCTGCACATCTGGAGCGCCCAGCTTTACCCCTTGGAGCTTTACTTCCCAGAGGTACTGATCCACAAGAAATGTCTTGCTGCAGATAACCCTGGCTTGACAAGATACAAGTGGGATATGACAAGCCAGAAACGTGGTCCTGAATTGGACCTAAGCTGCTGCTTTTAACCCATTCAATTTTGCGTCTTCTGTAGGCCACCTGCCGGAAGAGCCAGGCCCAAGTTGTGGAAAAGAAACACCACTGCTCTTGCTGACCTGTTGTTTAACCTTTTGATCTCTTTCTCTCTTCCCTTTGTTTTATCATCTTCATTATCTGTTGGATTCATGTGTGTTTGTCTTTTTATACCATCTCTCGTCTCCTGGTCTCTCCTCATGCCTCTTCCTCATTTGACATGTTGCAGTCATCCCCCGCCCCCGATCCCCCCATCTTCTCCTTGCCTCTCGTAGGCCTGGTGGTCATATCGGCTTTGCTCTGGTGCTGGTGGGCCGAGACGTCGTCCTAATGCAGGTACTGGTATTGCGTCCTCTCCTTCCGAGGGATAGATGGGGTTGCAGGTTGCCCTGGCCTCTCCTCTTCACCCTTTCTGTCAGCAGCTTGCTGCTTGCTTTTGCCATTTTACAATAGGCGACAGTAATGACTGAGTGTTAGTCCTGGCTTCCCGTTGGGCTACCACAAAGCCCATAACATCTTGGAACATGTCTTCCTAATGTGTGGGGAGTTGGAATGCTCACCATTGACACAGTTTGAGTTTCTGTCCTCTGGCTTGGAAAAATCTGGATGATTGCAGCCCTGTGGCTACTTTCAGAGCCCCTTCAACTACTTCCAATGAGAGATGTCTGACTGCAAGGCTCGCCTGGCTGCTCTTTGTCTTTGTTTAGCCCTAGAGCTAAATTCTCACTATAACCATTAATTACCTCCTCCCCCCTTGGGTGAGAGAGGAGGTCTGGAGAGCTGTGAGCCCCAGGGTCATTTGTATGAGGGCAGTCTCGGTTGTCTGTCAGCCTTGGCATCAAACTCCACCATATTATATACTTCCTACTGAGACGTTCTCTGGTTTGGGAATTCTGGTCTACAAAAAAAAATCAGAAAAAGCCACATCTCTTTTGGGGGGTCAGATTCTGTTGTGATTGGCTTCCCAAGCTAGACTTTCTGAAGAGGATGTGGTATTGGTGAAAAGTTTCCATTCACCAGAGATGCCATGTTCTCAGGGAACCAAACTGATATATTCTGGGCACCAGTCCACGTAATCTGATCTGTTAACAGGACACCAAGTTCAGGAGGTAGAATGTAGACCAGCCCAAGGTAGAACCCTTCCAGAACCCATAAACTATTTTCCCTTGGCCCGTTTTGGCTCCTTTCTCATCCTCCGCCTGCCACTTCCATCGCCCACCCTCTCTTCTAACATCCCTGTAAATGGAGTGCAGTTGGCTCAGAGCACACGCAGGTTCAGAGTAACTGCTGGACCATTCGTCGTAGCATTTATCTCTGTTTCCTCTTCTCTCCTTCCTGTTTTCCTCCTCACCTTTTATTTTCTCTTCAACCTGTCTCCTCCCTTCTGTTAGACTTTCTAGTTACTCCTCTCGGACGGTCTTTAACTCTTTTGGTGTGAGGACTCTATCCCTCTACACTCCTGGATTTTTGAGTCCCTCCCTGTGGGATGAGACCCAGTGCACTCAGCCATAACCTTTCACCAACTCACACCCACCCAGGCCTGGTCCAAGGGAGCCGAAGGAACTCCTGGGTAAGGGTCCTCTGGGAGGAACCTGTTAGCCCAGAGCCTGGCTGCGCCCTAGTATGCCACCCCCCATCCAGGAACTGAGGCTTCAGAGTTGAGTAGCAAGTGTGGCAGGGACATTGGCTGAGTCTGTCTTGGGCAAAATGGATAATCTGAACATTAGTCTCTTCAAATGTAAGCAAAAGATGGTAAGTCCTCTGGCTTCCTCATGTGAGGAACAGATGAATTCATGTATATGAAAATATTTTATAAATGATAGAACACCACAAAAATAATAATGAGCGCATACTCTTCTTGCATAATGCATACGATATGGCAGGCACTGTTCTAATCACCTTGTAAGTATCAACTCATTTAATTCTCACAACAACCCAACAAGGTAGCTATCGTCAGTTTATACATGGTAAAACTAAGGTCCTAGAGAGGTTATGTAATGTAGCCAGTAAGTTGTGAATCCGATTCTAAGGTCTTAGTATTAGCATCAGATAAAATTCTAATCTCTTGGACTTCACTGTGGTCTCATAGTTAAGATTCTGTGCTTCTGCTGCAGGTAGGGTGTGGGTTCAGCCCCTGGCTGAGGAACTAAGACCCCACATGCCATGCTGTGTGACCCAAAAAAGAAATGAAAAAGAATGCTCATCCTGTTTCACTGTATATCTCCTCATTTTGAGCAGTTTTCCTTGGTTACTTCCAAGTAATTAGGAAAACACCATTCAGCAGCCTCTTAGTGCAGCCTCAGATCTCATTGGCTCTCTTGCTAACTAATACCACATTGCTAACTTATTTCATGTACTGTTTATAAAACCCCTTTGCACATTGCATATGCTGAGCATTCTTTCCCTGTCCTCTGCCTGCAGTTGATTTTTTGGATCCAGGACAGAATTTTCCATTCAGCTCTGTGAAATCTAGTCCATTGTCCACTGTTCTCACCTATAGGTTGTTTTTGTTTTTCTCTTGGCCCTGTGGTTTCAAAATACATTCACTCCCAGCTTCACCTCATGCTCAGGGGTGAACGGCCACCATCTCGTCTTCACCTGAGTTACAGGTGAGGGGAGGGCAAGCCTCTGGAGGCCATCTGCAGGCTCTCAGGCTCACTGGTCACACGCGAGTGCTCATGCAGCAGGCTGCTGTCAGCCTGCTCTTGGATTCTCATATTCTTTCCAAGGACAGCATGGAAAATCTTGTCAAACACCTTGATTAAGTCCCCAAAACATGGGTTTCCTTGATCAGTCAATTCAGTAATGCAGTCTGAAAGGAAAGCCTGACATGACTCACTCCTTAGGGACATCCACACCCACCCTCCCTGCAGCCAGTCTAAAGTCTCGCCTCTGCCCAGTGTAAAAGGCCACCAGTTCATATCTATGGGTTCAGCTCTTTCCTCCTTTAAGAACATCAGGCTAATATTTTTCTTTTCTTAATTTATTTGCCTGCGTCGGGTCTTAGTTGTGTCTCACAGGCTCAGTTGCTCTGTGGCACGTGGGATCTCAGTTCCCTGACCAGGTCCTGAACCCACATCCCCTGCACTGCAGGGCAGATTCTTAACCCCTGCCCCACCAGGGAAGTCCCAGACTGACATTTTTCACAATGCATGTTAGGTTGTAAGCATCTGAGTAAATGTTTTTACTAGCTCCCTTTTCAGTTATCTTCTCACATGAATTACTCTGTATTTGCACTTCCGACATGGTTTTGCTTTTCTTTCATTTCATATCTTCTATTCTTCTCAGTACCTATTTCTACAAAGGTAGGAGATTTTCTTTGATCTTTATACGTGTCTTAAAAATCCTCTTTTTAGAATACAGAGGTATGGCCAAAAGATAATATTCAATAATTACTTTTAAATTAACCCAAGGAAGGCAAGAAAGGAGAAACAACAGAACAGAGAACAATAGGACAAACAGAAAATAAATGTGAAAATAGTACACCTAAAAGGTATAACAGTGATGCCACAATGAAATAAGGCAGCACTCCCCAGGAAAAAAATCTTCTTAGACCCATTTTTCCCTGAGCAAATGCATCCTTAGTGTAGTGAGTTATTCTTCGTCCTTACCTGAAACCATTCTTCTGTTACTTTATGCCTTATGCTGTTATACTTATGACTCAAAATCCAAATTGTCTTCTAAGTTAAAAAAAAGGAATATAAAATAAGAACAATTTCCCAAGTATATGTATTTTCTTGTTCAAGATGTCACATTCCCTGAGTGATGCTTTTCCTTCGGTCCCAAGAATCAGCAGGATTTGCTGTGGTCTGCAGAGTCTGGAAGCCTCAGCAACTCCAGCACATGCTCAGGAAGCCAGGCACCAGGCCCGGTGACTGGAGGTGTTTTAATGACCCTGGTGTTTGCCTCCCAGGGCCAGTGACCGGCTTCCTTGAATTCATCCTTCAAGGACGTTGTCCTCCACAGACAGTCTGGGCTGCATGAGAACCTCACGTTGGCTTATACTCCGTGGTGCAGTTTCTTCACTTCTTCCCCCGTCTTATCATTCTTCTTCTTGACTCTGAGTTCACTTTTCCTCCATCAAGCTAATGATGGCTTCTGCTTCTCCCAAGGACCCAAGGTTACCCTGTTTTTTCCTGCTATGGCATCTAATCCTTTGTGGCAACCATTTGGATGCTCTAAAATCTGCTCCTGAGCTTGCCTGCTACACACACGGGCTGGTTTTCTTTCCACCCCACGGGGTGTGAGTAGAGGCAGCCCACTCAGGTGATCCACATAGTGTTGTTCCAGATACCTAGTGGTGCCGGGGCTAAGCCCTCATTGTCTGCAGCGGTCACCCAGGAGGTAAGAGAGACTGGACCATAATGATGTTGCTGAGGTGTCTCTCAGCACCAGTCAGCAGGGCGTTCTCTGGCTTAGGGAAGGGTTCAGAAGGTTGGGCACTCACCGTCTGTCTTTGGTCCCCACAGAACATGTTTGGGATGTGGAAGCCTGTGGTGTTCTTGGCTCTTGCAGCTGTGGCTCTGTATGTGTTACCCAACATGCGACCGCAGGAGACAGAGTTCTGCCTCATGGAGTGATGGCAGGCCCGGGCCAGCCAAGGGGGCAGACTCCCAGTGGCCACTACCCTCAGCTTTGGGCAGGACACACTGCCAGCGACCCCACCCCACCCATGTGTTCCGCGTTGTCCCCATCTCCTTAGCCTCCACCATTCAGGCTTACGGGGAACTGCTGGCTCCCATCGCCTGCCCTATCTAAGAACCTGGGTTCCTTGTAATTAAATGTCAACTGAATTACGAGATTTTGTGGCTTTTCACTTGTTCAGCATCTCACAACACAACCAGCACAGAGTGGGTCCCCTCTAACCAGGTACTCACTAAGGGTCTGGCTCCTGCCTACAATTTCTAACCCTGCCAATGACCTCAGCAATGAGGTCAGCTCCTTGTGTGGCCAGCCAAGTCACAAATGGATTGTTCTGTCCACACTCACCCTAATCTCCAGGAACTCATTTGAGCATAGAGAAATTGAATGATCTGGGTGCTGTGTGTGAGGGGGGCCACATGGATCCTGTGAGGAGGATGCCCTGAGAAGATCTGTGTGTGGGCCTTCATGGCTTAGTTCTTACAACTTCTTGAGCTATTCACCCTCAGAGATGACTTAAAACCATCCAGGCTCCTAGCAGTGAACTGAAAGGAGTCCAGTAGCCTCGGGGTTGGAATTCTGGGTTTTCACTGCCACAGTCCAGGTTCAGTCCCTGGTTGGGGAACTGAGATCCCACAAGCCATGTAGTGCAGACCAAAAAAAAAAGAAAAGTTTTAACTGAAGAGTTTTCAGTGAACAGACTATGTGCAGAGGGCAGAGGTAGGAGAACCAACAAGAAACGGCGAAGTCCCCAGGCGCCAGTGGGCTTTCCAGGTGGCTCGGTGGTAAAGAATCCACTTGCCAACGCAGGAGATATAAGAGAAGCAGGTATGATCCCTGGGTTGGAAAGATCCCCTGGAGTAGGAAATGGTCACCCATGCCAGCATTCTTGCCTGGAACATTCCACGGACAGAGGAGCCTGGCGGGCTAGAGCCTATAGGGCCCTAGAGAGTTGGACACGACCGAACGACTAAGCCAGCACCAGGCACCAGCAACAGTGGAAAAGTGCTGCCATCACGGGCTTGAAGGGGGAAGGGGAGGAAGCAGGAGCTGGAGACCCGGCGTGGGCCAGGCACACACACTGGCTACAGGGGCTGCAGCCTTTGTCAGAGCCACGGCGAGATGGGGAGTGTGTGTGCTACTCCGCCCTCCTCTCACCCGCCAGTTCTCTGTTGGTGTGTCTCATTGGCAGATCCCAGCTAGCAGCCAGAGAGCAGAGGTGCCCAGGTGACAGTCCTTCAAGGCCAGCCTCCTGAAGTTTGGAGCAAGGCAGAGGACTGAGTCAGTCTAAGTGGGAACAAGCAGAATGATGAGAATGATTTATGAGTGTTGCTGTTGACCTTCATTCCTGCAGAACCCTTTGTGATAGGTTGTTGTTCTCATCATGGATGTTACCATGTGAAAACCCACAGGGACTTCCCTGGTAGGACAGTGGATAAGAATCCGCCTGCCAATGCAGGGGACACAGGTTCAACCCCTGGTCCAGGAAGCGTCCACGTGCAGTGAAGCAACTAAGCCCAGGCACCACAACTACTGAGCTTGTGCTCTAGGGCCCGCGAGCCTCAACTGCTGAAGCCCATGCACCCTAGAACCCATGCTCTGCAAGAGAAGCCACCACAATGAGAAGGCTGCACACCACAATGAAGAGTAGCCCCCACTCGCCCTAACTAGAGAAAACCCACACACAACAACAAAGACCCAGCACAAGCATAAATTAATAATAAAAGTCCCCAAGTGTATTCATACACCATGGTGGGCAATGGTTTCCTGGGACTCTTATCTCTGCCTCCTTTCTACCTGATAGCAATGGAATTTGTTTCATTTCTCCAAATATCCAAAGCAGCACATACCTATCACTGGGGTGACCTATATACTGGGTTGGGCACCGTTGAGCACTAAATGAATTCATTTCTTCCACAGTCTTTTCCTAGGGGGAGTAGCAAAGACATTTAGAATTAGGAGATTTTAAAATTATGTGCAGCCCAGAGGAGTGGCAAGGCTGACTGGGACCCCTAGGAGACCTGGGGCCAGGGTCCAAGTGGTGACCAGCCCCTATACACAGGGTTGCACATAGGCAGATTGAAGGCAGTGCCACAGGTCCCTTTTGCCTCCCTCTAAATGACTCCTCTTTGAAGACAGGGATTTAGAGGGGACTGGCCCCTTGCTACTCAAAGTGTGGCTCACAGACCAGCAGCGTGAGCATTGTTAACTCATTAGGAAGGTAGAATCTCAGCACTCAGCTCAAGCCCAGACACAGAATCTACATTTCAACAAGATCCTCAGTTTAGTATGCACAAAAAAAATTTGAGCTACACTGCCTTCAACTATATTAGATTGCGTATTCTCAGTTGTAACCTAATCGAAATTCCTTCACAATCTACCTGCTACCCTGTCCCCTTTTTGTTGAGACTGTGCTTTTTATCCAGTTTAGTCCAGCCACCAGTTGGCTGGAGAACGTGCGGTGGAAAGGACTGGAAGATTACCCACCACTGAGTATCACTGCTTTAACTTCAAATTTGAAGCCAAGATGGAGGTTATGTTCTGGGAGGCAGTCAGCCTCCATTAAGGACTTTCATCTGGTCCTTTTCAGGCCCAAACCCAGAACCTGCAATGACAGGGAAGTAGTCCTTTTCTTCAGTCCTTTTGTTTAGAATAGAGAGCTCTTCCCTTCAGGACGCTTGCCCCTGTGGGCTCATCTTAGAAGACCGTGCTCTTCGTTGATGTGGACTCTGCTTTCTGGTCTTGCAGGTGCATGGTCACCGGAGTAGATTAAAGAGATCTACCTGTTGAATGTTAAACAGTCCCTTGAATTAGCTTTAAATCTACAGGGATGTCACAGGCAAGCACGCACCCTGGCCCAGGTACAGATAGAACCAAGGACTCAAAACACCTCCAGGGGCCTCCATCTCCCCCCTCTACTGCCCTCTATGTAACTGCTTCCTTTCTGCTCTCTCCCTGCACCACAGCCCCCACTCTGCTTTCCCTTCCCAGGCCACATGGTAGGCATACCACCTGCCACCTCTGTTCACGACCAGCTGCTATTGGGAGGCAGGGTGGGTGGCTCTAACGATTGTAAGTAGTTCTCTGGCTCTGATTCTGGCAGGTAGAGTGTTAGGATGCAAGGAGCGGAGGAAGATGCTGGCAGTGGATGCCACACGGGGCAGAGGTAGCTGTGAGGAGGGCCCAGCTCACTAGAACCCACATGGTCCCCAGGATACCAGCAGAGGATGCAAACTGTTTTTTCTGATCACCTATTAGCTGCCTGGCACCATGCTAATCATTTTACTTGTTATCTACTTTTACATCTTCATCCATTAAAAAAAAAATCCATATGAGAGTACTATTAATTCCATTTTGCAGGTAAGAAAACTGAGGGCCCAAAGAGTTACATTGCCTGATCATGGCTATAGAACCAGAGGTGAAGAGGCTGGAATTCAGCCTAGGTACCTTCCCAACCCTACCACACCTGGGCCAGAGCCATGTCAGTATCACAGACTGAACAAAGTGCCCGCTGGAAGCCTGGCCAGCCTGGTGCCATCACAGGTGACTATGGAAACACAGGATCTTCAGACATGGCCCTTCAGACATGGACTCGCTCACTCAGATGCTTCTCAGCTCAAGTTAAATATGGCCAGGATTGGTGGCAGAGAAGTAGTGCCCCTTGGTAGGAAAGGGAGGGCCAGGTGAAAGGCCAAACCTGGTCTCCTGAGACAGGTCAGCAGGTGGTGAGTCAGGGGGCTATAAACAGTCTGTAGCCACAGCAGCAAAGCCCCCAAATACTCAGCTGATGAAAGCCCCCGTAAGCCCCTCCAGGAGCCCCTGCCTGGCTCCGAGAAGAGCACATCAGCCCTCCTCCGGGAGGGGGCCCCCCGCTTGGCAGGCCCCAGGACCAGCATTGTGCACGGCCTGTTCCAGCTCTCATGGCCCGGCCCGGGCTCATGGGCTATATTGAGGGCTGAGTCACCAACCTGTGCCTGGGTAGCTGACTGTGACTGGCTGGCTGGGGCCTGAGTCAGGCCCTGATTTATCCTGGAGAGCAACGGGCTCTGGTTTCTGGGGTGAGGGGGGAGGGGAGGTGTGAGAAGGGTGCCGGGAACCATCCTTGGCACCGGGCACCCTCTGCTAACCATTCACTCACTGCACACAGACCTCTCCCAAAGAGAGGGAATGAGAAGTGGGAGAGGGGAGTCCTTTGTCCACTTGCTGGCTTCCCTCTGAACTCCCACCACCTTAAGAGAGAACCTCAACTTACTGGAGGACCTTGGGAAACACCCTCAAAACAAGACTGTGAGCCTTTAGGGTTTGTAAAAGGCTGTCAGCTCCAAGCAAAACCACCCAATCCCTCTCTCTTCTCCCTAGGAGCTCAGGGAGAGGGATCCATCCTTTTCCAGATCTATGTATCTCAGTTTCTTCATCATTGAACCCCAAACTGGCACCTAAGGTTGGGTGTCAGAAGTCTGCCTTTTTACACACACAGAGTTCCCTTGTGAGACCCAGCTACATGTCATGTGTCCCCAGGAGCTGGGCATCTCTCCACAGGAGAGCTCAGCCTCTCAAGCAGACAGACAGCACTGATGGCTGATGGCTGGTCTTGGCCACGGGACAAAGGTGGCATGGGGGGAGCGAGAGTTCTGGAGACAGGCAAGGGGGTGCCAACAGGAGAGTGGAATTCCTGAGCACCTCGTCACAGGCAGCCGACAGAACATGAGCCGTGGGGCCCAAGCTATTTATATCTCGCCTGTCACTCTCAGGGCCCCCAGAGCTCCCCCCTGAAGTCACACACAGCAGGTCCCTTTTCTCTTTCTGGTCCTTTCTCTCCTCCTCCCCCTCCCTAACTGATGAGAAGGGGAAGAAATCATTCATGGAGCCCTTTCACCATTAGCGCTGCCCCCCACCACCCCCCGCCAAGCTCCTGAACTTCTTCCCTCATACTCCTCTCAGATGCCCACCATCCCTTCCCTTTTCACTTGGCTTGGTTGGGGAAGAGCAATAAGGTCAAATGATTCACCAGAAACGTGCCCAATTTCAGTCATCACACAACTTGAGTTGGGGCCCAAATGTAAGGGTCCAGAAGGATGGGAAAGTGGGGGAAACTTGGCCTAAAGGGGGTACCAGGAGGTGTGGAATACATGTTATCCTACAGAATCTCAGAATACATAGTCTCTTTATGTAAGTATATTCTACCACTTTTTCACCTCATCCAGGCCAGCTGCTCTGAGTGCCTCAGTTTCCCTGATGTCAGCTGCCCTTGGCTTACCCTGAGCCCAGTCCTGCCCAGACTTCCTGGCGGGCTCCCTAGGGCTCTCCATGTCCCCCAGCCCCCATCACACTTCCCCGAGGCTGCTCTGGGCAGGGCTCTCTGTCTCTTGTCTGGTTAACCTGCCCTCTGACTGGAAGGATCTGCCCAGCGGCCCAAATGGGCACAACGCCCAGGGGGCTCCCTGGTAGTACAGGGCAGAGGCTCTGCCTCCTCTCGCGTCACCTTAGTTGAGTCAGACTTGGGGGAAGGGGGCACAGTGTGACTCACTGGGTACACTTCTCCTGAGCTCAGCTTCATTCTGAGAGGATGAGGACAAACGGACTGGTGACAGGGACACTGAGTCAGGGGTAACCTCCGTCTTTCCCCTGGGACCCTGGAGTTGCAGAGGGGTTTTTTGTGTTTTTTTGGTTGCAGAGGAGATTTTTCTACCTGTAATGTGGAACACCCCCACCCCAGGCCTTCTCCCTAATCGGCCTGCAGCGGAGTTGTCGCTTCCTCTCAGTCTATCTACACACAAGCACACACACTTCCCCTGCCGGTCCGCAGGTGGACAATACCCTGGGCTAGCAGCCAGGTCTCCCGGGCCCTGTCAACAGCCCTGCCACCAACCAGTCCAGAAAATTCTGTCAACACCCGATCAGCGAGTTTTGCTCTAACCACTGGCCTCAGTTCCCCTTTGCATCTCTAGTCCTGCAGGGTGGGGGGTATATATCTCATCTCTGACTACCGATGCTTAATTTTGGGGTGTTGGGAGCCCTCACTCCCCCTAATTTTCCAGCTCCACTATTCATCTGTCCAGCTTGGCGGCCTCGGGCCAGAGCCTCCTTCGCCGGGGGTCGAGGTAGCAGACCCGGGACCCCAGCCTGGACGGAGGGCCGCGTTGGGGAGGGGAGGGGAGGGAGAGAGGGAGGGAGGGAGGCGGGGCCGGCGGGCTCGGCGCGGCCCCCACCCGCGGGCCGGGCGGCATTCCTGGGAGGCCGGCGCTCTGACGTGGACCCGGGGGCCGCGGGCTCGGCGGGGGGGACGCGGCCCGGGGGCTTCTTAAACCCCCCGCCTCAGCCCGGCCCGCACTTTCCAGAGCACCGCTCCGCCCCCGGAGGGAGAGAGACACACACAGACAGAGCGCGGCCGAGGAGCCGAGGAGGCCCGCCCGAGTCCCGCCAGCCAGGGGCGCGAGAGAAGTTCAGAGCCGCGGAGCGCACAGCCGCCGGTCCCGTCCCGGACAGCGCCCCCCTAGCCCGAGCCCCGCCGGCCCCCAACCCCCGCCCCAGCCCGCGCCAGCATGATGAACAACAGCGGCTACTCCGAGGCCCCGGGCTTCGGCCTGGGCGACGAGGTGGACGACATGCCGTCCACGGAGAAGGACCTGGCCGAGGACGCGCCGTGGAAGAAGATCCAGCAGAACACGTTCACGCGCTGGTGCAACGAGCACCTCAAGTGCGTGGGCAAGCGCCTCACCGACCTGCAGCGCGACCTCAGCGACGGGCTGCGCCTCATCGCGCTGCTCGAGGTGCTCAGCCAGAAGCGCATGTACCGCAAGTTCCACCCGCGCCCCAACTTCCGCCAGATGAAGCTGGAGAACGTGTCCGTGGCCCTCGAGTTCCTCGAACGCGAGCACATCAAGCTGGTGTCCATCGGTCAGTGCGTGCGGCGAGGGGGCAGGGCCCCGACGAGGGGCTGGCCCACGGGGACAGGGTGCTCGGGACTGGGTGGGCGCGTGGGGAGCCGAGGCAGGGCCGAGGGTGGGGGGCCCGGCACCGGGAGAGGATCCTGACCCGGTTCTCCCGGAGCCCGCCCACGCCAGCCCCGAGGGGGCTCTGCCTTCACACGCCGCTCTGGTCGGCCAGCATCCCGAGGGGGGCCCCCCGGGGGCATCCAGCCCCGGCCGTTCCTGAGCCCTCCAGCTTCAGCTCCCCTCGCACGCTCTTGGCCAACCTGCTTCTACCCCCTCGTCTCCTCTTTTGACACCCGCACCCCCAGCCCAGGCTTGAGAGGATGGGGCCAATGCTCATTGCCGATTCCCGGGGGCGCCCCCCTCCACCCCAGACAAAGCAAATGGCTTCCCAGTCTCCCAGCACCTCCACCGGGGAGGAGAGGCTGAAGGCAGGTCCCCATCGCTGCCCGGTCCCAGGGATCCCAAGGAGAGCGGGAGAGCGGGTGGCCGCGCGGGCGCGGGGCCCGGGCCCCCCGCCGGCATGTGCTCGGCAGCTGGGTTCAGGCCCAGGGGCCAGAGCCGGCAGGGCCTGGCCTCGGAAACCTAAAAAGGCTCTGAGCGAGCGCAGGCAGCCTTAACCCCTGCCTGTCCTCCATCGGCTTCAGCAGGCCAGGGAGGGGGCTCCCTCCCGTCCACTCCCGGCCCCAGCCCACCCCCTAAGCCCCGATTGGCTACAGCTAATGATCTGGGCTGAGGGGAGGGAGGCAAGGCCTGGAAAAGGGAGGAAGTCATTGAGTGTAACCAGATTTGGAAGGTGTGTCAGTGCTGGGTGGGGGCGGGGAGGCACTCCTAGCCCGGGAGCTGGGGGAGCCAAGGATGGGTTCTGAGAGCCTAGGAGTTGGCCGCTCCCTCTCAGCTCTGCAGTCACTCCTTCAGGCTGGGGGCCTGGGCAAGACCCCTACCCTTATGGTGAGCTCTGAAGTGTCCTGATGTGATTTTCAGGAAAGCGCCCCTTGATGAGGTGCACCCCAGGGCCCCAGAAGGGGAATTTCACAGGGGGCCCAATGTCCACCGCCAGGCTGCCCCAGAGATTTCTTCAGATAATTGAAGGTCTGTCCATCCTCAGCCTCCCTCAGGGCATCTCTGGGTCTCCTGAATTAGTAGCTGAGGTCAGTCTGGGGCCCTTTGGCCCTGTCCAGTCCTCTCTACGCCTTACCCTCTCCTGCCCCAATACTGCCCCCCCAACCCCACCCGCTCCGGCCTGGAAATAGCCCTGCCTCCGTGACACAGCAGATGTCTCTGAGCTTTCCAGAGGACAAGGCTGAGGACAGGGGGTGGGGGAGGGGGCCACCCTGGTGTGTGTAATGGGACTGAGGGCTGCCCACGAGTGTGTGTGGTTGAGGGGGGGCCAGGAGTCATCGAGGAGTCAGCCCTGGGCCCTTCCACCCCCCTGGCAGCTGCGTCTGACCGCCGGGACTGATTGTCCCAGGTGGGATCCCGAAGGGAGAGCCTGGGGCCTCACCAAGACTTTATAGGAAATGGCTCGGCCTCCCCCTCCCCTTCCCGCTGCGGGGGCGCTTGGCCCCTCTCCTGGCCTCATCCTTCCTGAGTGCACACCTCTCCCCTCCCCCACGGTGGTGCCTCTGGCTCCAGCCCCCTTGGCTCAACTGTGTATGGAGAGGCCGGCTCAGAATAGAGGGGGAAGGAGGGAAAGCTGGCTTGGAGGCGGGAAGGAACCCTTCCTTCCCGTTCCTGCGGGGAACTGTTCCCCGTTTGGGCCAAGTGGCTGACTCGCGTGGCTGATGAGATAAGCTGTCAGCAATTCAGCTGCTGGGCCCGAGGCGGAGGCTAGAGGGGAGGGGGCACAGACAGAAGCAGCTACCCATCCATCAGGAAGGAGGTGTCAGGGGTTCCCCCTTTCTGCTTCCTCTGATTCCCTTGGTCCCGCTTAGTGGTGGGAAGGGGGTGGGACGGGGGCTTCTCTGGGTACCATCTCAGGACTGAATGTGAGCCTCTAGGCACCCCACATCCCTTTCCAGGAGTGGAGTGGGAGCTGGGCGTTGAGCAGTCCCTCTGAAGGAGGGCTGGGTACACAGCCTGGGTTGAAGGGGCGGTGTGCCCTCCTTACCCGCACCGCCCCCTCCGCCCCTCCGAACAAAGAGGCCTAGAGGCCGCTCTGTCCCGCAGCTGTTCCCCAGTTGCTATTCCTTCTCCTGGAGCCAACCGCCCAGGGAGGGGCTGGAGGGGGCAGCAGCTGTCCCGGCCCCTCCCTCACTGGTCCTCTCCTCTCCCCCCACTCCGTGCAAGGCCTGGGGTGCCCTCAGGGACTGGCTCTGGAGCTCCTCCCACCCCTTTGGTGGTATCCCCAGTGGGGTGCAACAAAGGAAGAGGCCTGGCTTGAGCAGAGCTCCCCTCCTCTGCCTGGCCTCCAAGGGGGAGGAGGGCGAGGAAGGTCACTGCTCCCAGAGTGGGACTCCGGACCCACTGCTCTCCTGCCACTTGCTGTCTGGCCCAGGGCCAGTTGCTGGGGAGAAATCTCTCCCTGCAGCAAATATGAATGACCCCCCCTCACCCGCCCCCCCACCCCTTCCCAATCCTGGCGATCCTGGCGGCCTCAGGGCCTCCCTCCCAAGGATCTGGCTTCAGTTTGCAAGAAGCACTTCTGGGTGTGTGAGCACCAGCTTTGTAGGCTGTCAGGGTTGTGAGAGGCCGTGAGGCCCTGGGTGTCAAGGCTGTGTGAAAGTGTCCTGGGCCTGTGTGTGTTTGAGAGAGACCGCACCAAAGCACCGGGAGGCCGGGAGTGAGTGTGTCATGGAATCTGCAAGCTGCCAAACCATTGTGCTGCAGCAGAGCCAGGGGGAGAGGGGGCGGGCCTGGGGAGCTGCTGGGGAAGGAAGGATGAATCAGTGAAAGGGTGGGGGAGCCAAGGGGGCCAGAGCCCAAGATCAGAGGGACAGAGAGACTGAGATTCCCCTCCAGGGGCAGGCTGGGGAAATGCTGGGCACAGGGTGTATGTGGGGGCGCATTCTGGAAAAGATATGTAAGGGGAGACACCTTTGGGATCTTTACTCTCTAAAGGCTGTCTCCCAAGATTTGGGGAAGCGGGGGCGGGCAGGAAAAGATATGTAAGGGAGCACCTCCAACACCACCCTTTCCCATCTCTCGGTAACCCCAGTAAACAAGGCTGAGTCTTTCACCCCCTCCCAACCTCCTGAAAGCAGTGCTCAGGGAAGCTGGTGGATTTCAGGCCTGCCTTGTCCTTTACGAGTAAGCTGGTTTCCAATGACCTATACTCTAGACCACCTCCAGCTCCTGGATGTTTCTCTCTGGCTGTTACAGGGGAACTAGGCAGCCCCCCACCCCCAAATCTTGGAGTTCTGGTCCATAATATTTATCAAGGGAGGGGATGGGTCTAGAGTCTCAGCTCCTGAGACTTGAGTCCACATGGGTAACACTCCCCGAGCTCTTGTGAAATCTCACTGGTCCCTGCCATTAACAGAACGTGTACTGTCCCCAACCCCTCCTCCCAGAACTTTGTTCCAAAAGCCTTTTATAGCATTCAAAGGAGAATTTCGCTGGAACCAGGTCTTCTCCAACTTCAGTTTTTAAAATGTTCATTCAACCAGTATTTATTGAGATTTTACTAAGTTCTAGGCTCTGAATATATGGAGAGAAAAATATAGTATCTAGAGTGAAAGGAGGCAGACAAAAAAGATACATACTCTATGATTCTATTCATATAAAACTGGAAAATGCAAACTAATGTATAGTCACCAAGAGCAGATTGGTTGTTGTCTCAAAGGATAGATTAGGAGGGGCAGGAGTGATGGATCACAAAAGAAAGGAAACTTTGAGGAAGGGTGGATGTGTTTACTGTCTTGATTCGTGGTTATGCACATATTGTCAAAGGTAGGGCTCCCCTGATGGCTCAGATGGTGCAGAATCTGCCTGCAGTGCAGAAGAACCAGGTTCAATCCCTGTGTAGGGAAGATCCCCTGGAAAAGGGAATGGCAATCCACTCCAGTATTCTTGCCTGGAGAATCCATGGACAGAGGAGCCTGGTGGGCTACAGTCCATGGGGTCACAAAGAGTTGGATGTGACTGAGTGACTAACGTTTTCACTTTTCACATATTGTCAAAATGTATCTAGTTGTACTTTCTAATATGTACAGTTTGTTGTACATCACAGCAAAGAAGAAAGGACACAAAACAAAACAGTGTCTGCCCCTCAGTTCAGTTCAGTTCAGTTGCTCAGTCATGTCCGACTCTTTGCAAACCCATGAATCGCAGCACACCAGGCCTCCCTGTCCATCACCAACTCCTGGAGTTCACTCAGATTCACATCCATCAAGTCAGTGATGCCATCCAGCCATCTCATCCTCTGTCGTCCCCTTCTCCTCCTGCCCCCAATCCCACCCAGCATCAAAGTCTTTTCTAATGAGTCAACTCTTCGCATGAGGTGGCCAAAGTACTGGAGTTTCAGCTTTAGCATCATTCCTTCCAAAGAAATCCCAGGGTTGATCTCCTTCAGAATGGACTGGTTGGATCTCCTTGCAGTCCAAGGGACTCTCAAGAGTCTTCTCCAACACCAAGGTTCAAAAGCATCAATTCTTTGGCGCTCAGCTTTCTTCACAGTCCAACTCTCACATCCATACATGACTACTGGAAAAACCATAGCCTTGACTAGACGAACCTTAGTTGGCAAAGTAATGTCTCTGCTTTTCAATATGCTATCTAGGTTGGTCATCACTTTTCTTCCAAGGAGTAAGCATCTTTTAATTTCATGGCTGCAGTCACCATCTGCAGTGATTTTGGAGCCCCCCAAAATAAAGTCTGACACTGTTTCCCCATCTATTTCCCATGAACTGATGGGACCGGATGCCATGATCTTCGTTTTCTGAATGTTGAGCTTCAAGCCAGCTTTTTCACTCTCCTCTTTCACTTTCATCAAGAGGCTTTTTAGTTCCTCTTCACTTTCTGCCATAAGGGTGGTGAGACTTACAATCTTGCATAACTGTATAGATGCTTGTAGCCTGATAGGAGGCCCACGCAAGTGCCATCAAAGAGTTGAATGTACCTGCCCAAGGGACATATTGGGACGCAGCCATGTTCTGAGGCGGGTGGGAGATAAATCAAGGGCTGGGCCTTATGGGGTGCAGAATGTGGTAGGCAGAGAAGCTGTAGGTTCCAGGAGGAGGAGTCCAGACCCAACGCTCAAGCAGCAGCCTCAGAAGCTGGGCCAGGAGAGGGAGGGCGCTGCATCAGAAGTGGGACCCTCATGAGCCCTGCTTGTCTCCTCCTCCCTGCAGACAGCAAGGCCATCGTGGATGGGAACCTGAAGCTGATCCTGGGGCTCATCTGGACCCTGATCCTACACTACTCCATCTCTATGCCCATGTGGGAGGACGAGGACGACGAGGATGCCCGCAAGCAGACGCCCAAGCAGCGCCTACTTGGCTGGATCCAGAACAAGGTGCCCCAGCTGCCCATCACCAACTTCAACCGGGACTGGCAGGACGGCAAAGCTCTGGGTGCCCTGGTGGACAACTGTGCCCCTGGTGAGTGGCCCAGCAGCACACTGTGGCTCCCTGAGCCGGGAAGGGGTGCGGGATGAGCTGGTGATGCCAAGGCTTGTGTTTGTCAGAATGTGTGTCCCAGGGCTGGGGGAATCAGGGCCGCCTGCTCCAGCTGAGGATCACTGCTGGAGTTGGACCCTTCCCGATGAGTTGCCAGATCCTGCAGTGGCAAGGACACTGAGGTCTAGAGAAGGCCAGTGACTTGTCTAAGGTCACACAGCTTATCTGTGGCAGAACTGAATCAGATGCCAGTGGGGACCTGGCGCTCCCTGCTTCATGAACTTCCTATTTTGCTACAGAAGGGTCATTTCTGCTCAGCCAGTAGAAAGAAAATGTGGTGGGACTTATAGAGAGAAGGCCAGGACTTTAGGCCTAGAGAAGGCTATTCTTTGCAAGCCCCTGGGATAGCTTTGAGAAGGGGTTGAGGCCCAGGATGATGTGGTCTGAGGCTGGTGGGACACTGCCCCAGTGCCAGGTGACCCAGGCCTGGCCTGGGCAGGCGGGGGCCACTAAGGGCCCATGAGAAGACTTAGACATCACAGATGAGAACAGTACCCCACGTATAGCTCTCTTTCTGACCCTCATCTCCCGAGATGATCTGTCATCTCCCCACCTCTTGGAGCCATGTCCCCCTGGGGGAATCCTCCCCCAGCCTGGGGTCAGCCGGGGAGCAAGGGGTGGGAGGAGGGGGCACCGGCCGCCTGGGAAGCATTCCCAGCTGCTGAGCCACTGCCCACGGCTGGCTTGACTGCCAGCAGTGAGCTCAGCTGTTCTGGCCAGTCATGGATTCCAGCCTTTGAGCTGGTCCCCTCCCCGCCAGGGAGCATCACCCTCCTCCTCCAGCTCTGGCTGGGACCCAGCACCCCCTAACCCCTGCACCCTTTCCCAGGAGTGACCTCTGGCTGCCTCAGCAGTCCTCCCATCAGGAGGGCTGGGTTCTGGGCGGCCAAAAAGAACTCGGCCTCTCAAACAAGCTCTTCAGTCCCTTCATTTCCCCGAGGCGGAAGTTAGGAAGCAGAGAGAGCCTTATGCTCTACAGCTGATGTGGGAAGTGCATGGACACCTAGGGCTTCAGGGCAGCTGTGAGGAGACCTTTCAGGAGATGGGTCAGAGGCACTTGTGGGACGGGGACTGCCCACCTCTGAGGCTGCTGGAATGAGGTGGGGGGTCTGCGAGGGGTGCGCTCCCTGGGGTTTGGTGTTCAGGGTGGGTGCTGGGGCCTGGGCAGGCCGGAGGCAGGCTGGCAGGACTGGTGCCAGGCTGCGTCAGCTGGGGCAGAAAGACCTCATTGTTGGTGATCGGGAGGGCTGCAGTGCATCTAAACAGCAATGGGCATCCCAGATGAAGGGCTGTAAGGTTGGGGGTCAGCAGGAACCCAGCTGGTCAGGGGCCTGGGGCCGTATGGGAAGGGAATGTGAACCCACAGCCTGGGAGGGTGTTGGTGGAGCAAGTGCTCTGCGTCCTGGCTGACCGCTTCCCCCTCATCATTGCTTCCCTCCACCATCTCTCTAGGCCTCTGCCCTGACTGGGAGGCCTGGGACCCCAACCAGCCTGTGGAGAACGCCCGGGAGGCCATGCAGCAGGCGGACGACTGGCTTGGGGTGCCCCAGGTAGGCGGAGAGCAAAGGGACTCAGAGAGGGCCAGGGGTGGGGTTGAGTCTGTGAAGCTACCTGGGCAGGATGCTGGGGACGGAGGACACTTTCTGACTCCCTTCCTCCCTGGCAGGTGATTGCTCCCGAGGAGATCGTAGACCCCAACGTGGATGAACATTCGGTCATGACCTACCTGTCCCAGTTCCCCAAGGCCAAACTCAAACCTGGCGCCCCTGTTCGCTCCAAGCAACTGAACCCCAAGAAGGCCATCGCCTATGGGCCTGGTATGTGTTGAGCCCTGACGGTCTTTCCTGGGCAGCTGGCACGGGCTGGGATGGTTCTCCCTAAACTCCGTGGCTCTGCCTTCCGTCCTCAGGGATCGAGCCCCAGGGTAACACCGTGCTGCAGCCTGCCCATTTCACCGTGCAGACAGTGGACGCTGGTATAGGCGAGGTTCTGGTCTACATCGAGGATCCTGAGGGCCACACTGAGGAGGTATGGAGAGGCCACTGGGGATCAGACAAGAGCACAGACCAACAGTGGAATGGGCTGGAGATGGCTGCTGGGGCACTGGAGAAGGGGGAGGCCTCACTATGGGGGTTGCAGAAGGCGTAGGGTCAGGAGGAGCTCTGACAGCCGATCGTTTCCCTTCCTATAGGCCAAGGTGGTTCCCAACAATGACAAGAACCGCACCTACGCTGTCTCCTACGTGCCCAAGGTCGCCGGCTTGCACAAGGTATCCCTCTATAGGCTCTCCTGTGTCTTCCCTACTCCATTCACATCCTTGCATCTGGCTGAATTGGACCCCTCTCTCAGCTCACACCCCACCCCACCCTCATGCACCAGCCCCACCCGCCTCTCACCCTGCTTGGCTTTGCCCCGCCCCTCAACCCCCCTCTCAGAGCTGCTTTCTTCTAGAAGCTCATCTTTGGCCTCTGACCTCCAGGTGACCGTGCTCTTTGCTGGTCAGAACATTGAACGCAGCCCCTTTGAGGTGAACGTGGGCATGGCCCTGGGAGATGCTAACAAGGTGTCAGCCCGTGGTCCCGGCCTGGAGCCCGTGGGCAATGTGGCCAACAAACCCACGTACTTTGACATCTACACTGCAGGTGGGGATTGGCCCTTCCACCAGACACCCCATGACTGTTGATGGTGGGGGACCTGGGGGCCAGGGACAGGGCCTGGCCAGAGGGCCATGGTCTCAGGGTGAGGGAGCCTGAGCAGGAGGGACATGCCATGACTATTTTTTTGGGTGGGAGGGGGTGCCTGGGGGCCGTGGTCTCAGGGTGAGGGAACCCGAGCAGGAGGGGCTGACGGCCATTGCCGTGACAGGGGCCGGCACAGGGGATGTTGCCGTGGTGATCGTGGACCCGCAGGGCCGGCGGGACACCGTGGAGGTGGCCCTGGAGGACAAGGGCGACAGCACGTTCCGCTGCACATACAGGCCCGTGATGGAGGGCCCCCACACGGTGCACGTGGCCTTCGCCGGAGCCCCCATCACCCGCAGTCCTTTCCCCGTCCACGTGGCAGAAGGTAAAGGCCCTTCACCCACCCCCATGACCCCCCTCGCCAAAGGCCAGGATGCAGAGTGTTGCCACCAAGTCTGAGGACTTACGGGAAATGAAGCACCGCAACCAGGGGGTGGGGGTGGGGGTGGGTGGGGATGGGGTCAGGGGGAGCCTTCTGTAGGCTTAAAGTGGGCAGAAGGAAGAGCCCAGGGTGGGGCTCCTGAGAGCTCGTCTGTCCAGCCCCTGCCCCCGAGGACGGTCAGGTCACTGTGAAGGATACCAGACAGGGACCACGGTGGAAGGGCCGAGGGGGAAGCGACCGTACCACGTGGGCTCAAGGGCATATTCACTGGAGCACCTTGCACCAGGCTCTCAGGCAGTGACTCCCCACTCTCTCTCCGCCACTCAGAGCCCCTGCCGCCGCCGCCCGCCCCCTCCGTGCCCATCGTCCACCAGGCCAAGAGAGTGGTGCCGCGTTAGTACACACCAACGGAGGCGGGCTGGGCATGGCCATAGCTGACTGGCCTCCCCTGTGCTGTGTGGCATGGCCCGAGCTGGGTGCAGTCGCCCCCCCTCCCGTGGCATTCTGTGACAGGCCCCAGGTTCCACGCCTTTGCCTCTGTTCTGTGGCAGCTCTGGTCTCTTGGGACTGGCCTGGTGATTTCTGTGAGAAGGGTCTGGGTTCTGTGGCAGTCCCCGGACCCTGGGCCCTTTGTCTGTGTTCCGGGGCAGGCCTGGATGGATGATACACTGTTGCCTGTCGGGTGGCGCCCCGTGGGCTCCATGCCATTTTATGTGTCCTGTGGCAGGCTGAGGTCCCCGTCCTTTGGTCTGTGTTCAGCAGCAAAGTCATTGCCACCGGCAGCGTTCCGCAGCAGGCTGACCGTCATGCATTGCCTGTGGTCTGTGGCAGGCTTCTCGTTACACGACCCTGCCTTGTTCCATGGTGTGGCTGAGTGTTTTGTGGCATGACTCGGTTCCTGAAGCTGCTGTGGTGTCTCCAAGAAGGCTCAGATGGCTCTAGGTGGATGGCCGTGGAGTGGATGAAAGGCCCCTCCTGGTCTGTCTTAGCTCTGGGCTCCGCCTGGCCTCTGTCCCAGGTGACCCTGACTCGGAGGAGCCCCGAGGGAAGGGTTTCTTATAACCAGCCTGGGGACGGAGGTCTGGGGGCGCTGTGGCCGCTCCCTGCCCAGCATGGCTCTCAGTTGTGTTGGGGGTGCCAGGGAGCAACAGGGGAGGGCTGCATGAGGCCACAGCCTGTGCCTGGGGGAAAGAGACGGGGGTGGGCAGGTCGGTCAGCAGGACTGCACACAGTGAGGTGGGGACGAGTGGTGGTGAGGGCTGAGGCTCCGTCTAGGGCCCCTCAGCACCCCCAACCTCACCTCTCCTCTTCCTCCCAGCCTGTAACCCCAACGCCTGCCGGGCCTCTGGGCGGGGCCTGCAGCCCAAGGGTGTGCGTGTCAAAGAAGTGGCTGACTTCAAGGTGTTCACCAAGGGTGCTGGCAGTGGGGAGCTCAAGGTCACAGTCAAGGGACCAAGTGAGCACCAGGGCCCAGGGCCACGGTGGGGGGTCGGGGAGCTGGGAGGAAAGGCAACCAGTGCTTCTGACCCCCTGAGGGCAAGGACAGCACTGTGCACCCCCCTGGGGGGAGGGGCTCCAAAAAGGCACTGACATTGTGGGACCTCAGGTGAACCACCCTGCCTGGCTCAGTCTCCCAGGCTGCAAGCCGGGAAGGCTGCACTAGGCTGTTACACGGTGCCTGCTCCACGGTGCCTGTGAGCAGCGGTGTCCTCAGTCAGGGACTGTCCCACAGCACAGTCCCAAGGGTCCTTGAGGGGACTGAGGTGCGGCGATGCACAGATCATTGCTCCCTCTGCTTCCCACGTCTCCTCAGGAGGCACAGAGGAGCCGGTGAAGGTGCGGGAGGCCGGGGATGGCGTGTTCGAGTGTGAGTACTACCCCGTGGTGCCTGGGAAGTACGTGGTGACCATCACATGGGGTGGCTACGCCATTCCCCGCAGGTGAGCGCCACACAGCCCTGAGCCCTCCAGCCCGGGCCCTCACAGGGTGGGCGGAGGGAGGCAGGCTGCCTGGGGCTCCAAGCGAAAGGAAGAGGGGTACCTCTGGTGGGCACACCTCGGGGCGCTGACACCAGCTCCCTCTTTGCCCAGCCCCTTTGAGGTGCAGGTGAGCCCAGAGGCAGGCATGCAGAAGGTCCGGGCCTGGGGTCCCGGTTTGGAAACTGGCCAGGTGGGCAAGTCAGCCGACTTTGTGGTGGAGGCCATTGGCACAGAGGTGGGGACACTGGGTAAGTGGCTGAGGTGGGAATTCCGGGGAGTGGTGTGAGGGAGGGACACTGGGGAGTGACTGGGGGGCAGGAGGCAGGAAGTTGGGCCTGTGTTGAGATGAGACAGTCACTGAAGGCATGAATGGGGTGGTGATCCTGGGAGAGTGATGAGGGACCTACCCGGTGCAGGTCCAAGTCGCTTCTGGTGCCCCCTGACCCTCCCCCACCTTTGACCCAGGCTTCTCCATTGAGGGGCCTTCGCAGGCCAAGATCGAGTGTGATGACAAGGGAGACGGCTCCTGCGACGTGCGGTACTGGCCCACGGAGCCTGGGGAGTATGCAGTGCACGTGATCTGTGACGACGAGGACATTCGAGACTCACCCTTCATCGCCCACATCCAGCCAGCTCCACCTGACTGCTTCCCGGACAAGGTGTGTCCCCAGCTCCCGCACCCGGGAGGAGGGTGGACAGACGCTCCTCCAGTCCCCAACCCAGCCCTCCACTCTTGCCCCTGCACAGGTGAAGGCCTTTGGGCCCGGCCTGGAGCCCACCGGCTGCATCGTGGACAAGCCAGCGGAGTTCACCATCGATGCCCGGGCTGCTGGCAAGGGAGACCTGAAGCTCTACGCCCAGGTAGGGTGTTGCCCCATCTTTCTGCCTCTCGCTGCCAGAGCGGGGACCCTGGGAGGGTAGGGTAGGTTAGAGAAAAGGGCCTCAAGGCATCACAGGACTGATTCTCATGAATCCATTTGAACTATGGGAAGTCTAAAGTTTTGTGTTTTCTTATTGATGATAATCTTAAAAAACATTTTACCAGATATGTATTTTTATGCTAATCATTTACAATTTAAAGATGGTTGGGTAAAGACATTGGTTTCCAGGTGAGTTTCTCAAAATGGTGTCCTTTGACTCCTAGAGGTTAACGAATATGTTCTTTGGTCCAGGAGGATGTTTCTTTTTTGAAAGTTTGTTTATTCAGTTTTAAGAACATTGGTTTAGCTGAGCCTTTTCCCCTGACAACACATTTTGGAGACATAGGCTCAGAGACCAGGTCACACAGATGACCTCGAACCTGGTTCCTCAGCTCTCCAGGGTGTGCCCTGGCCACCAGAGCTCATGGCACTAGGCTCCAGTGGTCGGAGGTCTGTGATCTGTTTGCAGGGAGGGGCTTTGATAGTGGGCAAGCAGCCCAGCAGAGGGTGTGGGCGCTCTGAGACAGCCGGGGTGCTCTAAGAACCTTGCTTTGGGTGATGCCCACAGGACGCCGACGGCTGCCCCATCGACATCAAGGTCATCCCCAATGGCGACGGCACCTTCCGCTGCTCCTACGTCCCCACCAAGCCCATTAAGCACACCATCATCATCTCCTGGGGAGGCGTCAACGTGCCCAAGAGCCCCTTCCGGGTGTGTCCTCCAAGCCCCGTGTCCCCTGCCAGCAACCCCAGAGGGAGGGTGGAACCCCAAGCGGGGGGATGTTGGCTGTCCCTGGGCCCTGTTCCCACTCCCCAGTTCATGGCTCCTGTGAAGAGGCTAAGACCAGGCCTAGAAGTGCTGGGGAAGGGATGGACCTTGAGGGAGGGGGCCCCATGCTGACCGTCGACTCCTCCCCACAGGTAAACGTGGGAGAGGGCAGCCACCCCGAGCGGGTGAAGGTGTATGGCCCCGGCGTGGAGAAGACAGGCCTCAAGGCTAATGAGCCCACCTACTTCACGGTGGACTGCAGCGAGGCAGGGCAAGGTGCGTGCAGGAGCAGGGAGTGGGGGTGGGGCTGGGGGTGTCCGGGCAGGAGGCGCTGGTACCCTCTACCTATTCCCCGGAGTGGTCCCCGTCACATGCAGGAGGTTGTCGAGCCCCCGACTCATGGCCTCGTGCCTGCCTCCCTTCAGGCGATGTGAGCATTGGCATCAAGTGCGCCCCTGGCGTGGTGGGCCCCGCAGAGGCTGACATTGACTTTGACATCATTAAGAATGACAACGACACCTTCACAGTCAAGTACACACCTCCAGGGGCAGGCCGCTACACCATCATGGTGCTGTTTGCCAACCAGGTACCCTGTGCGTGGGTTTTGGTTATCAGCCCTAACCTTAGCCCCTTACCCCATCCCAACCAGCAGCTTGAGAGGCTGTCATTTGGGGACAATTCTACTGCCCCTGATTGAGCACTTCCTGTGTGTGGACAACGTGCCTCAGAGGAAGCAAAAGAGACAAGGGACTCTCTTCAGACACTGTCCGTGTCCACCCTGACCAAGCCTTTTCTCCCTCCAGGAGATCCCTGCCAGCCCCTTCCACATCAAGGTGGACCCATCCCACGATGCCAGCAAGGTCAAGGCAGAGGGCCCTGGGCTGAACCGCACAGGTAGCTATCTGGGCTGGACGGGGCTGGGCTGGGCGGGGCTGGGCCGGGCTGGGTGGCCACCAATCCCTCACCACCATCTCGGGATGGGTGCTCCAGGTGTGGAAGTTGGGAAACCCACTCACTTCACGGTGCTGACCAAGGGAGCTGGCAAGGCCAAGCTGGACGTGCACTTTGCCGGGGCCGCCAAGGGAGAAGCCGTGCGAGACTTCGAGATCATCGACAACCATGACTACTCCTACACCGTCAAGTACACGGCCGTGCAGCAGGTGTGCCCCGCCCCCCGGCCCTCCTGTCCTGGCTGACTGGGGGCGTGGGGCTCCTTTTTCCGGTCCCAGAGGGCCTGTTTGGGGTCTTGGCCCCTTTCCTGCCTCCCCATCCTTTCTTGCCCTGGGTCTCTGAGCCTCTGGTCTGTGTCGCCGAGGACATGTTGGCAGTTCTGACGTCCTGCTGTACCCATTAGGGCAACATGGCGGTGACAGTGACCTATGGTGGAGACCCCGTCCCCAAGAGCCCCTTCGTGGTGAATGTGGCACCGCCGCTGGACCTCAGTAAAGTCAAGGTTCAAGGCCTCAACAGCAGTAAGTGGGGCAGGAGCTGCCCATGCAGTGAGGAGGGTTGAGGGGGGTGGTAGGTTGGAATCTCTGCTCACCGTGTCCCTCACCCTTCACACAGAGGTGGCTGTGGGGCAGGAACAGTCATTTTCTGTGAACACACGAGGGGCTGGCGGTCAGGGCCAGCTGGACGTGCGGATGACCTCGCCCTCCCGACGACCCATCCCCTGCAAGCTGGAGCCTGGCGGTGGAGCTGAGACCCAGGCGGTGCGGTACATGCCCCCTGAGGAGGGGCCCTACAAAGTGGACATCACCTATGATGGTCACCCAGTGCCTGGCAGCCCCTTCACCGTGGAGGGCGTCCTGCCCCCTGACCCCTCCAAGGTGAGGAAGTAGGGGTGGGTGGGAGCTGGGGGCTTGTAGGGAAGGTGGGTAGTTCACAGGGCCCGAGGCCAGAGGCCTCATGTCCTGGGGTGAGCACAGCCAAGGGCCCAGAGCCGAGGCAGTCCCTCAACTCAGGACTTGCCTATGAGACAGCTTAGTTTTTGTTTTTTATATTTTTATTAAAGTATAGTTGGTTTACAATGTTGTATTAATTACTGCTGTACAGCAATGTGATTCAGTTATATATGCATACAAATGTATACGTTAAAAAAATATTCTTTTCCATTATAGTTTATCACAGGATATTGAATATAGCTCTCTGTGCCATACGGTAGGACCTTGTTTATCTATTCCATATATAAAAACTCATATCAAGACAGCTTAGTTATTTAGAACCTGGCCTTGGATCTGATCTGGGCTTCAACCCCAAGTCCATCAGCCAGGACAAAGGTTTTAATCCCCCTGCGTTTCCTCACCTGGAATTGTTATCAGGACTCAGCCTGTGGGAGCCGCTACAGTTGCAAGTGCTTAGTTGATTTGGGAACCATGAAGGTTGGACGTGGGAGCAGCCGAGGTAACCCACACACCTGCTCCTCCTTTTAGGTCTGTGCTTACGGCCCTGGTCTCAAGGGCGGGCTGGTAGGTACGCCAGCTCCCTTCTCCATCGACACCAAGGGAGCGGGCACCGGTGGCCTGGGGTTGACCGTGGAGGGCCCCTGCGAGGCCAAGATCGAGTGCCAGGACAATGGGGATGGATCCTGTGCCGTCAGCTACCTGCCCACAGAGCCGGGCGAGTACACCATCAACATCCTGTTTGCCGAAGCCCACATCCCCGGCTCGCCCTTCAAGGCTACCATCCGGCCCGTATTTGACCCGAGCAAGGTGCGGGCCAGCGGGCCAGGCCTGGAGCGCGGCAAGGCTGGGGAGGCGGCCACCTTCACTGTGGACTGCTCGGAGGCGGGCGAGGCCGAGCTGACCATCGAGATCCTGTCGGACGCCGGCGTCAAGGCCGAGGTGCTGATCCACAACAACGCGGACGGCACCTACCACATCACCTACAGCCCCGCCTTCCCCGGCACCTACACCATTACCATCAAGTACGGCGGGCACCCTGTACCCAAGTTCCCCACCCGCGTTCACGTGCAGCCCGCGGTCGACACCAGTGGGGTCAAGGTCTCAGGGCCCGGTGTGGAGCCGCATGGTGAGTGAGAGAAACCTGGAGCTGGTCACGTCACCAGTCAGGGGAAGAGGGAAGCAGGGCTGAGGGCTTAGGGGGCAGCACTGGCGTCCTGGGGGCTCAGATACCCCTGAGAAGGTATCAAAGCCAAGGGCGGGGTGTGGAGCTTTGCCTTGGTCTGGGTGGCAAGATTGCTTCTGCCTCTGGCCATTTTCCTCGGGAGATCCTCAACTTTCATCAGCCGATCTGAAAATCAAAGAATCTTGCACTTGATGGTACAGAGGGAAGGCTTTGGGGTTGAGGGCGACGAGAGTCAGGAGATGGTTCAGCTCAGTTCAGTGACTGAGTTACCATCTGCTGGGGGCCAGACCCTGGGCCAGGCAGGAGGGGGCATGCAGAGGGTTGGAAGAGCTAGCCCCACGCTCCAGGGGCCCACGGCCGGGTGGGGAGACTCAGGTGAGCAGAATGTCACTATCTGCTGAAGGGAGGGAAGGCAGGGGCTGTGGGAAGCAGGGCCTGGGCTGTGGGGATGGTCCAGGCTGGGGAGTAGCAGGTGGAGAGGAGCCGCCTCGGAGCTGGGGAGGGAGGGCAGGGGTGGGCAGCCAGGTGAGGGCTGAGCACTCGTCTCCTGGGACCCAGGTGTCCTGCGTGAAGTGACCACCGAGTTCACTGTGGACGCGAGATCCCTGACAGCCACGGGTGGGAACCACGTGACGGCTCGCGTGCTCAACCCCTCGGGCGCTAAGACGGACACCTACGTGACCGACAACGGGGACGGCACCTACCACGTGCAGTACACGGCCTACGAAGAGGGTGAGGGGCTTGGCCGGGCAGGGACGGCGGGGGTCTGGCCCCAGCGTTTTCAGAGGGGCGGGTGGTGGGGGCTGCGCACACTCTGACCTGCGCCGTGTGGCTGACTTCCAGGAGCACACTTGGTGGAGGTGCTGTACGATGACGTGGCCGTGCCCAAGAGCCCCTTCCGGGTGGGCGTGACTGAGGGCTGTGACCCCACCCGTGTCCGGGCCTTCGGGCCAGGCCTGGAGGGGGGCTTGGTCAACAAGGCTAACCGCTTCACCGTGGAAACCAGGTATGCCTGCCCCTTTCATAACCTTGACCCTGATGCTGTGGTTACACTGAGCCCAGCCACCTGCCCTCCCCCCTCATCCTCCTGTGTGTACCTCATCCCCACCCACCCTGTCAAGGCTGCAAACCTCCCCACTGTAGCTGCTGGTCCCTTCTCAACTGGCCCTGCACCCCCATTCACCTGTTTGCTTCTTCATCCCAACTCACTGGTCCATGAGGCGCTGATATAGGGGTGTCATCTTGTAGGGGAGCTGGCACCGGGGGCCTAGGCCTAGCAATCGAGGGCCCGTCAGAAGCCAAGATGTCTTGCAAGGACAACAAGGACGGGAGCTGCACCGTGGAGTACATCCCTTTCACCCCTGGAGACTACGACGTCAACATCACCTTCGGGGGCCGGCCCATTCCAGGTGTGCACTGGGGGCAGGACGGGGGAGGCGAGCAGGGGCCCTGCTCCGCGGGAGGGAAACTGGAAGGAAGTAGAAGGAGGAGGAAAGCTCCAAACCAGCAGCAGGGACAAGGAGCAGGCAGTCACGGGTGCCACGGTTAGGGTTGAGGCAGGGCGGCGGGTACAGCGCATTCCCAGAGGCTCAGCACTGGTGTCTTGGCCCTTTTGCCTGGAGCACCAGATCTCGTGAGTTCTGTCACTCACAGTCCAAGCCAGTGTCGCTGGCTCAGTCAGGACAGCCTCTCACACCCTCTTGCTCTGTCTGCAAAGCCAGGAACCCCCCAGCCCTCCAGCAGGGGTGGGGAATGGTTGGTGTCTTCAATTATCACATTACCCGGGCTTGCTGAAATGGGACTCTCCCCGCCCCACTTATCTAATTTCATGCTGGAAAAAATTCATTTTCTTTTACAAATACTTCTTTTAGCAATTTATTAATTTAGGAGGGCCTGCTTTCAGGCATGTGGCCTAAATAAGTGGATTCACCCTGCTTTAGCCTGTAGCCAAGTTTTTGGTTTTTGTTTTTTAATTTTACTTTCATTAATTTTTATTGGAGTTATGTATTCTGTAGCCAAGTTTATTTCTCCTTGTTACATTTTCTTAGCAAGTTTCTAAGTGTTTGCACATTTGGTCTGGTCTCCCCGGGGCATTTCAAAGGCAGGGGAGGCCTCGCTTTCCTGCGTCCTCTGAGTCAGGGAGACCTTCTGGGGCAGGTGGCCTGGGGCTGACGTGCGTCTTCCTTGCAGGGAGTCCATTCCGGGTGCCAGTGAAGGACGTGGTGGACCCCGGAAAGGTGAAGTGCTCGGGCCCAGGGCTGGGAGCCGGTGTCAGGGCCCGGGTACCCCAGACCTTCACAGTGGACTGCAGCCAAGCTGGCCGGGCGCCCCTGCAGGTGGCCGTGCTGGGCCCCACAGGTATGGAGTGTCTGGGGCCGGGTGGAAGGAGACGGAAGGGGTGCTCGGAGGCTTTGCTGACTATTCCTTTTGCCCAGGTGTGGCTGAGCCTGTGGAGGTGCGTGATAATGGGGATGGCACCCACACTGTCCACTACACTCCAGCCACGGATGGGCCCTACACAGTAGCCGTCAAGTACGCCGACCAGGAGGTGCCACGCAGGTGAGGCCCAGCCTGGGGCTTCTGTGCTCTGCTGGGCTCTGGGGAGCTCCCACCAGGGCCACAGCTGCGGGGCCACTCCTGGGCCCTGGAAACACTCCCCTACTTGTCTACGCCTCATCTGCTCTCTGCTGCACCATCCCACTCTTCCTCAGAGTCCCCTGCCCATCTTCTTCTCCACCCTGAAGGTGGCACAGCCCCAGGGGCTCTCTTCTGGTTGGGCTGTCCCCCTAGTTAGCTACAGAATCAGCACCTTGGGAAAAGGCACCATGTAGCTACAAACAGGTGTGACAGGGCAGCCTCCTGCAGCCTCCTCTTTAAACCATCTGAAGCATCCTCCTGGAGAACGGAGAAGAAATGCCCAGGCTTTGTCAGGGGTATACCTTTGTGACCCTCCCCTAAGATTCCCCTAAGACCAGGCTGTGACCTGGTCCCTCCTCCCTGCCAGGACTCCTCTCCCCTGCTCGTGAATGTAGAGGGTACTCCAGGCCCAAAATGAGATGGGATTCCTTCTCCCCCTGAATCTCAGCCAACTGTCTGTCCCTTCTGCCTCTCAAGCCCCTTCAAGATCAAGGTGCTTCCAGCCCACGATGCCAGCAAGGTGAGGGCCAGCGGCCCCGGCCTCAACGCCTCTGGCATCCCAGCCAGCCTGCCTGTGGAGTTCACCATCGATGCCCGGGATGCTGGGGAGGGCTTGCTCACTGTCCAGATCCTGGTGAGTCTTTGTGCTGCCCACCTCTCAGGTCAGGGTCTAGGCACAGGCAGGCCTTAACCGCTGCTTCTCCCCCAGGACCCTGAGGGTAAGCCCAAGAAGGCCAACATCCGAGACAACGGGGATGGCACATACACCGTGTCCTACCTCCCGGACATGAGTGGCCGGTACACCATCACCATCAAGTATGGCGGCGATGAGATCCCCTACTCGCCCTTCCGCATCCATGCCCTGCCCACTGGGGACGCCAGCAAGTGCCTGGTCACAGGTGGGCCCCCACCCCTGCCCCTCCCCTCCCTACACACCCACACCCCCACCCCAGCTCATCCTTAACACTGCGGCTTACGCTTTTCTCTATTTCCAGTGTCCATTGGAGGTCACGGCCTGGGTGAGTGTCCTTTTTCTTCTCTTTTTGCTGTGGGCTGAGGTGATGGGGGCAGCTGGGAACTGAGCGGGGGGAGTGGGCACAGGTCCCACGGACCTCTGACCGGGCACTCGTGTGCTGCAGGCGCCTGCCTGGGCCCTCGCATCCAGATTGGGGAGGAGACGGTGATCACAGTGGATGCCAAGGCAGCAGGCAAGGGGAAGGTGACGTGCACGGTGTCCACACCCGACGGGGCGGAGCTCGACGTGGATGTGGTCGAGAACCACGACGGTACCTTCGACATCTACTACACAGCGCCCGAGCCCGGCAAGTACGTCATCACCATTCGCTTTGGAGGCGAGCACATCCCCAACAGCCCCTTCCACGTGCTGGTAAGTTCAGTGGCTGCAGCAGAGCTGGGGGTGGCAGGGGAGGGGGGCCAGGCCCTCTTAGTGGGAGCAAGGAACCCCAGAACCCGTACCTACGTCTCATGGATCCTGGGCCCAGAGTGCTCCAGGGTGGAGCCTGTGCTTTCCCGCAGCCTCCCAACCCAGGAGGCGTGCAGCCCTACCTCTGGCGCCTCTGGGCGTCAGGCAGCTCTCTGGTAGAACCTGCCGTCTTCCTTCTGACCCCCAGGCCCACTGTCCCCGTCCATCTCCTCAGGTGGCCCTGCAGGACAGGGAAGCCCTCAGGAGAGTAAAGCACCCGAGATAGCCATCCTGCCCTGGGGGCAGCCCGGGATATCAGGTTCCTGGGCCAGCCTGTGGTCACCCGAGCTGGTGGGGACTGGCCTGTCACAGCCCGTGCTCTCCCATGCCTTGCCTCCCAGGCGTGTGAGGCCATGCCCCGCGTGGAGGAGGCCCCTGATGTGCCGCAGCTGCACCGGCCCAGCGCCTACCCCACACACTGGGTACTGCCCCTCCCACCTGGGCCACACTCGACCCCCGCCTCCTCTTCCTTCATCTCTTCTCTTCTTCAGCAGCCAGGGCCGGGGCATGGTTTGGGGGCCATCATGGGGAGCAGGCGGGAAGTCAGGCGGGGCAGACGGATCCCGGAGCTGGGCACGGCACCTCTTCTCTTGCAGCTGATGCGCCTCTCCTGCCCTCTGGTTTCACCATTAACCATCTTCCTCTTTCCTCACCTTCTCTGACTTCAGTCACGGCTTGTGCCGAGTTCCCTAGACCTTTCCCAGCCAGGTGACTGTTCCCTCTCCCCCGCCACAGGCCACAGAGGAGCCGGTGGTGCCTGCGGAACCCATGGAGTCCATGCTGAGACCCTTCAACCTGGTCATCCCCTTCACTGTGCAGAAAGGGGAACTCACAGGTACTGCCCCAGGGCCCTGTGGCAGGATGGCACCAAGGGAGGACATATATCCAGGCCCAGCTCCTCCTTAAGAGATGAAAGCTGGGGCCCAGAGTGGGGAAGTAAGCTCCCCAGGGTCACACAGCAAGCTGAGCAGAGCTGGAACTCGAGACTCCAGCCTTCTGTCTCCCAGGTCAGGATTCATCCTGAGGCCTCCTGGCTGTCTCCTGGTACCTGGCTGGGGGGAGCCTGGGACAGCAAGGGGTGGAGCTGGGAGAAACTGGGGTCCCACACATACCCGTGTCTGCCTGGCAGGGGAGGTGCGGATGCCCTCTGGGAAGACCGCCCGGCCCAACATTACTGACAACAAGGATGGCACCATCACAGTGAGGTACGCGCCCACCGAGAAGGGCCTCCACCAGATGGGGATCAAGTATGACGGCAACCACATCCCCGGTGAGTCGGGGGCCGGGCTGAGCTGGGCTGAGGGGAGCCACAGTGACTTCCTCCTCCTCAGCCTTCTTTCACTCATAATTATTGAGCTTGTGCTGTGTGCAGACACGTGTGAGGCCCCAGGAAGGCTGGTGTCCTAGTGGGAGGCCCCGTCGGCACAGATGCAGGGCCTGGCGGGGAGGCTGTGGGAAGGTGTGGGGGTCCAAGGGGGGCTCAGGCAGCCCTGTGCTGTTGACCCAGCCCCCTTTCCCCCACCACCCCCAGGGAGCCCCCTGCAGTTCTATGTGGACGCCATCAACAGCCGCCACGTCAGCGCCTACGGACCAGGCCTGAGCCATGGCATGGTCAACAAGCCAGCCACCTTCACCATTGTCACCAAGGATGCTGGGGAAGGTGAGGGGAGCTGCCGGCAGGGGCTGGGGGCGGGCAGCCGGAGCAGGGGTGAGGACCTCTGACCGTGGCCCCGCCTCCACCCACAGGGGGCCTGTCCCTGGCCGTGGAGGGCCCGTCCAAGGCAGAGATCACCTGCAAGGACAACAAGGACGGCACCTGCACCGTGTCCTACCTCCCCACGGCACCTGGAGACTATAGCATCATCGTGCGCTTCGACGACAAGCACATCCCCGGGAGCCCCTTCACAGCCAAGATCACAGGTGGGGGGATGTGTGGGCTCACCCCAGCACACGATGCTGTGCAAGCACAGCACATTCAAGTCTCTGGGGTGTTTAGGGTAGGGTGCCCTCGAGGTGGAAGAGGTCATTTTTGGATATGTGTAAGGAGTACGCTATTCTCTACAGCAAGTGAGAAACACTCAGCCACCCTTTGAAAACACACTCTCGAAGTCTTGTAAGTCAGGATGTTGATGATAGATGAGGAAACCAGTAGGCCCGGAGGGGCAACACACAGCAGGTAAGGGATCTGGGCTGTGTGTGGTTTAGTCTCAGTTTTCTTTTTTGGTTCTACCAAATTACCTGACTCGGAATTTAAATTTATGTAAATTAGGGGTTTAACCCATTCAGGACTGGGGTGCTGACTCATCCCTAATCTTGGGCCCCTAACCTGTGCACGGAGACTGTGCTCTCCCCGGTCTCTCTGTGCCTGCTTTGGGGGTTGAGGGGGGCAGGCAAAGGCTCTGTTGAGTCCAGGGGGTCTCCTGATCCCAAGGGAAGGGCTTGCCTGGAGTCACCCTGCCTGACATGCCAACTCTCCCCTAGGTGATGACTCAATGAGGACATCACAGCTGAACGTGGGCACCTCCACGGATGTGTCCCTGAAGATCACCGAGAGTGACCTGAGCCAGCTGACCGCCAGCATCCGTGCCCCCTCGGGCAACGAGGAGCCCTGTCTGCTGAAGCGTCTGCCCAACCGGCACATCGGTGAGCGCGGTGCCATGGGGGGGGCCCAGGGGAGAAAGGTGGGGAGCTGGGAAAGGACTACTGCCAGCCCCAGAGCTCCATTCATGCCTGACCTCCCCCGCAACAGGCATCTCCTTCACCCCCAAAGAAGTTGGGGAGCATGTGGTGAGCGTGCGCAAGAGCGGCAAGCATGTCACCAACAGCCCCTTCAAGATCCTGGTGGGACCGTCTGAGATTGGGGATGCTAGCAAGGTGCGGGTCTGGGGCAAGGGCCTGTCCGAAGGACACACGTTCCAGGTGGCGGAGTTCATCGTGGACACTCGTAATGCAGGTGCTTCTCGCCCCGGAGACCCCTCACTGCAGCTGGTGCCTCAAGTGGGGACCAGTCCTTTCCTTCCCAGCGCCCCAGACCATAACCTCCCCTCCTGAACTTCCTGGCCCAGTCTCTGCTGAGATTCCCATTCTGGGGCCCACCTGGGAAGAATAAATGTCCCCCTGTCACTTCTTCTGTGTCTAAGAGAAAGCTCAGCCATCCTGAGTTTGTCTCTCCTTCGCTCACCAAAACCCAAGAGGCCTGCCTTAGAGAAATTTCCAGACTACCTATCCCTGACCCTTTGGGTCACTGCCTGGCTCACCCCTCCTTCTTCTACTGAGCCATCTTTCCTTAGTGGTTACGGTGCCCCTTGGGTGTCTGTTCTGGGCGGAGCCTGCGGTTTCGGGAGGGGAGAGCAGATGGCAGTGGGGACTGAGGGAGATGTGTCCCTTGCCTCCCACTAGGTTATGGGGGCCTGGGGCTGAGTATTGAAGGCCCTAGCAAGGTGGACATCAACTGTGAGGACATGGAGGATGGCACGTGCAAAGTTACCTACTGCCCCACCGAACCCGGCACCTATATCATCAACATCAAGTTCGCCGACAAGCACGTGCCTGGTAAGGCTCTGGGCTGTGGCCGGGACAGGCCAGGAGGCCGGCAACGAGTGACCTGAGGTGGCTGACCCGCTCTTTCTTGTCCCTACAGGAAGCCCCTTCACAGTGAAGGTCACCGGCGAGGGCCGCATGAAGGAAAGCATCACCCGGCGCAGGCAGGCGCCGTCCATCGCCACCATTGGCAGCACCTGTGACCTCAACCTCAAGATCCCAGGTGGGCGCCGGAAGAGCCTGGTGGGGCGGGCCTGTGGGGAGGGCCCAGAGCCTGTCCCCAGGGCCTCTGTCCTTCTGGCTAATTTCTCACCTCCCTCCCCTCCGCCGGCTCTACCTGTCCCACAGGGAACTGGTTCCAGATGGTGTCCGCCCAGGAGCGCCTGACACGCACCTTCACCCGCAGCAGCCACACATACACCCGCACAGAGCGCACAGAGATCAGCAAGACACGGGGCGGGGAGACCAAGCGCGAGGTGCGGGTGGAGGAGTCCACCCAGGTTGGCGGAGACCCCTTCCCCGCCGTCTTCGGGGACTTCCTGGGCCGGGAGCGCCTGGGCTCTTTTGGCAGCATCACCCGGCAGCAGGAGGGTAAGCAGCACCGGCCGGGCTCTTCACAGGGAGGTGGGCCTTCTGTCCCTTAGGACAGCATGGGGAGGCTGCTGGTCTGAGCAGAGGAGGGGGTGTTTACTGAGGGAGGGAGGGAGGGAAGGGCGAGGGCCTGGGGCAGCCCTGGTGTCGCCCTGACACTCCCCACCCCCTGCAGGTGAGGCCAGCTCTCAGGACATGACTGCACAGGTGACCAGCCCGTCGGGCAAGACAGAAGCTGCCGAGATTGTGGAGGGGGAGGACAGCGCGTACAGCGTCCGCTTTGTGCCCCAGGAGATGGGGCCCCACACAGTCACTGTCAAGTACCGCGGCCAGCATGTGCCAGGCAGCCCCTTTCAGTTCACCGTGGGGCCGCTGGGTGAAGGCGGTGCCCACAAGGTGCGGGCTGGAGGCACGGGGCTGGAACGAGGGGTGGCTGGCGTGCCAGGTAAGGGGGCGGGTGCCCGGGACGAGGGATGGGGGCGGGACAGCCAGCAGGGTGGGCGACAGTGCTCAGAGCTACCCCGTCCCATTTCTGTCTCCAGCTGAGTTCAGCATCTGGACCCGAGAAGCAGGTGCCGGGGGCCTATCAATTGCTGTGGAGGGTCCCAGCAAGGCGGAAATTGCATTTGAGGATCGCAAGGATGGCTCATGTGGGGTCTCCTATGTCGTCCAGGAGCCAGGTGGGCATCTTGCTGGGCCTGCCTGACTTTCCAGACCAGGCTTCTGCTCAGCCCGGCAGGAGATGGGGCTCCCAAACCAACCCCTCACCTGGGCCGCTGCAGTTTCTCTGCCCATTTCCCTCCACCCTACACAGCCAGGAACACATGTCTCCAGAGCTGAGCTCGACCTAGGAGCTTGTCCGGGGCTGAGATCAGGGTGGGGTCGTTTCCCCTGCTGCTGCCCCCGTCCTGGAGCTTGCGCTGACTGGTCTTCTCTCCCCAGGTGACTACGAGGTCTCCATCAAGTTCAATGACGAGCACATCCCAGACAGCCCTTTCGTGGTGCCCGTGGCCTCCCTCTCAGATGATGCTCGCCGTCTCACTGTCACCAGCCTCCAGGTGTGTGCCCGGGGGGGATGAGGCCCTCCTGCCCCCCTGAGAGATGGGCAGGAGTAGAGGATGGCAGCCCCATGTGACCAGGGACTTAGCAGTGACCTTGGAAGGTCCAGACAGATGGCCCCTCTCTCCCAGTGTTTGGACAACAGGGGGTCTAGCTATACTAGCTGCCCCTTGGGGTAGTCTTAGAAGCCTCAGGTGCCGCTGTGTCCCTCCTCCCCTTTCCTCATCCTAGAACTGGGCTCATCTTCACAACCTACCCGCCCTCAAGCCTCCCTATCGGCCCCACCTTCTCCATCAAGTGCCCCCAGGGCAGTCCAGCCCACATGCCTCTTTCCCATCCCAGCTACTGAGTTCTCGCAGTCCACACAATGCTGTCCCAGCACTGGGTTCTCTATCAGGCCAGCTTTACAGTATCCAGGTCTTACCTCCCCAGCCAGGACAGGGCACATCATCTCTGGTCCCCAACCATGCCCAGCACAGCCAGGTGGCCCCACCCCATAGCAGGTGGTTGCCAAGGCCAAAGACCCAGCCTCTGCCTCCCATCGCAGCCTTGTTCAGAGCCTCCCTGAGCTGGGCCAGGCAGCAGGGGGCAGCTGGGGGTGGGAGGAGGGAGCCTCCAGGCTGGGCAGGAAGGGATATCAGTGCTAGGCTGCAGACATGAGCCCTCCAGGCCCTCCCAGAAGTCTGAGCACCCTCTGTGGTGTCTGCAGGAGACCGGGCTCAAGGTGAACCAGCCGGCGTCCTTTGCGGTGCAGCTGAATGGCGCACGGGGCGTGATCGATGCTAGGGTACACACGCCCTCGGGTGCAGTGGAGGAGTGCTACGTCTCCGAGCTGGACAGTGGTGAGCTGGCCTGTCCCTGCCAGGCTAGGACCTTCTGGAAAGGGGAGGGAAAAGACTAAGGCTCACCGACCAACCTCTGTCCCCACAGACAAGCACACCATCCGTTTCATCCCCCATGAGAATGGTGTCCACTCCATCGACGTCAAGTTCAATGGTGCCCATATCCCTGGCAGTCCCTTCAAGATCCGAGTTGGGGAGCAGAGCCAGGCTGGGGACCCAGGCTTGGTGTCGGCCTATGGTCCTGGGCTCGAGGGAGGCACCACAGGTGAGTGCCTGGGGCTGGGGAGAGGGGTGGGACAGTGCTGATGAGCCCCAAGTCCTGGCAGAGGTCTGCTCCGGGGAGCCTGGGCCCATCCCAGCTCTGGGCCCCAAGCCCTTCTTGCCTACATCCTTGCTACCTCTGGTCCCCAGGTGTGTCGTCAGAGTTCATCGTCAACACCCTGAATGCAGGCTCAGGGGCCTTGTCTGTCACCATTGACGGCCCATCCAAGGTGCAGCTGGACTGTCGGGAGTGTCCTGAGGGTCACGTGGTCACTTACACGCCCATGGCTCCTGGCAACTACCTCATTGCCATCAAGTATGGTGGCCCCCAGCACATCGTGGGCAGCCCCTTCAAGGCTAAAGTCACAGGTGAGCGTCCTGGGTGGGGTGAGGTCCCACCCTGGGCTGGAAGCCTATCCTGGGCTGGCTCCAGTGGCTATTCACATCCAGGGCAGAGTTGGCCCCAAATATCAGTGTTTCAGGTTACCAGGAATAAAGTGGGGCTGGCTTTACACAACGTGCCATTCTCCACCTTCTATGTGTGGACTTGTGTACATCATTTTAAAAAAATCAAATCCCTCTTTACTGTCCATCCCTTGACTAATCTTTTCCCTGCGGTGGCTCCCCAAGTTTTCACTGAACTCTGCCCCCCTGGCATCCCCGTTTCTGGCTTCCAGGAATACAGAGCTCAGCAGACATTTACCTGATTTTCCTTCTGGAAGCTGTGTGAAGGACTGGTTGGATACTTGTTCCTTTTTAAAGCAGGGCTCTTCCTACCGTGTGACTTGGGGTCCCAGACAAAGCCAGAAGGGTTGGAGGTGGGTGGACAGAGCCATGGAGGCCCCAGACCTGGTGATGAGCCTGCCCAAGAGCTCTGTGTGAAATGGGCCGCTGCTCCCAGGATGCTGCAGCTGAGGAAGGGGGCAGGGGCTGTCAGGGCCGCCACCCGGGGCCTACCGCCTCGGGGAGAGCAGGCCTCTGACCCGGCTCGTGGCCACCCCACCCTGCCCCTCAGGTCCCCGGCTCTCTGGAGGCCACAGCCTTCATGAAACATCCACGGTTCTGGTGGAGACTGTGACCAAGTCGTCCTCAAGCCGGGGTTCCAGCTACAGCTCCATCCCCAAGTTCTCCTCAGATGCCAGCAAGGTGGTGACGCGGGGCCCCGGGCTGTCCCAGGCCTTTGTGGGCCAGAAGAACTCCTTCACCGTGGACTGCAGCAAAGCAGGCAGGCAGCGGGCGGAACGGGAGAGAAGGGGTGGTCTCCCGGAGTGGGCAAGCGTGCGCGAACATGGGGCCAAGGGCTGGGGGTGAGCCTGTCCCTCGCTGCCTCTCTCGCCAGGCACCAATATGATGATGGTGGGCGTGCACGGGCCCAAGACCCCCTGTGAGGAGGTGTACGTGAAGCACATGGGGAATCGGGTGTACAACGTCACCTACACCGTCAAGGAGAAAGGGGACTACATCCTCATCGTCAAGTGGGGCGACGAAAGTGTCCCCGGAAGCCCCTTCAAAGTCAATGTGCCCTGAATCCCAGAAGTGCCTCCCCCAGCCTCGGCCCCCACCTCTGGCCAAACACACTCACAGACACACAGACACACACACACACAGACACACACACAAATGGGCCACACCCAGATGCACGCTCGCAGAATCAGACACCACAAACACCTGCCCTGGGGTGTGGACAGAGTGGCACTGGCCCCTCGCCGCCAGGCCCTCTGGCTGAAGAGCCCTGTCTGTTTCAGGGCAGTGTCCCTTGCCTCAAATGTGACCTGAGGGTGAACTGGGGGTTGGGGGGCCAGGGAAGCCCTGTGTTTTCTGGTGGGGCTGAGGCCAGTGGAGGAGCACGTGTTTGGGGGTGTCTGCATGTGTGAGAGAGGTCACCCTGAAATCGCACTGCCAGCCAGGCCTCCTAGCCACTGAGGACTGCATCCAGCCCCTCTGGTGGCCACAACCCCAGAGCGTTACGACTTGGAAAACGAAGCACAGTCAGAAAGTGTACCTAGCGGCAGCTGCACACATGTCCTGGCCCTGGGCAACTGAGACCCTAGCCAGGCTTTCTGGGGGACTGATTTCTCTCTCTTTTTTTTTTTTAATTGCACAGCTCTGCCCCATGGGGGGGCCTTTTTTACACACTGCGAGGCCCAGCTTTCTGGGGGGCTTTTGCACATGTCATGCTGCTCAGCTGGGAGCCGTTTAGGCGGAAAACTCCAAATAAAGTGCGGCCTGTCGCAGAGGCGTGGTTGTTCCTTGTGTGTGTGTGCTCTCCTTGGCTGGCCAGCTCTGGTTGTTGACCCTGAACCAGGCCTTGGGAGGCAGAGGCTGGCTGCCTGTCCCCTGGAGGACCGAGTCAGGTCCAGGGGAAGGGCCTGGGGCAGAGAGGCACCCCACTGGGCCATCTATTTGGGAAGATCTGGAATGTTGACAGAATGCTCCAAAGAAAGGGGGGCATGTCAGGGATGTGGGCTTGGTCCTCAGATTCCTGGCGAGCTGGGGGTGGGAGAGGGAGGGGGGGCACTGTGTTGTAGAAGCTTGCCCCGGGGACCACCGGGAGGCCAGTTTCTGTTCAGCCTGATCTCAAGGATGTTCTCAAAATCAGGACCTTAAAAAACTCACCCTGGCTCATGCAGGAATGCTCCTCAACCAGCAGGCAGAACCACAAACAAACCCAGGAACCTGTCACTCCAGCTAGGTCCTGGGTCAAAGCTGGGTCTCCTCTGTCCCTCCAGCCCGACTTTGCTTAGGGCCTCCCTCCTGAACTGGTCCCTCCTTCCTGATCCACCAGCAGCTCCTTCCAGCTCACCACACTGCAGCCAGAGGAGGGTGGTCACATTATAGGACTGTGGCCCTCTCTGGTCCAAGTCCTTTCTGTGGTTCCCTTCTCTCCAGACTAGTCTACATGTTCTAACAAGGCCCCCAAAGCCTCCCTACCCACTCACTGAAACCTCCTGCCAAGCTGGCGGTGTACCCTTTCTCACCACACCCTCCACCTCCTACCCTCTTCACAACTTCTAGATTCCCAGACCCACATGCTGCAGTTTGGGCCTCTGCCCCGGAACATCCTTGCCTCTCCACCCTCCTCACCTTCCTGGCCAACAGGAAGCTTTCCTGAACCCCTCCCTATCCTCCCAGACCTACCCCCCAGCTCTCATGCTGCCCTGGGGCACATCTCTGGCTGCGTTTATTACTACTACCCTCATCTGTAACAGTGAATCTGAGGGCAGGCCTGCCCCACCAGACTGCGCTCCCTGACCTAGGAAGTCCAATACAGACAGGTGTGACCAACAAGTAAATGAGCAACTGCGTAGCCAGAGCAGGGCAAGGCAGCTTCACTCAACTGATCCCCCAGCTTTAGACTCATTCCAGACATTCGGCACATAGCGGTGGGTTGACCAGAGAAAACCCAACACACGTGGCCTGGCTCCAAATACGCCCATCCCCCACCTCTTCACTCAAAGGATATCTGCCTCCTGGCTCCTCTCATCTTTCTCTTCCCCCTCAAGACCCCTCCAGGGCCTCTCTTTCTGTAAGTCCATCCCCCTCCCTGTGATATTTTTACTCTCCCCTCAGTCCCGAGAGAGCTCCTTGAGGACAGAAACTGTATTTTATCAATCTCATGTCCTCAGCCTCTCCACGGCCACAGTTGATAAAGGCTGGTTGAATGAAGGTGTGTGTGATGAATGGGGTGCTCTCACAGCTCCCTCCCTCACCTGACAGACCCTTGAAGGCGAGATCCCTTCTCAAGTTCCCAGCCATTCATGGCCATTAAGGGCCAGCCCTGTGCCAGCCACCGAGCCAGGTGCTTCTAAACACATCCTTCCTCACTCTATGCCTCCCCTCTCACCTCGCCCCAAGATGGGAGCATTTTCCTGCCAGGTTGCCGGCCTCCTCCTCCTTCTGCTGCCCTCCACCTGTGAGAGGATGTGTTTGTGGATATCCAGTCCCGCTGCTCTCCCTCAGTGGCCTCATGGCCTCGGCTGCTAAGCATGTAAGGACTCTATCTCACTTAATCCTAACAGCTCTGTGAGATGGGCACATTATTACCTGAAGAGATCAAGGTCCTGAGAATTTTGGTGATGAGTCCCAAATCATACCTCTAAGTAGCAAGGGCGAGATTCATACCACTTAGGTTAAAATCCTGAGCCTATCACACATGTAACCACCAGACCAGACCATCCGGATGGCTCAAGTGCTCTCAACCCGCAGATCAAACGCTAGATGCCAGGACACCTGTTTGTTAGAAGGGAGGGGGAGCGAGTGGACCTTTCTCCTTCAACATACTCATCTCAGAGTTCACTCTCCGGAATGTGACTCCCGTCCACCTAGCTGCACAGGCCAGAGACCTGGAAGTCACCTTGTCTATTTCCCCAAACATATCTAATACCAATTCTATCCTCTTTGTCTCTAAATATTTCTTGGCTCCACCAGACTCTCACATTCCCCATTCCCACTCCCTGGGTTCTGCCCATCATCATCTCTTCCCATAACGGTTTCTCTTCCTTCAGTCCTGCCTCCTCACACAGCACAGGTCTCAACCTACCGCTAATACATGAAGTTGGCCGTATCATTCTCTTGCTTAAAATCCTTCAGTGGCTTCAGAATAACTCTGTCCTCAGGATAACTTCCAAATTCTTTTTCTTTCCTTGAAGGCACTAGTTCTCTCTAGTCCCTAAGTCTTCACACGTGCTGTTTCTCTTCCTAACAACACCCTCTTGTCCTCATCGCTACCAGCCTCATCCAGCTAGCGACCTTCTTCGCGCGCCCCCTCTCCCCCATGGGTTAGTTACACCTGATGGGTGCTTCCACGTACGTTTCACATTTTAGCAATTGACACACTACTCACTAAAGAGTATCATCATTAACTTATCTATCCTTTTATTAATTGAGCAGATATGTACTAGTTGTTAACTACGTGCCATAATTACATACATACACGATAAAGACTCGGACCTTAGCCTGGAGAACAGACACCATCTCTCCTTCGGCGTCCAGATGTCTAACAGCAGTTGCCTCACCTGGCCAAAGAGCCAGCGAACTGACCTGCGCGATTCGACTGTGCCGCGCGGACTTCTGGGAATCGTAGTCCCCGGGTTCCGGGCTCCCATTATGGCGCAGGCGTATTCTCAGTGAGGCGCTTCTGCTCTTAATGCGCATGTCCCAGGAGGCGGAGTGGTACAAGTGCGCATGTCTAAAGCGTGGGGGTGCGGCCGAAAAGGCGGTGCGCTGCGAAGGCGGGGCTTCGGTGACACCCGGCGGTCGCTGAGGATCTCGGCTCGTCTGTGAGGATGGCGGGGAGGGGGAAGCTAATTGCGGTGATCGGAGACGAGGACACTGTGACTGGCTTCCTGCTGGGCGGCATAGGGGAGCTTAACAAGAACCGCCACCCTAATTTCCTGGTGGTGGAGAAGGATACTACCATCAATGAGATCGAAGACACTTTCCGGTAAGGTAGCCCGCGAGGCTTGAACTGGACCCTCTGCTGCCTGGTGGGAGCGCGGGGAGGGGAGGGGGCGGGGGGCGGCACTGGCTGACGTGTCAGACCCCGTCCTCGAGAGTCGAGGAAGTCGGTCCACCGATTGGAGAGGAGGCCACTGCGGCCCAAGCTCCCTTTGGGGGCTCGGTGGGACCAGTCCACAAAGGCCCCCCTCACATGACCGTGTGTCAGGAAAGAAGGGGAACAGCTCATGACGGACGGGCACCGCCCTTTGGTCCAACCTGGCCCGCCAGAGCTGAGCTTCCAGAGTGCTCAGGCCTGGAGAGGGCCACTCTCAGCTCCCGGTTCACCGGTAGAGCAGGCCCTGGTCATTGCAAGCGCTGGAGTCTTGTGAGTTGACTCCGGAAGGAACCACTCACTCAGTGAACACCTGGGCAGTGGGCTCGGGCTTTCAAGTGTTTCATCTCCCTTAGAAGCTCACAATCATCATGTAAGGTAGGGGTTATTCCCATTTACTGGTAAGAAAACTAAAGTTCAGAGAGGTTACAGGCACACACTAAAGTCATACAATTCGGAAAAAGATGGAGCAAAGATTTGAACCCAGTCTCACCTTTTCTGCCTTTCTTAAGCCAGGGCCCCTCTCTGCTCCTTCAGCTCTTAGTCTGCTTTGGAATTTCCCATTGTCCTGAGCTCAGCAGACAGAATATCAGGACTGTCCTACCTTCTACTGATACCTTGCGCTTCAAGTCTTCATTTCCTGTCCTGGGTTAAAAGCAGTAACGTCAAGCTGTGGGTGCAGGCATGTCCCTTAATCCAGGAGGTGACCTGGTGACTAGAGTTGAAAGCACCAGGCCCCTGTTCTTTCCCACACCCCTTCTCTGGAGCCCCTATGCCAAGTGCCAGGAACAAACCTCTCCCGCCTGTTTTCCCCTAAACAGTCCAGCCCTAAGCTGCTGGCTGAGACTGGTTCCTGTTGCCTGGGGTATGATCAGCTCTGACCCAGGAGGCTGATCTCTAAGCAGTCTGGTAAAGTGACTCAAGTTGTCATGAGAGAAGAACAAATTTAACATCAAGATCTTTTCAAGTTTCCAACCAAAAGGGACCTCTGAAATCATCCAATCAAACCTGCCTTAGTGTCTGGTAAAAAATAACTACTCTGTAAATAGTTTTTATTTTTTAATAGTAAATAGTTTTTAGTGAGTAAATAAATTAATGAATGTGTGGGTGATCACAAGAAAGTAAGAGCCCAGTGCCAGGTTCCTTCTGTGTGGAAAGTGTGGTCCCTTCATTACTGCTTTTCCTCTTCCTATGCTGTGTTCCTGACTCAGGCCAAACTTCCCCTCTGATCCACCCCCGACCTCATCAGCATAGACCATAAGTGGTCTGAACAGTGCCTTCCCCGCTTAAACATTTCTATGGGGCCTTCCCTGGCGGTCCAGTGGTTAAGACTCTGTTTCTTAAGGGGCACAGATTCGATCCCTGGTTGGGATGCTAAGATCCCACAAGCCACATGGTGTGGTCAAAAAATTTTTGTGTGTGTGTTTAGAAATTTAATCTGTTTCCTTTTCCAAAGTTAACATGTTCATGTGGTTTACAAATTAATATTTAAAAGATCTACACATTGAGAAGTCACACTCTCAACCCCTGACCTCTTCTACTTCATTACTTCCTTCATGTATTTTTTTTCCATCTTTCTGCTTTTTTTCTTTATGCAGGTAAAAAGAGACTGGCATATATAGTCTTGGTCCTCTCCCATTCTTACCTGAAGGTAGCATAAGGAACACACCAAGCTCCAACCCTTATCTTCATTAGCAGATCATTTGGGAGTCTTCCAGGTGGCGGGGGTGGGGGTGGGGTAGAAGCCATGCCCGTAGCTTTTGAATGAAATTGACTCTAAACAAAGTGGAGAGTTTAGTGTAGCACCCTTTTCTCTTGTCCACTGTGCTCTCTGGATTAAGCTCATTCCGTCTGTGGCCCAGCCACCAACTCAGAGTGGGCCACCCTGGACTCCCTTCTCATTTCTCCCTCCAGGCAGTTTCTAAACCGGGATGACATCGGCATCATCCTTATCAACCAGTACATTGCAGAGATGGTGCGGCATGCCCTTGACGCCCACCAGCGCTCCATTCCTGCAGTACTGGAGATCCCATCCAAGGAGCACCCGTATGATGCTGCCAAGGACTCCATCCTGCGCAGGGCCAGGGGCATGTTCACTGCTGAAGACCTGCGCTAGAGGACTCCCCTCCGCCTCGCAGCCTCTCCCCAGCCTTGCCATCAGCCCGTCTCTAAGATCTTAGCCTCTGAGTTCCAATTCCCTGCCCCTTCCCATTCCACTGACAGGCACCAGAGCTGGGGTGCTTCCAGGTTGCTGGGGCTCTGCCATTAAAATTAAGGCTGGTTGGGGTACAGGAAACCTGAGTGTCTTCTCTCCACTGCCTCTTCCCTGTGCTGTTACACAGTGTCATTATTGATGTTAAATTAAAATAACGTTCTTGCTTCTCTCCAATCTGAGGCTGGATGCTAGAAAGGACATGTGTGGAAGGAGACTCTTGGGGGGAGGATTTGATTGGCAGGGCTGGAAAAGGTTTTGCCAAAGACCCAGGCCTAGAAGAGTTAGACCAGGAAGATTGTGCCAGCCTGGTCTTCTGAATTAAAGGTAACCAGCTCTGGCAGGGAGGAATGGAAGCAGGCTTGCGTCTAGACCCCTGGTGCCCCTGCTTGAGTCTGTATTGGCTAGGAGGGGTTGGAATCTCAAGGGATGGAAGGAGGAACCACAGCAAACCTGGAAGCCAGAGATACTTGGCTTGAGTCTGGCAAGAGGTTTGGGGGGCAAGGCTCTTGGCCAGTGGGCCCTGGCCTGAGGCTGCCTCAGCAAGCAAGGCAGGTGAAGTATGCTGAGGGCATGGCCCTGTGTGAGGTGAGGCGTGGTTGCCGAGTGACTGTCCCTGGGCAGCCACCTGCTGTCAGAGGGACTCTGCTTGCTGTGCTCACCCCTTGGTGGCAGGCACCCCGCACCTGCTCCTTCCTCTGCCACCATGTCTCGGCAACTCAGCATGGACACGGTGCAGCAGAACTTCTGGAAGGAGGAGTACCTGAGGGAGAAGATGCTGCGCTGCGAGTGGTACCACAAGTACGGGTCCCTGGTGAAGGCCAAGCAGAAGGCCAAGGCTGCAGCCCGCCTGCCGCTCAGGCTGCCAGCCCTGCCCCCCAGAGCTCCACTCTCACCCCCGCCTGCCCCCAAAGCAGTTCCTTCCAGGGCCTCCAGCCCTGCCCTGGAGGCTCCTATTCAGTCAGAAATGTACCCAGTCCCGCCTGCCACCCGGGCCCTGCTGTACGAAGGCATCTCCCACGACTTCCAGGGCCGCTACCGCTACCTCAGCACCCGAAAACTGGACGTGCCAGAGAAACGCTACCTCTTCCCCATCACCACCAGCTTCACATATGGCTGGCAGCTGGGTGAGCCCCAACCTCCCGGAAATGATCCACCTCACAGACACAGAGAGCCTGCCACGAGCCAGGCAGCGCTCTTGGCACTAGACACATGGACACACCTCTTGGGGGCGTTCATTCTAGCAGAGAAACATAAAAGCAAGAGAGGGCCAAGTTCCAGAATGAAACGGCGTGATGGGCGAGGAAGCAGGGGCGTGTGCCGCTTTAGGATGGATTGTCAGGAAAGGCCACTCTCAGGACCTACAGGCAGAGTGAGCTAACTGACGAGGGGGAGGAGCCTGGGTTTTATTCTAAGTTTAAGGGGAAGCCACAGCGAGTTTTAAGCAGGTGAATGATACTGATTTACTTAAAAAAAAAAAAATTACCCCTGACTATTCTGTAGGCAGTGGCCTTTTTGGGGGTAAAAACAAACTCTGGCAGATGGTTGAGTTATCCTGGCAAGAAATGACAGTGGCTTGGGCTAGAGTGATTAGCAGTTGCTGCTGCTAAATCACTTCAGTCGGGTCCGACTCTGTGCGACCCCATAGATGGCAGCCCTCCAGGCTCCCCTGTCCCTGGGATTCTCCAGGCAAGAACACTGGAGTGGGCTGCCATTTCCTTCTCCAATGCATGAAAGTGAAAAGTGAAAGTGAAGTCGCTCAGTCGTGTCCGACTCTTAGTGACCCCATGGACTGCAGCCTACCAGGCTCCTCCGTCCATGGGATTTTCCAGGCAAGAGTACTGGAATGGGGTGCCATTGCCTTCTCCGATTAGCAGTTGAGCTGAAATCTATTCTGGATGTGATTTGGAGGAAGACTCAATGGAACTTACTGGTGGTTTGAATGACAGAAGGAGAGAATGCAATGGCAACACGCAGGTGTTTGACTAAAGCAGCTACTGCAGGGGAGACTGGGGGTAGGGAGAGTGCTGGGGGGTGTGAAGGTCAGTGTTGGCTATGTTGTGCTGGAGGTGTCGGTGATTTGGCCCTCTGGAGTGAGGTCAGAGCTGAAGACACAGTTTGGGGGTTATCAGAATATAGGTGTTTTAAAGCCTTGAGAGTGGGTAGACTCACCCAGGTTGCTCCAGAGGCTGGATCACGCAGGGAGAAGGTGCGGGGTTGAGGGGGAACACAGTGATATGTAGGGACATGGTATTGGCAAGAAGGCTGTCCGTCTGGATTGACTCATGGTCGTCAGCTGGGTGGGAGAGGAGCGAAGGCAATGGTGTAGTCTGAGCTGAAGAGTCAGGTGTGGGACAGAGAATATGCCAGGGAGTGTCATGCGTTTGCTGCCTGATGAGACTTCCTTTGCTGTCTGTGATCATGAATTTCAAGTGAGACTACTCAGTCAGGAGTTTTCTCCAGTTCTGGCATAGAAAAGGTGAATGATTGAGGGATAAACAGTTGAAATTTGGCCTTAACAAAAAATCCCACCAGGGCCCAAGGGGGATTTGCCCCAGGATTTCCTCTCCCTTTAGAGAGAGGAAAGGGAACAATTTCCCAACGAAAGCAGAAGGTAGAAAGAAGCCCTATCTGCCCCAGAGAAGTCCAGCTCTGTCTGTCCCTGTAGCAAGCACAGCTGGGAGTCCCACCACCCACCTCTGTGGAGGATTCGGAGGCTGGGGGAGGTGCTGGCACACAGCTGACTGGCATTTGGCCATCACTGCTGATCTGGGTGGGCAGCCAGCCAGCTCCCTGTTTCCATGTAACTCCCGCTTCTCAGAAGCATTTCTTTTTATTTCTGCACACTTACAAAGTGGATACAACACAGGCAGACTCCTAGGGCTATGCAGGCAGGGCTGCTGTGCTCTGCCGGTTCTTTTCCCAGGAACCCACTCCTGGCCTCTGACATCTTTTCCCAGGCCCCCCAGTGAAGCAAGAACTGGTCTCCTGCAAGATGTGCCGCACTGATTCTTTCTTCCGCAAGAATGGGGCCTTCGCGCTACTCGATCCCCGGGATTTGGCCCTCTGACCTTGAGCAGCGCAGAGGGCTCAGGGGAGGGAAGAAGAAATAACACACCTCCTGGTGGGGCGAAGCTGCATGTATGTCTGTGTCTGGCTCTCCCAGGCGCTGAGGCTGCGTTCTGGGCCTCTCTGAAACTCCCTCTGACCTGCCGGCTGCCCTCTTGCTTTTCGCTTAACCCCCGTCTCTTTAATCATCTCCTTGAGGATTCATCAGAGACTTCGAGGGGCCTCGGAAGGGTGAGCAATGCTCGTCAGGTTCCGCGGCGCCGGGGGGCCGTAGTAGCTGCTGGAAGTTCTGGGTGTTCCTGGGGAAGAGTGGACTTTCATTCCAGATGTCAGGAAAAAGTGACCGCCACCACTCCACAAGCCTCCCCGCCCGTCCCCTCACCTGGCCCCGAGGGCTCGCAGCCGCCCGGTCCTTTCCCGGTGCGTTTGCTCCAGCTGTTCCCGTAGGGCGCGTCGTCGCCCTGCGGCGTCCTCCTGGGGCGGGACGGAACGCTGAGCGCCCGCCCGTGCCTCCCGCCCCCGGGGCTCGAAGCGGCCAGCAGAGGGCAGCACCCGGGTCGGCCCGCTCCGCAGATGTCATCGCAAGTGCGGGATAGACGCCAGTCAAAGCGATCCAGGTCGCGCCCCAGCACGGCCACCGGCCCCCGCCCCGGCAGGGTCGTTTTGGCCCCACCGCTTTCTCCTAGGGGTCTTGCCTGTGGTGGGAGCTGAGCTGGGCTCGGTGGGGGTTCCAGGGGGTGTACCCGGCAATGGCGGTTCCTGGCGATGCGGAGGCGCTCCAGGACCTGCAGGAGGCGACTGTCAGCGGCCCAGCGGCCGCCCCTCGGGGCCCCGCCCGCCTGGCCCGGCCTCGCACCCGGAGCCGCTGCTGCTCGCGGTCCCGCTGCCGCCGGCTCCGGGCCTCGCGGTTCAGCTCCAGCAGCCGCTGCAGAGCCGACGCCTGCTGCGCGGCGCTCACGCCCGCCGACGCCCGGTCTCTGCTCGGGGGCTCGGGCCAGGCGGTCTTCGAGGTTCTGGGGGCCTCCGCAGCAACCCTCGGTCTCCCGAAGGCGCCCTGAAGCCCCGTGGAGCCACCCAGCTCCTGCTCCGCGGGGCCAGGGCTTCCTCCTGGGCCCTGAAGCGAGTGCGGATCGCGCAGCGGGCCCAGGTGCCCTGGGAGAGCAGCGGGGCACTCCCGCTGCCCGGAGCCCCCAGTGTATGGGGCCGCTAGCATCACCGCTCCTGGGCCTGGGAGCAGTGGCCGGGTCGGGGGCCCAGCGAGTGGAAGCGGAGCCCGCAACCCTTCCCGGAGCGACGCCTGCGCTCCCAGGGCCGGTGCGCTGCCTCCTCTCAGGCCATCGGTCTTAACCTGCATCAGCTGGGTGGTCCTTCCCCGGGGCCCTGGTCCCTCCCTTCCCCCAGGCTGCCGCATCCGTTCCCCTAGGGACCTGCAGAAGTCCCCCGAGGAGCCTGCTTTCTCCCGGGGCCCCTCTCCCCGAGCCGCTTCCCAGGCTGGTAGGATGCAGTCTCTGCCCTCGGAAGACTGGAGGATCTTCTCTCCCGAACCCCGGGGAGAATCTGCACTCGGCTCCGGGAGGGCCTCCTTTCTCCCGCATTTGAGGCAACTTTCGCTTTGACCTTGAGGCGCCCTTCTGTGCTCACCCTGGAGGCCCTCCCATCTTTGACCTTGAGAGACCTCTTCCATCAGAGCCTGAGTGCCGGCCCCGCTCGGACCCTGGTTTGTCTTCTCTCTCTTACCCTGACCCTGAGGGTCCCCCTCTCTCTGACTGTGAGGAATTTCAGTCCTTAGCAGTTTCTTCTGTTTTGCTCTCTCCTGGCCCAGGCTCCAGCCCAGCCCCTCCAGGGGATCTTGGGGTTCTGGCAGGCCTGGGGAGGGGAGGCCTGGGGGCCCTGGGGCTCCCTGAGCCAGCTTTTTCTCCTGTAGGCTTCCAGATGATAGTTGATGCGGCCTCTGAGGCATGGGCTCTGCTTGGCTCCCCTCTGGCCTCTGGGCCAGGTCCTAGGAAGGAAGAACACTTTGTCCCAGGTTTGTGTGGGAATCCTCCCTCCAGGGCCACTTCCCCCAGGGGAGCCTGGAGACCCCAGGGCCCCAGTGGGCCTTACTTCCATTAGGCCCCTGCCCTGACTCCTGAATTTGTAAAGCCCATGTTAGGTTGTGCTGTGGTTAGTCACTCAGTCATGTCTGACTCTGCAACCTCATAGACTATAATAGCCTGGGAAGCCCTAAACCCATGTTATGTAGTTTAAAAGGTGCTTTAGCAATGGCCCCTTCTTCCACCTGGCTGTGGGCTTCCTACCCCAGCAGTCTCCTCCCAGGCAGACCCCACCTCTGCTATCCCCCATCTGCGAGGGGTCTTGCCCAGGAAACTTCACCCTTTCACCTTGAACTCTGAGTTTCCTGGTTCTCCAGGGCTACTGCTGGTGGTAACGTTCAGCTCTTGGAAGCAACCTGAAGGAGAAAGACAGATGTCTGCTCATATCCCAGCCCCTCACACGCACACCCCTGAACTGGAACCAGGAAGCCCAGGGAGTCCCCAGCAGGTGAGGGGACTGAACCGAGTGGGGGTGGTAGGGTACCCTGAGGGCTAGCGTTGGAACTTCACGGCCTTCACAGCTCACCATGCCACCTTTATTTACACAGCCTGCTATATACTTGTCAGGTTTGCCTGCCAACAGCTGACCCTCACCTTCCTCATCCTCCCAGCCAAGGACCACCTCAGAGGAACCTATACACCGTCTTCCTCAAAACTGCCAGAGGCAGCCCAGGAGCAGGAAAGGACAGTATGCCGGGGTTACCAGTCCCTCTTAAGGACACCCCTACTTTGTTCTTGTGTCAAAGACACAAAGTCCTGTCCAGCCCCACAATAGGTGCCTGCTTTTCTGTTATTAAGGATAATCCTCTTTAGCTCTTTTTTGGTTTCTGGAAGGCAAAATCAAATGAAATTCAAGAAGTGGAATTTTAGGCCAGAGGCTAGTCTAAAAACTGCAAGTCTTTATAATTAACAAAAGGAATCTAAAAAAAGAGATGAAATGTCACTGCTCCTTTGCAGCTGTGGAGGAAGGAGCATCGTTTTCTATTCATAAAAAAAACACTGAAAAGAACCTGATTTCATAAGGTCTTAAATTAAGAACTCTCACAAGAAATGCCATCTTTATGCAACATGGATGTGTGAATATTCATAACAGTAACCAAATGGGAATGTTCTCTGTGAAAACAAATCTGTCTTCGGAAGGGTTTTGAACAAAGACATCTGGTAAGAGTCCCAAGCCTTCAGAAATTATTGCCATGAACTGTGAAAATAACCTCCAACCCCGTCCCTCTGTAATTCTGATCTGTTGTCTTACTGGATCGTTTATTTCACTGGTTATAATGCTGTAACAGATATCTTCCGCCGATGTAGTCCCAAGAGATAATATACTTGTAAAATTTCTGTCAATCAGAAAATAATCATTTGTACTTTCCTCCTCTTGCCCATACATGATGTCACAATTTAAAAGCCTGTGACTTTGCTAGGCTTATTATTTAACCAATCATTTGAGAGCCTCTTTCATTTAAATGAACAGGCCCAGGGCTCACAGCATACATCCTGATGAATTCTAATCACCTGCTAATTGTCACACTCTCTCACTAGGCTGCAATCTCCTCAGAGATGAGGACAAGTGACTGGCCAAGTCTCTTTTGTGCCCTGTATCTCCCCAGTGCCTGACATGAGGGTGGCAGCTTGGAGCTGCCATTCCATTCCATCCCTGCTGGAGAACAGGGAGGACAGCCAGCCATTCCCAGCACTCTCTCCTCTGAGCCCCAGCTTAGCTTCAGGATCCTCCTGGACACAGTACCTGAGATGGCTGGCACCAATCAGGTGGAGCTGGCATAGAAAATAAAACCTGGGGTTTCCCAGGTGGCTCAGTGGTAAAGAATCCTCCTGCCAAGGCAGGAGACACGGGTTCAATCCCTGAACTGGGAAGATCGCAGAGGCGGTGGAGCAACCAAGCCTGTGCACCACTACTATAGAGCCTGTGCTCTCCGGCCTAGGAGCAGCAAGTACGGAGCCAAGTGCCGCAACCACTGAAGCCTGTGCTCTGAAACAAGAGAAGCCTCTGCAATGAGAAGCCTGAACCACGACTAGAGAGTAACCTCTGCTTGCTGCAACTAGAGAAAAGCCTGTGCGGCAAGGAAGACACAGCGCACCAAACATACACACAAAAATAGAATTATTTTTAAAAAAGGAAACCTACTTTTTGTCCCTGGTTGCCCCGGCACCCCCACAAAAAGGTATGAGAGGAAGAATGGGTAAGGATGAACCAGAATCCTGGGACTTGGGGTGATGGCTTCCCGGCTTGTCCCAACCTAAGCTCACAGCATCCATTTCACTGAATTTAACCCAGGGGCTTCTGTTCTCCTGGCTGCCAACCCCTCTCAAAGTACCAGATGTGGGCCCTTCTGCAGGCAAGCCAGGGCTCTCCTGCCTTGGGTCTGCATCCAGGCTGGCTTCGCTCAGATCCGGGGCTGATGGTGGGTCCACTGCCTGCTGCCTGCAGGAGTGCAAGGACTGCCTTGGGGATACTTCTTGCTTCTGCATTCTGCTGTGTATATGTGTGTGTGTGTGTGGGGGGGAGGCATAGGCCTCCCCACCCACAGCAGGCTGCAGGAATTTTCCCACCCCACCACTCAAACTCAGCCCATGGCAGCCTCCCCTCCCCCTCCTCTGCACCCACCACTGGCTGCTAGGACCTGGAACTTGAGGTTATCCTTTCCAGAGACTGTGGGGCTACCATGTAGTTTTAACTGAGTAAAAGCCTCAGGAGGAGCTAGAGGCATGAGGAGGGGTCGCTGGGCAGGGCTCTGGAGGGCAACAGGGCAAAGGGTCCTGGGTTTGGTCACTTTATGTGGCAACATGGAGTGGATGGAATTCCATGGGAGACTTACCCCTCCAGAAGCTGATGGTTCTGGCTCAGGGAGTCCTCAGTCTGGTGTGGTGGGCACAGCCTGGAATTCTGGAAGGATTGGGGGGTGCCCCAGCCCGCAGGGCATAATCCCCCAGTGTGGTAGGGAGCCTCTAAAACAGCCCCCAGGGATCCATCTCCTAGCTTCTGTGCCCTTGTGTGACCCCTCCCCTTTTCTTCCAAGTCAAGGAGCTTGGAGACGGATCCCTCCTACCCACTCCAACCTTCAGATGAGACTGCAGCCCTGGCCAAAAATGTTTGCTGGACACTTCCTCAGTAGTCATGACTAACACCTACTCCTGCTACAGCTACTAACCTGCCCAAAGGGCCTCATGCAGCTGGGTGGCAGGCCAGGGAGGGGGCCACCAGCCCTGGAGGGTGGGACCCGGAGCTGGGGCTACTTGGAGTCCCATCTCAGGGGCACCCTGGGCATCCGCGCCTCTGTCTTCTGGGCCCCATCAGCCCTGCTTTCCTCTCTCACTGCAGCCATGGCTAAAGGCGTGGTGTCACCATGCAGTTGATTGGACTAGGACAGTTCATTATGGAACAGTAACAGGCTGGAATGGTCCTACATGTCCAGCAGGGTGCTAAACTCTCTACACAGATGAGTTCACGGGCCTCCTAGCAGCCCTCTGAAAAGAGTTCTTATCTTTCCCATCCTGTAGCCAAGGAAGGAAACAAGCTTCCGGTTCACAGGAAGCATCAGAGCAGAGATTTGAACCCGGATCTGTCTCCAAAACCCACGTTCCTCCCCCTTTTCGACCACTGTGAGTGCCCCAGTGTCTCACTGACCCCCCCATCTCTCAGCTGAGCCCCAGCTCACCCCACTTGACAGCCGCTCAGAGTTGTCATCTGTCCTGCTGTGGGGTTTGCTGCGCTGGTTCTGTGCATGCTGGACCTGGGCCCTCAGACCACAGAATTGGGCCCAGGGTGGCCAGAAGAGGCCCAGCCCTGCCCCGGTCAGCAGCTCCAAATCCCACAGAAGCTGCAGGAAGGGGGGTGCCGGGACGTGAAGTGGCACTCGCCCTGCCCTCTGCCACACCCCCTGGCAGGCCGGCCCCTACCTGCTCCTGGGCCCGCCGGCTCCGCTCCATCTGCAGCAGCACGGTGGGCAGTTCCAGGACCGAGGGGCAGGCTCGGCCCTCTTGCACCTGGGGAGGCAAGGTGGAATCAGACCCCACGGAGACCTGCCCTCTCAGAGACGGTGCCCTGTGCTCCTCACCTGCCGCAGGGCAGCCTGGAGCTGGTCTAGGCCTGCAGGGCACCGGAAGAGATGCTGGTACAGGGCCAAGGCCTGCTTGGGGCTACAAGGGAGCCCTAGGTTCCCCAGGGTGGCTGCCTGCTCCATGGAGTTGGGGGCCTGGGAGGGTGTCCCCCCACCCCACTCCCTGCTGCTCCTGGAGAAGAGAAGGACCAGGAGCTGGGGACGGGGCAAGAAGGAGACAAAGGCTCCTGAGCTCAGTAATGCAGGGCCCTGACATCTGAGCCAGACCTGAGCCTCAGCCAGGTCTCATAGAGACGCTGGCCTGACTTGGATCCAGGTTTCTTGGCCACGTGGGTGGCAGTGTGGGGTGAGGACTGTGACTCTGACAGAGAGAGGTGTGTGCAGGTGCTCGTTTGCAGCCCCACATGAATATCTGCTTTGTGTATATGTTGATGCTTAAACAACACAGGGGTTTGGGTGCTGCACACCTTGCTGCAGTCAAAAATCCATGTATAACTTACAATCCTCCCTCTGTATCTGAGGATTCAACCTATTGGGGACGGTGTAGTACTGTAGTATTTACTACTGAAAAAAATTGTGAGTATAAGTGCGTCTGTGTAGTTCAACCCCATGTTGTTCAAATGTCGACTATATATGTGGAGTCCCGAGAGGCACAAGTAAGAGTCATATACTGGGTAGTTGTCTCCGAGGGGCAGCAAGGGAAAAGGTTAGCCATGTCATCTTTGATCAGAAGTGTGATCAGCACAGCAAAAGCCCCAGTGGCCATTGGTCCCCGCAGGCTGTGTTAGTCGACAGGACCATTACATTTCAGGACACCTAGGCATGGACCCTGCAAGTGGACAGCTTGTGCCAGGAGGGGCGGCAGAAGAGACTACAACAGGCTCTTACAAACATGGGTGAAATTCTGAAAGCAGCAGGCCGCAACTTCACGAATGTTGTAAAAACAACTGTTTTGCTGGCTGGCATAAATGACTTCAATACTGTCAATGACATCTACAAACAATATTTCCAGAGGAGCTTTCCTGCTTGAGCTGCTTACCAGGTTGCTGCTTTGCCCAAAGGAGATTGTGTTGAGATTAAAGCAATAGCTGTGCAAGGACCTCTCACAATAGCATGACTCTAAGTGGGCCCAGTGTTCTTTAGTCTGGAATTTTAATAATATTTTTTAACTAATAGCTTAATCTTTGTTGGAAAGTGTAAGGTTGAAATATGAAAATACCATATAATAGCATATAATAAGGGGAACTGAACATGAACTGAAGATTAATGATGAATCTAGTTACCAATATTATAAATTACACTTCTATAACACCTGTATTGCTGGGTGTGGGAAAACAGACATGCCTTACTTAACTCAGAAAAATAAAAATAGAAGGAAGTAACATGTAAGAAAGATGAATTACTAGTCCTGCGGAATAAGAATGAGCACACCTAATTCAATTAAACTCTTAATTTAATGATGTGAATTATTTTGTTATGTCAAATATGTGATTCTGCTTTTACTTGAGTAAAATTAGTTTGAATGGTAGAGGTAAAGGAGAAGAAACTGGACCAAATTTTATAGAAATAATATTTTTCTAATAGAAATAAAGTAGCTTGTAGATTAAAAAAAAAACTGTAGATATGAAGCTTGCAACTGTATTAGTGATGTGATATTTTATGGGGTCGCAACTGAGAGACTGAACTGAACTGAACTGATACCCAATACTTTGGCCACCTGATGCGGAGAGCCAACTCATTGGAAAAGGCCCTGATGTTGGGAAAGATTGAAGGCAGGAGGAGAAGGGGACAACAGAAGATGAGACGGTTGGACGGCATCACCAACTCAATGGGCAGAAGTTTGAGCAAACTCTGGGAGATGGTGAAGGATAGGGAAGCCTTGTGTACTGCAGTCCACAGGGTCGCGAAGAGTCAGACACGACTTAGTGACTGAACAACAACATGCCCAAGCAGGCAGCAGCTCCCAACAGCTTACTGTATGCCAGGACACAAGACGCTGCCACGGACGTGTGATCCTTTCTTGAAGCAACTCTATGAAGCAACTTGTATCATCTTCATCCCCATTTCACAGACGAGAAGATCAGGCCCTAGAGAGTAAGTTGCCCTAACTAACACAGGGCACTGTCTCCCTCATCTGGAGACACACAGCCCAAGAAACAGGCTCCAGGAAAATGTGGTCCCAAGTGTGAATTGTAACGCACTTCCCTAGCGCTTGATCCGAACTGTCCGTGGTCATTCTGCTTATTCCCCGCAACACAAGAGATAAAGAGGGCGAGGCCACAGTTTGTGTAAGTTATGACAAGGGGAGAGAAAGGGCATATGAGATGGTCTGTCATCTTCCCCTGCTGTCAGGAGTATCCTGGCCTGCCTGAGTCTTGGAACAGCTCTGTGAAAGGGGCCCCGGCAGAAGTGGGCTGAACAAGCAGGCACGGGGTCTCAGTTCAGCTGGCTCTCCCTTCAACCCTGTTGGAATACTGGGGGCCCCCCCCAAGAGAACTGAGTCCCCCAACCCCAATCATTTAGCTAAGGTCCCTAAAACACCAAGATCACACAGCTGATAGGTGGCAGAGAGAACTCAGAGTTCTCTTCGAAAAGAGATTTTTCTTGTCAAAAAAGATTTTTTTTTTTTTTCGATTTCAGACTCCAAGTTCTTTTCCCTATAAGGATGTCTTTGAAAGTTGCACACGTGTCCCTGCCTCCATGTCCATCGGGGGTGGGTGTAGCTGCGAACACACACGGGGTGCGTGTGTGGATTTATCTGGGCTTCTAAGGGTCTGTGTGTGTAAGTCCATCATGGGTCTGTATGGCATCACATACATACTGTTGTCCTGTTCCTCAACCCCAGGCACGGGGTCCCTGTGTCACCAGATGTTAGAGTGGCCCACAGGGTGCCTGAGCTCTCAATATCCCCAAAACCACGAGGAAAGGGGATGCAATGTGGGGACTGAGTCCTTTCTCCGGGCTCCTCAGCCCCTGCACGATTGTACAAGGATCCACAGAAGCGCCCGCAGAGGGGCCACAGGCTGTGCCTATGACATGTAAGCACAGGGCTGGGATGGGACTCCTGGGTCCTCCTCCTGCCCATGGCAGGGTTTCCCAGGCAGCCCAGGGTGTGGCAGGCAGGGCAGCCCAGGGATGTAGGCTCAGGGAGTGAGTAAGGTCCGGGTCTGAGTCCCCACTGCTGCCACCACCCCAATTCTTGGACACTGACCTCTGGACCCCACATTGCAAACAGCGCCCCCACCACCCCAGCACCAGGAGGAAGCACACAGACACACAAGGAAACCTCGGGGTGGAGCCTGAGTTTACTGTTTCCAATGCAACACAGCTGGGGTCTTTGTGGGAGCCACGCCCAGCCTCCCAGCACCCAGGCAGGGCGGGAGGTGCTCGCCAAGGGGAGACTTCATGTCCGGATGAGCCCCGGTTGGTGTTGTCCTGGCTCAGGTTGGCCCCTGGGGCTCCTGGCTGGGGTGGCGCGGAGTGCTGGGCAGCCGGTCCCCAGTGAGCAGGACGGTGGGGCAGGCCTCGGGTGAGATACAGTGGGCCTCGTGCTCCACCAGGCCCGCCGGGCACTGGCAGCCGGGGATGCAGGGCCGCACACAGTGGGCTGCCAGCTCTGCGAGGGGGACGTGCTGGTTGAAGCAGGTGCGGGGGCAGGGTGGGCCACACTCATCAAACACGAAGCCGCGGTCCAGGGGGCAGCCCACCACTGTGGATGGAGTGGAAGGGTCACTGTCCAGTCCCCAGGCTCCCCGCAACCCCGTGACCCTCCCTGAACCTTTCCTGTCCAGACCTGAGCCCTCTGTGTCACCCCCTCCCCAGCTTGCACGGGGCGCTACCCCCTCACCACAGAGTGTGGGGCCCCGCCAGGCCGGTGTCACCCCTGCCTGGCGACAGTGGCTAGCATAGGCTTCCAGGGCGTCACAGAGGCAGGCGTCAGAGGAGGAACCGGGCCCGCAAGCACAGAGGTCATACACGCAGGCGGCAAAGAAGGGGTCTGGTGGCACCACAGCATGGCAGCGGCTGAACGGGGTGGACTTCAGCACCGCACACCGGGCGTTGGCCTCACGCCTGGCACGGTACCCTGCTGCCCGGCATGGATCCACCTCACGGCCCTTGGAACAGGGCCGACCAGGTCCTGGGCCCTCTGGGACCTAGATGGGGAAGGCGGCCTTGATATGACAGCATTCACTGGCAGCTGACCTTTGTGTGTTATGTTCTTCCAAGAGCTTTGCACCAAATGTTTTGTTGTAGCCTCAAAAACTTCCTTACAAGAACAGCAAAGAAAACATCAGCTACTTTTCCTTTGCCCCCATTTTACAGATTGGCAAATCAAGGCCTAGAGCAGTTAAGTGTCTTGTCCAAGACTTAGAGTCAGTGAATGATGAAGCAGGCCTTGGGGATTCAGTTGAGGAGATCCCTTCCAACAGGTGCCCCGCCCCACCCCCCCAGCACTGTAACAGGCAAAAAGACCCCAAACCTTCCTGAAAGCCCCAAAGCCCAACCCCTCCTTTCCTTACCAGAGGGCTGCTCTGAGACTCAGGCTCAACTGTGCCTCCCCCAACCCCTCACTTCTGTGCCACTCACCTGCCAGCTATTCCCAAACGCAGCCTCAGTGGACTGGAGCAGTTCCTCAGGGTCCTGCAGGTCATCCTGAGCAAAGCCATTGAAGTTGCCACAGAGCCCACACATGTGGCCCCGGTAGGAGCCAGGCACTCTCACCTCCACCTGGGACTGCCCATCCCACAGCACCTGTGCAGAGAGGTGGGGACTGGAGAGCAGGAGAAAGCCAAGGGCCTCAGGAAGCCCAGGGCCCGTCTCGGTGGTGTGTCAGCATGCCCCCTGCAGGAGGGGAGGAGAAAGGACAGGGGGAGTGCCTCATGGAAGGGAGGCTTGCTCTGGCCAAGGACAGGAAGGCACCTGCGGTGTCAGCTCTGGGCAAACACGAAAGAGTGAAGAAGGGAACACAGCTCCCTCAGGAGGGCACCTTCTCCCGTCATCATCCCTGAGCTAGGCTTCCCTGTGAAATGCAACCCACTTCCAGAGCTTCACTCCCTCACGGGCATTCAGGCCTTACAGAGGACAAAGCACAAATAGGGTCTGTATGCTAAGTTTTCGTGTGTGCTAAGTCGCTTCAGCCGTGTCTGACTTTGCGCAACCCCCATGGACTACAGCCCACCAGGCTCCTCAGTCCATGGGATTCTCTAGGCAAGAATACTGGAGTGGGTTGCCGTACCCTCCTCCAGGGCATCTTCCCCACCCAGGGATCAAACCTGCATCTTCTATGTTTCCTGCATTGGCGGGCAGGTTCTGTACCACTAGTGTCACTTGGGAAGCCCCATCCTAAGTGTAGATAAGCTATATTTTGTGTACTTACAAATGTGCTTGTGGGTGGAGGCAGGGGAGTGAATTACTCTTTGACATGGGAATTGGAATCTCTGAAACCATCTAGGAGAAGGTAGTTGACATTGCCTCCCCCTTTCCCTGCTTGAGGGATGGGAAAGCTGAGGCCCAGAGGACTGGCTTCCCTGGTGGCTTAGATGGTAAAGCGTCTGTCTGCAATGTGGGAGACCTGGGTTCGATCCCTGGATCGGGAAGATCCCCTGGAGAAGGAAATGGCAACCCATTCCAGCATTCTTGCCTGGAAAATTCCACGGACGCAGGAGCCTGGTAGGCTACCGTCCATGGGATCAGAGTTGGACACGACTGAGCAACTTCAGTCACTCAGAGGAGTGGCTTAAGATAATGGCCTAAGAGCCCCAGCACATCCGTGGCTGGAAACTAGGCTCAGAACTCCTTTCATCACACCTGGAGTTCTCTAGCCCTGATTCCTCTTCCCCCTAGAATCCAGCAGAACTCTCTCAGCTCCTTGGCCCCATGGCCTGGTAATACCCCTCCTACAGAACAGGCCTGAGGCGCCCCCTGCCCGGCACTGGCCCTGGCCGCACCTGGAGCCCTGGGTGGGAGTGCAGCACCACCGTGCGTCCCCGAAGCTCTACATAGAACAGCGGTTCCTGCAGGAAGGGCAAGGCCACAGGGCGCCCGTCCACCTGGAGAAGAGACGTGGGAGGAGGAGCGAGGTCGGGACAGAGAAGGGGACAGCGCTGACCGACCGGCCCCCCGATCCTTGGCTCTACTGACCGTGGCCGCCCCGCCCTGCAGCAGCCGCACGGCCACGTCTCCCAGCAGCACAGCCACCTCCTGGGTCCAGGACACGCCGCTCCGGCCCCGGTCGTCGTTGGTCACGTGCACGCTGCGGCGGGAGGCCCGGGTGCAGGGGTCAGCAGGGCTGGGTGTGGGAGGCGGGCAGGGAGAAAGGCAGAGGGAGCAGCGCACCTGAAGTCCCCGCCACGGCAGTCCTTGGCCAGCACGTAGCTGCAGCTGCCCTGAAAGTGCAGCAGGCGGCCGTCGAAGGTGCGGTAATGAGGGTCTCCGAAGGCCATGCAGGAAGCGGGCCGGGGCAGGCAGCGGGGACAGCAGCTGCCGGGACTCAGGGCGGGGGCCTCGTCCTGGCCTCCGCCCCGCACACGGTCAGACCCGCAGCCCTCCCGGCCGGGGCCCACGCTGAGCCTCCCGGGAGGACCGAGCCTCCCCGAGAGCCGGGGAGGTTCCCGGGCTCCCGAGCTCCTGCTGGAGGAGGTCAGGACGCCACCTCGTGGCCATGTCAGACACTGCACGACCCGGGCGAGCCTGGTCTCCGACTTACTCGGTGCTCCAGGTGGGCCGTGCCACGTGCCCACCCATCCCACCGCCCCAGACTCTGGCACTCACGGGCCCACAGGAGAGCGGCGCGCAGCGCTGGCTCTGGCAGCGCACGGTGCCTGCCACGCAGGAGCAGTTGGTGCAGGCGTCCACGTCCCAGCGCTCTCCGGAGGCCACCTGCCGGCCCTGGTGCGCGCACGACGGGGCGGGGGCTGAGGGGACGGGAAGGGGCGAGACAGATGCCAGTCCCTCACGTTGGGTCTCGCTCCGTGCCCCCGACCCCCAGCCCCATGGTCCTGGCCCGCACCTTGGCACCTCTCACAGCACCTGCCAGCCTCCCGCACCTTCGACCAGCCGCGCGGGCAGGTGAGCGCCTGGCACTCCTCCAGGCGGCACTCCACGTGGCCCCGCTGAGGACAGACGTCATTGCTCTAGGGACTTCCGGTAGGGTTTGGAGTCCCTGGCCTCACGCTTCTGCATCAAGGACTGGGCAAGCAACCCTTCTCCCACAAGGGCACCCACTTCGTGATCAAGTAGGGGGTGAAATCACCTTTAGCTGCTTGCCCTCACACAGGGGTACCTCTGCCCTCTCACCCAGAGGGGGCGCCTTTTTCTAATTACCTCAAAGACCCCATATTCTCTGGTCCAGTGTCCTGAGGCCCTTCACTTTACCGTCTGTAAGGTCCTCCACCCCACCCCCCTCCCCCAGCTCACATGGCAGGTGCAAGAGACGCAGGCGTTGCTGGGGTCCCGCCAGCTCTCTCCATCCGCCACTGTCCGGCCCTCAGCCTCCACCACACATTCTGAGGACAAAGAAATGGGGACGGGGAAGCACTGTCATTCTGGCTGCATGAGCTCACTCTGAAGGCCCAGGGCAGAGCGGTGCCCCGCCTCCATCTAATTAGTACCCTGAGGGTGTTAATTTCCTCAACCAGCAGCACTATGGCTGACTAAATGGCAGACCTTACGCCAGCGCCCAGGATATCCAGAGCGTCCCGGAAACTGAAAGAGCCAGAGGCTGGAACTTTCCTCTGGTCTGGCTGCCAGCTCAGCAGTGCGATGCCCTGCTAAGTGGGCCTGGGGTCCCTGAGCCCCCTGACAAGCCTCTGGCCAGCCCTCGAGAATCCAGGCTCTATTCCCTGCCTCCCTCCACCTCACGGGTCCCTCCTCTAATGAACAGCCCTCCATTTCTATAAAAGAACAAAGCCTGCATTCGGAGTGCACACCCCAGGTTGCCCGCTTGGCCCATAGAGGCCACACCTCCTGTCTCCCTCCCGGCTCATGTCCTGAGGATGCAGAACAAAATTGGGCACGAACCCTGGCACACAGGGCAGCAGCTCCCAGGGGGTATGTAGTGTTCAGGCAGGGGACAGCTGAGCTCAGGACAGGCCCGGTGAATGCAGAGCCAAGTCAGGTCCTGTGGAAGGGCATGGGAACAGCACAGGAAGAAACTGCAGGGAAGGCACAGGGCCTAGGTGGAATGCAACATTCAGGATAAGTGGGCGAATGTTGTTGGGGTGATTGGGAAGCCTGGAGGTGCAAAACAGAGGAGTCACAGCTACAGAGGAGGAAAAAGAGGGGGCTGGAGGGGTCCCCAAGGAAAGAGGGCTCACCTGGCACTGGCAGGTGTAGCAGGGGTCTGGTGGGGTCAACTCAGACCCCAGCAGGTGCTCTGTGCAGTGGCTCAGCGCCTCTGAGAAGACAAAAATGCAGTGTGGGAGACGCTGGGGGAGCAGGGACGAAAGCCCCATTGACTGCCTGCCCCCTTACTGTGCCCCAGGATTTCTTGAGCCCAGGATATACTTATAGCCCTGACACCTTCAATCCAGGGAAGATAAATCCTTTTTCCTTTTGTTTCAGCCAAGAAAAGTTTGGACTTTTGACAAGGAACCCTGCTAGGACGGGGGGCCTGGAAATGGACAAAGTGTGGCTTCCTCAGCCTGAGGTCACTAAGGACCATAGGGCTGCCTGGCCTGCCCCTCCCACTTCTGTTCATTTTGTCTGGAAGGAAGCACAATGAGCCAGGTACACCTGTTCCAATCCTGGCTCCAGCACTCAGAGCCTGTGCCATTTTTGTCAAGTTAATCAATTTCTCTGAACTTCAGTTTCTTCATCTGTAAAATTCCTCATCACTGGGTAACTGTGAGAATTAAATGTGAAACTTTATTAAAAGCACCAAATACAGTGCATTGCATACAGTAGGTGCTTAATAAGAATGGAAATAGTGACGGACTTTAAATTTTCTTAGGTTCCAAAATCACTGCAGATGGTGACTGCAGCCATGAAATTAAAAGGTGCTTGCTCCTTGGAAGAAAAGCTATGACAAACCTAGACAGCATATTAAAAAGCAGAGATATTACTATGCCAACAAAGGTCTATCTAGTCAAAGCTATTTTTTTCCAGTAGTCATGTGTGGATGCGAGAGTTGGACTATAAAGAAGGCTGAGCACCTTAAAGGCTGATGCTCTTGAACTGTGGTATTGGAGAAGACTCTTGAGAGTCCCTTGGACTGCCAGGAGATCCAACCAGTCCATCCTCAAGGAGATCAGTCCTGGGTGTTCATTGGAAGGACTGATGGTGAAACTGAACCTCCAATACTTTGGCCACCTGATCTGAAGAGCCGACTCATTAATAAAGACCCTGATCCTGGGAAAGATTGAAGGCAGGAGGAGAAGGGGACGACAGAGAACCAGATGGTTGGTTGGTATCACTGACTCAGTGGGCATGAGTTTGAGCAAGCTCTGGGAAATGGTGAAGGACAGGGAAGCCTGGCGTGCTGCAGTCCATGGGGTTGCAAATAGACTTGACTGAGTGAACAACAGCAGCAGTATGCGGCATACAGTAGGTGCTTAATGAAAAAGTGAAAGTGAAAATGAAGTCGCTCAGTTGTGTCCGACTCTTTGCGAACCCATGGCCTGTAGCCTACTAGGCTTCTTGGTCCATGGGATTTTCCAGGCAAGAATACTGGAGTGGGTTACCATTTCCTTCTCCAGGAGATCTTCCCGACCCAGGGATTGAACTCGCATCTCCAGCGTTGTAGGCAGACGTTTTACCGTCTGAGCCACCAGGGAAGTAGGTGCTTAATAAGTATTATTATTTTTCTCTCCCCCTGCAGCACATTCTAGCAGGTGTTGGTTGGTAAGGATAGCTCTCCCCACCTCTGTAGCTGGACCACTCAGTGCCCCGCTGGTCCTAAGATCCCGGTGCTCAACAAGCCAGCAGCCTGCCCAACTGCAACCCTGTAGCACCACCTGCTGGACAAGAGGCAGCAAGCTTCAGCTCAGTTCAGTTCAGTCACTCAGTGGTGTCCGACTCTTTGTGACCCCATGGACTGCAGCACACCAGGCCTCCCTGTCTATCACCAACTCCCAGAGCTTGCTCAAACTCATGTCCATCGAGTCTGTGATGCCATCCAACCATCTCATCCTCTGTCGTCCCCTTCTCCTGCCTTCAGTCTTTCCCAGCATTAGCGTCTTTTCCAATGAGTCAGTTCTTCGAATTCGGTGGCCAAAATATTGGAGCTTCAGCTTCTTCCTTCATTCAAACCTTCCAATGAATATTCAGGATTGATTTCCTTTAGGATTGACTGGTTGGATCTCCTTGTAGTCCAAGGGACTCTCAAGAGTCTTCTCCAATACTACAGTTCAAAAGCATCAATTCTTCGGTGCTCAGCTTTATAGTCCAACTCTCGCATCCACACATGACTACTGGAAAAACCATAATTTTGACTAGATGGACCTTTGTTGGCAAAATAATGTCTCTGATTTTTAATATGTTATCTAGGTTTGTCATAGCTTTTCTTCCAAGGAGCAAACGTCTTTTAATTTCATTGCTGCAGTTACCATCTGCAGTGATTTGGGAACCCAAGAAAATAAAGTCTGTCATTGTTTCCATTGTTTTCCCATCTATATGCCATGAATTGATGGGACCAGATGCCATGATCTTAGTTTTCTGAATGTTGAGTTTTAAGCCAACTTTTTCACTCTCCTCTTTCACTGCCATTAAGAGGCTCTTCAGTTCCTCTTCACTTTCTGCCATAAGGGTGGTGTCACCTGTGTTTCCCCTTAGGGCCGTACAGGTCTCACTGGCTAGGGTGTGGGCTTCTAGAACAACCCAGTGGACTCAGGAAGGGGCTGGGACTGTGGAGGAGAGCTGGCTGGCCCTTCTGGTGTCACTCTGGGGGATGGCAGCCCTGCCCTCTTGACCCCCGCCCCCAGTCCAGAGACTCACCGGCACAGGTAGGGCAGCATTGCTGGGGCCCTGGGGTCAGGAGCTGGCTGGCGGGGCAGCCCACCAGGCGGGGGCACTGCCGCCGGTGACAGCGCAGGCTGGGTGTCCCCTCAGGCTGCAGCTGAATGAGAGAGCAGAGGGTGGGATCCGGGCCACGGAAGCCAAGAGCCGCCCCCTTTCCCCTGGACTCCAAGCACCTCTTGTCTGCCTTGTGCAGGTCAGACACCGGTCTAAAGAGAGATTCAACCTCTCCCCAGACTTGCCCCTCATCCCCCATCCCAGTCCTCAGAGATGGCCTATGGGGTGCCTGCTCCTATAGTCACTTGGGCGTGAGCCTTTGTGTGCCCTTTGAGCCTTCTGCAAGCTCAAGGCATCTTCCCTCCCCATTGCCTAATCTCCCGACCCATGACATCATTTGCCTGCTCAAAACCCTTCCATTGGCTCACCATTCTTTCAAACAGACTTTCCCTGACAGGGCCCCTGACCACTTCCCAGGTGCCTCCCCCCAGATTTCTACCCACACCACCCTCCAGTCCAGCTGGGCAGGCCTGTGCACTGCCTGCCCCACAACCCCAGACTTCCTGGCCCTGTTGGCTCCTCCCCTGAAGCCCCTGCCTCACTCCCTGGCCTCAGGGACACACGCCTGTCCCTGACCCCACAGTGCCTGCTCCCCACAGTGCCCAGGCTGCCCCTCCACGGTGCCCTCCCCTACCTCACACACGCAGACTTCGCAGGGGTCTGCACCGGGCTGGAAGCTCTCTCCCGGCTCATACTTCCGACCCTCATGCTCACAGTCTTGTTGGAGGGTGAAGGTTGGGGGGGTGGGGAGGGGAGGAGGGGTACGGGTGGGGTGGGGTAAGAGTAGAACAGAACCAGGGAACTTTCAGACTGGCCGCCATGCCAGGGGTGGGGTTCTCTGCCCCCTGGACCCCCACCCTCAACCTCAGAGATTGGAGTGTGTATAAGAACAGGGGCCACCCAGCCCAGGGCAATGGCAGGGAGATGCTGACTGGCTCTGCCTCCTTGCCACCCCCGCCTCACCCCTCCCCAGGCATCGAGGGCATACCAGAGCATCGAGGGCAGCAGTCACTGGTCCCCTGGTGGGGCTGGGCACAGGAGGTGACACACTGGACGCGGTCGCAGGTGATGACACCCTCATGGCACATGCAGGAGGAGCAGGGGCTGTCAGGGGGCTTCCAGCTACTGCCGTCGGGGTGCTCCTCCCCATGAAACAGGCAGCCTGTGTCCAAGGTGGGCAGGGGTGAGCTCTGAGTCTGCATGTCTCCCCCGACCCCCTGCCCCACCCTGCGTAGTCAGTAGGGCATGTGGGTAACCAGGAGGGCCTTCTTCAGGGCTGGAGTAGGAAGCTTGGACAGAACCCCTGTGTGTGCTGGAGGGGAAAGACACTGGGTCGGGGTCAGAACACCCAGGTTCTAATCCTGTTCCTGCTTGCTTGCTAGACCCCGAGCCAGGCAGCAAGCACTGTCCGCCACAGCCCAGCACCAGCAGCAGTACTGGGCCTGTGGCAGGAGGGTAATACACACACGTGGCACTAGCGGTAAAGAACCCGCCTGCCAACGCGGGAGACACAAGAGACACGGCTTGGATCCCTGGGTCTGGAAGGTCTCTCGGAGGAGGAAATGGCAACCCACTCCAGTATCTTTGCCTGGAGAATCCCATGGCCAGAGGAGCCTCGCAGGCTATAATCCATGGGGTTGCAGAGAGTCGGGCAGGACTGAAGCAACTTAGCAGGCATGCACGGGATGAATGAAAGGTTCCATCACTAGCCATGTGCCCAAGGTAACTCCATCTCTCCAACCCTCAATTTCCTTACCCATTAAATGGAGATTTCTTCTGTCTTGCCTACCTCCCAGGCCAAGGAGACACTCATGGTTCTTATACCAGTTGGGGCACTGTATGGGGTGAGGGTCTTCTTAATAGGCTAAAAAAGACTCCTATTCTAGAACCAGGTGGCCTAGATACAAATCTTGACTCTGCCACCTATTGGCTAAGTGACCACAGGTAAGTTATGTTAACTCTCTTTACCTCAGTTTTCTAACCTGTAAAATGGGAATAATTAATCATAATACCTACCTGATGAGATGTTATGTATAAGGTGCCTAGCTCAGAGTCTGGCACATGGTATATACTCAATAAATGTTAGCTATCATGATTACCATTATGAACCACAGCCTTTGACTGTGTGGATCACAAAAAACTGTGGAAAATTCTTAAAGAGATAGGAATACCAGACCACCTGACCTGCCTCCTGAGAAATCTGTATGCAGGTCAAGAAGCAACAGTTAGAACTGGACGTGGAACAACAAACTGGTTCCAAATTGGGAAAGGAGTACATCAAGGCTGTATATTGTCACCCTGCTTATTTAACTTGTATGCAGAGTACATCATGAGAAATGCTGGACTGGATGAAGCATAAGCTGGAATCAAGATTCCTGGGAGAAATATCAACAACCTCAGATATGTAGATGACACCACCCTTATGGCAGAAAGTGAAGAAGAACTAAAGAGCCTCTTGATGAAAGTGAAAGAGGAGAGTGAAAAAGTTGGCTTAAAATTCAACATTCAGAAAACTAAGATCATGGCATCTGATTCCATCACTTCATGGCAACTAGATGGGGAAACAATGGAAACAGTGACAGCCTGGAAATCAGTCCTGAATATTCATTGGAAGGACTGATGCTGAAGCTGAAACTCCAATACTTTGGCCACCTGATGCAACGAACTGACTCATTGGAAAAGACACTGATGCTGGAAAAGGTTGACGGCAGGAGGAGAAGGGGACGGCAGAGGATGAGATGGTTGGATGGCATCACCGACTCAGTGGACGTGAGTCTGAGTAAACTCTGGGAGTTGGTGATGGACAGGGAGGCCTGGTGTGCTGCAGTTCATGGGGTCTCAAAGAGTCGGACACGACTGAGTGACTGGGCTGAACCGAACCGAACCAATATGAATGGGGTGTGGTTAGGAACAGGATAGCTTTGAGGAGATTCCAGTAAGAGTCTAGAAGCAGAAATGGGCTGAGCAGGCCAGGAGCAGGAACAGGAAGGAAGAGATGAAGGTGGGCATGGTGAGAAGTCCTGAGGTGCGGGCAGGCCAGAAGGGTGGACAGGGAGATGGAAAGGCTGGAGGAGAGCTGAGGGGAGGGCGGTGGGGCAGATGGAAGGACACAGGACCCAGACCCAGCGACAGAAACAGGGGGGCAGCCCCATCAGCCCGGCGCACCTCTGCAGCGAGGACAGCAGCTCCCCTGCTCCGTGACCTGGAGCGGGCAGGACAGGGGCGGGCAGCGCTGCCGCACACAGCTGACCTGGCCGGCCTGCGGGAGAGGCAGGCTCAGTGGCTCGCTCCCCCCGCCCCCAGCCCCTCCCGACCTCCCTGGCACACCTCACAGCGACAGCGCGCGCAGCTGCCTGCGGGCCCCTCGAACTCCTCCCCGTCCTGGTACTCTTGGCCCTGAGAGAGGCAGCCTGTGGGCGACACGTGTCCTGGGTGAGAGTGCGGGCCGAGCCACCTTGCCCCGTCCCACCTCAGGCCTGGTAGAGAGGGAGGGAGGAGGGGCAGAGAAGCGCCTGGGGGCAGGTGAGTGCTCACTGTGGCAAACGGGGCAGAAGCAGGGTCCTGAAGAGGGGCGAGGGCAGAGAGCCGGAGGACACGGCTTCTTCCGGCAGCGCATGGAGCCTTCCTGGGGGAGAGAGGTCGCCTGGCCATGCCCCGACTCCCGTGCCATCACACCCTCAAACAGGGCTGCACACGGCCCCGCCGTGGGGGTACCCGTACTGACCCTTCCCCCGGACCCGGGAGACCTGAACCCAATCCTGCTCCCAGTGGATGTCACAGGCAGAGTGCAGCCCGGGAGGAGGAACAACCTTCTTTCTGGCCAGAGAGGAGGATCAAGGGATGAAGGGTTCCCAAGCCCCCAGAGGGCCACCTCACCTGGCAGGTGCAGAGCGAGCAGGCAGGGTCTAATGGGTCAGGAAGGGTCTCTCCAGGGGCGGCAGTGACCCCATGATAGAGGCATCCTGGCGGAAAAGGGAATGCAGTGGAAGGGGCTGCAATCAGCGAAGCCTTCCACCCACCCCACCCTCCACACACACACACCGGGCCACACACCACATCCGGGCCTGGGGTCCTCTACCAAAGCTTAGCTAACAGTCCGAAAGGGAGAGGTGAGTGGCTGGGAAGGGGAGAGACTTGTGTGCGTGAAGCAGGGGAGGACTGAGAGTGAGATCACAGACCACAGGCCAGGGTAGGAGGAGGATGTGAGGGAGGGGCACCTGGAAATGAAGGTGAGAGGTGGGCTGGGCTCGGGAGGCTGGACGAAGGAAGCCAGGAGGGAGGGAAGGTGCTGGGCGTGCTGGGCGACTCAAGGGCCGTGGGAATCACTGAACCGCTTGGAGCCTCGTGACATGTTTGAGGGAGGCAGGGTGACAACCAAAGGACGTGAAGGTCTGGCCACACAGACCTTCTGCGTATTTGGTGAGTACGACAGTCAGCATGAGGTGACAGCAGAGACCCAGAGGAGGCTGAGTATGGGGTGAGGAACCCGAGGAGAATCCAGGCTGTGGGCTTGCTGTGAGGCTGTCTCAGGGGAGGGTGACAGTGACCAGACCCACTGACAGGGGCAGTGGGAGGGCAGGTCTACCCTGGCAGGTCGGGCAGCAGTGCCCAGCTCGGGTGAGCGGGTGGCTGCAACCCAGGGGCTCACAGGGCCGGCGGCCACAGGTCACGAAGCCTCCGAGGCAGGTACACAGGTTGCAGGGCTCACGGGGATCCGGGAACTCCTGGCCGCTCAGGTAGGACTCCCCCAGATACTCACAGCCTTCAAGAGAGGACAGGGAGGCCAAGGTGGAGGAGCGGAAATCAGAGAGGAGACCAGTCATCTGGCTCTGAGCTTGGACCTGGCCTGAGCTCAAGGGCTCAAAGACCTGGGGGCAAAGGGCGGGCTCAGTCCTGGCAGTGGGGGGTGGGCGGTGCGCAGGGGGATGGATGGACTGGCCAAAGGACAGACTTTCTCCCCTTTGGTCTGCAAAGAAGCCCCCTGTCCAGTCTATAGGGAAAATCCACCTAGAATTTAGTCTGGGGCTTTTTTTCTTATAATAATAAATATCTTTGACTCACACCAGGGCAATAAATTGGATGGCATCACTGACTCAATGGACATGAGTTTAAGAAAGCTCCAGGAGTTGGTGATGGACAGGCAAGTCTGGCGTGCTGCAGTCCATGGGGTTACAAAGAGTTGGACATGACTGAGTAACTGAACTGAGGGCAGTAAAGGGGCTTCCCTCGTGGCTCAGATGGTAAAGAATCTGCCTGCAATTGCAGGAGACCTGGGTTGATCTCTGTGTTGGGAAGATCTCCTGGAGAAGGAAATGGCAGCCCACTCCAGTATTCTTGCCTGGAAAATCCCATGGACAGAGAAGCCTGGCAGGCTACAATCCATGGGGTCGCAAAGAGTCGGACACGACTGAAGCAACTTAGCACGCACACTGGGCAGTAAAGAAGACTTTGACCCCGTCCTCCCAGCCCACCCCCCAGTCCCTGCCCCTCACCATCACAGGTAGGGCAGCAGTCACCCCGGGCAGGGAACAGGCACTGGGCAGGTGCACAGACCCTGGGCTCACAGCTGACGCTGCCCTCCCAGCAGAGGCAGATGTGACACCTGGCAGTGGGCGAAGGGAAGCGCTCCCCGCTGGCGAACTCCTTCCCCTGGAACAGGCAGCCTGGGGCGGGGGGGTGGCAGGCGAGGGGCTGGGGGCTCGTGGAGTACCAGGAGCATTACTAGGGCATGCTGCCCTCCCAGCCCTAAAGGCCAAGCCATCCCGGAGACCACCCCCCATTCTGCCAGGCCCTGTGGATCAGGTGGGCACTGTTTCCCCATTTTCTTAGTGAGAACCCCAATGTGGGAAGGGCAGGCCAGGAGGAAGTGGGGAGAGGAGGTGGCACCCTCCTGGAGATAAAGAGGGGCACCAAGAAGGCAAGGGGTGGAGTTGGAAGAAGTGGGGACAGGGCAGGGAGGGGGATAGCCAGGGCATTACCGTCACAGGAGGGGCAGCAGGGCCCCTGGCGCGGGTGGGTGCAGGGCACAGGCGGGCAGGGCAGTCTCTGGCAGGACGCCGAGCCGTCCAGGCAGAGGCAGCGGCGGCAGGGGTCGTCGGGCGGGGAGAAGTGCTCCTGGTGGCGGGCGGGGACCAAGCCCCCCGGCCGAGGGCAGCCCGAGGGGGCGGCTGCAGGGGAGCGCCTCCGTCAGCAGGGCTGGGGACAAGCTGCGGAAGGGATCCACCCTGGAGAGGCGGCGAGGGGCGCAGCGCCTACCTGGGCACCGTGGGCAGCACTCTCTGGGCAGAAGGACCGGCTCTGGGCAGGGCAAGGGCGGGCAGCGGCGCGCCAGGCACTTTACGGTGCCTCCCTGCAGGTGGACCAGGCCAGGGCCAGTTAGCATAGGAGGTGGAGGAGACCCCACGCCTTCCCACCCTGATCTTGGCTGACCTCGCCTGGTCTCCCCAATTCCCGCCCTCCCTCCCCGACTCCTCCTCCCAATCTCCGCCCTCCCTCCCCGACTCCTCCTCCCATCCATATGGCAGACTCACCAGACAGTGACACAGACGGCAGGGGTCAGAGGGGTGGGGGAAGTCGGCCCCGTTGGGGTACTCTTTCCCACCAAAGGCACAACCTGGAGGAGAGGGCAGCTAGAGGCCCGGGACAGGCCCTCCTCCCCCAAGGGCACGCTGCCTTCTCCAGCCCTAAAGGCCAAGCAATCCCGGAAACCACCCCCTATTCTGCTCGCCTCACCATTGCAGTTGTTCTGGCAACAGACACCAGGCAGAGGGTGGGCACAGGAGGTCCGGGGGCAGACCCGGGGTTGGCACTGGGCATGGCCTTCCCGGCACTGGCATTCCTGGCAGGGATCTCGGGGATGCGAGAAGCGTTCACCATCCAAAAACACCTGTTTCTCCAGGACGCAGTCTGCACAGTGGGGTCGGGGGTGGGCAGGATGGGGACACAGAGACAGCGCAAGGAGCAGGCTGACAGCCCCCTCCCGCCTTGAGTCCAGAGCCACTGCGGAAGTGCCACTTGGAAGCTGTCCGCATGGAGGGAGAGGAGGAGGAGGGGCTGTGTACACACGCAAGGGTATCTCTGTGAGCACACGTGCATGTGCGTATGTGTGTAGTCCCTTTACCTGCAGGCAGATGTGTGTGCCTCTGAGGGTGAAGAGCTGAAGGGCTAGTGCACGTGCCTGCCTGTGTTTGTGATTTGCACCCCAAACACTTTCCATGTGGATGGGGATCAGGGCACACCACATCCCAGCTTCCAGCCTATGGTATGGAAAACTTGAACACTTGTCATCTGAACCAGTCTTGTACAGGTAGATACACGAGGTCCGGGTGTGTGGGCAGTGGAAGAAAAGTAGTACAAGATAGGAGAGAAGGGTGGGTGTAGTAACACGAAGGGACAAACAGACGTCTACCGTGTCTCCCACCCCTGCCTTGTGAGTTCCAGAGAGTTCCAAGCTGGGTCAGACTGAAAACAATTCAGAAAGCCATTTCTGTCTAAAGTTAGGGTTAGGCTTAGGCCCCAGGGTGGGGGGCTTCCTTGATAGCTCAGTTGGTAAAGAATCTGCCTGCAATGCAGGAGACCCCAGTTTGATTCCTAAGTCGGGAAGATCCGCTGGAAGGGATAGGCTACCCACTCCAGTGTTCTTGGGCTTCCCTTGTAGCTCAGCTAGTAAAGAATCTGCCTGCAATGCAGGAGACCTGGGTTAAATCTTGGGTTGCAAAGATCCCCTGGAGAAGGGAAAGGCTATCCACTCCAGTATTCTGGCCTGGAGAATTCCATAGACTACAGTCTATGGACTAGCAAAGAGCTGGACACGACTGTGTGACTCTCACTTTCACTAAGGGCCCAAGGGGCCATGGAGTGTTAGAGTCAAGGGTCCCCCAAGCCACGCGGGTGCAGTGAGTACATACCTGGGCACCTGGGGCAGCATTGGCCGGGTCCACTCTGAGGCCTGGCACAGGTTGTGGGAGGGCAGTTGACCAAGGAGCATGTCACGGTCCCATCCTGGGAGCAGGTGAGAGGGCAATGGTGGTGGGTCCTGGGAGGGGCTGAGCCGGGCAGCAGCAAGCCTGGGGAGGTACCTCGCAGCGGCAGGTGTGGCAAGGGTCTGCATCTGTGAAGTTCTGCCCGTTGGCATACACCTGGCCGTGGTAAGTGCAGCTCTCACAGCTGGGGCAGCAGGCACCTGGGCAGGGCAGGTGGGTCAGAGCCCTACCCATCAAGGTGAACTGGTCAAGGCACAGGGGAGAAAGCTAGCTCCAGGCAGGGCACTCACCCGGGGGCTGGGTGGGGTGCTGGCAGGGAGCTGGGGAGCAGAGCAAAGTCCCACATACAGGTACCCCAGCTTGACAGGAGCAGGTCGTGCAGGGCTGGCCATCAGGCTCCCACTGGACACCCTCAGCAAACTCCTCTCCATCAAGCACGCAGACTACAGTGGTGTGAGGCAGGGAACGGGTGTCACCGTGGCAACCCAGGCACCTCCATCCATCCCTGTCCTTCCCAGACCACCCAGAACCCTTCCCAGGACCCCAGCTTCGCCATCCCCACAGCCGCCTCTGAACCCACTCTGGAATGGCTGGTGGACTTAGGGATGTGCCCCCCGCCTTACTGTGAAGAAACACTCCTGGCTGCTGGGAGCAGCACCCTTTCATGGTTGTCCCCCGCCCCGTCCCCTAATACACACACCTGAGCAGAGCTGGGGGCCAGAGTCAGGCAGGGTGCAGGGCATGCCTGGGCACTCGCGCTCCTCGCAGGAGACCTCGCCAGCCTAGGAGGGAGGCTGGGTGAGAGGCCCTCAGGGGACAAGACAGACCTGGGATGTGAGACAGCAGGACTGCCTACCTGGCAGGAGCAGCGGACACAGCGGCCACTCTCTTGGAGTTGAAATGTCTCCTGGTTCTGATACTGGTGTCCCTGGTACTCACAGCCTGGACAAGATGACAGAGGGGCAGGGGGACAGGGCTGGGGGCTGATGGGGAAGCCTCACCACACCTGAGGCCTCCACCTCCCATCCTGATAAGGACAGTCACACGTGTCCTCCAGGAAGCCCTGCCTGCCAGCCTCTGCCGGCCCCCAGGTGCCCAGCATGCCATGAGGCGAGGTGAGAACTCGTCCCTCACCCTTGGTGACAGAGCTCAGGTTCGTTCAAGGGGGCTTCTGTAGGTTCAGTGGAGGGAACCACTCCCACCCCAAGACCCAGAGCCTCTCCTGGGGCAGCGGCTAGCCCTCCCCCTGGAGACTGGAACCCTCACTCACTGTCACAGACAGGGCAGCACTCCCCCAGGGTCCTGCCTGGGTATCTGCAGGGCGTGGGTGGGCAGGGCGGAGGCTCACACTGGACACTCCCGTTCTGCCAACAAGGCCTGGTCAGCATGCGAGAGGCAGGCCCAGACGCCAGCCCCTCCCTGCCGGGCAGCCACACTCACGGCACAACGGCAGTGCAAGCAGGGGTCCCCAGAGCCCACGGGCTCCCCGCTGCGGTAGTCCCGCCCATTTAGGAAACAGCCTGTTGGGAAGACGGTGCCTGAGACCCTCCTCAGGGACGCGTGCCAGTCAGTGTCCTGGTCTTCTCAGGAGGCCTGTGATAGTCTGTCCATCCGCTTTCCGATCCCCCTACCCTCTGCTGACTCACCATCACACACTGGGCAGCAGGTGCCCGGGTGGGGCCGGGCAGGGTATGGGCACAGACTGGCACATTCCCGCTGGTGGCACCGGATGTGGCCCTCCTGTGGGGGACAGAGGAAGGGGCCATCAGAACGCAGCCAGGTAGCAGAAGCAGCCTTCAAGTCCCAGCTATCCATTTACTAGATGTTGTTATGAGCAAATTGTGTCCCCCTTCATATTCTTATGTTGCAGTCCTAACTCCATCAGAATGTGACCTTATTTGGAAATAGAGTTGTAGCAGATGTAATCACGTAAGATGAGGTGAGACTGGAAGGGGGTGGCCCCTGATCCAATGACTGGTGTTCTTTTAAAAAGGGGAAATTTGGACACAGACACGCACAGAGAGAGCAGCATGTGGAGACGAAGGCAGAAGCCACGGGCTGCCAAGGATTGCCAGCCAGCCGCCAGAGCTGGAGAGGGGCCTGGAACAGTCTCTCTGACAGTTCTCAGTAAGAAGCAACCCTGCCAGCACCTCGATCTTGGACTTCTGCCTCCAGAACCATGAGAGGACCAATTTCTGTTTAAGCTACTCTGTTTGTGGCACTTTTTTACGCAGCCCTAAAAACAAATGCAGGTGTATAACCTGGCATATCACCTAAAGTTCTCTGTGACTCAGTTTACCCATCTGGAAAAAAAAGAGAATGATCCTATTTGCAGGAATAGAAATGCAGACGTAGAGAATGGGCCTATGGCACGGGGGAAGGGGTGGGGGAGGGGAGGACGGCATGAGCCCACCAGGCTCCCCCGTCCCTGGGATTCTCCAGGCAAGAACACTGGAGTGGGTTGCCATTTCCTTCTCCAATGCATGAAAGTGAAAAGTGAAAGTGAAGTCGCTCAGTTGTGTCCGACTCTTTGCGACCCCATGGACTGCAGCCCACCAGGCTCCTCTGTCCATGGGATTTTCCAGGCAAGAGTACTGGAGTGGGGTGCCATCGCCGTCTCCGGAGATATATGCACTACCACGTGTGAATAGCTAGCTGATGGGAAGCTGCTGCGATAGCACAAGGAGCTCAGCTCGGTGCTCTGTGATGACCTAGAGCAGTGGGAGAGAGGCTCAAGAGGGAGGTGACACGTGTATACGTATAACTGATCCTAGCCTAGCCAAAGTTATCGTTTTTCCAGTAGTCATGTATGGATGTGAGAATTGGACCCTAAAGAAAGTTGAGCCCTGAAGAATTAATGCTTTTGAACTGTGGTGTTGGAAAAGACTCTTGGGAGTCCCTTGGGTTGCAAGGAGATCAAACCAGTCAATCCTAAAGAAAATCAGTCTTGAATATTCGGTGGAAAGACTAACGCTGAAGCTGAAATTCCAATACTTTGGCCACCTGATGGGAAGAACTGACTCATTGGAAAAGACTCTGATGCTAGGAAAGATTGAAGGCAGGAGGAGAAGGGGACGACAGAATGAGATTTTGGATGGCATGACCGACTTAATGGACATGAGTTTGAGTAACCTCCAGGAGTTGGTGATGGACAGGGAAGCCTGGTGTACTGCAGTCCATGGGGTCGCAAAGAGTTGGACACGACTGAGGGACTGAACTGATAGCTGATTCACTTTGTTGTACTGCAGAAACCAACACAACATTGTAAAGCAATTAAACTCCAATAAAGAACTTTTTAAATAATAAAATAAAAAAATTTTTAAGGAGACAATAATAGTCCTGTCCTCATAGCCTTGTATGGGCATAAGATAAGTGTGTGGTGTGGCACCCACCTCCAGAAGCTGACACTTAACAAACACTTAGCTGCTATGACTCCCCACAGTCTTTCCCAGACAGACCCAGTCCCTGGAGTTCACACCTATACCTGGGCTCGCTACCTCCAGCCCCGTAAGTGTCTGGGCAGCCAGTGACTCTCTCACAGGTGGAGTAGGGATTTGGGTGTCAGTGTGAACAGGGAGGGGAAGCACATGGTAACAAGGGGGTGGGTGCACCATGGCCTTCACAGTGGAGTCCTTCATCCTTGGTGAACTGTCAGGAAGCTCTGTGGCTCTGGCTTCAGCCCTCTGAATCATAGCCCTCCTTGGTGTGCACCCTGCCTGGACATGAGGCCTTCGTGTCCCTGCCTTTCTCCCCCAGGCTTTGCCCTGACTCTTCCCTATATCTGGTGTCTTAGTCCATTCAGGCTACTGTAATAAAAATCCTGTAGTCTGGGTGGCTTACAAACAACAAAAAATTTAGTTCTCACTGTTTGGGAGGCCAGGGAGTTCAAAATAAAGGTGTTAGGAGTTTCAATGTCTGGTGAGAGGCCCGTTCCTGCTTCAAGCATGAGTGCCTGCTAAGTCACCTCAGTCATGTACAACTCTTAGAGATGCTTTGGATGGTAGCTTGTCAGGCTCCTCTGTCCATGGACTTCTCCAGGCAAGAATACTGGAGTGGGTTGCCATGCCCTCCTCCAGGGTATCTTCCCAGTCCTGCTGTATTCTTGCTTGTGTCCCCCACATAGTGAAAGGGGCAAGAGAGCTCTCTGGGGTCTTTTTTCATTTTTGGCTGTACTTGCTGTGCTCTGTGGCACACACAATCTTAGTTCCCCAACCAGGGACCAAACCTGTGCCCCGTGCCGTGGAAGTATGGAGTCTTAACCACAGGACCACCAGGGAAATCCCTCTGGGGTCTTTTTTTTTTTTTTATAAAGGCACTAATCCTATTCATTACTTTGCCAACAAAAGTCCGTCTGGTTAAAGCTATGGTTTTTCCAGTAGTCATGTATGAATGTGAGAGTTGGGACTATAAAAAAAGGCTAGGTGCTGAAGAATTGATGGTTTGAACTGTGGTGTTGGAGAAGACTCTTGAGAGTCCCTTGGATTGCAAGGAGATCAAACCAGTCAATCCTAAAGGAAATAAGTCCTGAATATTCATTGGAAGGACTGATGCTGAAGCTGAAGCTCCAATACTTTGGCCACCTGATGCGAAGAGCCGACTCTTTAGAAAAGACCCTGATGTTGGGAAAGATTGAAGACAGGAGAAGAAGGGAATGACAGAGGACAAGATGGTTGGATGGCACTATCAACTCAATGGACATGAGTTACAGCAAGCTCTGGGAGATGGTGATGGACAGGGAAGCTGGTGTGCTGTGGTCCATGGGGTCAAAACGAGTTAGACATGGCTGAGCGACTGAACAACAACAAAATCCCATTCACGAGCGCTCTGCCCTCTAGAAGTAATCACCGCCCAAAGGCCCCACCTCCTAATACATCATGTAGGGGTTAAAATGTCAACATATGAATGTGAGGGGGGCACACAGACATTCAGTCTATAGCACCTGGAGTGTCCCCCCATTCCTCCCTGCTCAAATCTTACTCACTCATTCAGACCTAAGTAAACACCACCCCACCCCGAAGTTTTTCTAGATCTGTGCTGCCCAATAGAAATATAACACAAACCACATATGTCATTTAAAATTCCCTGGTAGTTAAAATTCAAAAAGAAAAAGAATCAGATGGAACTAAATGTTAACATTATATTCCACTCAAACCAATGTATCCAAGACGTTATTTCAACATGTAATCAACATGAAGTGTTAAGAGACATTTTATGCTTCTTTCTCTCATAAGACGTCTTTGAAATCCAGTGCGTAGTCTACCCTTTACGTCCATCTCAAACAGGACAGTCACATTTTGAGAGCTCAGTGTCCACACGGAGTGGCTCCTGCTCAGACAGCAGGGCTCCGGACATCTCAGATCAACTGTATTTCTCTGTCCCTGGAGTCTGTGCCCCCGTCACATCCTGCCTGCCCAGCCTCACTCCTCCTGTAACCTGAAGCACCTTGGTTTGGGTTCACAAACATGCTGCCCACCTACTGTGCTTGGAACTGGACATACGGGGCGCAACCCCTTCCACAGCCTCACGGCCTCCAGAATTAGGTCTCCTCCATCTCTGTCCCCTCACGGTGCCTTTTGGGATGTGTTCAGTGGACTGAAGGAATGAATCTGGGTGACCCGGGGTCGGGGAGTGGTGGGGGCAACCCAGGAGCAGCATGGGGACTCACCAAGCACTGGCAGATCCGGCAGGGGTCCCCAGGGGTGGTCCACTCTTGTCCATGCTCCCAGTGAGAACCGTTTTCTGTGCAGCCTTGAGCTGAGGGAGACAGGCAGAGAGGAAGCCTGGTGGATATTTCAGCCAGACCTTCCCTCCTCCACATGCCCTCTGAGGGTCCTTCCCGGAGCCTAAACCCAGCCAGATCCTGCCTCTGCCTGGACCCCTTGCCCCGGCTTCCCAGCACCCCAGGCAGGGTCAAGCCCAAGCTCCTTGGCCTGACTTTCTAGGTCTTCGAGGGCCAGCATGGCCACGCCCACCTGTCTCTGGCGCCGCCCACCCCTCAGTGTAAGCCACGCCCACCTGCCTGCACCTTCCCAACCAACACACGCCCACCTCACATGGAGGGTTAGTCCCAAGCTGCTCTCTCTTCCTGGCATCCCCTCTGCCCTTCACCTAGCGAACTGCTCTTTAGCCTTGAGGTTCTGTCCGGACCCACCACCCCCAGGATGCCCTCCCTTCCGTGCCCAGGTTGGACTAGGTCTCCACTAGGTCTCCTTCCTCTGAGTTTCCATAGTATCTGTGTGTAATCTAATCCCGCCTTTGCCAGTCCTAGTTTGTGACTCAATGACACCCTCTAGTGGTCTGCCTCGAGGGTCCACCGGGTGTCTGCACAAAGCAGGTAATAGTCAATGTTTATTCAGGTATACAGTATCATTATCCCCTTGTACAGATGGGGAACTGAGACACGGAGTAACTCCCTCAGAGGCACACAAGTGCTAAGTGTCAAGGGCAGAACTTGGAGCAGGTGTGGTCAGGCGCGGCTCCCCCGCTGACAGGACCCGCAGGTCAGGGGTCTGCAGAGTGGGCTCTGGGTTGACGAAACAGCCTAACAGCCCCACCTGGAGCTCCACCAGGGAAGGGGCAGGGGCTCTCACCTTGGCAGGTCGGGCAGCAGTGCCCAGGCCTCAGGACTGGCTCGGAGCAGGGGATGGGCGGGCACTTCGTGGGCACACAGCGAACCAGGCTCCTCTATAACACACCCACAGCTGTGCTGCCTCAGGCTCTGGCTCCCAGAGAGAGCAGACTGGGCCACAGGGTGGGGATGGAGGGAGAATCTCTCTGGCATCAGGCCTTGGGTGGTATGTGAGGGGCTGAAAGAGTGGCAGGTGCGGCCCAGAGCAGGCGCGGGTATCCCAGGAAGAGCAGGGCCCAGGCAAAGTTTCGGAGGACTCACCAGGCAGGAGCACTGGAGACAAGGGTTGGAGCTGGACTGGAAGTTGGCCCCTTCCTCGTAAAGCTGCCCCTCATACTCACAGCCTGGGGAGGATTACCAGAAAGACAAGCTGGTCAGCAGAGAGCAAGGTGGGTGGTCATCACCCAGGGGAAGGCATGACACCAAGTAGGTAAGGAACCCTCTGGGGCTGAGGCCAGGGGCGGGGGCGGGGGCGGGGTGGACAAGACAAGGGCAGGTCACCTGGCCGGCAGACGGGGCAGCACTCCCCAGGTGGGGTGTAGCTCTCCAGGCAGTTGAGCTCTGAGCATGAGGGCCCCTGGCACCGCACTGTCCCTGCCTGCAGGACAGACACAGAGCCCTCCTTCCTTCTCCACTGCCCAGGCTGAGTGGAGGCCTAGATAGCTCCAGGGCTCAGTGCCAGGGTGGCAGCAGCAGCCCTGCCTGGCCCCCAGGTCAGGCTTAGCACTGCCAGGCCTGGGGTATGCTGGACAGCAGGGATGTAGGTGGTAGTTGGGGCCAGGCTCTGATTCCTTTACCTGGCAGGTACAGATAACACAGCGCTCCAATTGCCATGTTTCCCCATCTCTGTGGCCTCCAGGGCAGCCTGCAAAACCAGGGCCACGCCCTCAAGTAAGGGACCCAGAGAATTGGGGCAAAAGACAAGGACAAAACATCAAAGGGGCACTGTTCAGGTGAGAATCAGATTTGTATATTTACTACAACATTTCAGCAGATGGCAGTATAGTGTCTGACTCTAATATCAGTAGGTCCATCATTTTACAGCACATGGAAGCAGTGAGGAAGAGTGACTTTTTAAAAATTTCACCAAAGACATCATCAGTTCAGTTCAGTTCAGTTCCGTTGCTTAGTCATGTCTGACTCTTTGCGACCCCATGGACTGCACGCCAGGCCTCCCTGTCTTTCACCAACTCCCAGAGCTTGCTCAAACTCATGTCCATTCAGTCGGTGATGCCATCCAACCATCTTGTCCTCTGTCATCCCCTTCTCCTCCTGCCTTCAATCTTTCCCAGCATCAGGGTCTTTTCAAAAGAGTCAGCTCTCTAAGACATCATATGGGCTAGCAGTGGCCCTGAGGCACCATTTATTTTACAAGCTATGTGTGTGCACGTGTGAGCACATGTGTGTATGTGTGTGTGTGTCCCTTTTCACTGAGATCTAATGACTCCAAAGACATTACTCCTCATCTCATCTTGGCCAAGACTTTCAGGCTACATTGCCAGACCTCAACCAGTACCTGGGCCCCTGTCCCACCTTTCAAACTACCAGCTGCTATTCTTCCTGCAGTACAGTTGCCAGATAAAATATAGGACACCCACTTAAATGTGAATTTCAGATGAACAACACAAAATTTTTTAGTATAAGTACACCGAAAATATTGCACAATTCAGTTCAGTCAGTCATGTCCGACTCTTTGCGACCCCATCAATTGCAACATGCCAGGCCTCCCTGTCCATCACCAACTCCCAGAGTTCACTCAAACTCACGTCCATCGAGTCAGTGATGCCATCCAGCCATCTCATCCTCTGTCGTCCCCTTCTCCTGCCCTGAACCTTTCCCAGCATCAGGGTCTTTTCCAATGAGTCAACTCTTCGCTTGAGGTGGCCAAAATATTGGAGTTTCAGCTTCAGCATCAGTCCTTCCAATGAACACCCAGGACTGATCTCCTTCAGAATGGACTGGTTGGATCTCCTTGCAGTCCAAGGGACTCTCAAGAGTCTTCTCCAACACCACAGTTCAAAAGCATCAATTCTTCAGCCCTCAGCTTTCTTCACAGTCCAACTCTCACATCCATACATGACCACTAGAAAAACCATAGCCTTGACTAGATGGACCTTTGTTGGCAAATTAATATCTCTGCTTTTCAATATACTGTCTAGGTTGGTCATAACTTTCCTTCCAAGGAGTAAGCGTCTTTTAATTTCATGGCTGCAATCACCATCTGCAGTGATTTTGGAGCCCCCAAAATAAAATCTGACACTGTTTCCACTGTTTCCCCATCTATTTCCCATGAACTGAAGAACATGAACCAGATGCCATGATCTTCGTTTTCTGAATGTTGAGCTTTAAGCCAACTTTTTCACTCTCCTCTTTCACTTTTATCAAGAGGCTTTTTAGCTCCTCTTCACTTTCTGCCATAAGGGTGGTGTTATCTGCATATCTGAGGTTATTGATATTTCTCCCAGCAATCTTGTTTCCAGCTTGTGCTTCTTCCAGCCCAGCATTTCTCATGATGTACTCTGCATAGAAGTTAAATAAGCAGGGTGACAATAAACAGCCTTGACATACTCCTTTTCCTATTTGGAACTAATCTGTTGTTCCATGTCCAGTCCTAACTGTTGCTTCCTGACCTGCATATAATTTTCTCTAGAGGCAGGTCAGGTGGTCTGGTATTCCCATCTCTTTCAGAATTTTCCACAGGGTCTTGTGATCCAGTTTATTGTGATCCACATAGTCAAAGGCTTTGGCATGGTCAATAAAGCAGAAATAGATGTTTTTATGGAACTCTCTTGCTTTTTCAATGATCCAGCGGATGTCGGCAATTTGATCTCTGGTTCCTCTGCCTTTTCTAAAACCAGCTTGAACATCTGGAAGTTCACGGTTCATGTACTGCCAAAGCCTGGCTTGCAGAATTTTGAGCATTACTTTACTAGGGTGTGAGATGAGTGCAATTGTGTGATAGTTTGAGCATTCTTTGGCATTGCCTTTCTTTGGGATTGGAATGAAAATGGACATTTTCCAGTCCTGTGGCCACTGCTTAGTTTTCCAAATTTGCTGGCATATTGAGTGCAGCAATTTCACAGCATCATCTTTCAGGATTTGAGATAACTCAACTGGAATTTCATCACCTCCATTAGCTTTGTTCTTAGTGATGCTTTCTAAGGCCCACTTGACTTCACATTCCAGGATGTCTGGCTCTAGGTGAGTGATCACACCATCGTGATTATCTTGGTTGTGAAGATCTTTTTTGTACAGTTTTTCTGGGTATTCTTGCCACCTCTTCTTAATATCTTCTGCTTCTGTTAGGTCCATACCATTTCTGTCCTTTATCGAGCCCATCTTTGCATGAAATGTTCCCTTGGTATCTCTAATCTTCTTGAAGAGATCTCTAGTCTTTCCCATTCTGTTGTTTTCCTCTATTTCTTTGCATTGATCACTGAGGAAGGCTCTCTTATCTCTTCTTGCTATTCTTTGGAACTCTGCATTCAGATGCTTATATCTTTCCTTTTCTCCTTTGCTTTTCGCTTCTCTTCGTTTCACAGCTATTTGTAAGGCCTCCTCAGGCAGCCATTTTGCTTTTTTGCATTTCTTTTCCATGGGGATGGTCTTGATCCCTGTCTCCTGTACAGTGTCACGAACCTCCATCCATAGTTCATCAGGCACCCTGTCCATCAGATCTAGTCCCTTAAATCTATTTCTCACTTTCACTGTATAATCATAAGGGATTTGATTTAGGTCATACCTGAATGGTCTAGCGGTTTTCCCTATTTTCTTCAATTTGAGTCTGAATTTGGTAATAAGGAGTTCATGATCTGAGCCACAGTCAGCTCCTGGTCTTGTTTTTGCTGACTGTATAGAGCTTCTCCATCTTTGGCTGCAAAGAATATAATCAGTCTGATTTCGGTGTTGACCATCTGGTGATGTCCATGTGTAGAGTCTTCTCTTGTGTTGTTGGAAGAGAGTGTTTGTTATGACCAGTGTGTTCTCTTGGCAAAACTCTATTAGCCTTTGCCCTGCTTCATTCCGTATTCCAAGGCCAAATTTGCCTGTTACTCCAGGTGTTTCTTGACTTCTTACTTTTGCATTCCAGTCCCCTATAATGAAAAGGACATTATTTTTGTGTGTTAGTTCTAAAAGGTCTTGTAGGTCTTCATAGAACCGTTCAACTTCAGCTTCTTCAGCATTACTGGTTGGGGCATAGGCTTGAATTACTGTGATATTGAATGGTTTGCCTTGGAAACAAACAGAGATCGTTCTGTCATTTTTGAGACTGCATCCAAGTACTGCATTTCAGACTCTTTTGTTGACCATGATGGCTACTCCATTTCTTCTAAGGGATTTCTGCCCGCAGTAGTAGATATAATGGTCATCTGAGTTAAATTCACCCATTCCAGTCCATTTTAGTTTGTTGATTGCTAGAATGTCGACATTCACTCTTGCCATCTCCTGTTTGACCACTTCCAATTTGCCTTGATTCATGGACCTGCCATTCCAGGTTCCTATGCAATATTGCTCTTTACAGCATCGGACCTTGCTTCTATCACCAGTCACATTGCACAGGACATACTTTTAAAAATATGTGCTATTTATCTAAAATTCAAATATAACAGGGCATCCTGTTTTTATTTGCTGAACCTGAAAACCTTATCTTCCTAACTATGAGCTAGTAATACTTCCCAGCAGTCACTGCCTCCACTTCTGCCCAGCTCTCTTCATGTCACTGGCCCATGGCCTTCCTAGTCTCCTAAAGCTCAGAGTCCACTCTTCCATGGCATACAACTATGTTCCTTAGGAACAACCTTCCCTCTGCAGCCCACTGTCATCTCTGGCTCCATGCCCAGACCACTGAGCATGTAATAACCCCCTACCTGGTCTTCCTGCATCTAGCCCATACCAGATGAATATTCCAAAAATGCCTCTTGGAACATGCCACACTCTGGCTCTGCAGCCTTCAGTGGCTCCCATTGTCCACAAAAGAAAGTCCAAACTGCAAGGCTTATAGCAGCCTGTTCCCACTGGCCTTCCCAGGCTGATTTGCTGTGACACACATCTCCGCATTCTGGTGCACAGAGGACCCTCTTTCTGAGGAAACCCCACTCTCCCTTGAAGACCCAGCTTGGATGACCCATTATCCATAGAGCCCTCCCTGCTTTACTGCCCTCTCCTCTGGCAACCAGCCACTTACTACCTTTCTCTGCATCCTCTTAATCTGTTCACTGGCTCTTAAATCTTGTATTGCACTAGCTATATAAATTCATCTTCTCACTAGATTAGAAGCTCCTGGAGGGAACGAAGAAGATCATGTCAAGCCTTTGGCTCAGTCCCAGGCCAGAGGCAGCATTTGCTGACTTGTACTTCACTTCCAAACTCCCTAAACTGGAGCAAGCAGGCGGGCACCCTCTGGGCACATGGCAGGGGGCAGGCCAGGCTTGGGGGCCCCAGAACCAGTGTGGGAAGTGGGGCTGGGGCAGACAGGAAGCGGAGTGGGCTCACAGTGTGGGCAGCATGCTCCTGGCTCTGGGCAGGGTCCTCTTGGGCATGGCTTCTGGGTGCAAGTTACAGCTCCTTCCTGTGGGGAAGCAGGTGATAGAACTCTGGAGGGTGGTCCTCCAGAACCAAAACTTCCCCCCAGGCTGGGACCCACCGGAGGAGCAAGAGGCTGAGCGGGCTCAGAGTCTGCAGGCTACTCTTGGCCCAAGGGCAGAAAAGGGATGTCCTTCCCCCACCCCCATCATCTCCTGCCACTCTCAACCCTCGGAAACCAGCGCTTTCAAGAGCCACCCACATCTCCAGAGTGGGGAGATCCTGGGAAGGGAACCGAACACTTGCTATGGAGGGGTGAAGAGGGAAGGCTGGAGGAAGGTGGAGCCAAGCGAGGGAGAAGAGGCAGGTATATGACAGAGACAGAGGCATGAGTGGGGGACACTGAAGGTGCACAGGTGAGGAGCGGGTACAGGAGGATAAGAACCCCTCTGTGTGTGTTGCGGGGGTTGAGCTCCAGAAAGCACAACAATTCAGAATCAACTGAAGGCTGCCAGAGGCAAGGCTTGGAGGGATGGCAGGTAGAACCCCCCACTTCGAAACATTCTGCACACCAGCTGCAGCGACAGGCAGCTGAGGTGAGGGGGACAGGGGTGGGGTATCCTGGGGGTCCACGAGAACTCACCAGGCAGCGGCAGGTGGTGCAGGCATCTGGGGTGAAGGTCTCCCCATTGCCATAGGCCTGACCATTGTGGCTGCAGCCTAGGGAGGACACGGTGCTGTCACTCAGGGCCATCTCCAAGCCCCAGGGTGGTGCCCACAGGCAGGCGGATGGCACTCACCGTGGCAGCGGGCCGGGCCGGGCTTGGGGACACAGTTTGCAGCCCCGTCCTGGCAGACGCAGGCTGTGCAGGCGTCGGGCTCCCAGCGAGCCCCCTCGGGCCAGGCCCGGCCCAGCCCCCAGCACTGGGGGGGAGCCGGGAGGCACTCACAGGACTCCAGCTGCGTCACCCTGCCCTGCAGGCCCTTGTTCTGGGGAAGAGGTGGGGGCAGGAGGCACTGGTTCAGCCTTCCCCACTGTCTCCCGCAGGGTATGAAAGCCAGGGCAGGATGAGAAGGAAACTTGATGGAGCAGAGGTGGGCCCACCTCCAGGCAGCATCCCGATCAGACAGCGCCAGTTCTCATGGCCTGGGGTCTGGACGGGCTCCCAGAGGAGCATGGGCCCCCAGTCCTCTTCTTTAGACAAAAGGGGACCCAGGCCTCATTACCCAGTTAAAGACCTTTATCCATCCAAAATCTTCCCTGACAATGTCTTACATGAAGTAGGCACTCTATAATGTCCACCAAGTACATGAAAGAAAATGAAAATCTGGTTGACAGATACCTGCAGGTCCTTCTCATGTAAGAAAGAATCGATGTTAACTGTTCAGATAAGAGCCTTTCTATGTGCTTTTAAAACAAAACTCTATTTCAGGGTCCCACAGGCTCCACTTCCCTCCTTTCTTTCCACTACACCAGGCCTGCCCTGCCCCTTGCACACCCACTGCCTTCAATGGTACCTGTTCTCTGAGCTCCGTGACCTCAGCCTCCAGCCTTTCCAGCCGCTCCTCCAGGGGGCGCCACCGTTCCTCGGGGACCCCAGCAGGGGCTGAGGAGTGGGCTGGCCCCTCTGACTGGTAGTCGTGGATGTCAGCAAAGCCAAGGGGCTCCCTGGAGACAGCCCCACCTGAAGGCACAAGGATCCAGGGAGGGCCAATGGGTGAGGGGGCTAGCAAGGCTTCCTGGGTTTGTCTTCCCAATGATATCAGTCCTATACCCAACCCTTGTCCACATGCCAAACCCACCGTCCTGGGAAGGAGAGATGGTCTGTGAGGGGCTGGAATGAAAGCATGGGAGGAGGAGGAGGGTGCCCGGGGTGGACAAAAGTGACCCAGACCAGTTTTCCTAAGTAAAGCTATGACAAACCTAGACAGCATATTGAAAACAAAGGCATCACTTTGATAAAAAAAAAAAAGTCTGTATAGCCAAAGTTATGGTTATTCCAGTAGCTGCGTATGGATGTGAGAGCTGGACCATAAAGAAGGCTGAGCACAAAGAATTCATGTTTTCGAAATGTGAGGCTGGGAAAACTCTTGAGAGTCCCTTGGACAGCAAGGAGATCAAACCAGTCAATCCTAAAGGAAATCAACCCTGAATATTCACTGGAAGGACTCATGCTGTAGCTGAAGCTCCAATAATTTGGGCACCTGATGAGAAGAGCCAACTCATTGGAAAAGACACTGATGCTGGGAAAGATTGAAAGCAAAAGGAGAAGAGGGTGGCAGAGCATGAGATGGTTGGATGGCATCACCGACTCAATGGATGTGAGTTTGAGCAAACTCCGGGAAATAGTGAAGGACAGGGAAGCCTGGTGTGCTGCAGTCCATGGGGTATCAAAGAGTCAGACACAACTTACTGACTGAATAAGAGTAACAAGAACCTCAGGCAGGTATAAGCCCAAGGGATCCCAGCTCACTGGGGGCCTGGGGGAGGATATAGACCAGGTTTCCCTGTAGCCTGCTCTGACTCTGCAGGGGTCCCCAGCCACGGGGAATGTGCCAGGGTCATCCAGCCTCATTCAGACCAGGGTCTTGGCCAGGGACAGCCTGGGGAACTGACATGTCATGCTGGGAGGGCCCACAAGTCAGCACAGTCAGCAGGAGAGGGAGACAGACCAGTGCAAGATGGGCCTGCTTCCAGGGACCTGGTGTCTGTGAGCAAACCCCGCCTCCATCTGCTCGGCTTCATCTTCAGAAAGGACACAGCTTCTGGGCACAGCAGTGGGCAATTTTTCCCCCTGCTGTCACGCCCAAGCCTTGCCACTCCTTTCCAGGCCTATGGCAGAGGGGCTTGGGAACCCACACGGGGCAGGGTGTGCTCCAGAAAGCAGGATGTGGCTGCATTTCTTGAAGGGTTTGGGGAAAGTGCTGCCAGGGCCCCTACTAGCTTTCAAGGCTCCATCAGAATGAAGACAGCCGGTCCCAGGTTCTACACGACACTGGGTCCTAGGAGAGGCTGGGGAAGGCCACTTTCACCTCACTTTGATCTCTATTCCACAGTCAGGAAAATAAAGATTATGCAAATGGGGATCGTCTGACTCCAGGCTTGGTTCCCAAACATCATCCCTCCTCTGGGTGAGGTGGGCCGGGCAGCAGAGGGTCTGGAGCGGAAAGGAGGTGAGGAGCAGGAAGGGGAGGAGGGAAAGGGAAGAGTCCTTCTGCAGAGGCATCTCATTAGTGAGGCTGGCCTGGGCGGCTGAAAGGGCTTCTGGTGATCGCTAGTCCAGTGAAGCAAGGGCACAATGTCGCTCACTCCCCAGCCCCCGACTGCCTCCACCAAAGTGGGTTGGAGAGTCTAGTCCGAAACCTAAATTGTCTTCTTTTGTCCAAACCTGCTTTGTCCTGAGTTCCCTGGCTTGGTTAATGCCACCTTTGTGGTGCATGCTAAGTTGCTTTGGTCGTGCCTGACTTTGTGACCCCGTGGATTGTAGCCCACCAGGTTCCTCTGTCCATGGGATTCTCCAGGCAAGGACACTGGGGTGGGTTGCCATTTCCTCCTCCAGGAGATCTTCCTGACCCAGAGATCGAACCTGCGTCTCTTAGGTCTCCTGCATTGACAGGTAGGTTCTTTACCACTAGCGCCACCTGGGAAGCTTGATGCCACCCCCACCTACCTAGAAATCTGGGGCTTGGTTGCCCTCTTGGTACCCCTCCCAAACCCCATCAGTCTCTGGTCTCAGCCGGTTATCCCCCCACCCCATCTCCCCAGCTCCACTCCTCTCCCCTCTTATCTCCACTCTGGAGGCTGAAATCTCCCTGCCTCCAGCTGCTCCTCTTCTCCTGGCACAGTCGGTTTAAATCCCACATCTGAAGGCGCCCAGCAGCAAATCCAAATGTGACCTTTCCCAAGTGCCCATTATCTTTTCAGCCTACTCTCCTACCCCGCAACACCCATACCTTGGGCAGGGTGTCATCACTTGGAATGGCTCTCTGTCCTGGTGTGGGATCCAGCTCCCTTCCCAGCCCCATGAAGGGTGGCCAAAGTGGTCCCAGTATCTTACACCCTTCACCCCAGCTCTACACCCCATGCCCCATGATTCCTTCTTTCAGGCCACTGCCCGCCTGCTGAAGCAAACACAGTCAGGGGGTCAGGAGAAGCTGGGGTCCTCTGGGACCCTCAGGGAAGATCCAGCATCTTTTGCCTGGAGAGACCTGTAGAGAAGAGCTCCTGGTTGTTGTGCAAAGCCTGATTGCTTCCCATGGAACTGTCCTCAGCTCCCCTCCCTTCCCCGCCCCAACCCCCGCCCGACACAATCCATGCACTGACCCCTCTATTCCTGCCGGTCCTGCTGGAGGAAAGTCAGATACAGACACTCAAAGCCAGTTCCCATGGCGGACCTTCTTTTTTTTCCCCTCCGTTCTCGAGACAAATAATTAACTTCAGACTCCCAGATTCCAGGGCAGCCTCTCCCCCACCGCTGCCTGCAGGAATTCCTACCGAGGCCAGAGCAGGAAGCCCCCTCCTGCTCCGGGACCCCGGAACGCCGTGCCATAGTCTCCGTGCTGCCACCCCCACGCTCGCTCCTCCACCGATGGGGAGGACTCAGGCCGGCTGGAGAGGTGAACATACCGCAAGGCAGCGCCCCGGGAGGCAGCCCCCCTCCCAGCCCAGCTGTCCCCTCAGACTGGGCTGAGCAAGAGGTGAGGTCCCACTGGCTGTCCCCAAACCCTCAGCACCCCAACTTACCTCGGCCGGTCCCCGGGGCCAGTGTCCGGCTCGCGAGCTGCAGAATGAGGGACAGCAGGACGGCCGCGGCTCTGGCCATGCTCGCCCCGCCTTGCTGACTGTGGTCTTGGCTCAGCAGGCACTGGGAGGGGGGGTGGGGACACACCAGGCCGCCTCCCACCCAGCCTTTGTTCAGGGAGGGCTTCTGGTGTCTGTCATCCAGGCCTGTGGTGCCTGCCTCCCTCATGGCACCTCCTGACCCCAGCCCTGGATCAGAGGTGCAGGAGAGTGCCTGGAGGGGGGCCAGAAGCTGGAAGCAAGTGGGGGTGACTTCTCCTGCATAAGGTCCAGGAGCCAACCCTAAAAAAAAACCCCACAAATTCGTCACTCTCGGGCTCTGGGACCACTGGTCTCCCTGACCCTTGGGTCACTCTGCCACCCTGGAGTTCCCTTCTTCACCTGTGTATAGGAGAAGCAAACTGAGCTGGGTTCAAATCCCGGCTCAGCCAGCTCCACGTGCCCATAAGCCTCTAACTTCATGCCTCAGTTTCCCTATTTGTAAACTGGTCATAATATCTACTTGTATAGACTTGCAGTGAGGACTAAGCGAAACTATGGAGATAAGGAATTTAGGGTAGGGTAGTGGCTGGCACAGACTAAGTGCTCAGTAAACAAAGGAAAACAAGTGGTGATGCTCCAGGTCTCCCAAGTCAAGGACTCCTGGTTTCCTCCTCCTCTCTCCACCTCTGCATTTCTTTCCTGGACTCTACCCACCATTCCCATCTACCCTGATAGCCCCAGGTTGGGCCCCAAATGCCAAGACTTTCCTTCCCCAACCCATTTCCAGATCTTGGGCTCAGGCCTGGCCTCGGGAGGGGGGCGTTGTGAGTCCAGGCAGGGGGCCCGGCTAGGCCCTGGGCTCTGCAGGGGGAGGGGGAAAAAGGGAGGAAGTGAGAGACACTGGTCACGTGGACCTCAAGCCTGGGAAACTCCTCGGTGCAGCTGGGAAGCAGGGGAGGTGGGGATGGGCCCCAGCTCACAGGCCAGGGACATGGAGGGTGGAGCCACGAATCCCGCCATAGCACTCGTTCCCTCCCCCCACCCCCTACTTCCCCAGGGAAAGGTGTGTCTCCTCCCCCGCCCAACGCCCCCACCCCAAGTGTGAACCCCTGAAAGGTTCCCAGCAGTTGGCAGCAGGGGGCAGGGAGGGCAGCTATGGGCCGGTACTGAGACCAGGCCTGGCTAAGCCTGGAGCCAGGCTCCCGGGAGCAGAAGAACGCCAGGGCCAGCTGGCTGGAAGAGGAACGAGGAAGTGGCAGCTGTGCTCCCACCAGGGTTAAGGAAAGTGATGTCTGTCAGAAGCAGGGCCCCGGGAGGCTGGGTGGAGGAGAGGCTAAGAGCAGACTCCAGGTCAGTCCAGAGTCTGATGCTCTCTGCTGTGACCTCAGGCAAGTCGTTTAACTTTCAGTGGCTACTTTTTCTTCTCTGTGGCTCTAATGGCACCCACCTCATCGGTGTGTGAGGGTTAGCAAGTTAGCTGGAAAGAGGACTCAGCACGGGGCCTGGCACATAGGCATTAGGTCTTATCGCTTCTCCTCTGGGATGTCGGTCACCCCATCATTCCCACTTTACAGATGAAGAATCTGAGAAGTCAGGTAAGTCACCCTGGGAGTAAACCACGGAGCCTGGATTCAATGCCAGGCCCTTGGGGCCCCAGGGCCTGTACTCCACATCACCACCAGGAGCCCAAGCACCCGCCCCGGCCACCCCAGCTCCCAGCTGCTTCCTGCTCTGGCCAACCCCCCACACCCTTACCCTCCCACTGTGCCCACTCCATCCCCTCCGTCCTCTGTCAGAGCACCTGAGTATCGCTGGAGAACATCCCTGCCCTTGGGTGACTAGATTCACTTCAAATTCATACCTACAAACTTCAATGGACATGCAACACCATCAGAAATTCTATTACAGTTCCCTGGTAAAGGGACTCCCTGGTGGTCCAGTGGTTAGGACTCCATGCTTCCGTTACAGGGAGCCCAGGTTCGATCCCTGCTTGGGGAATAAGATCCAACATGCTATGCAAAGAGGCCAAAAATTAAAAAAAAAAAAAAAAATCCCTGGTAAATCCAATCTCCTGTTCCCAAAGAGGAGCATTTCATACCCTTGCCTTCCTTACTAACAGTTTCAGTGGCCCCACCCTTATCCGCTATATGATTTTGGCAAGTTATCAAACCTTTCTCAGCCTCAGGTCCCTCCCCTGTGAAGTAGGGGAAATAATAGTACCTCCCTCGTGATTCTTATAAAGGCTGTCTTAGCCTGGGTTTCCTGAAAGCAGAGCCTGAGACAAAGGCTTACATGTAGGTTTATTTTGGAATATGATCCCAGGGAGCAGGAATGAGGGGTAGGAAGGATGGAAAACTGATACAAGATCGCCTTGTGGAGGAGCTGATCACTGTGTCGGGCATCTGTGTGTCCAATCCCATAGGTCCGTCTGTATGAAAGCAGCTCAGACGGAAAGAGGAAACACTTTTCCCCTGAGCTAGCCTCACAGGGCATTCACTGCTCCCAGTCAGGTATGAACAAGTGTTTAAGTGGGCTCCTAAGGTGTCCAGTGCCACTCAACAGGGAAGTTCCAAAGCAAGATGGGAGCAATTAACAGCTGGGGCCTGAGGCGAGACACTGCCAGGATGCGTGTTTGCAGAGCTGCCTGCTTTGGAGAATGGATTAAGGTGCAGGTGAGTTGGAGAAGACTCTTGAAAGTCTCTTGGACTGCAAGGAGATCCAACCAGTCCATCCTAAAGGAAATCAGTCCTGAATATTCATTGGAAGGACTGATGCTGAAGCTGAAACTCCAATACTTTGGCCACCTGATGTGAAGATCTGACTCCTTGGAAAAGACCCTGATGCTAGGGAAGATTGAAGGCAGGAGGAGAAGGGGATGACAGAGGATGAGATGGTTGGATGGCATCACTAACTCAATGGACATGAGTTTGAGTAAACTCCGGGAGTTGGCAATGGACAGGGAAGCCTGGCATGCTGCAGTCCATGGGTTCACAAAGAGTCGGACGTGACTGAGCGACTGAACTGAACTGAAAGAATTCGCAGAAGAGGTGTCCAACGAATGAGACAATGCCTGTAGAAGTCTTTCTATGGTATCCGGCACATGTTAAGCACCCAAAACATATTATTTTTATCGACATCATTGTCATCTCCTGCTGAAGCCCAACCTGAAAAGCTAATATTAGCCTTCTTTGTCTGCCACAGAAGGTACAGAAACTTCTGGAAAAGTCACTCTATGAAATAAAAACCCAGGAAAGGGTGTTGTTTGGGAGAGGCAGTTGAGTTTCAACCACGACTGATCATAGCCTCTTGGCGCCAGGTATCGAGCCAGATACAGGAATACAGGAATGAACAAATCAGGAAGAGCAATGGGCAGAACGCCCTGGGCCAGGCCGAGGGATGCGGGACATGGCCCCTGGCGGAGGGAGGGGCACGAACACACGACCCTCGGTGCACGCAAGTGTCAGGCTAAGGGGCTCATATCTCTCTGCTCAGCTAGTGGAACCAGATGCCACCATCCTCACCAGAAACCAACGCTCTCTTGTTTTCTTTAGCCAGGAATGTTCTGGCTAGAGAAACAAGGAATAACTCTGGCCAGGCTTGAGTCCTTACTTGACAGGGTGTCCCCACGTCTGTGACTCAGCAGGGCTTGTGGGCACAGTAGCGTGTGTAGCTCAGTATGGCAGCAGAAGGGCTCCGGGTCTAGAGTCAGCGAGTCCTGAGTTCAAATCCTGCTCCACCACTTACTGTCTGTGCTGAGTGATCTCCATGTCTACCTCTTCCATTCATCCTCCCCCTCCACGCCCTACAGACTGCTTCACTCTGGCTTTCATGCCCTCTGTCTTCCTGTTGGGTCAGTTGAAGAGAGGCACAGGCAGGACCTGCGGGCAGGAGAGGAGAGTGGTTGGGGTATTTCTTCCTGGCCTCCTGCTCACCACATTATCCCTGTCCCTTATCTGCTCAGCCCAGAGGGTGGCAGTGGATCCCTGCTAACAAGTTCCTGGCCTTCAGCTTCCCTGGTGATTCTCTTAACCATATCTGCAGACCTGTAAATGGTCCCTTCTTAAATTTCTCTTTAGCTAACCCCTTTGGAGGGGGATTCTCTTTTCTCCTGGTCCTTTAGCTTATATGCTAACCTTACCACGTATACTCTACCTCCCTAAGCCAAAACCTTTAATCTGTAATGTAATACGTGCATACGAGTGCTCAGTTGTGTCTGACTCTTTGCAACCCCATGGACTATAGCCTGCCAGCCTCCGCTGTCCTTGGAATTCTCCAGGCAAGGATACGGGAGTGGGTTGCCATTTTCTACTCCAGGGGATGTTCTGGACCCAGGGGTCGCACCCATGTCTCTTGCATTTCCTACACTGGCAGGCAGATTCTCACCGCTGAGCCTGGGAAGCCCCTTCATCTGTAAAAGGAAGTAATAACCACTGCTGTAGGTTGGGAGAGTCCAGTGAGGCAATGTACATGTGATGTGTGCCTGACACATGTGTGGCTCCTGATACACAAAAGAACCCAACATAAGTTACTTTCTCTTCTTCCCGTCCTTCGGGTTGTACTCACAAGAGCAGCAGGTTGATTTTCCTCTGGATTTTGTGGCTGGAAGCAAAAGGTTGCTGTAAGGAGTGAGGGAGATAGGGATAAGGAAATTGTTAATTTTGTACTTAATGCCTTTCAAGTCTGGGGCTTCCCTGGTGGCTCGGTAGTAAAGAATCCACCTGCTAATGTAGGAGACTCGGGTTTGATCCCTGGCTCGGAAAGATGCCCTGGAGAAGGAAATGGCAACCCACTCCGGCATTCTTGCCTGGGAAATCCCATGGACAGAGGGGCCTGGTGAGCTATAGTCTAGGGAGTCGCAAAAGAGTTGGACATGACTTATTGACTAAACGACAGCAACCTTTCAAACCACACCAGTTGTAACAAGCGAAGTAAGCCATCACAATGTTATAAAGGCAAAGCGCATCATGACACCTGCTTCAGCCCTTCCTTGCTTATCACTCCCCCCAGCGTGACCAATGGTAACAAGGTCCATTGTTCCACACCCATCCCCTGGCCCACATGACCACATGCAAGCCTGTGAGCATCACATGGTTTCGTTTGGGTGTGGTGCTTGGGAACAGGCTGGGCAGGATCCCATCCCTCCCCCCCACCCCAGTCTGCCCCTGCAAGTCACCCACTCGCCCGTGAAGCTCCTCTTTTGGTGGTTCCTGTCTCCACCTCCCTATTTACCCAGGACCCTCTCTCCCCGCTCACAACATCATGTTCACCCCAGGCAAAGGTTACCCTGACTGACTGGGCGCTGTTTATCACAGATCTGATTCTAATTCCACAGCTGTATCCCACAGCTGGCCACCCCTCCACCTGATTCAGAATAACTAGGCTGCCAGCCCCTTCCAGAAAGGACTTCTTCTGTCCCTTAAAATGCCTGCAGGGGTGCATCTCACTGTATTCCAGGGACCATGCCAAATTGCAGCATGCCTACTCAAGTACCAGTGTCAGCCCACACACTTGACCATCACTGCTCACAGGTTAATAGCAGAGTTGGAACTCAGTACTTCCTTGTTGGATGGAACCTGCTGGGATTTTAGGAGTGTGTGTGTTTTTCTGTTACTGTCTTTTGGTAAAGAGAGACCAGTGCAGTCAGATTGCCTGTCTGAACCTTGCCACAGAGCCAGCAGCTGGAGATGGGCAGTACTGGCAGAATATTTCCAGGCACCACACAGGGACCTCGAAGCCACGAGGTTCTCCAGCCTGGAGGGGAGCTTGCCAAACAGCCTTGGGCTGATTGGGGAAACTGGGACTTCCCCAACCTCTTTTTTGAGTTTCTTTTTCACAAAGAATGATCCTTGGGGATATCATTAGGGCTTGAAGAAGCTGAGAGGGTGGGGCAAAGAGGAGAGGAAATGTGTGTGGCTTCCTGCATGCAATTTCCTCTTCTTCCCACCCATTTTTCTTCTTCCAATGCCTCATAGTCCTGCTCTCAAGATCCCATAAAACCTCCTCTGGTGGTTCTGGGCAGCACAGTCCAATAGAACTTTCTGTGACAATGGAAATGTTCTATATCTGCCCCGTCCAATACAAGAGCCCTACGAGGCTCCTGAGCCCCTAGTAGTAATATGGCTAATGCAATTGAGGATCTAAATTTTTAGCTTTATTTAACTCTAACTCACTTTAATACAAATAGCTCTATGTAGCTAGTGGCTACGTAGCACATATTCAGACTGTAAGGCAAATTTGTGCAAATTAGTGAAAAGGAGAGCTTAACAAGACAGCCTACTCCCTTCCATGGGCTGGGAAAGTTTTGTAATGGGTCCACAATGGCGGAGATGTGGATGAGGCCTCCTCGAGCTGGGCAGCGCACAGCCCCATGTGGCTGGCATGGCTCCAGGCCCGTCCCCAGATGGCAGTGTAAAGAAATGTAATTGAATGGTTGCCTCTTGACTTCCTTTGCAGGCAGGAAGGAAGCTGCCCACGCAGACCTTCCCCCGAAGGCTGGCCAGAAGAGAGAATCTTGCAGGAGTTTGGGCCAGGACTTGCCAGGGGCCTCTGGACAAGGCCCTGACCTCACTCAGCACCATAGCTCCACTCCATAGTTTGGACACAAGCAAGATCTTAGGCTGAGGGAGGGGAAATGGCAGCTGTCTGTTCCAGGTTATATGAAGAGAGGGGGTCAGAGGGTGAGGGGGTGAAGGCCAGTGGGTCAAAGCCACAGCTGGGGCCATCTTGAGGCCCCAGATGTCTTGGCACCCAGTACTGATCTCAAACTCCTGCTCGTCTGGGGTTTTTGGTAACAGCTTTATTGAGATATAATTCACACACCATAAATTCACCTGTTTAAAGTGTACAATGGGATAGTTTAATATACTCACAGTTGTGCAGCCATCACTGTGATCAATTTTAGAATATTTATCTATAATAAACCCCACACCCTTTAGCATTTCCCCCACTATTTCCCGCCACCATCCATACTCCAGTCCTAGGCAACCATTCAGCTACATTTCTTGTCTATGTATATGCCTATTCTGGACATTTCATATAAGTAGCCCTTTGTCCGGCCTTTCATTTAGCGTCATGTTTTCATAATGTATCCATTTTGTACCATGTATCTGTACTTCATTCCTTTTTATTGCCAAGTAATATTTCATTGTGTTTATGTACCATACTTTATTCATCCACTCATCAGCTGATAGACATTTGGGTTGTTTCTGCTTTTTGGCTGCTATGAATAATGTTGCTGTGGATATTTATGTGCAAGATTTTGTGAGGACAGACACCGTAATTTCTCTTGGGGATATTACTGGGCCTGGAATTGCTACAGCATATGGTAACTATGACTTTAACTTTTTGAGGAACTGCCAAATTGTTTTCAAAAGTTGGCTGCATCATTTCACATTCCCAGCAGGGGTGTGATAAGTGATAAAGTGAAAGTCACTCAGTCATGTCTGACTCTTTGCAATCCGTGGAATGTGGCCTGCCAGGCTCATCTGTCCATGGAATTCTCCAGGCCAGAATACTGGAGTGGGTTGCCTTTCCCTTCTCCAGGGGATCTTCCCATCCCAGGGACTGAACCCAGGTCTCCTGCATTGCAGGCAGATTCTTTACTGTCTGAGCCACCAGGGAAGCCTAGTGATGTATGAGGGTTTTAATTTCCCTACTTCCTTGACAACACTTATTATCATCTGATTTTTTGGATGATAGCCATCTAGTGAACGTGAAGTGGTATTTCTTTGTGGTTTGATTTGCATTTGTCTAATGACTCATCGTGTTGAACATCTTTACATGAGCTTATTAGTCATTTATGTTTCTTCTCTGGAGAAATGTCTATTCAAGTCTTTTGCTCGTTTAAAAAATTGAGTTATTTGTCTTTTTATTATTTTGTTGTAAGAGTTCTTTATATATTCTAGATATAAGTAACTTATCAAGTATATAGATAGCCAATATTTTTTTCCCATACTGTGGGTCATTTTCATGTTTTATGATTTGTTTTGTTTCTTTTTTTTTGGCAGCACAAAAGTTTTTAATTTTGGTAAAGTCCAATTTATCTGTTTTTTTTATTTTGTGGCTTGTACTTTTGGTGTCATATTTAAGGCATCATTGCCTAGTATATGGTGGTCGTTGTTCAGCTGCTAACTCATGTCTGATTCTTTGCGACCCCAAGGACTGCAGCTCGCCAGGCTCCTTTGTCCTCTGATATCTCCTAGAGTTTGCTCAAATTCATGTCCATTGAGTCAGTGATGCTATCTAATCATCTCATCTTCTGCCAACCCCTTCTTCTTTTGCCTTCAATCTTTCACAGAAGTCTTTTCCAATGAGTTAGCTCGTCACATCAGGTGGCCAAAGTATTGGAGCTTCAGCTTCAGCTTCAGTCCTTCCAATGAATATTCAGAATTGATTTCCTTTAGGATTGACTGGTTGAATCTCCTTGCAGTCCAAGGGACTCTCTTGAGTCTTCTCTAGCACCACAATTCAAAAGTATCAATTCTTCGGTGCTCAGCTTTCTTTATGGTCCAACTCTCACGTCTGTATATGACTACTGGGAAAACCATAGCTTTGACTATAGACAAGTGTATGTGAAGTCGCTCAGTCGTGTCCGACTCTTCGAGACCCCACGGACTGAAGCCTACCAGGCTCCTCCATCCATGGGATTTGCCAGGCAAGCGTAGTGACATGTGTATGGTTAGAAAAATTTATCCCTGTGTTTTCTTGTAAGAGTTTTATAGTATTAGCTCTTCCATATAGGATTTGATCCATTTTGAGTTAGTTTTTGTATATGGAGTAAGGATCTGTTGTTAGGTACACATATGTTTATAACTGTCACTTTTCTGATGGAATATACTTTTATCATTATAAAATGTCCATCTTTACCTTAAGTTACGTTTTTTGTTTTAAAAGCTATTTTGTCTGGTGATACTATAGTGCCTCCCGTTTTCTTATGGTTGCTGTTTGTATGATAAAACTTTTATCCATCCTTTTAATTTAAATCTATTTGTATCTTCAAAGTATGCTTCTTATAGACAGTATTTTGCTGGATCTTGTTTTTAAATCTGGTCTGATGATCTCTGCCTTTTGATTGGACTGTTTAATTCATTCACATTACTAATATAGTTGTATTTGCATTAGGGATTTTACTTGTTTTCTAAATATATCATTCTTATTTTTGTTCCTCTGTTTCTCTTAGACTGCCTCCTTTTGTATTAAGTGATTTTTTTTTTTTTTTTTGGCCGTGCTGCATGGCAAGTAAGATCTTAGTTCCCCAGCTAGGGGCTGAACCCATGCCCCCTGCATTGGAAGCATGGAGTCTTAACCACGGGACCACCAGGCAAGTTCCAAGTCAGTAATTTCTTGTATAACAGTTTAATTATTCCTTTAATGATTTTTTTTAAAAAAACTTTTTTCCTGTTTTCTTAGCGGTTATTCTAGGGTTTACTTGTGGACAGTTTACTGTCTTCCTGTCCCATCCAGGTAAGTTGTCCCCAGGAAAGGTCCTGGGCAGAGCAAGTGGGCAGGAGAGCTGCCTGAAGAAAGATGGCCTTAGAGATGGGCCACAGGAGGCCGGACTGACCAGGGAGATGGCCACAGTGTGGTAGCCCCAGGATACAGGCTGCAGTTGTGATGGAGCTTTGTGGGGCTGCACGGACCTCAGATTTTGAGTCAGGGCAGAGGTCCACATTCAGGGAAATGCGTATTCTAAGATCCAGGCAGGACCTATTGGTAGCCTTGTAGTCAGGCGCCCGGGGTAGCTGCCCCTGTGGCTCCATCCTGCTCCTCAAATACCTCCCAGTGTGGACCCTTGAGCTGGTCCACAGTTCCCCTCAGCCCCCAGGGACCAACAGGCGGCAGGGCTCACTGGGAATGGAGGCTACCCTCCTTTTCCCCATTGGCTACCAGCCCCGCCTCCCAGGGCACTCAGAGCGTGTACGGGTCCAAGGCCAGGCGCTGCTCCCCCCACCAGGAGGCCCGCTCTGGGGAGCATGGCTGCTGCTCCGCGGATGAGCACGCGGGCGCTACTCGGAGTGACAGGTCCCTCGGTTTCCACCCTGCTATGCCTCCCATCCTCGGCAGCCAACGGCTGACTGAGCCCAGTGAACCCAGCCCATGTCCTTGAGAAAGCCTGATGGAGAAGGTGGGGCTTGGGGAGGGAGGGTTTCCGGGGCAGGTTTCCAGGGAGACGGAGGAGGAGCCAGGCCTTTTATACGGCAGGACACTCAGGCTCCCCCTGTACCTGATGGCCCACCGCGCCCCATCCTGCCCAGCCCGTGACCTCAGCTTGTCTTGCTCAGGGTCTTCTGTAAGGCCCCAAAGTGGGTACTTAGGAAGTAGTCCTTAAAGTCCCGGAAAGGTGGAAATCCTGGGGAACAGGACCCACCTTGTTCTTAGTGCCGATGGAAGCAGACCCCTTCTCATTCATTCTGTCACCCACTCCTTTTCCTGTCTATCATTCATTCATCCAGGAACTCCCACCGTGGAAGAGCTAGGATGGCTGGCTGGCTGACCCTCGGCAGAAGCCTGAGGCAACCATGGGACCAGGGTATGCCCCCAGTTTCCCCAGGAGGGTCCTCCCTTCCCAGGGTTTTGGTTTCTCACCTCTTGCCCCCCCATCCTCACCACCTCCCGTCCGGGTACCGCCCTCTGCTTTTCTCTGTTCTACTTCACTCCCCAAAGCTGCTGGGCCTGTGTGACATGGGGTCCCTTGGCCTCTGAATTCTGGGTGGAATTGGCTAAGGGGAGGCATTGGAAAGAAATAGGAGGGCAGGAGGGTGGCACAGATGGAGCCCCCTGCCCCCCCAACCCACGCCGACTGTGCATGGCCATGGATCCTGGAGGGCAGCCCCTCCGTGGATGGTAACAGTTCCCTGCTGATGCTCACCTTGGGGGCCTGGAAGTTTCACAGTGGCTTCGTCAATCCTGTTCGTGAGTGCTAAGTTGCTTCAGTCATGTCGGACTCTCTGTGACCCCACAGACTGTAACCCACAGGGCTCCTCTATCCATGGGATTCTCCAGGCAAGAATACTGGAATGGGTTGCCATGCCCTCCTCCAGGGGATCTGTCCAACCCAGGGATCAAACCTGCATCTCTTATGTCTCCTGCTTTGACAGGCGGGTTCTTTACTACTAGCGCCACCTGGGAAGCCCAATCTTGTTCACATCTCTGCAAATATTCTAAACTTGCTTCCATTTAATTTCACCTGCATCCTGCCACAACCTCGTCTCATACGCCTCCTATCTGGAGCTGCCCACACTGAGGTGTCCCCTTTTTCTGAGTCCCTGGGGCAGTCGGGGGGCCTGTGAGAAGTCATCAAACCCCAGAGACAGTACTCAGCTTCCTGAGAGCGGGAGGAAGTCAGTAGAGGTGCAGCAAGACAAGCAGGGGAAAGGCGGAAGAGCCAGGCAGAGGGAGGAAGAAATGGACAGGGTCGGGGCAATCACCACCCCAGCGTCTGTGTGATGAGCCTGTTCTTTTAGTTTTCTTTTTAAAATTATTTAGAATTTTTATCTAAGACTTACTGGAAGAGTTCTTTAAGGCCTATTTACCGTATATAGGTCTTTTGCTTCCATGAAAAGAAAATTACAAGCTAATACATTTCTTAAGTTCCTAAAACTTCTTTTTAAAAAATATTTATTTTTATTTAGTCATTTATTGGGCTGTGCTGGATCTTAGTCGCCATATGCAGGATCTTTCATTCCAGCATGCAAAGTCTTGTGACATGTGGGAGCTGGTTCCCTGACCAGGGGTCAGACCCAGGGCCCCTGCACTGGGAGCACAGTGTCTTAGCCCCTAGACCCCCAGGGAAGTCTCTATTCCTAAAACTTCTCGACATGTAGAATCTGGATTTTCTGAGTGCCCTTTTAATTTATTTTTAATGCCCTACATACAGTGAAAACTTTTTAGTGCACAGTTCTGAGTTTTGGAATATACAGAGGGTTGTATAACTGTCACCACAATCAGATCAGGATAGAGAACCCTTCCCATCCCTTCATACTACCCCCCTTGGCGGTCAGCCCCTCCCCACAGTCCCCCATCCACCCACCCAGCTCTGTTCTGTGATCCCACACCTTCTCCTGGGCCTGTTTCTGAGGGTGAGGCGGCTGGGGAGTGGGCAGCCTCTCTCAGGGGCCATGAGCATGCCCTGGCACACACAGGCCACATTTTCTGTACAGACAAACCCCCGGGGCCTGAGAGTGAGGAAGGAGGCCCCTAGCAGCCGGCTCCCTCTCCTCTCGCAGGGGAAGGCATGTCGGATGGGCGGCTGGAGGTGGGGGAATAGCCCCAGCATGCTCTGGGCTGGCAGAGGGTGGGATCTGCCTGCCTCCCTGGCTCTGCCTACCCCAGGGACTCAGCGAGGACAGCTGGCTGTAGTGAGGCAGCCACCCAGAACCAGCAGAACACAGGATGTACTCTGGGGAGTAGCTGCTGCTATGTTTAAATTATCATCACTTCTGCTGCTGTGTGCCAGGCGCTGGGCTAGACAACCCGACCACCCAACCCTACTACTGAATAGCAGTTCTTTCCTGGCAGTAGGGTGTTAAGCCCCTTTACAAACAAGGACACTGTGACTCAGAGAGGCTGAATGCTTTGCCCAAGATCAGACAGCTGCGACCTGACATCAAGATCTGTGTGACTTTAAAGTGAACAAAGATCACTCGTAGTCAGGTTCAAATCCAAGTGCCTCATTTTACTAGTTGCTGTGTGCCTTTGGGGAAACTGCCTAACCTTTCTGAACTTCAATATCTTCGTCTATGAAATGAAGATAGTACATATCCCTGCCTTGCACAGCTGTTATGAGAATCAAATGTGACCCATGTTTGGTGGATAATGGATTGCACGGTAAATACTGTCATGGGTTGAATTGTGTCCTCCCTGCAAATTAGAGTCCTAACTGCCAGTATCTCTGAATGTGACCTTATTTAGAAATAGTATCATCACAGATGTAATTAGTTAAGATGGGGTCATTAGGGTGGGTGCGAATCCAGTATGACTGGTGTCCTTATAAAAAAGGGAATTGGGACACAGAGACATGGACACAAGGAGAGCAACATGTGAAGATGAAGGCAGAGATCATGGTGATGCTTCTTCAAGCCAAGGAACACCAAAGATAAGTCTAAGAATACAAAGAAGTTGAGTAACTTGTTCAGATTCGAAAGGTTAGCAAGTCAGTCGCTCAGTTTGCTTCTTTGCAAATGGGGACACGTACGAATGATGCCCACCTATCTCATGGTGGTCGGTGTGACAGTTAAATGCAATAATGTATGAAAAGTGCTTAGTGGTGTCCCGCATGTCTTGGGGGTTCATAGCATTACCTGGTTGTGGCAAAGACTCCACCTGCCAATGCAGGGAATGTAGGAGACTCAGGTTTGATCCCTGGGTTGGGAAGATCCCCTGGAGGAGGGTATGGCCGCTCACTCCAGTATTCTTGCCTGGAGAACCCCATGGACAGAGGAATGGTCCCTAGGGTTGCAGAGAGTTGAACCTGACTGAAGCGACCTAGCATGCACACACGCACACACATGGGTTCCTCCACCCAGCCCAGCATACAGTTTGCCCTCCCCAGAACACCAAGTCCCTTTACAATAGGGCCTTCACTCACCAGGCTGGCCGGACTTCTCTTGGTTCTTCCCCATTGCTTGGGATGGGCTGTCCCTTTGCAAGAGGCCTGCCGTTTTCTCTCTCTCCTGACCACCATGACTCTGAACTACAGTGAGGAGGCTGGACTGAGCACACGTGCTCCCTAGACGGCCAAGTTCCAGATGGACCCAGGATCCTCAGGCTCACTACCCTCTTGCCGAGTCCTTTTGGCCATCCCTGTGACCTGTTACTGCCACCAAAGCCTTTGCAGTGTGTGGAGGGGTGATGAGGAAGCCCCTGTAAGCTCTTTTCTACCTGAGCAGGTTCCTCGTTCTTGTCCCTGTCCTGGAAGTCACTGATGGGCCTGGACACGCTGTCAGGCCGTGTCACCTTCCCTGCAGCTTTGGAAGTGCTGCTTCAGAAGAAAGGGAGGAGGACAGGCTGAAAGAGGTAGGGGAGACTGGTCCACAGACTAGCACAGATCAGCAAAGACTCCTGGATCCTGCATGTCCACCAGCGTCCTTATGGGTCCAGTCTGCCTGGTACAGGGTCCTGGGTGGGTATCAGAGTGCCAGCTGGCTCCCGACTTGGAAAACTGTGAAACACTGAGATTCCAGGACACTGGCCTGGTAAGAACTTCCTCTGGATTCCTCTTCAGAGAGGCCTAACCCACCTCCCCACCTCCAGAGTCCTTCAGCCTTCAGGGCTCTCTGCTTTCTTGATTTTCTGCCCCCAACATCAGAGGCCATAGCAGCAGAGCAGCCTAGGGGTTCCCCACCTGGGCCCCCAGGCCTGATTCCTACAAGGCAGTAGCTCTGGCCCAAGGGTACCTGGCTGGGAAGAACCAAATACCTGTACCCACAGCTCCGTTGGCTCCCGGCCCTCCAGGAGCTCCTTGCCCTGCCTTTGCTACACACGTGATGTACTTATGCCACGAACCCCAGCCAGCCCACCCCTTAGGAGGCCAGAGGGACAGCCTGGACATCCCCTTCCCACAACAAAGTGTTGAGAGGCTGTGTGGGACAAATATCCTCCCATAATCTCACGCGCCAGCTCCTCCAGGTCAGAGAGTGCCTCCTCTGGACTCCCAGAGCCATTGTGGGTGTCCCTTCCCATCCAGGGTGGCTCTGGCCTCATTCCACCACCCTGAGGGACAGAAGTGAGCTGAGAAGAGGCCCCCTGTGTCCTTGGGCTGACGCTGCCATCCTGGACACAGCTGAGCCACACACACCACCCCCCACCTTAGAGGGACAATAGTCCCTGCCCCAAGGGGGATCCTGAGCCCTGGTTGTAAGTTTCAGGGACTTGAGATGAACCTGGCTGAGAAGCCACGGGGCCTCCTGCCTCCCACATCGATGATGAGTGGTCCTCATGCATCTAGATGGGACCCCTTTCTCCAGTGGGGACACCTATGAATTCTAGGCTTCGGCCAAGTCTGTTTGGGACAAGCAGGAACACTGAAGTCCATCGCTGGTTCCTGTGGGACTGGGGTGGCCTCCGTACCCACAAAGCAGGGGTTCAGCCATTCCCATTGCCAGAGCCCTGGAAGGCTGCGGTTTCCAGGTTGGACTTCCTTCTCTTTCTTTTCCTCCTTGTCCAACAGCTGCATGCTCTAAAGTGAGTCCTCCAGACTGGCAGGAAGGATGGAGGCCCTGGCCCCTTCCTTGACACAGCCCAGGAGAGGGGAGGGAAGTGGTTTGAGCGAAGCACTGAACTAAGCAGATTGTAGGAGAGTCTGAATCAGACCAAGGCCAGGTGGAGGAAGGGGCGCGAAGATGAGGATCTGGGCGAAAGGCATCCTCATGTCTCAGTGGGGCACATGATACAAGTCGGGGGACAATTGGCAGAAGGACCAATGACGATTGCACCAAGAGGCAGGGCAGGGGCAGGCGGCATGGGGTAGAGGAGGACACTAAGACCCCGAGCTGAGCTAGGAGCAGATTGCCAGGGCATTTATTTACAGTGGATGGTGAGAAACTCAAGCAATAGTGAAGTCTCAGGACCTGAGGGTTGAAGTGAGAAAAAAACTCAGAGACTGGAGTTTCTGAGGCATACCTGGGGGTTTCAGGGGCTGCTGGAGCTGTGGGTCCAAGGTCCAGAGCAGAATCCATGGGGGGGAGCCAGATTGTCGAGGATTAGGGAGAGGAGAGGGGCTGACCATGGAGGGAAAGGGAAGTAGCACCTGTTCTCAGTGGGCCTGGGGGTGGACAAGGGTGGCCGCGGAGCTTCCTGGGACTCAGGCCATTTGAAGAAAGAGAGCAGATTTGGGAGAAGGGGGATGTGAGGTCTAGAGGCGTCTGTGTGACAGTGCTGGCCGAGTGGGGGACTTCCAGCTCACACCTCCGAGTGCTCCGAGAAGGAGGGTTTAGTGAGAAAGGGGAAGGAAGCCCCAGTTGCGGCGTCCTGGGCCATGGCGATGCGTGTCAGATACGGTGTCATGTCCTCGGCAGGCAGGAGCCAGAATGGCAGCATGAAGCCCGCGGTCAGACCACGGGGCGCCCTTGGCCCAGCTCTGTTCCTGAGGCACTGACTGTCTGTCTGGCTCCACAGAATGGAAGCTCCAGGAGGGCAGGGGTGTTTAGACCGAGCGGACTTTGGTTGGCCACTTTCACCTGGCACGGCCGAAGGGCTCACTGTGACTCTCAGGTTATCATTCTCACATTACGGGCAGGACTTGGGGGTCCTCGGAGTCTGAGGTTTGCCAGGATCAGACCATTCCTGAGGGGAGAGCCAGAGTGTGGCTCGGGGCAGCTGGATCCCAGAGTCTAGTGTCTCGTCAACACGTTCCCAGAAATGGGGGTGAATCTCTAAGGGCCAGGCCAGCCCGGGGAAGCCTGACAGCCTGGATTGAGGGGCCGGGTCTCCTGGAGGGCGGGTGTGGGGGGTGGGTCCCGGGCCTGTGTTGAGGGGACGGGTCTAGAGTCGGGAGGGGGTCTTGTCCGGCTGCCTGCAGGACCTCTAGGTTCTCTCCCCACCACTCACACTGGGCTTTCGGTTCCCTTTGGTGATGTGGCTCCCCCCACCCCCACCCCTTGCACATACACACACGCACTGTGGCTTCAACCGGAATCAGGCCTCTCACCACACCCTCAATCTGATGCCCCGACCAGGGGAAGTGGGGGCAGGGGCTGTCTCACCGTTGGAAATTAGAGGCGTGGACACACATCTCTACCGAGGCTCCCAGCTGTGGAGGCCACGTCTCCTCGTTCCCCGTGTGCCTTGGCCCCACTGCGGGGGAACTTGGAGTGATCACATGGGTTCACTGGTGCAGTCTCACTTCTCCTTTGCTTGAGCCTCACCATAAGTCAGCATCCGGAAGCAAGGGGACCCTTGAATTTTGGAAGAGTCTGAGAGATGCTCTCTGTCCCCACCCCGTCCTCCTGATGCCGTGTCTTTGGCCCAGAGTGCTTCTTGGTTCAGGTTCCCCTGAACCTGGGAAAGTCAGGACCCAAGGGATGTGGAGCCCTTGCATAGCCCCTGGCCCTGGAGCTTCATGCCAATGCTGCGATCTCAATAGTACAATCACCTCCCCTTTCACCGCAGGAAATGAGATTCACAGGACCTGCCTAAGGTCCCTGAGCTTAAACACAGCGGAAGTGAGTGCAAGCTCAAGGGCAGTGCCCCTTCTTCTACACATGGCCTCCAGAGGATTCTTTTTTTAAAACTTATTTGGCTGTGCCAGGTCTTAGCTGCAGCAAGTGGGATCCAGGTCCCTGATCAGGGATTAAACCTGGGCCCCCTGCATTGGGAGCGCAGAGTCTTAGCCACTGCGCCACCAGGGAAATCCCCCAAATGGTTTTAGACCAAGTTCAGGGGCTCACAGGGTGGGGGGCCTCGCCTGAGGACTAGGGATAGTTGTGGGGGCGGGCAGAATCCTAGTCCTAGTCTCCCTTAGACTGTGTGTGGGGGACATTTAGCAATAAAAGAAGACTCTTCTTGACGATCATTCCAGATATATTTTCTATTCCAACATAGAATACTTCCTATTAAGCACGACTCACCTCCAATGAAAAAGGCTTGTATTTTGGGGGGAACTATTTTCAATTTAAATAGCAGTTTCACTTTTAAAGAAAGAAATACAGAACAATCTCCCTATCCTTATTTTCTGCATTCACACTTTAAATCTTAAAAATCTTAAGTAGCGACATATTCAACAGATACAAATAATACAATACTTATATAAGATTATATTTCTATTTTATATTAGGGCTACAAGAGTCGGGGAGAAGGAGAGAAATGCAAGAGAGGAGAAAAAGGACAACATGTAATGAGCAATGATACAGATCAGGGGTGAAGATTAACCCAGGTATTTCTACAGAGATGGAGGCGGGAAGGGAAGGTCAAAGTTCTGATTCATCCACTAACTGCTACCCCTGTGTTTGTTAAAAATACAGGCACTAAACTTTAATGGGCAAAGAGTACTTTCTAGAACTTATATATTTTAGTTTCTGTCTAAGATGTAATCGATTGACATAAATTTCCTTCATATAAAAATGTTTTTTTTTTATTAAAAATTACTATAGAAAATAGGAGATGAAAAGACAGGCATGGTTCCTGAGTAAGCTGATTCTAGTGGAAATCAGACATTAAACTCCTAAGTGAAAACCAGTGAAGATAAGCCTCAGGGTCTGGGAACCCTACCTAGGAGACAAAGTCAAGGTAAGCTTTTCAAAGGAGGTGATGTTGAAACAAAATCTGAAGAGGAGCAGGAGTTCCCAAGCGAAGAATGCTCCAGGAGTGGTAACTGGACAATGTGAGGGCTGCAACCAGTGAATGAGGCCTGCCTGCGGAACCAAAAAACGTTCAGACTGGCAGACGGATGGTCAAGGTAGCCGTGAGTGAAGAGGTGGGACAGGAGACCAAGGCGCTGACCCACAGAGGTCCCCAAGGCGATCAGGGACGGGGAGCAGGGGCAGGCAGGTGCGAAGGTTAAGGATCAGAAAGAGAGTAGCCTGACCATCCCTGTCTGTAGGCACCTCGTGGAGGGATTGTCTGAGTCTGGATGCCAGTGGCTGGGTACTGGGCGACCCTCGGAAGGGTTCGCGGGCTCGTGAGGCGAACGCCAGGGGCTACTACTACCCCCACCGCGCTAGTATGTGGCTCGGTTGATCGCCAGTGTCCGCACCGATCTAGAGCTCCCGGAGGGACAGGCTAGAAATTTCCCGGGCCCAGCCGATCACTAAGGCAGGGTGGGGTGGGGGGGCTGAGGTTGTCGAACGACTCTTGCGCCTCCAGATTTCTGAAGGAGCCCAGCAGTCCGTCCAGGCCACCGCGCTGCCGCGCGTCTCCGCCAGGCCCTGGGCTGCAGGGGAACCAGCCTGGCCCGGGGCTCAGCCCCGTCCCTCGGTCCCTGAGTCTGCGCGGGGACCCCAGGGTGGCTCTGCGGGGCAGGGCGGGGCGCTGCCGGCGCACCGAGGCTGGGCGGCCGCGGCCCAGGGGCGGGGGCGGGTGATGCGGAAGTGGCGAGCGGGCGGGCGGGCGGACCGGCGCGGCTCCAGGACAGCGCAGCTCGGCCCCACCGCCTGGCCGTGGCTCCCGGGCGCAGCCACGCGGGCGCACAGCAGACAGGTAAGTCCAGGCGGCCGCGCGCTCCTCTCCGCGCCCGCGGGGCACCTGCCGGCGGCGGGCTGGGGACTGAAGCGGTGCGGGCGCGCGGGAGGGGTCAGCGTCCGGCTCTTCCAGGTGCCCGAGCTCAGGGTGGGGAACGCCCAAGGCAGGACGCGCCCCGCCGTTGTGGGGGTCTCCAAGATGCCTCCTATGTCTTGATCAGAGAGGGGTGCCCCGCACCAGCAGCCTTGATCCAGAAGGCACCCGAGGAGCCCGGACGCGCGGGCGGCGGAGTCCGCACCGCGGCCGGGGGCGCCAGCTCTCCTGCTTCTCTCCCCTCCTCTGGCCTTCGCGGAGGATGGGCAGCGCCCGGCTGCCATGGGATGGGCAGCGCCCGGCTTGGGCCATGGAGGGAAAGCCCCGATTCCGCCTAGAATTCTGTACGCTCCGATCCCCCTTCCCCGGGCAGCCCTCCCCTCATCCTTTCCAGTAAGAGAAAGAGGTTTAAGAGGTCCATCTCTCCCTGGATCTTAAGACAATGGCAAGAATTCGGGCAGAGAGTGGTTAGGAAGATGGTGTCAGGCGAGGCTCCGGCTGTCCTTTTACTTGCAGCGGAGAAAAGCAGCTGCTGACCCTCCTAAGCGAGAAGAACCACGGACGTGATACTTCTTCGACTAGTTTCTCTACAGCCTTCCCCCGAACATCAGAAGGAAACAATCGAGAATCTAAAAGTGGAGGGAAAGTGAGACCAGTGTGACCGTGTTGCGGGATAGGAGACGGTGAACACCTGCGCGGCCCGGGCGCGCAGTTGTCTCTGTGGCCCCGGAGGCACCGGATCTGGCCCTGGGGACCTGAGGCGGAGGGGACTTCCCTGCCTTCGCCGCCACCCTGCGCCCAGCAGAGCGGGGATGAGGGCGGGGGCTCCTCCACCCTGAGGAGCGGTCGGAGAGGCAGACCCTAAACCAGCGCTCCGGGCCGGGGAGGGAGTGGGGGTAGTTCAGTGGGCTGGGCCAGGAGGCGCGGCCAAGCCGGGCACCTGCGGGGACGGTCTTGAGAGCAGAGCCGAGTCGGGGCTCCCTTCGCGCCCAGAGCGGGGATGAGTGACCAGGACCAGTAAGGACGAGGGCGGGGTCGATGGAGAAAGCTAGAGTCTCCCGGGAGAGGCAGCCAGGCCAGAGCAGGGTTATAGGGTTGGATACTGGGGCTCCCAGCAAGTCAAGGGAAGCCTTGGGAAACCACCCTTTTTTTAACCCTGGGGCTTCCCCACCTGCTCCTTGGCCTTACCCCACCGTGCCCCCAGAGGAAGCCGAGGGAAGCGTCTTTCTGCCCGCATCTGCCGCCCTGGAGTCTCAGCTCGTCTCCATTGGAGGGGGAGGGGCTTAAGGTCTCGCTGGGCGCCGGGCACCCATGCCTTCTCCAGGAGTTTGGTGTGGAGTTTGCGGGAAACGTCTGAATCAAATTCAGGAGGTCAAGGGCTTGCTGATCTCGCAGTGCTGGGGGCTGCAGAGCCTCCTCCCCTAGGGGGTCCCTGGTACCCACAGTGTTCAGGCTTCCCTTGTGGCTGGCTCCTGGGAGTTCAGGAGTTGCGGCGCCTGTGCACCTCCGGAGATGCTCCTGGGCTGCCCCTTCCCCTATAATAGGGCCTTCCTCAGGTCCTCAGCAGGCCACTCCTCCTTTGATGTTTCCATGGAAGCTGATGTATGCTCATCCCACCTTTCCCCATCTTTCAGGGCTCTAATCCACAAGGCTAGTCTGGGGGTTGCAAACCTGCACAGCTGTTGAGGAGTCAGGGCAGACCCCCTCACCAACCTGCATCCTGATGGGATGTCAAGTCTTCCCAGCAGCCATGAGGGGCGTGTGTGTGTGTGTGTGTGTGTGTGTGTGTGTGTAGTTGCTCAGTTGTGTCCGACTCTTTGCGACCCCATGGACTATAGCCCACCAGGCTCCTCTGTCCAGGGGATTCTCCAGGCAAGAATACTGGAGTGGGTTGCCATGCCCTCCTCCAGGGGATCTTCCCCATCCAGAGATAGGACCTGTTATTCTAGAGCAAAGTATTGCAGGCAGATTCTTTACCTTGTGAGCCACTTTCCTGGTGAGGGAGGGATGTAGAATGGACTTTCTCAGGGCTATGCTTCTGGGACCCCCTGGGAATCTGAGTGACTGCTTCTTTCAGGATGGAAGTAGGAATGGAGCGCAAGGGCACTGAAATTCAGAACTCCTGGCATTGGGATAGCTTGCATCAGGTCTAAGTCCATCTCCAGGCAGGAAGCAGCCTCTTTGGCAAGCTGATGCTGAGCCTGGTCCTGATGCCCCTGGATGCAGGCAGACTTGTGGCTGAAGCTCCCTGTGTGGCTTGCTAGGCAGACCCTCCCTTGGCCATGGCCGGGCTTTTGGTGGGAGGCCCTCTACAGAGCCCTTCCCTGTGCTGCTAGAAGGGGCTGCACCTTACTGCCAAGAGCTCAGAGTTGGTGTTGTAGAGCGGTGCAGCTGGACTTGCCCTGACACCCTCCTTGCCCTGGGCAGAGAAATCGACCTTCCTGGCTTCCCAGTTCACCACCTCTGGCACAGCTGCAGGCCAGACCATGTGTGGGGGTCATCAGGGAATCTTGCCTTGCCCTCTGTCAGCAGAACTTTTCCCCGGTCCACCTTCTCGCAGCCAGAATGGCCTGCGGCTGTGACCGTCGCCCGTCTGTTCTAGGACCCAGGCCTTTGGGAGGCGTGGGGATGCAGCAGACACAAATTGGATGGCGCTCTCCAACGCTGTGAATCACACCATGGACGATGACTGCCAGCGGGCTTGAGGGTTGGGGGATGGGCTACAGGATGAGAGATGGAGCATTTGGTCGGGGGGACCCAAATGTGATTTTCTCCCCATCCCTTCCTTCCCCCAGCTCATAGTGAGTCAGGTTTCCGAGTTGTCCGGTCTGGCCACTTTCATTTCCCCTAGGGCTGGGTGGAGGCTAGTGCAGAAAGGGGAACCGAGTCACCCATCTTCTGAGACCGGGGGGCAGGGCTGGGTGCTCTCCCATCCTCTCTGTCCCAGCCCAGTGCTGGGCACTGCTCTGGGGAGAGGCCCACAGACGAGAATCCTTAGCAGCGTGGAGGTGGCACTTAGCCGCCACAACCCAGAAAGGTGTTGGGCAGGGAATTTCAGGGGACATTCTGAAGCAGGCTTGGATGATGGGGTGTGTGTGTGTGTGTGTGTGTGTGTGTGTGTATCCCAGTGCAGGCCAGGAAGCCCACCAAGACTTCTGTACTCCCAGAAGCCTTTGTTCCCAGCAACAGTTCAGCCTGTGGTTGGGTGGCTTTAGCTGTCAGAAGGTTCTTCAGCAAGGATGTAGTCTGTTGCAGGGGAGGCTGTCTTGGTCTTGACTTGAACCCTAGTCTTTCTGCCACACGGGGGTATTTCTCATCCCCACCCCACTGAGTGATTACATCAGCCACCCAGATACCTCATTTCCTTCAGTCATCCCTTCCCCGACAGGCCTGCCCACCTCAGACCCTCACTGCCCCATAGCGCTCACAGCTTTCCTCTTGGGTCTGGTCTCACCTTTGAGTCGGAGGAGGGGAGGGTTGGTTGGGGTGGCAGCCGGGTGGGGGTGGGGCGATAAACAGCTGGAGGACGGACGCTTCCAACATCTGGCTGGCCTTCCTTAGGTCCTACTTTGGCCCAGTAAATGCAGATGCCCAGGAGGGGAGAGTGGTGAGGAAGAAAGACCCGGAGGCACTCCTGCCCTTGAAGAGGTTGCCCACTGACCTGGAAAGTAAGCAAGACGTCTGGGTTGGGGGAGGCTGTGCAGGGCGGAATAGGAGCCCCACTTGTCTCAGTGGAGGAGAGTCCAGGGCAGGCCGTGGCACTCTGGAGAGGGAGCTGTGAGTGTTGGAGGACCCAGCCTGGAGGGCTAGTGTTGGCACCCTTGTTCCAGGAAGCACGACTTCTGCGAAAGACCCCGGCCCACCCCACCCCTATGCCACCGTCGTGGCCACTCCCTCTCCATCACTTGTGGAGCGTCTTCTACAGGGGATGGGTGGACCAAGGAAGTGGGAGAGGAGCATGGTACCTGCACAGTGTGTGTCCTCTTACACACACAAGTGCACGCCCACCTAACTCACATGTGCTCAGAAACCTAGGGCCCAGGGTGGGAGGCAGCCTCATTTCTCGTCGTGGCTCAGCCCTTTGTTCCTTCCTTGCCCATCGACAGAGTCTCCTCTGAGTCTCAGCCCGGGGGGCTATGATGGCCCCGTCCCTTCTGTCGCTGACCCCGGGCTCACAGGTGAGGGGCAAGGGCAGGGGAGAAACCCCGCAGGAGTGGAGCAGAGTGAAAGCAGGCTCAGGACAGTGGAGAGAAGTTTCGGTCCAGGGTCTGGAGAGGGCCGGCAGGTGCAGTGGAGGAGGCAGAGACTCCCTGTGACCAGCTGGCCTCTGACCGGGCAGGCAAGCCTGTGGCCTGGGGTGGGGGGTGGGACTCGCTCTGGTGGGGACCCTATCTGTGTGGATCCCACAGCGAACATAAGGTGCTGCTGAATGAATGCATGGTTGGTGGAGGAACCAGAGTCTAGGAAATTGCTGCCTTGAAAAGCAGAAGTTCTAAGTTTGGTGGCCACTGTCCTTGCCAGCGATTCAGGCGGTAGATGGAGTTGGCTCATGGGATTTCTTTCAAGATGTCCAGGTCAGAGGAGGGTGGGAAGCTTCATCCCTGAGGGAAACCAAGGAAGGAAGGAAGCTCTGAGGACTGGGTGTGGAAACCCCTCCCTGACTCACAGCTTCTGCCTTGTCTTAGCAGAGTTTCTTGGAAGTTGGTTTGGTGAGGGAGAGGGAGGGGAACAGGGGAAGCAGGAAGAAAGCTAAGCAAGGATGTGGGCTCAGCCGGAGACTGGCTTCAGCTAGAACCTGTGGGGACCCCGGAGTGCACATTTGCTCCGCCTGAAGCAAGGGGACCGGCCCTTTGTCCCTGTGTGTCACTGACTGTGGGCTCTCCCCGACAGAGTGGAGGGGTGGCCTGGCCCTGGAGGGGGGCAGCTGAGGGCAGTTCTCCGGCAATGGGCAGCTCCGTGCTGTGCTGGGACTCACAGCAGCTGGGGAACTGCTGCCCCGCCGGACACAGGACGTCTGGGTGGGACACCCACAGTGTCCACTCCAGCTGTGTACCCCTCCTTCCTTTCCCTCAAACAAAGCCTAGACGCAGGGACCTTGTGACAGGAAAGCTGATGCTTGGAGAGGAGAACTGACTCAAGCATCTGGACAGGCTGGAGCGACTCTGGCCTCCTGTGCTGGGAGGAAAGGGGAGTCCTACGGGCCGTGGCTCGGCCCTCTGATGTGCACTGACTGCCCCCTGCTCTCTCCAGCAGACGCCTGTGCCATGAACCAGCCGGCCCCCGCCACCCTGCTTCCGCCCCGGCGCGTGCGGCTGAAGCCCTGGCTGGTGGCCCAGGTCAACAGCTGCCAGTACCCCGGGCTTCAGTGGGTCAATGGGGAAAAGAAATTGTTTTACATCCCCTGGCGCCACGCCACGCGGCACGGCCCTAGCCATGACGGAGATAACACCATCTTCAAGGTAAGCCCTGGGCCTCTGAAGGCCCTTCCCTAGAAAAGGGCTCCCCCCTACATCAGACTGGCCACTCTTCCAGCTGCCTTGTGGCCAGCGACCCCAGGCCGGGGCTAAGGGCTGCAGGCATCACCGCTGGGCAACCTTTCTAACCCGATCCCTGGAGCAAGGTGAGGACTGAGGGGCCCCAGGAGACCTTCGGGTAACTCCTCCCCCTCTTCCTCTTTGTACTTTTTCATCACACGTGAGCACCTGTCCAGGATGCACATTTGGTGTACACATGCACTTAAAGGACCACAGAATTCCCCCATAATCTTAATACTATGAATATTTTTTTGCTTGTATTATCAGTTTTCTCCATGTGTATATGAAGTGCAAAGATGGAATCAAGCTATAGATTCTATTTTGTAACCTGCATTTTCCACCCAACATCAGGACCAGCTTCCCCATTCCAACAAATGCCACATTCAAATGCCACTGAACGTTCCATCAGAGCAGGGAGCACACTTTAGTCACCAAGTCCCAGATTTTGGACACCTTAGGTTGCTTTCAGTGTCTCCATGTTGAAGATCACACTGCCATGGACACCCTCTAAACTCTTATCCTTGGCACATCTCAAATGGTTTCCTTTGGGATTAGTTCCTAGAGTTAAACACTTCTGGGTTGAAGAGAATGCTTATTTTTAAAGTTTTGGCCATGTATTGCTTAGTTTTTGCGCTTAGTGTTTGTCTTTTCAAGGTTCCTTTCAAATCCATTTCTCATTTTTGAATAAGTAACATGGTTACATAATTCAACATTTAAAAAAGTGTAAAATGCAAAAAGTCTCCCAAATGGGAGACAGTCTCCCAGACACCCAACCTCCTCCTTTGGGACAGTTTGTATTCTCAGTTTCTTGTTTATCCTTCCTGAGGGATTTCTGTACATATGCAAGCAAATATGTGCCTATCCTTTCCCCTACTGCTGCTGCTAAGTCACTTCAGTTATGTCCAACTCTGTGTGACTCCATAGATGGCAGCCCACCAGGCTCCCACGTCCCTGGGATTCTCCAGGCAAGAACACTGGAGTGGGTTGCCATTTCCTTCTCTATGAAAGAGAAAAGTGAAAGTGAAATCACTCAGTCATGTCCAACTCTTAGCGACCCCATGGACTGCAGCCTACCAGGCTCCTCCATCCATGGGATTTTCCAGGCAAGAGTACTGGAGAGGGGTGCCATTGCCTTCTCCGATCCTTTCCCCTACTTTTGACAAAAATGGTAGATGCTTCTGCACCTCATTTTTTGAAGATTACAACGTGTCAGTATATAAAAAACTTCCTCCTTTTTTTTTTCTTGTTGCCCAATATTCCATTTTATGGGTTGGCCATAATTTAACCAGCCCCCATTGATGGACATTTAGATAATTGAGAGTCGTTTTCTTTTAGACACAGAGCTGCAATGAATAAGCTTATATGTGCAAGCTTTTGTGTGGATGCATCTTTATCTGTCAGATAAATTCCCAGAAGTCAAATTACTGGGTTAAAGGATGGAAATGTGTAATCCTGAGATCAACCAAATTACCTTCCAAAATAACAGTACTGGGAGTTCCCTGGTGATCTAGTGGTTAGGACTCCAGCGCTTTCACTGCCATGGCCCGATTCAATCTCTGGTCAGGGAACTGAGATCCCGCAAGCCACATGATGAGGCACCCCCTACAAAAAAAAAAATCGTTATAATAATACTAGCAGCCCAACTGTACAGAGTCCATCCCAAGGGGAGACACAGTTCAGAGAGCTTTATGGGCATTAAGCCTGAGTCTCCACCACCACACTGTGAGGCAGATGCTGTGATGGGGAGACCAAAACAAAGAGAGGCAAAGTGACATGGCCTGGCACACAGGTGGCGGTGGCAGATTCCGATCCAAAGCCAGTTCTTCTCCAGACCCCTCTTATCCACCATGTTATCCCATCTCCTTAGAGATTATACCTGCTTGCCATCTTAAGACCAGTGAATATGATGCCTTTCAAAGCATCTAGAATTCCTCTAGCTTGCTGGAGCCTTAAGAGACTGGCCTCCTAACTCCCACTTTGCAGATGGGCGCAGGGCTCGGCCTGTGTGATGGTCTCATCCACAGCAGTGACTGTCCCCAGCCCAGAGGGGCTGGCTTTGGTGAGGGGCGTGGTTCTCTGTGGTTGTCTGTCTTGTCTTCCTGCCCTAGGCCTGGGCCAAGGAGACGGGGAAGTACACCGAGGGGGTGGACGAGGCCGATCCGGCCAAGTGGAAGGCCAACCTGCGCTGTGCCCTGAACAAGAGCCGTGACTTCCGCCTCATCTATGACGGGCCCCGGGACATGCCACCTCAGCCCTACAAGATCTACGAGGTCTGCACCAATGGCCCGGCTCCCGCAGGTATTCTGCCTGGCTGAATGTGGGCCACCTAGCGGGCTATGCACGGAGGCCTGGGGCCCCTCCAGCGTGCAGTGGTTGGGGACGTGCCGCTCGGGCAGTAACCCAGGGCTCCCAGAAGTGGATCACTGGTGAGGCTAGGAGCGGCTTGGCATGGACCAGGCCCCTCCCCGCCGGGTTTGATTTCCTCACCCCATCCTGGTTCTTGGCTCCAGTGAATGTAGGTCGGGTGACCCAGGGAGGGGAGCGCCGTGGGGTCAGGGGCAGTGTCCCCAGTGATTGCTGGTGGCTGTGTGGCCTTTCCCTCTGTGTTTGGGCAGCTCTGGGCAGGAGAGAGGCCACCCGGAGCCCTGAAGGCCTTCCTCCCTCTCCCCCACTGACTCCCTTCTGGTCTGTCATTTCTGTCTCCCCTGCAGAGTCACAGCCCAGTGAGGATAATGCTGAGGAGGAAGAAGAGGAAGAGGTGAGCTTGGGGGCGCGCTTGGCAGCCTGTGCCGCCGCCCTGGGCCTCGCTAGGCCTGGCTGCTTGTCCCACTCCACTGCAGGACTGGGCAGTTCCACTCCTCTGGAGCCTGCTGCCGTTTCTGCAGCCCTTCTCTGGGTTTCTTCTCTTGGGATTCTGGGGACAGGAACAAAGTCACCACCTTGAACCTCCCTGGGACTCTGTTGGTAGAAAACATGCTCATGCATGGTCTCAGCCTCAGTAGTTGGGGCTTAGTAGGTATTCCCACCTGCAGAAGCAGAAACTGGGGCACCAAGAGCCTACTGACATGCCTTGGATGGCAGAGCTGGGCCTGAGGGTCTGGCCTCGCCTCAGCTGAAGACCAGGGAGTTGCCTTGTGGGTCTCACTCTTCAGCATCAGATCAGTTTAATAACCTGTCCTCCCTTCTCTCTCTGGCCTCCTCGTTCCTCCTTTGCCTGTGTCTTCTCTTCAGCTCCGGAAGATGTTACCAGGCCTGAGCATCACAGGTGGGGCTGGGAGGTGGTGTGGTTGGGGGTCTAGTGTAAGGAGGAGCTGCGGGGACCACAGGTGCCTGGGAGGGGGCTGAAGGGAGGCTGGGGGATGGCCCAGGGCTGGGAGTCGGTAAGCCTGGAGGCAGTTCCTAGAAGGGACATTAAAATTTTTACTCCCACCTTCTATAGAAGCAGTGCAGCCTGGCCCTGCCATGGCACCCTATTCTTTACCCAAAGAGGATGTCAAGTGGCCACCCACTCTCCAGCCGCCTGTGGTGTTGGCACCCCCTGCTCCAGGCCCCAACCTGCTGGTCCCTGCTCCTGGCAACGCCGCTGACTTTGGGGAGGTGTTTTCTGAGGTCCTGCCGAGCCCGCACCCGCAGCCTGGGCCCCTGTCTACCAGCCTGCCCCCCGCAGGCGAACAACTCCTGCCTGACCTGTTGATCAGCCCCCACATGCTGCCTCGTAAGAACCCACGGGAGGGGGTTGGAGGGCGGGCAGGGAGGAGCAGCTGGGAGGGTGGAGGATGATGAAGAGAAGAACAAAAATGCCCATACCATTCCCTGCTTGGCTGGGAGGGAAGTGGGGAGGAATGATGATGGCCTGGCTGCAGGGCAGAGAGGGCAGAGAAGATCAGTGGGTGGCAGAATGTGGAGGCATGGGGCTCATGGGCGGGGCGGGCCTGCCTCTCTGTCCTGCAGTGACTGACCTGGAGATCAAGTTCCAATACCGGGGGCGGCCACCCCGGGCTCTCACCATCAGCAACCCTCAAGGCTGCCGGCTCTTCTACAGCCAACTGGAGGCCACCCAGGAGCAGGTGGAGCTCTTTGGCCCGGTGAGCCTGGAGCAAGTGCGCTTCCCCAGCCCTGAGGACATCCCCAGTGAGAAGCAGCGCTTTTACACCAACCAGCTGCTGGACGTCCTGGACCGTGGGCTCATCCTTCAGCTGCAAGGCCAGGATCTGTATGCCATCCGCCTGTGCCAGTGCAAGGTGTTCTGGAGTGGGCCCTGCGCCTCAGCCCATGGCTCGCACCCCAACCCCATCCAGCGGGAGGTCAAGACCAAGCTCTTCAGCCTGGAGGACTTTCTCAATGGTGAGGGCCCCACCTCGTGTTCCTCTGGGTCTCTTTTCATCCAGGGGCCTGGCGCCCGCCTCTGACTAAGGGTCTTGCTCTCAATGCAGAGCTCATCCTATTCCAGAAGGGCCAGACCAACACCCCACCTCCATTCGAGATCTTCTTCTGCTTTGGGGAGGAGTGGCCTGACTGCAAACCCCGGGAGAAGAAGCTCATTACTGTACAGGTATACTCCCATCTTCAACCTCTTGAACTCTGCTTTGGATATTGGGGAACCCTGGGCCCTTGCCCCGGGGTGGAGGGGCAGGACTGTCTGTCTGGGTAGGGTGAATTCAGCAGTCAGTGTTAAATGAGGACCGGCACTGCTCACACATAAGCTGCCTTTTTATGAAGTAGAAATTGGTGCCCCTTCTTCTGGCGGATGTGAACTACCACCTGCCCTTGGTGGATCTCCTCATGCATAACTCGATTGGACAGCCCTGACGATCCAGACAGTTCACCCTGTCCTGTCTCCTCTTCACCCGCTTAGGTGGTACCCGTAGCAGCCCGGCTATTGCTGGAGATGTTCTCAGGGGAGCTTTCTTGGTCAGCTGATAGCATCCGGCTACAGATCTCAAACCCAGACCTCAAAGACCGCATGGTGGAACAGTTCAAGGAGCTCCATCACATCTGGCTGTCTCAGCAGCATCTGCAGCCTGTGGCCCAAACCCCTGCCATGCCAGGCCTCAGTGCTGCACAGGGACACTGGCCCATGCACCCAGTTGGCATGCAGTAAGGAGGCTGCATGTAGTGACTGGCCCAGGTTTCCTGGGTGGCTGTGTGGAGATGTGGAGGGCGAAAGTTCCCAGGGGGCACCTGATGAGCAGCAGGGTCCTATCTTGGGGTCTCCAGAAGCGGATCTGGGTCATGAAGAAGAGGGAAGAGGCCTGAGATCCAGGTTCTCCTCAGAAGCCGAGGGAAGCTGGAAGCCAGTTTTGCTTTGAGGACTCTGTCTTCCTGCATATGTCTCTCCTGGACTGGTTCTGGGGGAACTTGGCCATCAGCATCAGTGTGGAGGGAAGGAACTCCGCCAACTCAGGGGGCCTAGTTGTACAGAGGGAGTTGCCCCAGAGCAGTCCCTTCCTGTGGCTGCCTCATTTCTTCTGGCAAGAAGAGCCAAGTGCTGGGGGTCAGACCTCCCTGGCAGGTCCTCTGCAGGGCATGGGCCTGATTTTGGAGTTCCCTAGCTTTAGTGTTGATCCCCTGGGGGAGGAAATGGCAGCCTACTCCAGTATTCTTGCCTGGAAAATTCCATGGGTTCATAGTCAGACATGACTGAGCGACTGAGTGCGCGTGTGCACACGCACACGCACGCGCGAGCACACACACACACACACACACACACACACACAGCTTGAGCCTCATTTCCTCACAACATCCAGAGACAGATTAAGTATTACACCAGATACTAAGTCTGGCAGCTACCTCCCTTGAGAAACTAAGAACCTGGGATAGAAAGGGGACATTTATGTATTTTTGGATTAATAAATATTAAAAACAGACTCAGTTATTATTTTTCAGCACCAGTTGCTCCCATGCCGTTTTACTGGACCGTATTTCTCCTGCCAGCTAGCTCTCTTTACCCCAGCACCTGCCCTCCTGCTCTGGGGCTGTTGACACAGGGAGGGCCTGCCTTCCAGGCTGATGAGTCAGTGGGGCCTTCACAAGCACTCAGCTGGCTGGCTTTGCTTTCCAGGAGGAAGCCAGCTGAAGCAAGGGTGTGGACTTTTAAATGTGTGCAGAGTCTAAGATCCTGTCCAAATCAATTTTCCCATAATGGTGAAAAGGGGCTGGATCTCAACTAAGGACCATTACTATCTGTTAGCCTCATGTATATTCATACGCTATTAAATATATTAGGACAATGCATACAAATTGGGAGCTCATTGTTTGAATCTGGCTTATAGATGTAATTTTCTGACCTGGACAATTTTGCTGTTATCTTTTTATTATGGAATGTTTTTAACATCTGTGAAAGTAGGGAGAATGGTATAAAATTCCCATGTAGTAGCTTCAATAATAATCAATTCATAGTCTTTCTCATCTAAGTTCCCAACACTACAGTGGATAAGCTTGTGCATATTTATGTCTTTTTTATTACTTTTGCCAGTTTATCTTTAGGATGAATCCACAGAAATGGGATTTCTGGCTCAAAGGATAAAAATGGGTCTAATTTTAAATATTTGCAAAATCCAGATAAATCTCTGAGTGCAGCTGTTTCCCCAAAATCTCAACAAGGTTATAATGCCAATTTTTTGGATTTTTGCCAATCTGATAGGTGAGAAATAGTATGTCTACCATTTCTCATTATGAACAAGGATGAGCATCTTCATATGGTTAAGTGGCCTGTGCAGATTTTAGTGATTAAAAAAAAAATAATCTTAGAATAGTTTTAGATTTACAGGAAAGTAGCTAATAGTCAGAGAAGGCAATGGCAGCCCACTCCAGTACTCTTGCCTGGAAAATCTCGTGGATGGAGGAGCCTGGTGGGCTGCAGTCCATGGGGTTGCAAAGAGTCGGACACAACTGAGCGACTTCACTTTCATGCATTGGAGAAGGAAATGGCAACCCACTCCAGTGTTCTTGCCTGGAGAATCCCAGGGACGGGGGAGCCTGGTGGGCTGTGGTTTATGGGGTCGCAGAGTCGGACACGACTGAAGCGACTTAGCAGTAGCAGCAGCAGCAGCTAATAGAGTCCTATATGACCCACACTCAGTTCCCCCAACTGTTGACATCTTACACTACACCTTACATCACTATGAAACATTTGTCACAACGAATGAAACAAAATGAATACATCATTATTAACTAAATTCCACTCTTTATTCAGAGTTCATTAGTTTTTAATCTCATACTTTTTCTGTTCTAGCACCTTACCCAAAGGATCACTTTACATTTAGTGATCGTGTCTCCCTAGCTATCACTGATTTAACTGGTTCTTGGACTTCCCTGGTTTTGGATGACTTGGATGGTACATTTTAGAATGTCTCAGTCTGGATTTATCTGATGTCTCTCATGGTTTTTTGCAAGGAAGACACAGAGATGAATTGCCATTCTCACCCGAGTAGATGAAACGATGAAGCAGGCGACCTTCCCTGGACTGACTTCTCCAATACCGCCGGCAGTGCAGCGGCTGCTGAGGATCCTCCTTTGGCTTCTACTTACATTTTGATTTCTTAACAAAAATGAAAGCAAAAAGCAAAAAACCCCGGCACGCCTGGCCATCATTTCCTGTAGGGTGACTGTGTTGTAGTAGCCAGTGGCGGATGGAGCACTAGCCGCTACACTGCCCCCCCTCCCCGCTCTGCCGGCCCCACAGTAGCAGATACTGAATATCATTAAGCTCCAGAGTTAAAGCCAGGACAACGCGTTGCCATTCACTGCTCCACTAGGCTCCAGTTCCCCCTGGTAGTGGCCTTTGCCCTGGTGGCCTCTGCTAGCATGCAGGTTGGAATCCACAGAATACTGATGCTCATGATGCCGGGGATGAATACACCTCTTTAGCATGCGGTACTTTCCCTCAGTTCTTCAAGGCTTCTCCTCCCCAAGTTCATCCTTGTATCCGACATAATACTCCCTTTTAATTCAAGACTCCTTCCTCTTATTCAGCTTTTCACTAACCTGAAGAACTTCTCAGTCTTTGTCCAGTAGAAGAGAATATTGATAGCTTTCCCCCATTTTTGTCAGAGGAGTGTTCTCACAAGGCAACCTTCTCACTTGCTAGTAATACATCTCACCAAAATTGGACATACCTTGTTGCAAAATCTTGGATATTTAACTTCTCTGGATTTTTGGCTTTCATCCTTGTAAAGCGACTTAGTACCAGGGCTACACAATGTGGACACGTACTTTTCATGAGGTGTGGATGCCATCCAAAAGATCCTATCTTATTTACAATACACTCTCAAGTTATTGATCTTTATAGAACAGGTACATAAAATTTTAAGTTACTTCTCCTTAGTAAAATCTTGCTGGGAATAGGCCCAATGGGTGATTTGTGTTTCACACAATCATGACTAAAATTACTTGGCTAAGTCAGTCATGGAAATAAGGGAACAGCTCCGTGGGAACTTTATGACAGGTTAATTCAGGTGTAAGACTTATTCTACTTCCACTAGACAATGTCAAGCAGGAAGACAGGATTATATTAGGATACCTGATCCCAAACAGTAAACTGATCCTTTTAAACTGAAATATAGGTGGGTATCCTTGCTATGACAGAAGTTGTTAGCTAGACTATTTGTATTAAGTAGTCTAAACACTCTGACACTGAAGATTACAATGAGAACCATTAATAACAGTTCTGGTTTTCAATACTGTAGCTGTGGAGATGTTCTTGATATATACTAAGATATATATTCCAAAGGCTACTTTTTGGTGGCTGGGGAGTCGTATTAAGCCTTTCACATTTTTCAGTCCCAGATACAACTTTCTGTGATAAAAGCCAAATTCCTTAAACAGACTAAAGTCAATGGATCATTGTAAGGACCTAAGGCTGAATTAGGCTTAAAATTTTGTTTAGCCAGAAAATGAGCAGGATGACTAAGGTAAGGTGCTGATCCCCAGAATTTGATCATCTTATTCCAAATACTGTTCCATACTCAAGTTTTTTTTCTCCACTTTGTAACACTGCCTCTTTAGAGAATAAAACTCAGAGCTGATATTATGCAGAGAGGTTTGTTTCAAAGACTCCAAATGCTAGATGCAACTTTGTGGTCAAGGTTATTAGCTCTAAGCCCAATTACTAACATACTCTTTGATCTCATTTACATAAAGCTCAGGAAAATGCAAACTACTCCACAATGACAGGAGAGCAGTGGTCACTTGAGTGTGGGAGAGGATGGGAAGAGGCATGAAGAAACTTTTGGGAAAAGAACTTATGTTCATTGTCTTTATGGTTTCATGTGTGTACCCTGTGTTAAAGCTTACCAACTGTATACCTTAAACACATGCAGCTTATTTTATGTCAATGACTCTTCATTACAGGGCTCTTTTTTTTTAAGATTGACTATTCAGTAGTTAGGAAACAATCTACTTGGATGGCCACTGCAAAAAGAACACACTACATTTTGTTTAACGTGCCAAGTGACCCATTCTCCTACCCACTGAGGCCATACGGGAGGACAGAATGTAGCAGGAGTTTTAGGGTAAGCTGGAAGAATGAAAGACGCAGAGCGAGCCACTCCCCTGAAATATGAAGGGTCTGGGCAGTGGGAGGGACCTGGCTTTCAACCTCCGTACCCAGACATCTATTAGAGAACAACTAAGACTATCCACTCAGGCAGTCACCAGCTGTACCATCTCAGATTTATGAGGCAGTGAAAGGAAGGAAAAACAAACACTGATTAAATTTTAAAAATTTATTTTTTCTTTCTTTCTTTCATTGCTGTTGATTTGTTCTTGAGATGGCAACACCACCAGACAGGACATGTCCTCGTGTCCAGTGCCTGTGCAGGGCTACAATTCCTTTAAAGCATCCAGGGCTTGCTTCAGCTTTCCTCTCCTGCCTCACCCCCCATGAAGTCAAATAATTTCCACATTTTTTAGTAATATAGTTAGCCCTGTAAACACTTTTTTCCATTTTCCCACCTTCTGTTTTCCTCTCTCAAGTCTATGGGTAAAAAATAAACGAAAAAGAAAAAAAAAAAAAGTATTTGTATCCCACTCACCCTAATTTTGGCTCTTCTCTCCAAAGATGACTGGACTTAAAGAGACTGAATAGGGTCAGAGTTGGCGTATACATGAATTTTGGCCCTGGCAGGTCCTAATATCATTGATGTGACCATGATAAAAAGCAGAACAGGTTCCTTGCTTACTTCTCCTTATGTGAACAACTCTAAAGGTGAGAATAAACAGTTGGGACCAGACACGAGTTGGGACACGAGGAGAAATTTCAACTCACTTTCATTAAAAGAGGAAGGGGAAAGGAAAAGAAGAGAGGGGAGGAGAGAATGAAAGGACAAAACAAAACCTTAAGAGATGATCCTGACCCTTTCCTTCCGATTGCAGCTGTTTAATTCATTTGAATCCCCATCTTCCCTAAGTAAATGTTTCTGTTTCACAGAAAGATTTGTAATTTTATTTTTCTGTGTGCACACATGCGTGCTAGCATGTGTGTGTGTAGGTACATGTATGTGTTTTCAATTGTAGTTTCAGTTTAGTTTTCCTTTTTTTTTTTCTTTTTTATTTCTTTAAAATTATTTTTCCTTTTAGAAACAAGTTCACCAGGAAACCAGCTCCCCTCCCACCACGCCGGACAGGCCACAGCCATCTCTCTAAATAGCGCTGATTCTCCCTCACATCCCCAAACAGGAACTCCTCAGGGTGGCCTTGGAAGGCTGGAGTCTCTCCCTGTCTGGCGGGATGCCTTGGTGGCGGGTGAAGGCCCCTCTGCCACAGCGGAGGTTTCTGATTGTGGGACACAGTCTGGTTTTTGTTTTCTTCCTGTCTTCTAATTAAAAAAGACATTCCTGACAAAAGAGAGAAGACAGTCAATTAACTGGTCCAGGAGATGGCAAGCACTTCATAAAGTTAACTACAAGGCAGAAGTTTCTATACATGCTCCAGTACCTCACTCTGGCCTCTGATGTAAGAACTTCAGTTTAAAAACAAAGGAAAAGAAGCACTTGGATTTTTTACCTTGTCATTTTAAAGGAGCTACTGGTTTAATGAAATACTGTCTGTCGTTCTTTTCCAGTTCTGAGTGTGCTCAGCGGTAATATGTAGGGGTAAGGAGTAGCCAGCAGATCCAGGCTGCCTACTCCAAAACCAAACCCAGAAACCTCCATTTAAGTCTGCTTAAATACTGGGGTTTCATGCAAGATTTTATTTTGAAAGAAAGCTCTGCCTACTAAAAAAAGGTTTAAAAATCATTGATCTAGACTTTACGTAAAGGGTACTATGTAAAAGCTTTAAGTAGAGTGGGTAAAGGTGAAGATTCTGACACCAGAAAAGTGAACTGTGGGTCTATCAATTACAGACTGTGGCATCAAGCAAATTACTTAACATCTTCAAACCTCATTTACAAATCTCCTCATTTATAAAATGGAAATAATAATAGTAACTAATCCAGAGGACTGTGTGAGGACTATCTTACAGTTAGTATATAATATGCTTTGTACATGATACAAAGTACTTAGGATAGTACCAGACACGCAATCAGAGCTCCATAAATGTTAACTACGAATACCCACAGCTACGCACAAATAACCCTATGTGCATCCATATTAGCTATTCAGACACTGCAAAACCTGAGGATTCCAAATGATATTACTAATTAAAAAACCAAAGTTTAGAACAATTTCTGGTATGGGTGGCACCACTAAACAGCATCGTCACCCATAAAGCATTTAATCACAAAAACACCAATGAGAGGGCTGCACATTCATCAAGAATTACCTCCAAGGAGGATAAATTTGGCTTAAGACATCAAAGAGTGGACTTACAGGAGAGCTGCCTTTCTTCTCTCAGTCAAGAAACAGGCACCCAGAATCCACCATTCAGTTCTTCCCTCCCTCAGCTAAGCTTCTCTGCTTTACTTCAGAATCAGGAAGTCCATGGAGAAAACTGATGATGATCAGGGGCTAGACAAATAGGCTGGCTCCTTTCCTATACCTCCTGCCTCGGTCAAAGGCCTGGCATTTCAGTGTTAAAATGATAAAAACTGGTAAGAACAGCCTCTTTGCTCCTCAAATCTGAAAGATCAGTTTTAGGAGGGCAGTGCCATGTATCATGGATTTAAGGCCAGCACTGTTTTCACCAAAATAGCCAGGTTGAAAAGTACTCTCATCTGTCACCACACATACTTACCATTCTGGAAGTATCTGTAAGAAGAGGAAGGGAGGAATTTTTTAAAAAAGATATTCTGCAATAGTAACTTTCTTATAGGGGTGAATGGCATCCAAAAACTTCAGCTATAGTTCTAGTCCCATGATGGGCATTAAAACCTGTGCCCACCCTCAAGTACTCCTGACAGCCACCACTCACCTGGGTGACAGGCACAGTACAGGAGTGTGAGCTATCGAAACAACCTGGTAAAGTCTCGCAAGGCCCAGCAAACTTGTTTACATTCCTCAGCACTAGAAAAGAAAAGAAAGGTAGGTTGGTCCCTGCCTGATAAGAAAAGTATAATACAATGAAAAGCAACCACAACTTTGAGGGACGCTAAGAACTGTCCCAGCTCTGCTCTTGACCCTACTTTTGATCTTTCTGTAACTCAGGGGTAAATATTAACTACTGTATGTGGGAATAACTAAGCTATGTGGCCCTTAAAGAGTGGGCTTTGGAGAAAAAATTGCTTAGGTTTAAATCTTGGTTTCATTGTCTTTGAGCAAGTTACCAATCTGCCTCAGTTTCCTCATCCATTATCTACCCCAAGATGTTCTGAGGATTAAATCAGTTCCTGTATGTAAAGTGCTTAGGATAACAGAACGGGAACAAAATAGCATTTGACAAATATAGGCTGCTACAACAATAAAACTTGCTTGTGGGACTTCCCTGGTAGTCCAGTGGAAGACTGCACTTCCACTGTAGGGGGACAAAGTTTCGATCCCTGATCAGGAAACTAAGATCCCATATGCTGTGCCGCCAAATAACAGTAACAATACTTGGTTAATGTCCTTGATAAATCTAAGAAGTCAGAACCCTCAAAGTGAAAAAGCAAGCATATTCATCTAAGGTGGATAATTTTAACTCTATGAACTGAGCTAACTTAGGTACCCTGGTTTCCTCATTCTTTTCCAAAAGCAGATTTTGTTTTAAAGCCCAGTTCAGCAAGTAACTCTCAATCAGTCTAGTTGAACAGGCTGCTCAAGATTTCCCGCTGTGGGAGGAGAAGGGAGAGGAGAGAGGAAAGGGTTAAGGCATGAAGAAAGGGAGGAGGAGGAAGCTGGTCTTGGTCTTCAGGCAAGCACAGAGGTGCCTAGGTGGTATGAATAGCCCAATATTAATTTGACCCTGTTTTTTTCAAAAGGCTTCCTTTGTCTTAAGCCTGTCACCAAAAAACAAGTTGATGCCAGCTGCATTCTTTTCTGCCAGTCTTCATAATAGTTTTTGGTAACTGAACATGAGGCTCAGCTAAACAAAGCACATTCAATTAATAATATGCTCACCCTTATGTGGCACTCTCTTTGGCGCTGAAAAATCAGGGACCACAGCCTATAGCCTAGGATTCAATGTCAGAAGAAAGCGCTCTCCTTCCTGTAATGGTTAAATGTCAGAGCGGGAATCACTAACTGTGATCCAGCATAAAAGAAGGTAACGAGAGCTATCACCTTAAGTGCCTGTATCTGGATTCCTCAGCTATTTATTATAGGGTCTGAAACATCACAAAGAACTTTGATTTAGATTTCAGGACTTGATTAAACAGAAACTTTCTTCTAGTCTCCCTCCATTCTAAAAATGTAAGGAAATTAAAGAAGATCTTCTAGTTTTATGGAAATTCTGCCATTTGCCCTGTGAATTTAACATGTTTCAATAAAACCATAACATTTCTCTATTTCCAAATCAACACTGACTCTAAGTAGGCAGCCTTGGTGAGTGAACCCCTATCATGCATGCTTCTGAAAGTCATGAAGGAGGAAGATATGTAACTCTAGAAAAGTCACTGTGTGGTGTGTTACTGATATTATAAGGGACTAAAACAACAGGAAAGAGATAAACTTAGGATAATGTTAGAGACTCAAAATCTTTTGTGATCCTAAAGCCTTACATGTTCTTCAATTCTACCCTTCTTCAGCAGGAGATCCTGGTTAACTATGGAAAAGAAATGACAACTCCATTCTTAGCCTCTTTCATGACACACGAAAAAGTACTGAAACCCAAATACAAGTACAGGAGAACTGTGGTGAGAAAGGGTGAAGTGAGGTATGGTTACAGTCTCTAGAATCAGCTCAGCTTCTGCCCCCAATCCTGTCAGCAACTGCTCTGCTGTCAAAAGTTTTAGTCAATGTTTAACTTAAGTGTCCTTGGTGATCAAGTCCAAAGAAATGGATTTAAAATAAATAAATACAATAAAAACTTACTTAAAAACTAAAACTATTTTCTGTTTTCTGCCTCAGTCCTCCTGGCATTTAATATTTTGGGATTGTTTTAATTTACACCTATTTATTTATATTCATTCATTCAAAATTGCCATTGTTTTTGTAGAATTTTCTGACTTCTAGTCCCACCATCCTAATCCTTATTTATTTACTTTTAAATAATCGAAGTATGCGGTGTAATTTATCCCTCCCTCAATCCTTTCCCCTTTGGTAATCCTAAGTTTGTTTTCTATATCTGTCTTGTCGTTGTTTCGTAAATATGTTCATTTGTGTCATATTTTAGATTCCACATGTAAGTTAGATCATAATGTTGTCTTTCTCTTTCTGACTTTCCTTTCTTTACTCAGTATGATCATCTCCAGCTCCTTCCATGTTGCTGCAAATGGCATTATTTCACTCCTTTTTATGGCTGAGTAGAACTTCATTGTGTATATACACCACGTCTTCATCCACTCATCCGTTGACAGACATTTAGAGGTTGCTTCCGTGACCTGGCTACTGTAAATAGTGTTACTATGAACACTGGGGTGCATGTTATCTTTTCAAATTATAGTTTTCTCCAGATACATGCCCAGGAGACTTTCACCGTACCTTTGAGTAATCTCATGGTCACTATTCCTCAAGCCCCATAATCCCAGTAGTGTGCTGAGAAACGTAGCTCTTTTCATCTGATGTGCATAATGGAAAGTGATCAAGCTCTAACTACTGACTTCATTCAGCAAGAAGACACCCCCATACCGGCCTATTCTAGTGTCAGGGCTTCGTATTCCTATCTTCTGACCTTGAGATCCTCATGCAAGTGACACTCACAGAGTAAGTACCAAGACAAGAGAAATGGGAAATGACGGCAAAATTTCTTCTGGACATGCTTAGTGGTATCTGGAAAGCAAGAATGATATTTTAGAATGAAAAACTCCAGTTTTCTTCAAGTTGGCCAACTAAAAATGCCAGGGAATTAATTACCAGTACATATGAGAAACAGGCTTGGACTTGCTGAAATGAAACTGAACCAGTTTACCCTCCCTGCTAGGATAGCAAACAAAGCAGCATGTTGAGGCAGGAGTAACAGGACCTTAAAACCAAAAGGGACACTGAGTCATGTGCGGAACAGAAGGTTCAGGGGCAATGCACACACGAGAGAAAGAGAATTACTAAGAGGAGGTGAGCAATTTCAAATCCTTTCTCTAGAGCCTCAATATTACCTCTTACTTCTGTTCATTTCCCACCATATGTCACAGCCTACTAAAGGAGGAGCTGTAAAACTTGCTTAGCAGTAAGAAATCAAGCAGGCCAGGTTGATAATGTATCTTATTTTCCTGTATTACAGGACAAAGATCACAGATATTTTTGTTTAAAGCAATGCATTATTTGGGTTCATTTTCCTAGCCTCAAGATTTTCCTTACATTATGGAATGTCCATGACTTTTATTTCAGACTTATGCTGTATTTCTATCCATCATGTATTAGCCTGGATAAGGAAATATGAACTTGGTAGAGACTTATTCCATGTGTGGGTGGCTGCCTTAGAGCTGAGGGAGACACGCTACAGCTAGTTTTGCAAGTACATAATGACATTCTGGCAGGCTCTTTTCCAAGGAGAAAATTAACATTCACTGATCACCTACTACGTGCCAGATCATCTCTAAATTTCTACTTGGTATTTTACCATAACCCTATGAGCTAGGTATCACTAACTCTATTTTACAGATAAAAAATTTCCTGCAAAGTAACAGTAAGTGGCAAGATTCAAACCAACAGCCTTGACTTTAAGCCCAGACCTCCTTTGAGGGTTCTCCCCATGCTCTCATTCGCCCCAATCTAGGGCCAATATGATCCTGTCCTTCTAAAGAGCAACACTGGATAAAACAGAGAAAAACAGAAGCAGAGAGAAACAACTCTTATACTTCTTTCCCCTGAGACACCTTGCAGGTAGAATACTACTTCAACTGGGAAGATTCATAGTTTTAAAAAAACAAAAAAAAAAAGAGTTTTTTAAGGTTATCCCCATTAGTATACGACTATCTACTAGAGAGGAGATCTCCTCCTTTGGCAAAATATGTCATGAAGGCAGTCACATGCTATTTTTGAGTCATGCATGTCACTTGATCTGTGGCCATAAGTCAGTTATTTCTGGGACATGAAGTTAGGCCACTTTGTAAACTACAAAAAAGTAATACTAAAAGATTAGGGATTTTAACATTAACAAAATTACTGGAGACTCTGGGGAATGAGAAAGTAAACTATTTTTGAGAGTAACAAGAAATCAATTCTCATAAAAAAAGATTAACATTTAGTTTTGTCTCCTTTTAAAAAACTAGGTCTGGTTTTAATTGTAAAAGTATATACACTATGCTCATGAAAAAAAAATAGCACAGGTTAGGAAAATCCTATGTACATAATTTACTACTTATTATTTGTAATAAAGTAGCCTGTGTGTGTGTGTGTGTGTGTATATATATATATAATAGAACAGCTTTTAAATGTACAAGTTGGTTCATTTACAACAGCATGAAAAAGAGTAAAATAAATTATAAAATGTGACTGAAAGAAATTAAAGACACCAATAAATGGAAAGACATCTTCTGTTCACAGACTAGAAAACCCAATACTGTTAAGGTGTCAGTGCTATAATGAAGTGATCAACAGATACGATGCAATCCCAGCCAAAACTCCCAATGACATTTTTTGTGGAAACAGAAAAGCCTATCCTAAACTTCGTATGAACACCGTTCCACCTGCTGCGCTGGCATTCATGGTGGCCAGGCAGGTCACCTCAGTAATGTGTCCAGTGCTTCTTTGGCCTTTACTGTCGACTTAGTACTATACATTTTCTGTTTTGAGTTTTGTAACTTTGTAGTATTTTAGATAATGTCGTGTTTGTACTACTTTGTTGTGTAGAGTAAAAGGATTATGTGGAATAAACCTAGGATTAGAGTCCAAAAAAGAAATCATATGAAATCTCAAGGGACTCCAAATAGCCAAAAACCTCTTGAAAACAAACAAACAAAGTTGAAGGTCTCAATTTCCCAATTTCAAAACTTATTACAAAGCTATAATAATCAAAACAGTATGGGACTGAAATAAAGACAACCACTGGGATAGAATAAAGAGTCCAGAAATAAATCCCTTACATATAAATGATTTTCAATAAGGGTACCAAGACCATTCAATGAAAAAAGGACAGTGCAGGGCAAACTGCAAAAGAATGAAGTCAGACCCTTAACATACATCACATACAGAAATTATCTCAAAATGAATCAAAGACCTAAGTGTAAATCCCAAAACTATAAAACTCTCAGAAGAAAATATTGGGGAAAAGCTTCATGACACTGTATTTGGTAATGATTTCTTGAATGTAACACCAAAAGCACAGGCAACAAAAATAAAAATAGATACGGAGAAACTAGAACCTGTGCACCATTGATGGGAATGCAAAATGGTATAGCTGCTATGGAAAACAGTATGGCAGTTATGCAAATTGCCATATGATTCAGCAATTCCACTTCTGGGTATCAACCCAGAAGAACTGAAAGTGGGGTCTTGAAGCAATATTTATACACTCATGTTTATAGCAGAATCATTCACAATAGCCAAGAGGCAGAATCAACCAAATGTCCATCCAAGGGTGAATGGATGAAGATACAACATATACATACAATGGAATGTTACTCAGCCTTTAAAAGGAAGGAAATTCTGATTCCCGCTACAATGCTGGATGAACCTTGAGGACATTATGCTAAGTCAATCACAAAAGGACAAAAACTATATGATTTCACTTTATGAGTAGTTAAACTTAGACAGTAGACCGATGATTATTAGGGGCTAGAGGAAGGAGGGAAAGGGGAGTTGTTAAATAAATATACTTTCAGTTTTGCAAAATAAAAAAAATTTGGGGTTAATTCCATAACTGTGTGAATGCAGCAATACTACTGAATAATACACTTAAAAATGGTTTAAAAAAAAGTTAAGATAGTAAATTTTGTTTGTATTTTATCAAAATTTTAAATCAAGAAAATCTTAAGTACAAACTGGGTTATACAATAGTTTTTTCCCCCTTTATATCTTATATATTTTTCTGTATCATCACATGTATTTTTTTCCTTCTTCTTTTCCACTATTACAAACCTTACTGCAATAACTCATTTTTGGACCTAAAATCATTACACAACTGTATGAATATAAGCCATTGCCTAAAATTTAGTCAAAATTCTAAAGACTAGACAGAAAAAGAAATATCAGAGCAAGGTTAACACACAGTTACAAAATCCAATTTAAGTTGCTGTTGTTAATACTATCAAGAACCATAAAAGTCACATAATTTTGAGTCAGTAATTATTTCTTAAGGAAAGCAGTCAAAAGAAGTTAAGGGCTAGACATTCAAAATTACTCATAATACTGAAAAAATGAAAATTAATAGAAGCACTGTAAGGAAATCAATATCTTACAGCTATAAAACTGTAATTAGGAAGACTATGTAGCTATATTTAAAATGTTTATTATGTTTACAGTAAGAAAAAAAACCAACCCAACAAACCCATACATGTATACTTAACATTTTAACTAGGCTGTAAGCAAGTGGCTCATGGGACTAATGTGTCCCAGAGAGAGGTTTCGTTTGGCCTGCATTAAATTAGAACTTGCTTATCTTCTAAATTAGGCATGGCAAAAACTTCCCAATCAGTCTGCATCACTCCGTATTATTTTACAACCACTGCTTCACCTAGTCAGACACCTGCATTCTTGACCCCTGAATATGGATAAGGGCTGGGAAGGACTTTAAAAAGATACAGATTTCCTGAAGGATAGTGAGCTGTTCAAGGCACTGTTGTTCTGCTGGAAGACATAATGCTTCCACTTACCTATTAGGATATGTTTGATACATATGAACAATAAAACAGGCATACATGGTGATATTTCCCCACAGATTGGTTTCCAACACCAATTTGTGCAATTCAAGCGTTAAGAAGACATAAAATTTTAATTTATAAAGGTATACACACAAAAATATTACTGGGTGTATTTGTAACTAAGATGATATAAGAAACAAAGACATTCTTTCTACACAGGCCAGCTGCTGTTTATCACTCACCTAGTGACTTGTTTGTGGAAATCTGTAAGTTGTTTGTGTGTCACTGTGACGGCTCCCCCTGTTGTCTCCTTTGGCAAACCTTTCAAAGAATTCTCTAACCATCGACAAAAAGTCTGTACAGAGAAGAAGGATAAGCATTTTAAAGGGAGGCAGGGCTTACTCAATTGAGACCCTACAGGTAATAACAAAAACCCACAAGTTTTCCTTAGTAGCATTAGCGTTCCAGACTTGGAAGTAAATAAAGGAGTTAACAGAAGTACTATTTTTGGCCTTCCAACCTACTGAGGGTTGGAACAGCCTATAAAGGCATGCCCAGGCTCCCTTCAAGGGGGCAGCAGACATCGTTTCAGGTGGAGCCCTTCTACCTTGGAAGTAAAGTCTCTTCTGGATGAAGTTATTATTCTGTTTCTATCATTAAACATGCAATATTTAAAAAATCAGACTGCTGCCAAAAATCTCTTGAGCTTGGAGATCAAGGGCAACCCAAAGCAAAAGTTCAGGTACTAGAAAGAGCAGGGTCAAAAAGTATAACAAGTAAACATTTAAAAAAGTGTATATACAAATATGAATCCAGAATCTTAAGGATTTTAAGGTCATTTCTCTCAGTAGAAGTCACATCCAGTCAGTTCCTTTGTGATAACTGCCTAGTCTTTAGGTTAAGAAAATTCTTTTTTGTTGCTCTTTTTGTTTTCTTTTTTGGCTCTAATTTTTCTTCATGTCTTTAAGTAGGATGTATGCTTTGGTTATAGTTTTTAGCTGAAAAGAACTTTTTCATACCTACATTTTTTACATTATGTATTTTTCTACTATGTTAATTTATGATCACAATGGGATTTCCAAGGGAGCACAGTGGAAAAGAATCTGCCTGCCAAAGCAGGAGACACAAGAGATGTAGGTTCGAGCTCTTGGGTCAGGAAAACCCCCTGGAGAAGGAAATGGCAACCCACTCCAGTATTCTTGCCTGGAGAATCCCATGGACACAGGCACCTGTGGACTACAGTCCATGGGGTCGCAAAGAGTCAGACACAGACTGAGTGACTAAGCACATGATCACCACAGACTAGACCAAAAGTAACATTCCACTAGAAATGCTTGGAAGCACCACCGAACTCTCCAAGTGTTGCCTCCAAGGAAGACAACACACCACTCAGACAGAAACAAGAAGAGGCAAACAGGGAGAACGAACTCTTAACTGACAACATTTTGGCATCCAAAATGACCCATAAGTTAACCATAGTATCCCCTGAAAATAAAAACAGTAAGAAACTAAATTGTATACTGTCAACTAATATAGGACAAAGGAGACGAGAATATCCAGTGTAGGAAAGACAGCCTTCTCAATAAACAGTGCTGGGATAGTTGAATATTTGCATGTAAAACAAAGAAACTAGACTCTTACCTTTCACCACTCACAAAAAGTAGCTCAAAACAGGTTAAAGACTAAACACAGACCTGAAATCATCAAACTCCTTGAAGAATACAAAGGCCTAAAGTACTGTGACATAGGTCTTTGTAATGATTTTTTGGCAACGACACCTAAAGCACAAGCAGCAAAATAAACACAGGAAACTACATCAAACTTAAAAGCTTCTGCACAGAAACCATCAACAAAGTAAAAAGAAAACCTAAGGAAAGGGAAAAAACATATATTTGTAAGCCGTATACCTGGTAAAGACGTTAGTATCTAAAATACATAGAGAACCAACCCACGGAAGTCTAGCAAAAAAACAAATAACCCAGTTAAAAAATGGGCAAAGGACCTCAACAAACGTTTCTTGAAAGAAGATACATGAAAGGCCAACAGATACATAAAAAATGCTCAGTGTCACCAATCATAATGGGAATGCAAATTAAAACTATAAAGACGTATCATCTTAAGGCCTGTTAGAAAGGTCATGATCAGAAAGATAAGAGATAATAAAGGCTTACAAATCCAACATTTTTTGTAAAGTTAAATGTATATAATAAGGTTTTTGTTACCTGGAAACCAAGTATACTTATTAAAAAGTAAGAGTACAGAAATTTTATTTCTATTATCAATGATGTTTGGAATAAACTTGTCACTCCGCAAGGGCTCAAACAGTATTTTTTAGAAAAACAAAAATACTGCTGTATTAGATTCTTACAGTGACACAGACATATTCTCTAGAATCCTTCTACTGGCTCCTTCATTTAACAATTAAACACAGCAATGCAAGACATACCACCAAGAGCATACAGTACGACTAGTTTCACAGTCAGAGCCAGCCTCTCAAGAAGCTGTCCAGGACTGAAAGTGGGTTCCTTATGCAAACAATCTTACCGGTCTGTCAACCTGCATGATCTCCCAGAGCACTTCGGCCACATCCGGTAGGGTATATGGGGGGAGGCAGAAGCAGCACGTGTGAAGCAGCTGGCTTACAAGCTGCTGTCCAAGCTGGTTCATCACCTGTCCGATTAGTTCTTTCCGTAATTCAAAGTCTTCTTCATGCTGTAAGAAAACAGGAACAACAGGAAAGTGCTAATTTCAACTTTCTGAAGGGCAAGTACTCTTTCCCCTTTAGTAATTTTCTTTCTCAGAAAAGAAAGTACATATAATAGCTGGACTCACAAGGTGCACTGTCTGTCACAAGGAAGAAAACATTAAGAATTTAGTTTCAAGGAAACGGGTAAGGGCTTCAGTTGAGATTAACCTTAACCCTTAGGTTTTTCATGAATAGAACACAGAGGAGAAACAATGGTTAGAGATTAAGAGTAGCGATCCTTTTAACCTTTTATTCTGGTAAAAGATAAACTATTCCTATTTCCTTTTTTAAAAAGCAACTGAAAAAAGAAGACTTCTATCAAATATCTAACCTTCTCTATCAAAAAAATCCTACTTAGGAACTTCCCTGGGGATCCAGGGTTAAGATCCTGCACTTTCATTGCTGGGGGTTGGGTTTGATCCTTGGTCAAGGAACTAAGATCCCACATGCTGTGGGTGGCCACAAAAATAATAAATTTAAAAAAAGATCTTACTTATTTTCTTCCTTTTAGTCTTTGAATATACGTATTTCTAATATGTTGAAAAAAAACCTTTTAAAGTGCCTTTCACTTCTAGCTATTTACCTTCATTCCCTCTCTTTTTTTACTGTCAAAACTCTTCAATTAGTCTATCACATACTTCTTCACTGTTCTCCCTTACTTTCAACTCTACTCCACATCTAGTCAAATCTACATTTGAAAATTCTGTGAACCACTTTACCTCCAGCCAAAAAGGTCTCTGAAGTATCTACTAACAAACTTAGTCCTTTCTGATTATGATTTATATACCCATTTAGATTTTCCTCCAATCCATCCAAATGGCTCCACTGTGGTCCCTCCTAGTCCAGAAAGTCATCCCAACCTACTTCTTTCCAAAGAGTTTTCCCTCCTCTGATCTCAAAGCAATCACAACTTTTATCACTTATCTGACAATCAAATATTGCCTTGCTGCTGTTGTTTAGTTCTTTACAACTCTATTTCTCTCTTCAATTAGACACCAAATGGCTTGGAAGCAGAGACAGTTTAGACTAGTTGATACAGCTTACAACACGTAGTATAGGTTGTCTTAAATCTACTAGTTGACATTTTGGTTAGTGAATGATCCACTATAGAATATACCTACCAACACAGATCAAATGAGATGTTTCTTTTTCCTTAAGGAATGATATATGAGGTGATAATGAGCTACAAGTAGAAAAACTATTTAATACCTTGTTTATACTTACATCATTGGCTACCCCTGTATGGATGAGGTCTCGTAGGAACCTCATGACACTACAATTGGCATCCCGGTGGTCCAGGGTAGTAGAGGCAATGGCCCACTGTAAGATAGGGATGACAACTTGGCTTCTCAGCAAGGTAACAGGGCTACGCTGAATAAACCTGGTATGGAAAGATAGGCAAGGTAAAAATTACAAAATTAGGCCATAAAAATGTAGCCAGGGTAAAAGGCAAAACTATGGAGATAGTAAAAAGATCAATGGTTGTTAGGGATTGAGAGAGTGGAGGGTAGGAACATGAATAGGTAAAACATAGGGGATACTGACGGTACTAAAACTATTCTCTATGATGCTGCAATGGTGGATATATGTCATACATTTGTCCAAACCCATAGAAAGACCTTGGCTTCCCTGGTGGCTCAATGGTAGAGAACTGGCCTGCAATGTAGGAGACACAGATTTGACCCCTGGGTTGGAAAGACCCCTGGAGAAGGGAATGGCAACCCACTCCAATATTCTTGCCTGGAAAATCCCATGGACAGAGGAGCCTGGTGGGCTATGGTCCATGGGGTCGCAAAGAGTCAGACATGACTTAGCGACTAAACAACAGGAAGACCACCACCAAGACAGAATCCTAATGTAAAGTAAGTACTTTAAAAATGATGTGTCAATGGAAGTTCATTAATTTTAATAAATGGGCCACTCTGGTGGGGGATGCTGATAGCAAGGTAGGCTGTGAAGGAAGGAGGGGGGAAGCTAAGGGTATATGGGAACTCTATACAATTTTCTCAGATTCTCTAATGTTCATAGAAAATCTCCAGGAAAAAGTAAAATAACATTTCAAATTTATTTTACCAGGCAATCATTTGTGCAAAGAGAATCTCGAGATTAACTTTTCAAGAAACACACAAGGAAAACAGGTTGACGGCCCACCCAACAGTTTTCTCATACTAACTCAATAAATAAATAAATAAATAAATAAATAAATAAATAAGGGTTTTCTAACTTGTCCAAAAATGAACCAAAAAAAGTGTTCATTACCAACTGATTTGGATCAAATTCCTGAGCTAGGGACTAAGAATGAATACAAATGTCAGTGTTACTAGTAAAAGGAATTTAAGCAACAAATAGGGTGGTAGGCTAACAGCAGAGATGGGAAGTACAGTATCAGATAATTTTTGAAGTACCTTAAAAGTCTAAAAAATTTTTATTCTGAGATATGATTATATTTTAAGGATGCTACGCTTCTCAAGAAAAAGTTAAAGTCAAGCATGATATCACAGTAGCATAAAACATTAAAACCACACAGGATTCTAGAGACTGTCTAGTCAAATGTTCTTGCAAAACTCATTTTTATTGTCTTGGGTGTGTTCCCTCCTTTATGAAAGGAGCTCAGTTATTTCCCCTTGTGCTTATCCAACTCTTCTTCATTTATGCCAATACTCTGGTTCATGATTTAACTTTGGATTATGAATAATTACTCTACCTACTTCTCTTACCTCATTTTACAGAGAAGGAAACAGGTAAGTGTTAGGTGACAAGACCAAGCAATGATGAGGATGACTGATAAAATAAAAGGTTGCTTTTCAGAAGGACTGACCTCGTGGCTAGCCTGAATAGGTCATCCACTGTGTCAGGGTGATTCTGGAGTCCATTCTGCTGTTCTAAGAGCTGAAAGGTGGGGATGCACAGTGCCTAAAACAGAAATGATTTTAAAACAAATGATTGTAAATAAATGCCATGGGATTCAGACTTGCTAAATATCACAACATACACAGAGAACAAAGGTAAAAGCACAGATAAGAAAAAGACTGTGATGAGATTCAGATCAAGAAAGGGAAGACAAAAATCCTTCTCAGTTGACATAAAAAGTATTCACATATGAGGTCTACATTTCAGAAAGGGTTTAGGGTACAGACTTTTGTTGATGAAATTGGATAGATGTCATCTCAAAGTTTTAGAAGTGTCTGGAAGTGACAACTGTGCTTATGTACTAGATATGATCTGGTCAACTAAGGGAGTAGCTGACATTTTAATAATACTAATTATGAAATGGCAATTTTAAAGGGAAATACATCTTGGGAAAAGGAGCACCATGATTTAACTCCCTAATATATTTTCCCCTCTGACTAGGAGAGGGCAAAAGCAGTATATGGGAAGCCTTTTCCAATGCCTGCTATTTACCCTAAGGTGAGACCATCCCTGCTAAGTAAACTAGTTCACTGGCTGTTCAGGCAAGAAATTAAAAATATAATCATGCTTGAGCTAAGAGATCCTTTATTTTAAATCCACCTGCCCACCTTCCCAAAAAATCCTATCTCTGGAGAACATAAATTAGATAGCAATAACTGTAATGACTAGCACATTGGTGTAGTCAATCTCTCTCTCATTCTTCCAAGCAGGCCTGTCCACAGAGTAACTAGGAAGATCTACTTCCATATTAGGAAATCATTATGCTTGGGAAGCAAACCTGAAGAAGGAACAGAATTAAAGACATGGTGAAGAACACACTGCTAGGCCTTCAGACCCTCCAAGAGAACACACCTGGAGCATGTCTAGTAGTCCCTGCCGACAGCCCTCTTCCATGCCATATTCATCCACAAGGATACTACCAAGGTACAGGAAACAGGAATGCTGATGTACCTGGTAAACATTTACCATCTGCCAAGAGAAAAACCAATTAAGTCAATTATTCATCTGTCAAAGAGTATCAGCTTAGGCAGCTGTCTGAGGGAAGAAATTCTGAGATAGATTGGTCTCTTCTCTTTAAGACAATGTAATAAAGCTTGTTGACAACATTTTCTAAAATATAGGGCTGAATAATTGTCAAGTACTCTATTTAGAGTTCGTTCAGGCCTTTGACCTTTCACCTTTTCAAAACAATGCTGTAGGAGAGTTGTATAATACTACAGACTGGAACTATTCATAAGTTATTATCCGAGGCTTCTGTTATATTTGCAATGCCCTAATAAAGTATACCTAAACTTTCTAACCAACAGGTTGCTCTTATATTCATTAAAGATGATTCTTTAAAAAAAAAAAAAACAATCACAGTAGGAACAAAGCATCAAATGCCCCTCATTTTAGAGGAGAAGGAAGGCATTGTTTAAATTGGTTTATAAACTCTTATTTAATCTTTTGGGTAATGAACAGTGTTTCTAATTAAGATTATCTAGACTTCTGGAGAATAAAAATTTTAATACAATATAAGCATTTAAATTATTTGTTTAGAATTTTTACCCTACTATCCTCCAAAAATTAGGCCACCATACATTATCTATTCAAAACGCCACCACATGGGAATTCCCTGGTCATCCAGTGGTTAGGACTCAGTGCATTCATTGTTGGGGCCTGGAGTCCAATACCTGGTTGGGGAACTAAGATCCTGCAAGTCAAGAAGTGCGGCAAAAAAAAGCCATCATAACACACATATTTTGATCTTATTACATAAATTCAATTCTTTGATCTTGGTGGGGTGGAAGGGTCCAGTAACTGGCTCTTATCAGCATACGGCATGAAAAGAACACAAGATGGAAGCTATGAATCTGTTCAGTGTTGTATACTCAAAACTGTATGCTGTTCTTACTGAATAAGCTACAGGCTGGGCCAGACATCAAAGGGTTTTAGGCTCTACTGGCTTTATAATCTTCTGATCACTTAACTTTGCCACTGAAGCACAAAAATGGCCAATAAACAATACTTAAATGATTAAGCATGACTATCAGTAAAACTCTATTTACAAAAACAAGGGGCAAGCCCACTGGCTGGAGTTTAGTGACCTCGAATTTGTAGGTTTTTTGTCACATGTACAGACTTTTGAACATACTTTCTATATAATATGCTACCCTATGCTACTGGAATAAAAGAGTAATATAAAAGTCATGACTGAAAGTGTTAGTCACTCAGTCCTATTTGCCTGTGACCCCATAGACTGTAGCCTGCCAGGATCCTCAGTCCATGGGATTCTCCAGGCAAGAATACTGGAGTGGGTAGCCCCTCCCTCCTCCAGGGGAACTTTCCAACTCAGGGATTGAACCCAGGTCTCTGACACTGCAAGTAGATTCTTTACCATCTGAACCACCAGGGAAGCCCAGAAGTCATGGGCATATTCTCCAAGAGCAAAGGGGAATTAAACCACATTGTATAGGACCCATAATGTATTGCACTGAAGAAGACACTTGACCAGAACTGAACAGTCTAAATGTAACACATACTGTTGTACTCAGGGTATAGTAAACGCAGAAAAATCACTAAAAAAATTCTGTTAACATATTTACCTTTACAAACTTCAATCAAATCTATAATTTAAGGAAGTGTGATCATATAAGTGTCAACTGACACAGCAACAGGATGACCCTGGTTCAGGATAAGAGCTTCCTTAAGAGTGAGGCAGAACTTAAGAACTTGAGGGGCACTCACTGTCAGGGTCGGTCCAATAGATGCCCTGCCCAGTTGGAGAAGGCCACTTCAGGTTGAGTGGGTGAGGTCTAGCCTGAAGCCCTGTAGTAGCTTTCCACACAGATGAGTGTAAAATTTGAGAAGGTACTGCTCAGAGTCCTGCAAATGCAAGATTGGCACTTTGCCTTGCCTCCATCAATTCTAGGTCATGGCAGCTCACTTGCCTACATCTAGTTCTGGCCCTGCTGTTAGGTTAACCCAAACATAAATTACTTAGTGAATTAAGTCCCTAGTCATAGGCGTCTCAAAAGAATATTCTAGATGATATGATCTCAGAGAGCCATGTACAAGAGCCACACCAGCATAATTACATACCAATCATGCTGATTGAAAGAGTCAAATTTATTTCCTGACAAATAAGACACTTAGATGAACAACTAACTATGGTGAAGAAAAAAGAAACTCTTTAGGCCAGAAATAGCAAAGCTAGACTTGCCACATTTTCAGAAAGGAAATTAATATAAAATGCTTAATACATAAGAGCTGATTCATTAAAATCATTCCCATTTATGAATTTTACACTAAGATGTGCTGCTATTTAGACTATCACTACACAGAACAGATTACAGGCTATTTGCCATAAAAATAACACACCTACCACAGGCACTACTTATCTTTCAAATATTTTTTAGTTTGCATTTAAGAAATATTGAAGTGTTTCATTTCATTAGCAAGAGCTTTTGTTCTAAAGCCTCCTATTTCAAAATTCTGTGTCCTTTACATTTTCCATCTTTCAGGGAACTCACCTGTGTGACTAGTGGCTGCAGCAGGGCTGCGGATCCTTTGCCTACACAGCGAACAGCAAAACGGAGGCACCTGCAACAACGCTCTACAATCCGATTATCAGCCCGGTGCTTATTTAGAGTCTCAGATAAAATTGGCCATATCTGAGTCAAAAGTGAAAAGAGCACAAGGAAGAAAATAATGAACAACTAAGTGCTGAGAAAAATGCTCCCAAGTTGGTAACAACTGATTTGACTTTTAAATAATTTGGGGAAATCTTTCTTTACAGGAACACACATGGCCTGATTCTGGTCAGTGGGTGTGTGTATATGTGCTGGGGTTCAATTCACTATCCATCAATAAAAACAACCATGTCTTAAGGGAAACACAGTAATTCTTTACAACAGAAGAGAAGCATGACTAATTTTACTAAAAAGACAAAGATCTCTGTTTTCCTAAACTCTGAACTTCTGATTTAGGATGGAAGAAGTAGAACAAGTTAAAGGAAGAGATATCTGATACCAATGAACACTCAAGGATAACTGATGTTTCTCCCCTTAAGTCTGAAAAGCACTTCTCAAAACATGCCCTCTAATCCGCATGTTGCCCTGAGTTTTTACAAAGGAAGTATTGTTAAAGAGGAAGCTATGATGGTTAATCAGCTTTGTCAAAAACATTCTGTGAGTACTGACCAGGCCTCTAAACAACTCCAGGATTCACACAGTTAAATCTCTTACTTTGGCCTTTCACGGTGTTTTCTTACCAAATCTAAAATAAAAAATGTTTAGTTGGATAGTTCCAATCATCTTTTCACTGATACTGAATCTTCCTACAAACAAACTGAATCTTCCTATGAACCTAGAAGACAGTACCTTCTCACTTTAGTTACCTAGGGTCTTATAAAGAAAAAGGAAGAAAGCCTTATTCCACAGGCATTGATTAGCACTTACTTCCTGTATGACTTTTTGGCACGGATGAGTCTGTCCATTTTCTACAACGGGATTGGTGTGTCTGGGGAAAGACAATGATCCAAATTAGTGAAAGAAGAGCAATTTCATCAAGGACACAGAGCTCTAATCCCTGTTACTTAGTATCATTCTCACCAATTAAAGAAAACCAGACAGTCAACTCTGGGTACATGGGCTGCAGGTATGGGGCACTACAACTACCCTTTTCATTTTTTTTTCTTTTATAAACCTGAATATGTAGTTTTTTCCCAAATTAATAAATATATTCAAGTTGTCTGAATCCACTACAAAAACTCAAGTACTGCTTCATTCCCAGCACTTAAAAGGTAAAAGCTTTTGAAACTCTGGTCTACCAAAGACGTTTCCCACAGTTCTAGTCTAAACTCAATGATACACAATGTGGGCCCACCCACAATACAATGAATTCACCTATCTATCTAGTTCTAGAATCCACTAACTTGAAGGAAAGCAGGAAAAAACAAAAACTATGATTAACTACCAATCTCTTTAAAGGAAAACAATTCTTTAATTTTAAAAAGCTCAACAGCAACTCAATAAAAATATGCTGTCGTAGTTGTTTAGTTGCTCAGTCGTGTCCAACTCTCCTGCGACCCCATGGACTGCGTGCCTCTTGGATCTTCCATCCATGGGATTGCCCAGGCAAGAATACTGGAGAAAGGAGCCATTCCCTTCTTGATTGAATCCAAGTCTCCTACACTGCAGGTGGATTCTTCACTGGTGAGCCACCAGGGAAGCCCACATAAAAAAATATAATTTTTCTTTACATTAAGGCATTTCACCTTTTGCAGATTTTCTTTCATTTATTGTGGAATAAGACTGTTAATACGCTCTCAGAATGGTATGCAACAGGGGCTCCCCTAATTATACAAGAAAAGCATTATACCAACTCAGAAAAAGATACTTGTAGGCAAGAACAAGCTAAAACAACACCTCAGTTTCAACTTCTTCCACACAGGTTTTTACACAAATATTAATTGATATTTCAGATATAGCTATAGGACACATAAGTTATATTATGCAACTAAGAAAGATCACTCTCTGAATACCGTTGCTCTAATGCTTTTCTCTTTTTCTCTTTTTAAAAATATAATTATTAGGCTCCTCTTAACATCAAAGAAGGTTTAATTTCACCTGGTCACAGAAGAGACTTCATTATTTGTTTGCCCCCATACAGTATTACATAGCAATGATTATGAAAGTATGGTCTTTGGAATACAATGCAATAGCACCTAGGAACTTATTAGAAATGCAAATTCTTGGGTCCTATCAAGATCCAATCCATCAGACACTCTGGGAACGGGACCCAGCAATCTGCTGCTTTGGGAACTGAAGCACCACAGGTGATTCTGATGCACGTTGAAGTTTGAGAGGGCCTGCCCTGGTGGCTCAGACGGTAAAGAATCTGCCTGCAGTGTGGGAGATCCAGGTTTCATTCCTGGGTAGGGAAGATCCCCTGGAGAAGGGAATGGCTCCTCACTCCAGTATTCTTGCCTGGAGCATTTCATGGACAGAGGAGCCTGGTGGGCTACAGTCTGTGGGGTCACAAAAGAGTCGGACCAACACTTCCACTTTTCAAAGTTTGAGCATCACTGACTCAGAGACCAAAAGAATTAATTACATTTTAAAGTCTTTTGACAAAAGTTTACCAAAAATAAATTCTTAGAATTTGCCTTTGCAGTTTGTAATAGGAGTAAATTAGTCTTCTGACAGACGCAGTTTATAGGAAGTACTCAGAAGCTGAGAAAAAAAACTTTCTTACTTCTATAAAGTAGTCTCACTAGAGATTTTAACCCAGGGCAGGAACCTGGCATTTCCCTTCTTACCTAAATATGACTGCAAGGCGATCTAAGAATACAGTGGGATCTGAGGATATGCCGTTGCTGGGCTCCTGAGACAACAGCTGAAGAGACAGAAAGATATTAACACCCAGTCATTAAACATACAAACCTATAGCAAACATGGCAACATATGCCTCTGTCCCAATCTCTATTTCCTTAATCAGATTCCTGATAGTTACTCAAAATGGTAAAAACTTTTAAGTTCATATTAGCAAACTATTTTCCTCCATCTTACTGCATTCTGGCCAAGACTGCATATTAACTTTTACTGTATGATCACTGTACAGTGGAAAACAGTGCAAAAGAGACACAGATGTACAGAACAGTCTTTTGGACTCTGTGGGAGAGGGCGAGGGTGGGATGATTTGGGAGAATGGCACTGAAACATGTATGTTGTCATATATGAAATGAATCGCCAGTCCAGGTTTGATGCATGATACAGGATTGCTCGGGGCTGGTGCACTGAGACGACCCAGAGGGATGGGATGGGGAGGGAGGTGGGAGGAGGGTTCAGGATGGGGAACACATGTACACCTGTGGTGGATTCATGTTGATGTATGGCAAAACCAATACAATATTGTAATTAGCCTCCAATTTAAATAAATTTATATTAAAAAAAGGAAAACAGTATCATTTAATTTTTTCCCATTTACTTTTATAATGATTAGGATATTATAGACATTCTTATTATAGTATAGATTATATGTATTATACTATATAATACATATTTATACAATAATTTTATAATATAAAGCTTCAAAATTATTATATCTTTTTAAGAGGTAAGGCAAGTTGCTTCCTCTTCTTTCATAAAATTTCTTAGACACTTCTACCAGTATATCATTAGAGATAAACTTTAGAGTCATTTCATCAAGTTCTCCTAAAACTACCATTGGTATGCTCACTGCTATTGCACCATAAATGTAATTTGAGAAGAGCTGACATGTCCGCAACAGTCTTCAAGGAAACATGGTAGGTTATGGTTTCGGAAGTTAACTTGAATGGTGTTGTCTCCACTGTATCTTTTAAATGGTATTTCTGATACAATGGAAATCTATTGATTTGGGAACACTTATTTCATATATGTAGCTACTTTGATAAATTTATTAATTTTAATAACATCTCAGTTCATTCTCTTGACTTTTCTAGGTAGTTAAAAGACCACCTGCAAATAAAACAATTTTCTCTTTTCCTTTCTATCATATAAACACACTATATTTGTTTCACCTCTTAATTAGACTCACCTTTTTCAATGCCAAAACTTGAACAGAACATAGTTCACTAAGACATTCAGTGATCTTATCCAAAGGTAATCTGGCTAGGACAAGTGCTGTCCCTGAAAGACAAAGGATGACACAAATGAAGAAAATAAAAGCCAAACTGAAGTAATTCATTGGTCTACATTATATGGCTTACAAAAGCTAACTGGTTCTATTCTTTTAAAAAGATCAGCACTTTTTAAAAAATTATAATATTTTGTTATTTATGGTTGGGCTTAGGAAGATCATACAGACTTTCACATTGACATTCACAACTGAAGTGAAGTGAAGTGAAGTGAAATCGCTCAGTCGTGTCTGACTCTTTGCAACCCCGTGGACCGTAGCCTGCACCAGGCTCCTCCGTCCATAGGATTTTCTAGGCAAGAGTACTGGAGTGGGTTGCCATTTCCTTCTCCAGGGAATCTTACCGACCCAGGAATCGAACCCAGGTCTCCCACATTGATAGACAGACGCTTTACCGTCTGAGCCACCAGGGGACCTACTTAAATTATTTCTCCTCAGTAGCCAACTGGTTTAAAGATGTTAAAATATGTCTCTCCACTTCCAATCCTTCAAAGACTAAAAATCTCCTTCACAAGGCCAATGCCAAAGCTAGTTTATATAGCATAGTACAATGGTTCTCAAACTTTCCAGAGGTCAAGGAGTGCCTTTATTTTTGATAAGTACTATTGGCAATTCTTATCATCAGAGAAGTCTGAGAAATAGGGACATTATTATTATTATTATTACTGGAAGAATGAGTTGAAGTTAGAGATTAACTCTAGTTCTCCCATAACAGACCCTATGAGCTGGGTAAGACATTCTCTCAGACCATCAGTTTCTTTACCTGTAAAAATGAGCGCTTCGAACAGAACAGTAATAGTTAAGTTTGTCTTTATTTCACTTTTAAATAGTTGCAAAAATCTCCCCTTTCTCCTTTTCCCAAATAAAATCTTAACTTGGAACTCCAATAAAACAGATTAAAAAAGAAACAGAGGTAAGTTAAAGTGGGGACAGAAGGCCCAGATCCTTCCTATCCAGCTTCCCTTGTGTCACAATTCCTATCAAATGCTGAAGTATCTCCCCAACATCCAAAGGATTACACATTATGCTATATCCTTTGACTATTATTTTTTCATCTCTTAAAATTTTACTCAACGGAACAGTAATCATTTCAAACCTTCAAATTTGAATAAAATATTCAATGATTTTTCTTAATAGTCTATAATCATGGATGAATTAGATTTTTTACTTAAAATTAGAGGGGGTAAAAATCTAACAAACACAATTTTTCCTTTTAATTTATCCCTACAGAAAAGAATGTTACTAAAAAGGTTTCCCCATCTAGAAGATACCACCAGTATTAACTGGGATACCACATTTTATTACATTAGCTGTCATGCTATCATCAAGGTTAAATTTCACTAGAAAATGACAAGATGGCAGCAATACCCACAGTTAGTAGTGAAGAAAATATATGACCTGATTTAATGCCTCATTATCTATGCCTCTGAAGAGAAACAACAAAAACCCATGCTTAAAAAAGAAAGTCTGTCTTAAAAATGCATAGTTACATTGGCTGGTAGGGAACCTGATCACAGAAGTGAGAAAGAACAGTCATCCAATCCAGACAAGGCTATCTGCCATTCACAGAAACTTAGAAGATTCTGCAAAGGTCCCATCACCCAATCTTTTATTTGATCCAGCTGTAAGAACTTTACTACCTGACAGGACACAACAATCTGTTTGCAGAAAGCATGGTTAGGAAGCATTTTCTTTCTAAACGCCAGTAAACTGTCAATAATCAATTACTCATAAAATAAACCTGCTCCCTCTTTTATAAAATAATCCTTCATATATTAAAAAATAGCCATTCGTCTAAGTCTTTTCCCCAAGTGTTAATATCTCTGATTCTTCTCTTATTTTGAGTTTCATCACTACCCTGGCTTTTGCCTCTCGACCATTCAGTGTAAACTAATTAGTAATGGTTAAAGACCAAAAGTGTCCAGAACCCTTGGCTTTGAGTTACAGGACTGATCTAGGCAGACTACCTTTAAAATTCCACCTATCTCTTTGGTATAGCAATGCTTATTTTGTCTCCCTTTTTATTCTTTCCTCCAACTCAAAAAGGAACTATGATTTAGTTCCAATATGTTAACTCCACTCAAAATCTAGGATCGTAAGTTCTATAAGCACTTTGAATTAGTTATATAGCCTTAAAATATTCTAAGAATGTGTGCACACATAATCACACATCCTTTCCTCCCAGAGTGACCTTCCTCATCATTGAGTAAATTGCAACTAAAAAGGGGGGTACAACTTGACACAAGATAATCCCCAGAAGTGGCTTAGAGACTTTTCTTTCTTAATATCTTAACTAAATACCTTTTAGCAAGCCCACAGCAGCTTCTGGAGATAACATGAAGGAATCAAGGGAACGGGCAATCTCCAGGAGTCCGTTAAAGTGCTGAGCCATGTGGTCTCGGCAAACAGAGCAAATGTTATGAATTGCTTTCGCTGCAGCAGAAGCCAGAGGCTTTTCACACAGGCCTTTCATCAAATAGCCCAACACAGGGTCTAAGGAGAAAAGTCATACATAAAGATTACATATTTGAAACTTAAGGAAAACTTCTAGGCTGTTAGAACAGAGATTTATATTCTCCTTTAAAGCAAAAGAACCATTTTAAAAAAATGAAGTATGTTTAAACCCCAAGGTATTTACATATAAAAATGGAGCTGATCTCAGTGACAGACAGTGTCAGAGGGCTCCGACGCCTATTTATCTTGCATTACTTACCTTGTGGACATGAACTGCTCTACTTATTGCTAGGGCTTCACAAAGCACGGTTTGAAAACCACTGACTCAGTTTGAAACACTGGTGGATATAACCATCCAAGTATTAAGAATACAGTTAAAGTAAGAAAGAAGATAAAACTCAGAAAGTACCACAATACTCATAGATTAATCATTACTTGTAAAAAAAAATCACGACATTAATCAGGACAATGACAAGTTACCAAAAGGTGACACTTTTATACTTACTTCTTTATAATTATAAAAACCACAGCAGCAGATCCTTAGCACTTTGAGAAGAATTAATTCATTATGTCTTTAGTTCAGTTCAGTGGCTCAGTCATGTGCAACTCTCTGTGACCCCATGAACTGCAGCACGCCAGGCCTCCCTGTCTATCACCAACTCCCAGAATCTACTCAAACTCACGTCCATCGAGTCGGTGATACCATCCAGCAATCTCATCCTCTGTCGTCCCCTTCTCCTCCTGCCCCCAATCCCTCCCAGCATCAGAGTCTTTACCAATGAGTCAACTCTTCACATGCGGTGGCCAAAGTACTGGAGTTTCAGCTTTAGCATCATTCCTTCCAAAGAACACCCAGGACTGATTTCCTTTAGAATGGACTGGTTGGGTCTCCTTGCAGTCCAAGGGACTCTCAAGAGTCTTCTCCAACACCACAGTTCAAAAGCATCAATTCTTCGGTGCTCAGCTTTCTTCACAGTCCAACTCTCACATCCATACATGACTACTGGAAAAACCATAGCCTTGACTAGATGGACCTTTGTTGGCAAAGTAATGTCTCTGCTTTTCAATATGCTATCTAGGTTGGTCATAACTTTCCTTCCAAGGAGTAAGCATCTTTTAATTTCATGGCTGAAATCACCATCTGCAGTGATTTTGGAGCCCAAAAAAATAAAGTCTGACACTGTTTCCACTGTTTCCCCATCTATTTCCCATGAACTGATGAACATGAACCAGATGCCATGATCTTCATTTTCTGAATGTTGAGCTTTAAGCAAACTTTTTCACTCTCCTCTTCCACTTTCATCAAGAGGCTTTTTAGTTCCTCTTCACTTTCTGCCATAAGGGTGGTGTCATCTGCATATCTGAGGTTATTGATATTTCTCCCGGCAATCTCGATTCCAGCTTGTGCTTCTGCCAGTCCAGCATTTCTCATGATGTACTCTGCATAGAAGTTAAATAAGCAGGGTGACAATATACAGCCTTGACGTCCTCCTTTTCCTATTTGGAACCAGTCTGTTGTTCCATGTCCAGTTCTAACTGTTGCTTCCTGACCTGCATATAGGTTTCTCAAGAGGCAAGTCAGGTGGTCTGGTATTCCCATCTCTTTCAGAATTTTCCACAGTTTATTGTGATCCACAGTCAAAGGTTTTGGCATAGTCAATAAAGCAGAGTTTTTCTGGGACTCTCTTCCTTTTTCCATGATCCAGCGGATGCTGGCAATTTGATCTCTGGTTCCTCTGCCTTTTCTAAAACCAGCTTGAACATCTGGAAGTTCACGGTTCACGTATTGCTAAAGCCTGGCTTGCAGAATTTTGAGCATTACTTTACTAGCATGTGAGATGAGTGCAATTGTGCAGTACTTTGAGCATTCTTTGGCATTGCCTTTCTTTGGGATTGGAATGAAAACTGACCTTTTCCAGTCCTGTGGCCACTGCTGAGTTTTCCAAATTTGCTGGCATATTGAGTGCAGCATTTTCACAGCCAGGATTTATCTATCTTCCAGGATTTGAAATAGCTCAACTGGAATTCCATCACCTCCACTAGCTTTGTTCATAGTGATGCTTTCTAAGGCCCACTTGACTTCACATTCCAGGATGTCTGGCTCTAGGTGAGTGATCACACCATCGTGATTATCTTGGTCATGAAGATTTTTTTTGTACAGTTCTTCTGTGTATTCTTGCCGCCTCTTCTTAATATATTCTGCTTCCGTTAGATCCATACCATTTCTGTCCTTTATCGAGCCCATCTTTGCATGAAATGTTCCCTTGGTATCTCTAATCTTCTTGAAGAGATCTCTAGTCTTTCCCATTCTGTTGTTTTCCTCTATTTCTTTGCACTGATCGCTGAGGAAGGCTTTCTTATCTCTCCTTGCTATTCTATGGAACTCTGCATTCAGATGCTTATATCTTTCCTTTTCTCCTTTGCCTTTTGCTTCTCTTCTTTTCACAGCTATTTGTAAGGCCTCCCCAGACAGCCATTTTGCTTTTTTGCATTTCTTTTCCATGGGGATGGTCTTGATCCCTGTCTCCTGTACAATGTCACGAACCTCCGTCCATAGTTCATCAGGCACTCTGTCTATCAGATCTAGTCCCTTAAATCTATTTCTCACTTCCACTGTGTAGTCATAAGGGATTTGATTTAGGTCATACCTGAATGGTCTAGTGGTTTTCCCTATGTTCTCCAATTTAAGTCTGAATTTGGCAATAAGGAGTTCATGATCTGAGCCACAGTCAGCTCCCGGTCTTGTTTTTGCTGATTGTAGAGGTTCCCCATCTTTGACTGCAAAGAATATAATCAATCTGATTTCGGTGTTGACCATCTGATGATGTCCATGTGTAGAGTCTTCATTATGTCTTCATTATGTCCATCATGTCTTACTTGTTACCAATGTAAGTGTTCTAAGAAAACATTATAAAGGCAAATTTCTATACAGCAAATCCTAATTATCCTTTATCTTGCTTTGTAAAAGTTTTTCTATGAAAATTGTAAAAGTTTTTCTATGAAAAAACCCTAAGAAAAATCATACATGTTTAAAGAGCACTTTTTGTGAACTATAGAGTAAAGTGAAGTCACTCAGTCGTGTCCAACTCTTTGCGACCCCATGGACTGTAGCCTACCAGGCTCCTCTGTCCATGGGATTTTCCGGGCAATAATACTGGAGTGGATTGCCATTTCATTCTCCAGGGGATCTTCCCAACCCAGGGATTGAACCCGGGTCTCCCGCATTGTAGACAGACGCTTTACCATCTGAGCCACCAGGGAAGTCCAAACTATAGAGTAACCTCATACCAAATCATAAAGGAAAGAATCTCTGAAAGCCCATTTAAAAGTTATTTCCATTTTTAGCCTAATGAGAAAAATAAGGCAGCAACCCAACAGGAACCCCTGTTTTCGCACAACACACAGCCCATTTAGCATGAGAATCAGAACTAAAATCTAAAACCTAGTCCAAGTAACTCCAATACTATTCAGTTCAGTTCAGTCGACTCAGTTGTCTCCAACTCTCTGTGACCCCATAGACTGTAGCATGCCAGGCTTCCCTGCCCAATACTATAGGCCTCAGTGATTCTCAAATTGAATATCTGTGATTTTGACTATTCTACAGTAAGTATGAATATGCAGCACTGTGTCTTCTAACTGAGGCAGAAATTTAAACAATACTCAAGGTGGTACTGAAAGATAAGTGTTAACAAACTGGTAAACTCACTTTGTTTCTCTGTGGAAAAACTGTTCAGAAAAGAAAGCCAAATGATGTGGCAGATAAGTGAAGAAATTTAAGAATTAGAAAATAGGTATTTTGAAAAAAAATTTTAATGGTATGTTAAACTTGAAAGTGGCTCAACTACAATGTAAGCCTACCTATCATATGCTCTGTATACTGATACAAGAGAACAGGAACACACAGCTCTCTCTTTTATTTTTGGATATGATGGGTCTTTGTTGCTGCGCTTGGGCTTTCCCTAGTTTTGGAGATCGGGGGCCACTCTCTAGTTGCGGCAGGCAGGCCTCTCCTTGCTGTGGCTTCTCTTGTTGCGGAGTACAGGCTCTAGGCGCATGGGCTTCAGTAGTTGCAGCACGCGGGCTCAGGAGTCGTGGCACATGGGCTTAGCTGTTCCATGGCATGTGGAATCTTCCTGGACTAGGGATTGAACCCATGTCCCCTGCATTGACAGGGGGATTCTTATCCACTGTACCACCAAGGAAGTCCAACACAGCTCTTTTTAAGTAAGAGTTTCGGGCAATAAAAAAAGCGATCATGTGTAAAATAAAATCAAGTCAAAAGGTAGTAATAAAGATAAGCACAGGGCTTCCCTGGTGGCTCAGTGGTAAAGAATCTGCCTGCCAATGCAGGAGAGGGTTTAGTCTGGGAAGATCCCACACGCTGCAAAGCGTAAGCCCACATGTTGCAACTACTAAAGCCTGTGCTCCGCAACACAAGCCAATGAGAAGCCCGCGCACTGCAACTGAAGAACAGCCACTGCTCATTGCAACAAGAGAAAGCCTGAGCAGCAACAAAGACCCAGCACAGTCAAAAAAAAGAGACAGATAAGCACAGCACATCGAACTTAATCATATTCACAAATTTAAGGATTCTTAAAATTCTCAGAATATGTCAGTCTTGAGTATCAGTGGGACTTTATTTATATTAACCTAGATAAATCCTTTAGTCTCTTTGGACTCCACTTTCCTTATCTTGAAAATGAGGGAATCAGAAGAAATTATTTCTAAATTTACTTTCAATTCTAAAATTATTTTATATGATCTTTATTTTTTTCAAGACAGCCAGGTTATACAACTCAACACTCTTCCTCTTAGTTTATACTTACTTAGTTTCAATAATAATTCTTAGTTTTTAAATAGTGCATGTATTTAACACTGAAATGCCCTCCCCTTTGCTCTAGTCTATTGGCAGCTTCTAGGTTAGAACTACAGGAGAGTCTGATTAGCTCAAGCCTATGCCAAAGCCTAACAAAGACAGAACTACTTATGCTGAAGCAGAGTACTAGTAGCAAACTGTCACCCTATCTAGAGATCTAATTTTCAAAGGTTCTTTCTCCAAAGTCTGTGATCAGATTATAAAATGTATCAACTGAGCAGTAACTCATATATCTATTCTCAGTGTCTAGAAACAGTCTACTTATCAATAAAAGAGAAAGTAGGAAAACAAAAGCAAAAATAAGAGAGAAAGAAAGAAATCAGAAAATCAGCAGCAGTAGCTACAGAGGGGAGTGTTCACACATACCAAGGAACTGAGGATTTCGATCGACCACTTCGCTCATCTCTCCAACCAACTCAATGCTGGTGTAGCGCACAGCTGTATGCACAGTCTCCGGGAGACGGACAACTCCTTCCAGGACCTCCACGAGTGTTGGATTGTTCTCCCTGAGTTTAGAAGGCAAGTACTCAGAGTTAACAATTTCAGAGGTGAGGTTACGGCCATAAAACAGGCTGCAATGACACAAGTCATTGCTAAGGGTTTGTTTCTAAATAAGTAACCATTTGAATAAAAGTGCTTAAATCTGATATAAAAAATTTTAACCCTCAAAAAGGGGTAAAAGACAGAAATGGAAGTTATCATTGTTTCAGTTGAGAAGCACACTGCTCCTTAATCTTCTGAATGTCAGTGAAGTGTCTAAAGACACATCTTGCTATCAAATAAGGCTCTTCAAACTGGACAGGTAGGCATTTACTGTGGACCAATGTCTTTTAGTGAATTCACTTTATTTATTCCTCTATCTGCAGCACCTAGAACAGCGCCTGGCACATAGTGGGCACTCAATAAATAAATATTACTGAATAACTAAATGATTAAATAATTCTTATAGAGCACTTCCTATTAGTTGCTATTCTCCAAAAGATTTCTTATGGCTGGATAATGGAAACCTTAAGAACAGGTAAGCATGGGGAGGCCAGCTCACTGACTAAAGAATCAAGAACAAAAGCTGCAGGAATAGATAAAGGTGCTCTGACTTATAACATGAGGGAAAATTAAAGTTATCCAAATACTTTCACAGCTCCATGAGTTTACTGTTTCCTTTTCCTTCTCTTTTTCTCACCCCTCAAGGATACTGGCTTAAGTTCTTTTAAGCAGAGGGGAGGATGCCCCCCAAATGACCAGAACATAATCCAGAAATGAAAGATGTTTAAATAAATCCTGGATTAGCGCAAGAACACTCCTTCTTGATAAACTAAGTCTATTAAGCCTTTTATACGTTAAAAAACAAAAACAAACCCACACCTATAATCATGCAGTTGGCGTGAAATGTGGATAAAGAAAACACAAAATAAAATCTTCTCTCATTTATGCCTTGTTTCCTAAAGGCACTAAGCTAGTGTTGAGACTCTCTATGCATCCTTTCTCATACACAATCACAAATCAGTTAGATCATTAGTGTAGTATCTTCAGACTGTTACTGAAGGTCCCAAAAGATACCAAAAAGGGTTTAAAAGCAAATAGTATGATCAGTGATTCAGGACTAGAACTTCTTAATAGAGAAAAACAAACCAACTCTGATCTCCTTAAATATTTCCTTGATTAGAAAGTATATAAGATTTCATTGACTAGACCCTGACAGCCAGCTCAGAAAGAAGCACTGTACATTTTATGAATACATGCCTTAACCATCTCTCCAACCAAAGCCCTGTACAGAGAGCTCAACTGCAGGTGTCTGATTACATACAATACATGAAAACTTGACAGATATCAGCATCAATTTATAAACTCACAGAACAAAGTAAATTCTGTTTTTAAGGATTCATGTTGAAATAATAAATAGAATTTCTTTGCTAACCAAGGAGAAATCAAATTCTAATAATTTAAAAATTTCCAACAGCATTAACAAAAATAATTGCCCTTTAGATTCTGCTATTCTTTTAAGAGGTGTAACTACGCCGTGCCTCTCTGAAACTTACAAATGATTCTCCAAGACAGGAAAAAAGGAGAACAATATAATTAAATATTTGTAAGGATAACTTACCCAAGATCACAAAAGCAGGTGAGAGCCAAATAAGTGCCTATTCAAACGCTTTTAAGCAAGTGCCAACAATTTAACAGTCTAATAAAATTTTGATTATACTAACTTTCACAAGGGAGCCTGGGTTAGAAAAATAAATCAGCATTATTTTCCTAGCATCAAGAACAAAAGAATTTTAACTCTAGAAAATATGGTTAAAACGTGGATATCAGCAATGGATGCTACTCTGAACTAGCCTCTTAGAAGTCAGAAGACTAGACAGCATTATAGAAGAAAGAAGTTCTACGAGTTTCCAAACATATCCCACATGAGGAAAAATGGCGCAATTTTCCTTCCTCTGATATTAAGAGTTCCCAGCAAAAGACTTATAGACACTCACGGATCAACACTCTTTGCTATAGCAGCCATGATAAAGAGAACCGCTTCTGTCACCTCCCAGGGTGGGTTGCCTTCTTTCAGAGTAGAATATAACTAGAGAAGAAGAGGTGGATTATGGATCCATTAAAAGAAAAACAGAATAGAGTTCCAAAACAAAACAAAAAACCTGTTAGTTAAAATAAATTTAGCCCCTTGTTTCTAAATTTAATTATCTCTCAGAGCCAGGGGAGAATAGTATTTTCACTTTTCAAATCTTCACTAACTCTAAATCAATACTAGTTTAATATTTGAAACAAATCCATTTGTTTATCAAGAGTATATCAAGATTATCATATGCCCCTACAAAACAGTATTATGGAAAAAACAAAACATATTACATGAGTGTCTTTTCTTGGTTCTGGTAACTGATAAATACATTAACATACTTAAAAATGATGTAAAACCTCCACATATGCATTGGCTTTACATTTATTATTTTAACTACCTGTCTGCATCGACACTAGTGGTACAGATTAAATTCCTAAAAAGTAGCTGTTCTGAAGCACCCATCACAATACCATGTCCAAGCAAGGGTGGGTGGGGAGAGACAAAGCAAAATACTCAGAGATGTCCTAAAATTCCCCAGGGTATAGCCATCAGTGGAATGTGACTGGCTGTTAGTCTAAATAAGGCTTCTGTAATCAAATAACACACTGCTAGGTAAAATGAAATTAAACAATTCTCTTGTATGACTTCACAGAACCTTTAAATATACTATTTAGGTCATTTTCCAGTTTTAATTGACAGAACTATTTTTTTCCAGAAAAGAACATCTCATGAGACTGGTGTTTCACAGTACACATCTTGGACAAGACTCACAATAAATGTACATTTGTAAACTGAGGTCTGGAGAACAAGTAATTTGTTCAAAGTCACGGAGCCAGTGAGAAAAGAGTTGAAATCTGAGCACAAAGCATCTGCCTGTGATTTAGTGGGGATCTCACTTAAATCTGCTTTCTAAGAATCCCTAACCCTTTGTAATTAGGTCAAGAAACACACTTTGCTTAATATAAAGAAATACAGTTACAATTATATTAACACTTTCTAGATCAGATGATACCCCAAAATACACCAAATGCATGGGTTACCCATCTTCCAAATTAGGTCAGATCAGTATGACTGATAAACCATCAAAATCAGTATTTCAGGATTCAGAGCATGATCCAGCAATATGAAAACCACCTGATATTATGCTGATGTTAAGTGACATGGAATGGTGATGACTGTAACCTTAAGACCTAAAATGTTACTCACTGATTGTTAGGAAAACCATAGGACATGATTCTTCTACTCTACTACAGTCATCTCTGGGATGAAACTGCAAAGGAATCTAACCATAACTAAACAAACAAAATGCCAAAAAACTAAGATTGCCAGGAGTTGATACATACTTGTTAAAAGCAGAAAAATTTGTCTATTTTTCCTGGCTAGGTCCAAATTCCCTTTAAGTATCTTGGGGGCTTTAAGGTTTATCTATGATCTTCCATTTCAATGGTACAAGTGGAACAGCTCTCACTAGCAAGAATATAGTGTAAAACAATAACTGAACTATTCACTGCAATTGGCTCGTAAGATACTAAATAAACATAGCTACTATATGCCAGGCAGTGTGCTAGGCACCTGCATATCTACTGTCTCATTTAGCCATCAAGATTGAAGAAAAAGATGGAACACTTAGAGAAGACACAGAAGTGAACACAATTTAAATGACTGGTAAAGCTGATTAGAATCTTCAAATGGGCTTACCTGAGCAAAACACTCCATAGATCCAATCAAGAAAATTAAGTCCTTCACTAGGTCTGACACGCGCATCCGAAACTCCCCAAAGTCATCAGTCTCCTCAGGAACCCCCTCCTGAAATTTCAAATCAGATAACATTTGTTTTAAACCCACTAAGGCTTTCACTAACTTTTAAAAGAATAAAAAATCCATTAAGCAGTTCGGTCCCAATGAATAAAAAGATAAATTGCATAAATCACAAAGACATTTTACCACAGAAAGTATCCCAAACATTAAGATATGTCAAATCAATACAACCTATTCTCTACCTTTACTATGAGAAACTCTTTTTTTGACATGTCCAAGCTACATCCTGCCCTGTTGCTAGAAAAATCTAGAGTGGTGGAGGTAGAAAGTGTTCTAGAATATAAGTCTATCTATAATAGATAAAGTCTAGCTTTTTATTACTGAATAAGTCTCTGAAACTATGATTCAAGACCTACCAAAATAAATCATTACTACAACTAGACACACAATAGAATATTAGACTTTAAAAAGAATTTTATAAAGGTGCACAGATACATAACAGAGGTGTAATAAAATATTAATGGTAGGAGTTAGGCAGCAGCTCATCACTTCATGGGAAACAGATGGGGAAACAGCACCAGACTTTATTTTGGGGGGCTCCAAAATCACTGCAGATGGTGATTGCAGCCATGAAATTAAAAGATGCTTACTCCTTGGAAGGAAAGTTATGACCAACGTAGATAGCATATTCAAAAGCAAAGACATTACTTTGCCAACTAAGGTCCATCTAATCAAGGCTATGGTTTTTCCAGTGGTCATGTATGGATGTGAGAGTTGGACTGTGAAGAAAGCTGAGCGCCGAAGAATTGATGCTTTTGAACTGTGGTGTTGGAGAAGACTCTTGAGAGTCCCTTGGACTGCAAGGAGATCCAACCAGTCCATTCTAAAGATCAGTCCTGGGTGTTCTTTGGAAGGAATGATGCTAAAGCTGAAACTCCAGTACTCTGGCCACCTCATGCAAAGAGTTGACTCATTGGAAAAGACTCTGATGCTGGGCGGGATTGGGGGCAGGAGGAGAAGGGGACGACAGAGGATGAGATGGCCGGATGGCATCACTGACTCGATGGATGTTGAGTCTGAGTGAACTCCGGGAGTTGGTGATGGACAGGGAGGCCTGGCATGCTGCGATTCATTGGGTTGCAAAGAGTCGGACACGACTGAGCGACTGAACTGAACTGAATACAGATATTTATTATAAAATTATTTCACCGTTGCTGTATATTTTAATTTTTTCATGAAAAAATACAGAGATCATTCACATTTCATGCTTCTAAAGTTTTTCTTACTCTAACATCCTCCTGTGAGTACACTGCTGCTGCTGCTAAGTCACTTCAGTCGTGTCCGACTCTGTGCGACCCCACAGACGGAAGGTTTACTAATTATGAGATGGTTATGGGTATGTATAAGAATCTTGGACCATGAGTTTCTGAGAAAAGCCCTTAGTATTACTGAGAATTGCTAATCTAATTCAACATTCTTAATTTAAGATGAAAAAAATTAAAGCCAAGGAATGAGGAGGAAATAATGGTTGACTCGGATGAGATAATGAATTACGAAGCATGGCACACCTACAAATGTATGGAATTACCTACAAGGGAAATGGTACCACAGAACTAGCAAAGAGATCAAGCAAACACAGCCATTTAAACCAGAGTAGCCCTGTTTTTATTTACTCATGTTTCCAAGCACTATGGAGCTGAAGACAGGATTCCTCAGTTTAAAAAAAAGTAGTGAAAACCACTGAACTAAATCATCTCTAAGGTTCTGTGGAAATACAAAATACCATAACTCAGATGACAACATTAACATTAAGAGCACAGACAGTTTTCATGCCAGGTTTAATAGTAATAGGAAAAAAAAAAATCCACTCCAATTTATAGGCTGAAGCATAGAGATACTAAACTAACCAACCAAAATGATGAAATAAACACTATAAAATTTGAAATAACTAAGCAAAGAATGTGGTTGAAGCATTTTCTGATTAACTATTTTCTAATACTTCTTGTATATTTGCTTCTAAGTAAATAGATTATTTCTACATTTTATTTTAAATTATAAAATTAGCATAAGTAATATAAAGAAAAATTTGCACTTATGTGTTCAGGGGAGAGTCATGTTATTTTCCATGTCCTCACACAAATATTTCATTTTTGTGTTTAGTTTTAATCCAACCACGTATTTTATACTATTAAAAATACACAGCATAAAATTTTACATTCTCATTTTTTTATTTAGGATACTAACTATTGCTATCTCAAGTTATTATTTTTAAAACATATTATTTTTTCTATAGTTTCTTTTGGTTTTATTTATTATTATTTACTTTCTCGGCTGCATGGCACATGAGATCTTAGGTCTCCAACACGCACCCCCTGCATTGGAAGTGCAAAGTCTTAACCACTGGGCTACCAGGGAAGTCCAGTAATTACTTTTAACTGCTGCATTATGATCCATCAAGTTGCTACATAATAATTTATGTAACTCTTCTATAATACTCTTTTGTGGGGAGGGCACAGGGCACAGCTTGCAGGATCTTAGCTCCCTAACCAGGGACTGAACTTGGGCCCCACAGCAGTGAAAGCACCAAGTCCTAACCACTGGCTCCCCGAGGAATTTCCTCTTCTATACTCTTGTACATGGATTTACCATATTTTACATTTATAGAAAATGCCTTGTACATAACAATTTTTTTCTTCAGCAGAATAATTTAAGGTGAATTCCCAGAAGAATTACTGACTCAGCAGGACTGATTTCTTTCTACATAGGCATAGCACTCTTCACTAAACTGGTACTGACTTCCTCAGTGTAAGCTAGAGTGACAGAAAACCTGCAGATTCCATTAGCTTTATTCTCTATCTTTTCAGTTCCTTTTCAAGTTAGCACTGAAAAGAAGAGGAAATCAAGACATGATTAAATAGAGAAGAAAACTTACATGATCAGGTTCCAACTGGCAGTGGCGAGCCAAGGCATGAAGCAGCCTTTGAATGTAAGCTTTGAAGATGCCATGAATAACTTCATCATTTGTTTTGTACAAATGCTCCCCTAGTCGGTACCAAAAATTAAAGGAAATTTCTACTACCTATCAAAAGAAAGAGAAAACATGGTTTATTTGAACCAGAAAAGAAGGCAGTTTTAGTATTACTAGGGCTAATAGGAAAGAAACACTTTAAACTAGTAGTAGTGGAACCAGTTCAGCAGCCACCTTTTCTCTAGCAGATTTTTATCTTCCCAAATTATCTTTCCATGTTAGACCCAAAACTCAACATTTAGGATGACTGGCTTTACATTCTCTGTCTAGGCCTGAGATAATTTCTCCAGCAATACACTGGATTCTAAATTTAGAGAGACAGATACAGAAATCTCTTTAAAATTTAGTCTTTTTCCCTAAATTCTGAAATTATTTTTTTGAAATTAAAATACCTCTCAGCAGATAAACCTACAAATATCTGTACAAACCACAGCTTATCTTATATGTGGCACTATTTAAAGGAAAGATAATTATTACATAGAACAATACTTCTGCCCAAAACTTGTTTTGAGTTTCAACAAAATCTAGATATTGTCATGAAAGTATGTTAAGCAAACACATTATTATCTTCTATGTGATCACAGAAAAAACACTGAGACTCACAAGAACTACTGGGCCCCTCCCTGAGAGGGGCCCTACCATCCTTTTCCCATCAAAGATCCAAAATGAAGCTATTTAAATAGAGCTAACCAAGCTTGGGAGTTCTTCTCACTTCTTATACTATTAAGAGGATATAAAGCCTTTTGAATAAACAGAGTTTTGTTTTGTTTTGTTTTTTCTCTTAATCTAGTAAACTTAAAAGTGGCAGCATGTCTTAGAGATTTGGGGATGAAGAAGACTCTTTAAGTCCTTTGAATCCCATTCTCATTTCCATCCATAATTTGAAGAAAATTTTTGGATTTTAAAACTTGGAGGTACAGTTAATATTTGGTATATTTCTTAAGCTATAAAGCTCTAAATAATAACTAAAGCTAGAGAGGGGGCCTCATTGGAAAAGTAATAAGCTTTGTTCCTAACAGGTTCCTTCATGCTATGTACCAATCAGCCCAGCTAAAACCAAGTAGGAAAACAGAAAAGAATCAAAGCAGAAGCTGACATATAATTTTCTTTTTTAATTCACCGCAGAGTAAATGCTTCATGACATTAATTGAAAATAAAACTATAACTTCCCACAAATAAAAAGCTGGATAGGAGATAACAGAATGTAGACAATATGAAACATACAACTGAAAAACAATGGCATCAGCATAGTGTAAACACTACCTCATATTGAGGGTGCCCTGCACAGATAAGAAGCAGTTCCAGAGTTCGTAGGTCTCCAAGGCCTTGGCCTGGCGTACAAACAATTTTTTCAAGAAAAGTTTCACAAAGTTCAGTGAAAATACGGCAGTAATTCAGAACTCTGTAAAGGAAAGATGAATAAGAACACCAAGTCAGATATCTGTATATTATGTGTACATACTCACAGACACAGTTAATGAAATAAAGAAACAATCCTTGGCCTAAGAGACATGTAGTGATTATTTGCTATGGTGTAGCACAATCTCCTTAGCAAACATCTTTCCTTAAATCATATACTTTTAAACATATAAACAAATGTAAGTCAGTCAGTTCAAATTCTCAATTATTAAAACATCAGAAGAAAATTCCCATTAAATCACACTTGATACTTCAAAGGTCATCCCTAATTCTTAGAGCCTTATCCTCTGTAAGTGCTAAAACTTACTATTCTGCATGATCACCACATCTCCCTCTGCATTTGATTTCCACTCCTGGTTCAGAGATGAATAGCAGAGCATCTTGAGGATGCAATGTATATATTTACACAGGGTCATGAAGAAAGGAGGTTTTTTCTTTTAAATCTACCAAACTTAAGTGGCAGCATGTCTTAGAGAATTGGAGATGAAGAAGACTCTTTAAGTCTCTTCAATCTCATTCTCATTTCCTTCCATAATTTGGAGAAAAATTTTGGATGTTAAAACTTAAAGGTACAGTTAAGATTTGGTATGTTTTTTAGCTATAAACTCTAAAGAATAACTGAAGCTAGAGACAGGGCTTCAGTGGCAAAATATGGATGAACAGAAGGTGACTTAAAAGAATCCCAGGTTGTATGGTCTATTGCCCTTAATAACTACTCACTTATCTAAATCTTCACGTGCCACAGCCATATGATAGGCTGTCTCCAATGTCAGGACTCCTTGAAAAAGTTGCATGGCTAATGCCAAGTTGGTTTCCACATTCTCAATGGCATAGAGAGCTGAGCACACGCAGTCTGAAGCAGCTTCGTGTAGGTTCGATGAGGTCTTATCCTGTTGCTGGGAGGTAGCAGGAATAGGGAAGTAACATAATTAAGCTGTAATCCAATAGGACAGCAATTAAAACCTGTTTCTGAACATGTACTTTATATATGCATAACAGCCTAATATTCATGGCCTCCAACGAGACAACATCCATCAATCTTCCTATTTCTGACTATTATTTCCCTATTTGCCAAGCAAATCTGCCGTTTGGTACCTCAATCATAGATGGTCACATGACTTCTAAAATTCATGTTTTCTCCCATTTACTAGTCCCTCCTGGAATGCCTTATGTTCCCTGCCCTATTTTCCATGGAAATCTTCTCCATCTTTTTTCTGATATTCAAGTACTATTAAAAGTGAAAAGGTTCAACAAATATCAATTACTCAAACCTAACACATTACTGTGATATTTCAGAATACTAAGGTTAAACAGAGGTTCTGAAAGCTTCTGGGGAAAAGAGAAGGTAACTTAGAAAGGAGCAAAAAATCAAGTTATTCATCTCATTAGTAATGATACCTGCCAGTATATAGGAAAACAAGGCCTTGGAAATTCTGAAGAAAAAGAATAGTGAATTTGAACTCTATATCTAAGCTAAATCATTAATTAAGGATGAAATAAAAATATTTCTCAGGAACGCATGCAAAAACTCAGCATTTATTTCCCACATATCCTTCTGAGGAAAGTATCTGAGATGGGTCCAAAAAAAAAAAGGTTAATCCAATCCATAGCAGAGTAAAGAAAAGTCCCAGGATGACAACTAGGCGCAACTGATACAAACTAGAGCATATTTTTAAAAAAAGAAAAGAGAAAAACCAAACAAAAACAAACAAACAAAAAAAAAACTAGAGCATATTAGAAGGTTCAAGGAGGGAGGCCCCTAGGGGTTCTATTAAACAGTCCAGAGACTGGATAAATTTAGTAAAGGCATACTGGTCGTTTGTGAATAATGAAAAACAAGGACATTTAGAATCTCCAAGGGGGTAAAAAGCTATAAAAGCAGGGTTGGAAAAGCACAAAGACACAAATTATTCATTAGGTTATTCTTTGAGTGGTGGTGAACTCAAAAATATTCGTTGTACTACAATGTTTCAAAAGTTAAATAAATGTTCAAATTTACTCTTTTGTATATATCAATTATTATTTTTAAAATATATATTTTTTAAGAACTATAAGAAAAAAAGCTATATAATAAGGTCCTGGCCTAAGCATTTGTTTAGTTGCTAAGTCATGTCCAACCCTTTTGGTGACCCCATGGACTGCAGTCTGCCAGGGTCCTCTGTCCATGGGATTTCTCAGGTAAGAATACTGCACTGAGTTGCCATTTCCTTCTCCAGGGAACCTTCCCAACCCAGAGATCAAACTGACATCTCCTGTACTGCAAGCAGATTCTTTACAATTGAACCACCAGGGAGGCCCTAGCATAAAGCAAACTATTTAGTTTTATGTGGCATGACTGCAAACCACTGAAAGAATATAAGAACGAGAATATATCTGACCCTGACTCTAGAAACATTCTTAAGTAACAGAGGACTGGTCATGACACTGGATCAATAGAGAAAACAATAGCAATATATCTAGCACATTACTTAGTTTGTTCTTTACCCCAATCTCAGTTCCCAAGAGTCATCATTGAAGTTTGAAGTGTATTTTAGCCTGTCCTCCATTCATACGTTATCATATTTTTATACTTAAAAAAACAGGACCTGGATTTTTTTAATACTGACTACTCTTTCACACAACCTGGTGAGATGAAAATCAGAATTACTGTCATTAAGGTATGGCATCAACAGACATGGAGACAAAGATAATGATTAGCAAAACAATTACTAGCATTTTAATTTTCCTGAATTTTAGCTTCTGATGCAAGAATGACAGCAAAAATACATTAAAAACATTATAGATAATATCTAAAATGTCTCCTTGAAGAATCCATTTTCCTTTTCCTTCTTAAATCCAGTGATATCAATTAATATCATGCTGCTGCTGCTGCTGCTAAGTTGCTTCAGTCATGTCTGACTCTGTGCAACCCCAGAGATGGCAGCCCACCAGGCTCCCCCGTCCCTGGGATTCTCCAGGCAAGAACACTGGAGTGGGCTGCCATTTCCTTCTCCACTGTGTGAAAGTGAAAAGTGAAAGTGAAGTCGCTCAGTCGTGTCCGACTCTTCGAGATCCCATGGCCTGCAGCCCACCATGCTAGCATCTTCTAAATAGTTTACCAGCGTACACCCAGAATGGAAATACAGAATTTCTACCCTAATATGTGTTCATAGAAGGAAAACCATCAAGGAGAAAGAGACAAAGTCACACCCACCTCCAAAGACCCATTTAACAATTGTGCTTGAGATACTGCTGCTTTTTGTTCTAAAAACTAGTCTTATTCTAAGCACTCCCATCAACCAAGACAGAGGAATGTACTACTAGGCATTATTAAAGTTTAAGAAAGAAACGTACCAGTATATAAAAAGACATAACTTTTAATCTCAAAAACCCAAAATTCATCTTATACATACCCTATTCCTGGTGGCTCAGATGGTAAAGCGTCTGTCTACAATGTGGGAGACCTGGGTTCGATCCCTGGGTCGGGAAGATTCCTTGGAGAAGGAAATGGCAATCCACTCCAGTACTATTGCCTGGAAAATCCCATGGACAGAGGAGCCTGGTAGGCTACAGTCCATGGGGTCGCAAAGAGTCGGACACGACTGAGAGACTTCACCAATGTTTAACTATCTCAACTACAAAGATAATATTCTGATCTGTAATTGTCTCAACCACCCAATGGTCATTATTAGAAACGTACAACTTAATACTTTAAAAATAACGAAAAAGATGCCAATGGTACTTTTGTTACTTGAATTTTAATATGTAAATCACTGATCTACATATAAAACTGCTTTTCTCTTAAACCTAACTCATTCTATTCTGAGCACTGAAAATAATATCTTAATGTGATATTCGGCAACAAGGAAGGGACAGTGCTGCTTTCTTACCATACACTTCCTACTCACACTGCAAAACTCCAAAAACACTCTTATATCCCATAAGGGCAGTTACTGTAAGTGACTATGTGCCAGAAATAAACAGAAGTCATTTCATAAATGAAGCCATTACTTACCAAAACCTCAAAAAGGAGTGCTAGTAACTTATTGTTAGCCATGAAGTTACTGTCCAAAACTCCTAAGTTAAACCAACTTCCCAAACAGCGAAAGACCTTCATAAGCATTTTCTCATCTGTTCCTGCTTTTTCTACACAAGTCATCTGAAAAGAAGAAAAAAATTATAAAAATAACACCAATTTTTACATTTAAAACATTGTTAAAAAATGAAATATTTTTATGATTACTTTATAGATATGATACTGAGAAGGATAGCAATAACAGCCTAACAGTTAAAAGTGCTTTTTACTTGCCAGACACTGTCTTCTTGCTCTTAATTAATTTAATCTCCACTAAAATTGTACAAGGATGTATATACTATTATCTTTATTATCTCCACTTTCTAACCTAAGAAGCTGAACTACACAGAGGTTCAAAGATACATGTTTCAGAAACAACTATATTTCTTAGATTCCACTTCTGTATTAATATAATCTTATCAAGAGAATCGTCTTTGGCACTCATCATCTCAGCCCCTCCATGTTTCACAGCCTTGTCATGGCGAAGGGGCCTGCATAACTCAATGAAACTATAAGCCATGCCGTACAGCACCACTCAAGATGGATGGACAGCTACTAATAGCTCCAGGAAGAGAGAACTGGCTGGGCCAAAGCAAACACTCAGCTATAGATGTGTCTGGTGAGGAAAGTAAAGTTCGATGCTATAAAGAACAATATTGCACAGGAGCCTGGAATGTTAGGTCCATGAATCAAGATAAACTGGACACTGTCAAGCAGCAGATGGCAAGATTGAACATTGATATCTTAGAAATCAGTGAACTAAAAGGGACTCAAATGAGAGAATTTAATTCAGATGACCATCATATCTATTACTATGGACAAGAATCTGTTAAGAGGAAATAGAGTAACCCTCACAGTCAACAAAGAGTCCAAAATGCAGTACCTGGGTGAAATCTTAAAAACAACAGTATGATCTCAATTTGTTTTCAAGGTAAATCATTCAACATCACATTAATCCAAGTCTATGCCCCAACCATTAATGCTGAAGAAGTTAACCAATTCGTTGAAGACCTACAGCATCTCCTAGCATACAAACACACAAACACAAAGATGTCCTTTTCATCACAGGGGATTGCAATGCAAAAGGAAGAAGTCAAGAGATATCCAGAGTAACAGGTAAGTTTCCCCTTGGAGTACAAAATGAAACAGAACAAAGGCTAAGAGTTTTATCAAGAGAATATGCTGGTTATAGAACATCCTTTTCCAACAACCCAAGAGATGACTCTACACATGGACATTACCAGATGGTCAATACTGAAATTAGATTGATTACGTTCTTTGCAGTCAAAGATGGAGACAGTCTATACAATCAGTAAAAACAATACCTAAAAAGCTGACTGTGGTTGAGATCATGAGCTCCTTATTGAAAAATTTAGGCTTAAACTGAGGTAAGTAGAGAAAACCACTAGGCTATTCAGTTCAGTTCAGTTCAGTCGCTCAGTCGTGTCTGACTCTTAACAACCCCATGAATCGCAGCACGCCAGGCCTCCCTGTCCATCACCAAATCCTGGAGTTCACTCAGACTCGCATCTGACCTAAATCAAATCCCCTTATATTATACAGTGGAGATGATGAATAGATTCAAAGGATTAGATCTGGTAGACAGAGTGCTTGAAGAACTATGGATGGAGGTTCATAACACTGTACAGGAAGCACTGATAAAAACCACCCCAAAGAAAAAGAAATGCAAGAAGGCAAAGCGGTTGTCAGAGGAGGCTCTACAAATAGCTGAGGAAGAAGAGAAGCCAAAGGCAAGGGAAAAGGAAAAGATATACCCAATTGAATGTAGAGTTCCAGAGAATAGCAAGGGGAGACAAGAAGGCCTTCTTAAATGAACGATGCAAAGAAATAGAAGAAAACAACAGAATGGGAAAGACTAGAGATTTCTTCAGAAAATTAGAGATATCAAGGGAACATTTCATGTGTATTCATGGCAAGAATATACAGAAGAACTATACAAAAAAGGACTTAATGACCCAGATAACCACGATAGTGTGGTCACTCACCTAGAGCCAGATATCCTGGAATATAAAGTCATGCGGGCCTTAGGAAGGATTACAACAAAACTAGTGGAGGTGATGGAATTCTAGCTGAGCTATTAAAAATCCTAAAAGATGATCCTGTTAAACAAGTGTTGTACTCAGAATGTCAGCAAATTTGGAAAACTCAGCAGTGGCCACAGAACTAGAGAAGGTCAGTTTTCATCCCAATCCCAAAGAAGGGCAATGCCAAACAATGTTCAAATATTGTACAACTGCGCTCATTTCACATGCTAGCAAAGTTATTTTCAAAATCGCTCAAGACAGGCTTCAGCAGTACAGGAACCAAGAACTTCCAGATGTACAAGCTGGGTTTAGAAAAGGTAAATCAAACTGCCAACATCTACTGGATCACTGAGAAAGCAAGAGAGTTCCAGAAAAACATCTATTTCTGCTTTATGGACTGTGCTAAAGCCTTTGACTATGTGGATCACAACGAACTGTGGAAAACTGAAAGAGATTGGAGTTCCACTACATAACCTGTCTCCTGAGAAACCTGTATATGGGTCAAGAAGCAACAGTTAGAACTGGACATTGAACAACTGACTGGTTCAAAATTGGGAAAGGAGTATGACAAGGCTATATATTGTCAAGCTGTTTATTTAACTTATATGCAGAGTACATCATTTGAAATGCTGGGCTGGATGAGTCACAAGTTGGAATCAAGATTGCCAGGAGAAATATCAACAACCCCAGATATGCATATGATACCACCCTAATGACAGAAAGTAAAGAGGAACTAAAGAGCCTCTTAATGAGGGTGAAACAGGAGAGTGTAAAAGCTGGCTTGAAATTCAACATTCAAAACACTAAGATCATGGCATCTGGTCCCATCACTTCATGGCAAACCTAAGGGGATAAAGTGGAAGCAGTGACAGATTTTATTTTCTTGGGCTCCAAAATCACTGCAGATGGTGACCACCACCACCAGGAAATTAAAAGACGCTTGCTCTTTGGAAAGAAAGCTGTGACAACCTAGACAGTGTGTTAAAAAAGCAGAGACATCACTTTGCCAACAACAGTCCATGTACAGTCAAAGCTATGGCTTTTCTGGTAGTCATGTATGGATACGAAAGTTGGATCATAAAGAAGGCCGAGTGTCAAAGAATTGATGCTTTCAAATTGTGCTGGAAAAGACTCTCAAGTGTCCCTTGGACTGCAAGAAGATCAAACCAGTCAATTCTGAAGGAAATCGACCCTGAATATTCACTGGAAGAACTGAAGCTGAAGCTCCAATACTTTGGCCACCTGATGTGAACAGCTCACTCACTGGAAAAGACCCTGATGCTGGGAAAGGTTGAGGCTAAAAGAGAAAGGGGCAGCAGAAGATGAGATAGGTTAGACAGCATCACTGACTCAATGGACATGAGTTTGAGCAAACTCCAGGAAAGAGGGGAGGACAGAGGAGCCTGGTGTGCTCTAGTCCATGGGTTTGCAAAGAGTCAGACAGGACTTAGTGACTGAATAAGAACAAATAATAATTGATCTTGAATTAACAAAATGGAGAATAAATGAAGGGAGAAAAATATTAGAGTCCAGGCTTAGTTCAAGAGCAAGAATAATAATATTTTTAAAAATTTTAAAGTTCAATACAATATTTAGGAATAAGTCCATTTGAATGGACCACAAAATGTAATACTAACAAGAAGAAAATATAGAATAAAAACATTAAAGAGAACATGGGGGAACTAAAGGAAAAAAGTTCTAAGAAGTCTTCAGTATCTGCTATCACAGCCAAGTACATATTTTTCTTGGTAATTGTGGACTAATTTCATCCTCTAAGTTCTAAAACATGACAAAAGACACAAGAGACTTATAGAGTTTAATAAGTCCCACAAGGATATATCAATATTTTTCAGATATCATGATGATATCATCTATCATTAATTATGATGAAATGCTAAATCAAGTCCAAGTAGCTAAATGCACTTGATCATCATGGCAGTAATAATAACTATAAGGACTATAGTGGCTGCTGAATTTTTTTTAGTGATTTGAGTGCTTACAAAATTACAAGCTTGGGTCTGTTAACCCAGCTCAAGTCACAGTCTAAGAACTAGCAAACTTCCATGACAGCTCTAAATGAAGCTCTTATAATATTGCTCAAACTCACATACAAAATTTAATTGTGTGGCTTGCTGAATTACAAACAGTTGAATTCACAGTCCTACCAAGTTTCTAATGTCAAAGTTCTAAAATTGACAGGCAAACAGCAGACTTCTGAAGTTTGGAATGGGGACACCCAGTTGGACCCTAATGAAACTGGTAATCCAAGTCACTTTGAGTCTTCCTTTCCAACAGAAGTAGCCTCTGCCTTCCAGTGTCTGAGACAAGCCTTCCTCAGCTTCAAAGCCCTGTAATAACCCTATCTGAGACAGAGGCCTTGAAAGAAGATGCCCCATCTCTTCAACACCTTCCACAAACATCCCCAATAACACTCATAAACTAGGGTCAAATCTCAGAATGTTCTAAGGGAACAGGAGGAAACAACTTATACACCAATAGAACTGTGAAACTTTACTTATATGTGTCTGAATAAACCTAGGAAACACGCAGAAAGGTGTTAGACTGAGGAAGGTTGGACTATAACACTAGATTGAGCCAAACATTGACACAAGTATACTTCTTTGAGTCTTCATTGAGTGTATGGAGTCTCTGGGAAGTACCAATAGGAACATTATAGTGCAAATATCTAGAATTTTGGAACAAATCTATGCACTCTTCTGCAGGTAACTATTTGTCTTTTGAAAATCAGCTTCTGGCTTGCTATAAGACCTGGGCAGGCCTATCCATAGGACATCAGGTGATCATGTGGCCTAAGCTTCCCACCATGAACTAAGTATTGTCTGAACTACCTAGTCTTAAGATTGGGCATGCATAACAGAGACTTGTCATCAGATGAAAATGATAGAGGTTGAGTATAGGAAGATTTGGAAGCTACAAAAATGTTACATGAGTATAGGTGGCTCAGATTCTCTGACACCACTTATTCTTGCATTGATTCACCTCCTTCAGTCCATGCCTGTGGCCTCCTGGGATGTCTTCACAACTGGGTAACTGAAGAAGAAAACATTCAAGCCTGGATTACAGATTGATCTGCATATGCTGGTACCACCTGAAGGCAGACAGCTACAGCATTATAGGCCCACTCCGGGGCCACAGTGAAGGCCAATGCTGAGGGAAAACCCTCCTAGTGGCCATAACTTCAAGCAGTATGTATAGTTGTCCACCGTGTCTGCAGTGAGATGACCAGAAATTTGGATCACCACTTATTCATGGACCCTTGTCAATCATTTGGATGGATGATCAGGGATTTGGTAGAAACAAGATTGGAAGACTGGTGACAAGCAAGTCTGAGAAAGAGGTATATGAATAACATATAAATGGGCACAGATTTCTGCCCGATGTGAATACCCACCAGAGCATCGCTATAATGGAATTTCCCAATGACAGATAGACAAAATGACAAACTCTAACAATGTCAGCCTCTTTCCCTAGCCATCCAGTGCTTGCTCAATAGGCTCATAAACAAAGTGGCCAGAGTAGTAGGGATGGAGGCTAAACATATATTAACACGGATTTCCACTTTACCAAGGCTTAACAGGTAAACACTACTGATGAGTGTCTGTCAACAGCAGAGACGAACACTGAGTCCCCAGTGGCACCAACTGCCATGGGGACCAGGTTCACTGATTATATTGGCTTCTATCATGGAGGAAGCAGAGATTTGTTCTCATAGGAATAGACCCAAATTCTGGATATAGAACTGTCTTCCCTGCTTGTAATGCTTCTGTCAGCATTATCATTCATAGACTCAAAGAATACCACATCTAACCATGATGGTATCATATCAAGTCAAGAAACTCATATCAGAGTACAGGAAGTACAGTTAATGGGCAACTCTGAGCTCTATTAGTTTGGAGATCTGGGTCCCAAAGAAGGTGTGTTTCCACCAGGAAACTCAAAAATAATTCCAGTGAACTGGAATATAATACTACCACCTGGACAATGGGAGCTTCTTATGCCACTGAACCAACAGGAAAAGGAGTTATTTTACAGACTAGAGTGACAAATCACAATTACCAGTGAAATATTGTATTGCTTCTATATAATCAAAGCAAGGAGTTCTAGGTCTGGAACCCAGAGGATTTTCTAGGGAGTCTCTTTGTTACTTCCATGCCCAAAAGGTTAATGGAAAACTACAGAAACAACAATCCACAAGCAGGTTGATGGAGGGCTCAGACTTTTTGGGAATGAAATTTTGGGTAACTTCACAGAGTAAAGAATCCCAAGCAGCGAAGTTTCTGGTCAGGACAGGTGTCCATTCAGGCTGCTATTAACAGAATAATACAGAATAGGTGGCTTATAAAACAATGGAAATCTTTCTTACAGTTCTGGAGACTGTTAGTCCAAGATCAAGGCACCAGTCTCTGCTGAGGACCTGCTCCTTGTTTCATAAACAACTGTCTTTTTACTGTGTCTTCACATGGCATAAACGGGAAAGGAGCTGTCTGGGGTCTCTTTTATATGGGCACTAATCCCATTCATGAGGGCTCCACTGTCATGACCTAAGCCCCTCCGAAAGGCCACATCTCCAATACCATCACCTTGGGGATTCGTTTTCAACATATGAATTTCGAGGCAGGGGCACACACAAATATTCAACCTATAGCAGCAGAGAAAACATGAAATGAGTTGTGGAAGAAAAAAGCCATATATACCAGTTACAGCCTTGTAATCAATGTAAGTGAGGACTGTAGTAGTTCCATATTTTCTATCTGCTTGTTACACCACTGCACTGGTGTTTAAATATGTGTAAAAGAGCACCACCTATGGGAGCTAAGTTAAAAGGCAAGACTGTGGCCCGCTGCAGAGCTATTGCCTCTCAGCTCCAAATTCACCCTTTTAGAACTACTCTGTGAAAATGGATCTGGGCCCTTTAAATATTTTTTCCTGTGCCAACTGGCACTAACTTTTTGTCAGAAGGTCACTAAAGAGAAAGTGCAGAAGGAAAAGCGTTTTGCTTCCTCTTTCTAGTGTGCTCACTAATCAGCCTTCTAAAGAACACGCAGCTTCTTCAGCCCCAGACTCATAGCTTCTCTGGTGTCCAGCTCTTGCAGTACATTGGCCAGCACTTTCTCCAGCACCAACTCTCATCCTCAACAACAGTTTTTCAGCAGACTGCTCCTGGCTCCTAAGGAATGTACATTCTTCTTTAGCAACAGATTCAGTGCACTTAGCTTCTCCAGTGCCTACAGTGCACAGTGGCCAGTAGCTTCCGCTGGCATTCCCACACCCAGCTGATTTTGTTGCACAGTGCCTCTGGTGAGATACCTTCCCTAACAACTTTCTTGGCCTTCCTAGAAAGCAGATTTTTAGCAAGTTTGAGAGGAGAGATTTTCAGTGGCATGTAGCACCACAGTGACTTCTTAACCATGAACAAACCATCACCAACAGGGTTTGAATCTCAGTCCTAGAAGAGGGACTGAGTTTCCTTTCCTAGAAACTCTATCTTAGCCTTGACCTTAATGACTGCTCCTTGTATCTGTTTTATTTCTATATTCTTTAGAGCTCTCTTCACCTCTTACTAGACAATCCCTTATTACTACAGATGTCTGTTAATAGTTAAGCATTCTTTATATGGAACAGTCCCAATAAATTAATAGGTGATTTCTCTCTCCTGACTGGACCCAAACTGATACTAAAAGGAACCAAGGGTTCTAGATCTGGGGCAGTAACTAGATGAATACTAGTTATCTTTTCCTGTGAGGAAATAAAGATATGCTCCAGTGGCCAAAGTCGTAACATTTAAAGCATCAAAAGAATAACTTAAGCAAAGACCCTGAATCAATGAAACTCATGGGCCCATAATACACCATAAAGAGAAAGTCAAGGGGAAAAAGCAACATTTAAGTCATCTTTAAAACAAAATCCTTATAGAGAAAACAGAATAATTAAAAATTAAAGATTCATCCTGCCTGTCTAGTGGGAACTCAGAAGAATGTTAATATACATGTAGAAAGAAAGAATTAGCAAAAGTTTATTTTGCAAACCATGATGAAATTATTAAGGCAAGGATTATAAACTTAGAATTTAACATTCATACAAACTGCATTATATTGTAAGGGAAGAAACAAACTTTATAAATAGAAGAATCAAACTGTCATCATTCTAATCTAGTCAATCCTAGCATAGCATCACTAACAGAAGGTCAACCAAAAAGTATATCTTCTGATAAATTGCAGCATGAAATATCTAAGTTGTTTTCTAGCTAAAAATATTTAACCTTTTAAAACTAACCCATCAAAGTCTTTCAGTCTTTCTTACCAAGTTCCTGGGAAAGAATTAAGTCTTGCAGAAAATGATTTGAGTGTCTATTTTATCAATCATCCTATGAATGGTATATAGGAGAAACTATAGATACTTTAGGGCATTTAAGGCTTAATTCCCTTGAGGAATTCCTACTGAGTAGGGCTGCTCTAGATGTAACTTCCAATTAGAGGAATTATAGAGAACAGAAAAACAAACTAAATGACACAAAGACAAAGACAATCCAGGAGGTAAGAAGACGCTTTATAAAACAACTAGTCCAGTCTCAACAAATCAGTGTCATTTTGAAAAAAGGAAGAAGAGGAAATGTGATCATAACAACTCGATACAAGGCATGGTTCTAGACTAATTATTGATATGAAAAAATGCTACAAATAATATGTTAGGACCAACTCAGGAAATGTGAATATGGTCTAGGTATTTATTAGATGATATAAAAATTTACTGAAATGGAAAGATGAAGCTGGAAGACTGGAAAAGCAGGCTCCAGAAGGGTGGGTGAAGCATATTCTCATTTGGATTTTCAAAATCTGTATACATGTTCACAGAGGATACATACTAAAGGATTAACAGCGTGATAGATGGTTTGAACGTAACTTGATTATCTATATTTTCTAACTTTCTATTACACGATTTCTTTAAAATAAATGGTTAATTGAAAACATATTTAACTTAAAAAAATAATTTTCCAATGAACTTCTAATGAACACAATTTTAAACAAAACTTTGTTTTTCAAATGAAAAGTTCTATGATGGTGAAATACTGAAATACATTCCTGAAAAATTACTATAACCACACTGTCAAGAAAATTGACCTAGACACAAGACCTAAAAGTGGTATATGGGCTAAATAATCAATTTAATACCAATTATTAGTTCAGGAATCAGCAAAATTTTTCCACAAAAGGGTCAGATAGTAAATATCTTAGGCTTTGCAGACCATATGGTCTCTGTGAAAACTACTCAATTCTGCTGTGTTAGCCCAAAATTATGGCCACAGACAACATGTAACTGAACAGGCATGACTGTGTCCCAGTAAAACTTCATCTACAAACAGCCCATGAACCATAAATTTACCTACCCTGGTCGAGGGCATTAAAATTTCTACCTAATCAAAAAGGATAAGAACAGTATATTCTATAATTATGATATTATTCAAAGGTCAAGTAAAGTCCTGTACCACCACCCTATCAAAAACTCTCAATTTATCTCTTAGAGAGGATCCTTTCCTTAAGTAAATTTATATGCAGTTCCTGGAGCACAGTCCTTACTCAAGAGCCTACAGCTGGTAGGAGGAATGAGGAGAACAAGGGATATGTAATCAGAAGACCTGAGTTCAAATTCTGAATTAGCAGTTGTGTAATCCTAAAACCTGTTTCTCATTCATAAAATGGAGATAATACCACCCTGACAGCATTACTTAGAAGCTCAAAAAGTATAGTTTCTTAAGTATTTTTTAACTGTAAAGTGTTATATAAACACCATAGTATTATCATTGCCAAATTTTGCTAAGAAAGCTCTTTTACAACAGTGCTACTGAGTTACAAAATAACCACCAAAGCTTTCTCCACATAGCTAACAACTCAGTATTTCAAACATACCAACAGCGATACTACTGTACTAGAATAGAAGGCCAAATCTTCTATAATTTCTGTACGTCGATTAGCTCCAATTCGTAAGGAACGACTATGTACTTCTTCAGGTAATACTGTAAGGATCTCCAGCAGAAAAGGCAGAGAAGTTACATCATTGCTATATCTAGGTAAGAAAAGAGGAGAGCTATAAGTTATTTAGAGCCCAAAAATACACAATCACATAAGATAAAAACAGCCATCAGAATAACCCATGACAACAAAGTAGAATTCTCACTATAGTTAAAGAGGATAAAAACCTGATACACTCTTTTGGAAAGACATCTAGAAATCAAACTTTCAACTTGCACAATAATTTATGACCCAGCAATTCCACTTGCAGAAATTTATCTTTCAGAAAAATCTCACACACACATGGAGATGTATATGCACAAGTATTTTTTTTTTAATAATAGCAAAAACACTGAGAAAATGTAAAGGTCCTTCATATTAGGATAAAAAAGGTTACAGTCATCATACAATGGAGAATATATAGACATTATAATGAGTATCTATGTCATAACATAAGATGTCCACAAAAGAAGTATATGAAACATATTACATATAACTGAAGAAAATACATGTTTATGCATATTAATACATGTATGCACCTCTTTATTTTAAAATGCTTAAAGGGAAGTCTAGAGGGCTACACAGTAAGTCACTAATAGTGGTTACTTGTAAAATATATGAATAGGAAGAGACGAAAGTATTTGCTTTTTACTTTGAAAGCTTCCATACTGCTAGAATTTTTTTAAGGAGCATGCATAATATTATCAATAAAAAGTTTCTTAAAACAAAAAATAAACTATCTACATAAAGGTTTTAATGACACACTATAGTTGGTAGTAAAAAGGACATGCACTTTGTTTAAAAATAATTTCCTAACCAAATGCCAAAATGCAAGCAAATATCAAGATTATCTTGCCAAGATCATGAGGAAATGCTTTATTCAAAGCAGCAAGCTCCATATATCTAAAAATAATACTGTCCTTTTTATAGACATGAAACGAATCCCAATTAGTAAGAATAAACATTCTGACTGTATTTTTATAAAGACCATAGATATGACAGTTAGAGGGAGTGATCCACTAGACAACAAAAGGTTTTGTTGTAGTTAATTCAAGAAGAGTGTGGGTGGTTGTGGGGGGGGTGTGTGTGTGTGTGTGTAAACTATATGAGTCTTTAACGTTCCATATGACATACTTCTGGAGTATTTAAATTTTAAATCATTTTCTTATACTGTAACAAAGGTTAATAGTAAATAATTCTATGCCAAAGTTTGGGCATGCTCAGTCCCTTCAGTCATGTCTGACTTTTTGCAACCCCATGGACTATAGCCCACCAGTTCCTTTGTCCAGGGGATTATCCTGGCAAGAATACTGGAAAGTTGGGGGAAATAGTCCAGATGTCCAGCTTTTGCTAACAAATTTCTCTATGTAGGTTAATGGTAATTCCAAATGCCAGCATAGAGTCAAAACAAGCTACTTACTTTTCCACCAATGTCTGTACACATCCTTTCCAGGAAGGCATCTGTAGGGCAAGGTCTGCTATTGCTAAAGCCAGCTGAGTAAAAAGAGAGATTAAATAAATGAATAGACAGAACAGAAAGAGAGTTACCAACAATATTAACTGGAATGCAAAGAAACTAAATTTCTTCCAAACAATATGGCAACTTAGACTGTGATACCACTCTTCTTCTCACCCCTACAACTATGTATTATGTAAATTCTGGGTTAACTACAAATTGCTGGGATTTAAAATTTAACCTTTAAAAATGTAAAACCAAATTAAAACATAACAAAAAGAAGTCAGAAAGAACAGACTGTAGATTTTCCTCAGATTATATCAATACTTACTTTTATTTGGCAATACCATAGAACTTCATGGACTTATACTTTGTCAAAAAGCCAAAGTTACTGACAGTCAGCCCTTTAACTCACTCATAAGAGTGCCATATCCCTTCTGCTTTCATTTCTTATCTTGAAGTCTTATGCAAAAGCCTCCTTCCTCTTCAAGAGCACTTCTATGCCAGGCAGAGAACACATGTGAGTATGTATTCACTGAAGTGTCGTCCACTTTTCCTTTGTAATGTATTTCCCTATCTAAGGTGGAAAGGTCAAAGGCTCTAGTTTACCATTTCATTCATGAGACTTTTTAATAGCTAATCAGTCCAGAAAGGATTTTTTAAAAAGGCAACTATGTAGACCTCTGACCCAGGATAGTACTTTATCACCTACAAAGTAATAAAAGTGTGTGTGTGTATGTGCACACACACACATAATGTGACTGTGAAAACCTAAACACCTCCCTCAATTTTGTTATTTAAATTAGTCTGATATCAAATGAATTCTAAGATACATACAAAGATGTAAATTTTTCACGTTCTATTCACTTCTAAGAATACAGCAATGAGTCTTTAAAAAGTTAACATCACTTTTCATGGCCTAGCACTGCTAATCAAAATTAACCTGATAATTCCAAATGGCCTTACAAATTTTCCTAATGAGAAGCATAGGATTTACCTGCGTTACAATAACAGGTGACAAGTCTTTCAAGTTCTGGATATGAGTTAGTAATGAGTCCCGTAAAGAGGCATGAGAGTCTGTGGGGAGCTCATAAAATGAGGTCTGAATCTTCATTTTCATGGTCTGTGCAGCAAAATAGCATGATTCTACATCTTGCCGGATCTGTAACAACTGGTCTGAAATCTCCCATGCATGAACCTAAAAGCGACAGAAAAAAAAAGTCATAAAAACTACTTTTCTAAACAACTTTAATGCCATGCAACCTCAATACACATACAAACTTCTTTAGACTAAAGTATAATGAAAGAAAAAATCTGAAAGATAAATTACCAACCAATTCAGTCATAACTTCAAACTACTCCATATTTTTATAGGCCGAGCTCAACAAAAGTACTACCTAAAATCTTCTGATTCTAGGAAGGCATGAAAGTTATCGATTGAATAAAGACATCTAAGTCTTGCTGATTAGAATTATTAATCATGTAGAGGGGGACAGTATAAAGAAAAATGTCTCAAAGTTTCTAATAAAACTAAAATGTCATTGTATAGCTCCCAATGTTAATCTATAAGTTGGATATTTCTTCTCTTATCCATTTAAAATAAGTAAGCTTTTGTTCACTCTGAGAATTGTATTTGGAAGCTATCATAACATCCATAAATAGGAGAATATATTGGTATTTCATATTTAAATAGGCCTATATTTCAATATTTAGTTGCTGACTAAAACAGCAGAAAAACTATCTCACATACTTAATTTTCTTATGTTTTTATATCTGCCAAAGCGCTACATATGCTACTAAAATCATTTTCACAGGAGCATCGATGGAAATAACAAACAGAACGAAAGCACAGAATTTGGTCTCTGTAAATTTGGCCTCTTTACAAGTTATAAAAACTTGTAAGACTTTAAAAAGTTTTATTTTGAAAGATACTCTAGGAACAACTCATTCAGTACAAAGCAGGCAACTAATTAACAACTGATAAACTATACCAAACTGCCTCTTCATGGGAGCAGGCTAAAATGGGCTGGTAATAACAGACTGAAAATTTTTTTTTAATCTCAATTCAATAACAGAGCCAACTACAGAGAGAGATCACATAGATTTCTCCACTTAATTTCTTATGAAGACAGCACTTCACAAGTAATACACAACGATTCTTCAAGATCTTTCCAAAGATAAATGGAAAGTCAAAGAAATGGCCTATATAAGTTCCCAAAGTAAACTGAAAAGAGACTCTAAAGCTCACAATGTTTAGGACATAAAACTTAGCTTTAATCAAGTAATAAGTTGATGAAAACCAAGCATGAAACATTAACTTCCTTCTTGATAAAATGTATTTATTAATTTTGTACTTTTTATCCCTACCATGTCACAAAAAATCTTCCAAGCCACATAGTTTTTAGCCATTCATTGTCTAACCAATAACCTAAGCATATATATGATTTAATATGCCATCAAAATATATCTTGCTCAAATTGATATTTTTAAAAATAGCCAATAGCAAGCCTTAGAATAACCATAAGTGCCCTCATGAAAACAAGAGCAATTAAAGAGCAAAACCAAAACACTATAGACATTTACAACAAAACTAGGTATTATCTAGTCATCTCCAAGAACCTGAAAACATAAGTGGATGGGGACATGCCAGTGACATCTGTAAGACCTTAGTAAAGGTCTGTTCAATCTTAGTAAAAATAGAAGCAGAGAGAAACAAGGTATCTAATGGATCTAAGAGGAGAGAACACCAAAAGTGTCAACAGGCAGTCACTAGAAAACACAGAGAAACCATCTGAAGACTGCAGCTGAAAACAGAAAAGGTTTTGCCCAATCCAAAAGCAAGTGAGTAAAACAGGCCTATGTAAGGTCTAAGGAGATGGAACCGCCTAGCCTCTATCAATTCTTAAACCTGAAGTCAGGGCAAGGCCCCAAATGAGGAGAAACTGCTGTGAAAAGATTATACAGAACAGGACAACAGAGACAAAGGGGAAAAAGAGGGAACAAAGCTAGGAAATCTTAGAAATCAAACCACCGTATCTGTAAATACTATCTGAAAACAACAGAAAAGGAAGCTCTATGAAGTTGGAGATACTACTTCCTTAGCTATGCCTCCTTTTAAAAGTTGAAAAAAAAAAAAAAAACACAACTAATTTCACAAAAAAGAAACCACTGAGTTCAAATGCCATATATATAGCAATGGGTGGGGGTGAGGGTGGGGCGGGGACGACAATGAGCAGAACAGCATCACTACAAGGAAAGTAGGCCAAAAAAATATTTTAAAAACTAAAGGACATAGGTGCCAAAAAAGCTCTCAATGGCCTAAACTACAAAACCTGGGAGTAACAAATTATGATACTATTGGATAATTCAAAAATAAAACAAAATCCATGAGTACATACTGATGTGAGTAACAACCAAATAAATAAGAGGTTATTTGCAGGATATAAGACATCTTTTTTGTTTTTTTTAACAGAAGAATGCTAGTTAATAAAAGGAAAGGAGGGGAATACAAAATCACCACCATTAGAACACCTCAGAAATAACTGCTACAAGCAAGACTCATGGATAAATGATAAAATACAACAAACTATCTCCCCAAAATATTCACTGGTTACTGTGGTGGTTTTAAATTCTTTGAAGTGAAAGTCACCCAGTCGTGTCTGACTCTTTGCAACCCCATGGACTATATAGTCCATGGAATTCTCCAGGCCAGAATACTGGGGTGGGTAGCCTTTCCTTTCTCCAGGGGATCTTCAGCAACCCAGGGATCGAACCCAGGTCTCCTGCATTGCACACAGATTCTTTACCAGCTGAGCCACAAGGGAAGCCCTTAAATTCTTGAACATTTACTATTAAGAAAACTGAGACTACTCTGCTAGAGAGACCGGAAAGAGGCCTAAGACTACATGGAAAGCAAATGAAGCCCAACTAAGTCAAGTCTTTCAGTCATTGCCACCAGAGTGTCAAGCATGTAACTGAAGTCATCTCAGAGCCTGCAGAAGAGTCCATCCACCAAATGGAGCCTCATGGAGAAGAATCATTCACAGAGCCCTGCTTGAATTTCCTCACATTCATGACCTACAAAGGTATGAGATACAATGAAATGGTTTCTGGTTTAAGTCACAAAGTCTTGGGAGTTCAGGATAATTTGTTCCACAGTAGTAGATCATGAAGACAGACAATCAGACATTATGTGCTTCCTGTTCAAAGAGCAGATCACCACAAGGACAGAGGAACAAACCTGCATCTCATTAAGCCTCAGGATCCAGGTGGCAATCTGCAGGAAATACACAGGAGAGTAGAACTGCATCCTAACTACGTAATAAATAAAATCAAGATTGTAGGGAAACTAACTCAAGAGGTCAAATGACCCAGATTCCTCTACAGAACAGGGAGAGAAAGAAGATTAAGTCACTCAAAACATCTATCTTAATTCAACAAGTTATACATTTGCTTTGTGTGGTTTTCCTATATCTGTGTTTAAGAAACAGAACAAAACTCAGTACTGCTTATCAGATTAAAGTAGTATGAAGTCCTTCTCTCTAGTGAAACCTGTCAACCCACCAGGTTAGAACCCTTGCGGAAAAGTGCATTGATGGTGCAGTGTCATGCTGTGCTTTAATCTGAATGGCAGAAACTAGCAGAAAACACCAATCATATCGTTCTTATTAATATTTAACTGTATTTCTGTATAAATTTTATCTGTATTTCTGACAAATACCCTTATGTCCTTAAAAACAGAGATCTCTAAAATGAAGGGCAGAACCAAAAGACAAAACAAAACAGATATGCCCCTCTGCAGAACTGTTAACTTGGGTGTACGGATGCAAAGATTTATCTTTCAAGCACCGTTGATGATGTTTGAATATTATTTAACATGTCCTTTGGAACTGTCTTTAAGAATAAATATGAATTTGCAGCCCTAATATAAGGTATCCCCAAGGCATACATTTAAAAAATGAAGATGCAGATGTTATCATAAAATCTTTTGTGTAAAAATTTAAATTACATTTTTTTGGGGGAAAGCACAGTGAAGCTTTTTAATAATAGGAGTTAGTTTCATGTACTACATGCTCCCTAAACAATCTGAAGCTGTAACGTTCATAGCACTAATCAAGTATCTCAACACTGGTTTTACCATACTAGCTGGCTTTACATCAATTTTCCAGACAAAAACAAATAGAAAAAAATGAATTAAATATCAAAAGAACTAGTTTGAAGACATCAGAACTACCAAAACATCTAGAACATGAGCTACAGATTCCAGAGACAAGGAAGAGGAGAGTTCAGCCTAATATTTGGCTCTACCTCTCCCCTCAAGGCATTTATGTATTTGAAATGGAAGACAAGAGGCTTAAGAAGCTGAAGAGTTTAGGGGAATCTCACAAGAATGGGGAGATAAAAAGTGGAATTCAGAGCTCACCAAGGAAGAGGACTGGTAAATAGTCCAGATTTCCAGGTGGGGCCAGTACAGGAAACAGCAAAGGTACCTCAAAAAGGCTAAAATTTCTCCAGGATAAACCAAATGTTAGGCCACAAAATTAGTCTAATAAATGTAAAAAGGGAACTTCCTTGATGGTCCAATGTTTAAGAATTCATCTGCCAATGCAGGGGATACAGGTTTGATCCCTGGTCTGGGGTTCCACATGCTGCCAGGCAACTAAGCCTGTGCACCCAACTACAGAATCTGTGCTCTAGAGCCAGCAAGCTGCAACTACTGAGCCCTCCTGCCACAAGGAAAGATGTGTATGATGCAACGAAGATCCCACGTGTGGCAACTAAGACGCCACACAACCAAATAAATAAATAAAGCAAAATGAAATGAAACTGGAAATTAACAAAAGGAAAACTGGAAAATTCACAAATATGAAAAAACTAAATATCAATTATTAAACTACCAATGGGTCAAAGAAGGGAAATTAAGAAGACATCTTGACAAATGAAAATGGAAATACAACATACCAAAACTTACATCCAAGATGGAGTGAAAGTGACAGTGAAAGTGAAGTCGTCAGTCGTGTCTGACTCTTTGCGACCCTGTGGACTGTAGCCCACCAGGCTCCTCTGTCCATGCAGTGAAAACAGTGCTAAAAGGGAAATTCATAGCTATACATATACACTTAAATGAAAATAATATATCTCAAATCAACAACCTAATTTTATATCTTAAAGAACTAGAAAAAAAAGAAAAAGAAAAAACTAAGCCCAGAGCTAGAATAGGAAAGGAAATAATAAAGATTAGAACAAAGACAAATAGAATAGAACATAGAAAAACCATGATTTGATTCTTGAAAAAGATTAACAAAATTGACAAACCTTTGAAAGTGTTAGTCGCTCAATCATGTCCAACTCTTTGCGACCCCATGGACTGTAGCCTGCCAGGCTGCTCTATCCATGGAATTTTCCAGGCAAGAATATTGGAGTGGGTAGCCATTCCCTTCTCCAGGGGATCATTCTGACCAAGGGACGGAACCCAGGTCTCCTGCATTACAGGTGAATTTGCTACTGTCTAAGCCACCTGGGAAGACCTTTAGCTAGATTTTAACTAAGAAAAAGGAAATGAAACGAAGGTAAAGACATTACTACTAATTTTACAGGAATAAAAAAGATTATAAGAAATACTATGAACTGTACACTAACAAGCTGGATAATCCAGATGAAATGGACAAACTCCTAGAAATATACAATGTACCAAGACTGAATCAAGAAGCAGCAGAAAATCTGCATAGACTGTATTACTATAATGAGTGAACAGACTGAATCAGTAATCTAAACTTTCCAACAAAGAAAAGCCCAGATGATTTTACTGGTGAATTCTATCAAATATTTTAAGAATTAACACCAATCCTTCTCAGATTCACTCCGAAAACTGAAAAAGCGAGGAAACATTTCCCAATTCTATGAGGTCACCATTACCCTGATACCAAAGCCAGACAAAAATAGTACTAGGAAAAAAAAAAAAACCAATCCTTACAAATCAACAATACCCCTTAGGAATACTGATGCAAAAAAAGAAAAAACTTAAAATAAATAGTAGCAAACCGAATTTAACAGTATATTAAAGAAGGAAACTGTCACAACATAATAAAGACTACATATGAAAAACCCAGAATGAACATCATTTCGAAGTTCAAAGACTGAAAACTTTTCAAAACTCTTTAAAAAAAACTTTAAAAAACTCAGGGACAAAAAGAAGATGCCCACTTCTATTCAGCACAGTACTGGAAGTTCTTAGCCAGAGCTATTAGGCAAGAAAAAGAAACAAAAGGCATTCCAATTGGACAACAAGAGGTAAAATGATCATTGCTAACATATGACATGATCTTTTATGTAGATAATACTCAAGATTCCCCACAAACCTATTAAAAATAATAAAGAAATTCAGCAAAGTTGCAAAATACAAAGTCAACACCCCTAAATCAGTTGTTTTTAATACTGACAATAAATAAGCTGCAGAGGAAATTAAGAAAACAATCACATATACAAGAGCTTCCAAAAAGAACAAAATATTCAGAAATAAAGCAAGTTGTAAAACTACACTGAAAACTACAAAACACTTGTGAAAGAAATTAAAGAAGACACTAATAATGAAGACATTCTAAGTTCAAGGATCAGACTTCCACAGTCGTTGAAACTAGCCAAAGTTCCCTACAGAGTCAGTGCAGCAGCAGCAGTGCTCAGACGCTCAGTCGTGTCTGACTCTTCGCAACCCCACAAACTTTAGCCCGCCAGGCTCCTCTGTCCAGGCAGGAATACTGGACTGGATTGCCATTCCCTTCTCCAGAGGATCTTCCTGACCCAGGGATCGAGCCCAGGTCTCCTGCACTGTAGGCAGATTCTTTACCATCTGAGCTACAGAGAAGATTCAATGCAATCCCTATCAAAATCTAAGGGCTTTTTAGACTAAAGGAATCTGGTCCTATGATAAAATCCTGTCAGAAACAAAAGAAATTACCTCAGGAGAAAAACATCACTGATTATCTCAACTTTTCATAAACAATATATTCAGTATTTATCAAATAAAAGCAAAAGAGGGGGCTGGGGGTAGAAACAGACAATAGAAAATAACTTATCTAGATAACAGAATTATCAAATGAGAACTAAAATAACTGTGATGTCTCTTTCAAAACGATAAAATTCAGTATCACCAGTAATGGGACGAACAGATTTTGAGTGAGTCAATGTGATTCACTTTCGCTGCTAAAAACAATTTTTTATTCATACAGGATTCTTCCAAAACAGCTTAAGCTAAACACTATCATGAGAAAACAATGAGACAAAACAGTAAGTGGGTCATATTAAGAACAAAGATAAAATGGGCCTGAATTTGTTTTTTAATATCACTATCATTTAAAAAAAAAAACACAGGAAAATAAAGTGAAGTAACAACCAAAAACAATGCATTATCCTTGAGTGGATCCTATATTAGGGAAAATAAATGTTTAAAAAGCAAAGAATCTGTCAAACAACTGGGAAAATTGAATATGGATTATGCATTTGATAACAAAATTATAGATCAATGTTCAATTTCTTTAATATGACAATGATTTTAGTTTAGCAGAATGTCTTTGTTCCTATAAACAATATGCAAAAGTGTTCAGGGAGACAGTATTATAAAATCTGCAATTTACTTCTGAAAGATTCCAAAAGGGAAAAAAGAAACAGAGAAAAAGCAAATGGGAACAGGCAGTTTGAGGAGAGAGCTTATTATGAATCAGTGTTCACAATACAATTCTTTCAAGTTAAGAATTTTCAAAATAAACATTTGGGAAAAATTAAGTAGCTGGTTAACATATTCAAGAAATTAGACATTTGGAATTTCCATTAAGAAATGGACTCTATTTTAAAAAAAAAGAATCAAAGGGAAATAGCAGAATTGAAAAATATGTTAGTACCCAAATGAAAGGGTTAAACAGCAAATTAGACAACAGAAAAAAAGATAACTATGCTAGAAAATAGGTCAATAGAAAAATTAGACCTGAAGTACAAATACAAAAAAGGATAGAAGGTAAAGAAGGGGAAGAATATAAGTGACATATGGGATATAAGTGAAAAAATCTAACAAACATATAACTGAAACCTCAGGAGAAAAGCGGGGAAAAAAAAAGGCGGGGGGCGCTATTTAAAGATAATGGCTGAGGAATTTCCAAACTGATAAAAGACACCAAGCCACAGTTTAAGAAGATCTGTAAACCCTAAGAACAGAAAAACCAGACCTAAGCACATCAAATAACACTGCTAAAAAACTGCTAAAGACAAAAAGGAAAATCTTAAAGGCCAGAGAAAAAGATATGTATTACCTTTAGAGAAACAGTTAATTAGACCGATAGCTGACTTGCCAACATAAAAAATGGGAATCAAGTATCTTCAAAGCACTGAAAGAAAATAACTGTCAGTTGGTTACTTATACCCAGCAAAAAAATCCCTCCAAAATCCAACAAAATTTAGACACTCTGAGACTAAGAGACAAAAAAAAAAAAGAATAGCAAAGAGTTCATTACTAATAGAACAAAGAAGAAAATACTAAAATTAAAGGGTGTTCTTCAAGCAGAAAGAAAATAATTCTGGATGGAAACATGGAAATTAGGAAGGAATGAATAATAATAATGGAAAGGCTAAGTATGTGAGTAAATATCTGTGAACACTGATTATATAAAGCAACAATATCTCGTGGGATTTAGAATAAATGAATCTATATGCCTGAGTGGAATTCCACATCTACCTAAGATGTAGAAAATTGAAAAGAACACTGCTTTCCAGGTAACAATAAATAAAATCAAACAACATAGTAACTTTTCTTAAACGATCAGGAAGCTCAGGTCCCAGGACAAGCAAGTAAACTAAAAATTAAAGACACCTCTCCAAGGAGACAGAAGACAAGTGTTGGTTCAACTGTGGCAGGACAAAGAAGAGAGATGTGGAACACCAGACAGCCAGGTAGTAGTTCAATTAAAATTATTAACAACTGATAAAGACTGATGGTGGGCTAGTATGAACTATAAAACCCCTGAGACTCAGGGGGAATTCACACCACCACAGGCTCTTATCCACGCAACTTCGCCAAATATTCAGGAGAAAGAATAGGGATCGAGCTGGAAACCAGAGAAAACCTCTCTGGTGGCACAATCCTAGAGGGCAGGAGTAGCCACAACTGCAGAAAGGATACAAAAAGCTCTGACCAGACCCTTCTCCTCTACTTATTTGGTGTGGGAGGGGCAGCAAACCATGTCACACACCCCACCCCCCAAGGCACAAGACAGACCCACTGCTATTATACTAAAGGTAACAGAAGAAACCCTCCACCCTACAGGGCAGGGCACAAGGTCTTAAGCCCATCATGCTATAATAAGACCACCACCAGAGGTCTCCAGGTCTCCTACCACTGAAGGAAGGGTAAAAAAATTTATCCTGCACAAGACCCACCAGATGCAAGGCCGAGCGTGAATGCCACAGGGGACGACAATCACTGAGAAAGCCCCACCACTGAGAACGCTGGGCACTGGAGGTGCTAAAGCCCATGTGCCCCAGAGGAGGGCAACAGGGAGTGACCCAACCCCCAACTCTCCCAAACAAATGCTGAACACATGGCATTCAAACTCATGAAAGCCAGAGAGAAAGAAAAATACTGGAGGAGAAATCCTTTCTCCTTACTACTGAGGTACCCTTGATGGCAACAGTTCAATTGTAGTACTTTATATTGTAATTATTTGGGCCTTTGTTCATCTTTTCTAATAGATTATAAGCTCTTCAAAAGGAAAAAGTGAAAGTGAAAAGTGAAGTCGCTCAGTTGTGTCCGACTGTTTGCGAAGAACAACCTTAATTATTTCTGCATTTTTCAAAAATTCCCTAGCCATAGAGCAATATAAAGAAATCTATATTAAATCAGGGGCTTCCCAGGTGGCTCAGGGGTAAAGAATCCCTGCCAATGCAGAAGATGCAAGTTTCAATCCCTGGGTCAGGAAGATCCCCTAGAGTAGGAAATGGCAACCCAATTCAGTATTCTTGCCTGAAAAATCCCATGGTCAGAAGAGCCTGGCGGGCTATAGTCCATAACGTCGTAAATTATTGGACACAAAGCACACACGAATATATTAAATTACTAAATATGAAGCAAAATGACAAGAGGCCATCATCTCATCAATCTATAACACCTCTTTGACTTCCCCAACACAAAGCAAAAGCTAGGTAGTTGGGATACTTACTGGATTAGGAGTAAGCTGTTAAGAGCAGAATCCACAATGTTTAGAAAGTGAAAGAGCAAGAGAAAACAAGCAAACCAGTTCTTTACAGATAAAGAAAACAAGGGCCCTGAAAGGATGAGATGTTTTTCATTCAGAGTCCTCATTTGCTGAACTCTGCTTGCCTTTCTTGTATGGAGCCTTGGTTTTGTTTTCAATATATTTTGCTTTAGCAATGAAATGAAGCTCAATATGTTCCTAGCCAAAACCTGAAGATTGAAGAATCTCAAAAAAATCTCAGGGAAGGAAAACTTTAAAAGTCTTCCCTAAATGGGAATCTTTTCTAGAATGATCTTACTTCGAAATATTACCAGTATTTCTGAAACAGGAAAAAAAAAAAGAAAGAGTGAGAAAAGCAGGTAATCTGAGGCAACTAAACCAAATATAAAATCTGCATTTTCTAATGCTCATTATGTTATCATAGTTTTTTGTTTTTTAACTAAGCTAAGATGGCAGCTATACATATTTCCTAGGACAACTCTACGAAAAATCAGTCTTAGAAAATTCCCATACTGCTCCCTGGGTAAATGTGTCAAGTGGAACCAAAGTGAAAAAAGAACTGTCTTCTCATTTCAAGCATCCTTGTTTATCTTGATGCTGCCCCACCCACTGGTCAATGGTGCCTCTCTTTTCAAATATTTGTTCTTTGGAACAAGAATAAAAGACAAGAGTGACCTCTAAAGAAACCTGGGAGACTTGAATATCACAATCTTCTAAGTAAACTGTCAGTGAAAAATTACCCAGGATGATACTGCCAGTACTATATATTAAGAGGTCATAATTTGTCCCTTTATTTTGAATTCCAGGAGGGTTTAAAAATTGTTGGTATCCAAACAGCGAGCAATCTTCTTTTAATCACCAAATCATTAAGAAAATGCAACCAAATCCTGACACAGTAGACCCTATAAGACACTGCTCACTGCTTTTCCCCTCTGCTAAGCTGCAGAAAGAAGAAAAGAAAAGGGATTCTTTACAAGGAGAGAATAAAGCACTTACACTTCATAGGACTTTCTAGCCACAGATGCCAGGTGCTACCCACTGAAATCCAGGCTTGAACTAAGCTCCACATTTCTGAAAGGACCATCTCAACCGAAGCCTGGGGCTCAGAGTCAGCAGGAGGAAGCTGCAGCTCCCACTAGCAGCACATTTCAAAGAGGCTGCAACAAGAGAACATTTTCCATTTAAGCAACTAATTCCAATCTTCCATTTCACAAAGCAGTAGCAGAACAGACCTTTATATCAGTCTTTTCAAAAGATATTTCCATGACTATGTGATGAATATGAAACAGGCGATGACCCAGCAATCCTTTGACTAACATGCTCCAAGTCTTTCATTATACTACTCAGCAGATCCTAAAAGTACTTGCCCTTTTTTTCTTTAATAGTCACAACTGCTCCAACTCATTTCTACAATAACAGTTCTGCTGTTATCAACAGAAACTGCTGAATCAACAGAAATCAATGAGCAGACCCTTAACAATGCAAGTCCACACCCAGATAGGGGCCTAAGGATTCATTAGCTGCCAAAAATCAGAAGCAGATTAGAGCTGGTAGTTAATCCTATACAAAAACTCCTCAAATTAAGTAGAATTATTCAGAATACTTCCCTGAAAACAGAAAAGCTCTAGCAAATAGAAAATTACATCCTGGAAATAAAGATATTTCAATGGGAAAAAAACCACAAATATTTCAATGGGATTTGAAAAGTAAGCATAAATGTGTCAGATTGTTGTACTTTTTAAAAGCATTTCAATTAATGAATAATACATTTACTAAATGTTTATAGTATACTGGAAGGAGAGGAAGACTAGGTAAGAGTACAATAAAAAGAACCCTTAAAAAACAATGTCAACCAGACAATGTAACATTTTAGACATATGCCCTGTAACAATATAGTATAGAGCTAGAAAATCAGAATTTCCCAAATCAAGAAAAAAATCATTTTCATGAAACAGGTAAAGAACAAACTAGTTTTATTAACCTGAAAAAGAGAAAGTATTTTTTAAGTCAGTCAACTATCTTAAATTTTTGTATCTAATCTGTTATGAAACTTTTACAAATTTAAGACAAACAGCTAGGTCTGTCACAAGTTACTTTCTAATGGTTTTCTTAGTGAGGAGAGAAAATGATATGAATGGATATTAAAAAAATATAAGCTATAAGCTTATTTTTATAGCTCTCAAAAGATAACCATCACTACCTACAACTGTTATCTTTCAAAATAATTTGTTTTGCAAGATGTCCTGAAATACAGAAACTATGATGAAATGAAACTTAGCTAATACCTTCACCACAGCAGTAATGAGTAAACAATTTCCAACTCCAAACACAGAGCCTAAGTGAAAAATAATCATAAAGCCTTAGTGAGCTCCCAGAACCATAAAATACCCATGTTTGCATAAACAACTACTTTTCTAGAAGCAAAAAAGCTCGTTTATAGAGATAAGTTCAGTCAATTTACATTTCCACAGCCATCCCCATAATAACTGAACAGATAATTAAAAGGGAGACATTATTTCTCTTATGGGACGGAAGAGATTCCTGGCTAAAAATAATTCTTTAAAACATCAAAAGCTACTCAAATTCCAAAAGAAATACTCAAACACTGTTCAAGACAATTTTGGAAGACTGCAGTGCCCATATGTATCTCTCTCTCTTGATCTCAATGAGAGGAATCGGGAAGACCGAATGACTACACCACTGCACACTGTGGTCTCCTCAGCTTCTGATTAAATCCCAGTGTTTCTGGGACAAGCATTTTCAAACAGTCCTGAGTCATAAAATAAACTTTGTCAAATAAACTTTGGCTCAAATCTGTAGCTGTTGGTCACATATATTATGATACTGAGAAATTTTGCCAATATTTTTTCCCAGCAACTATAAAGAATTCCTATCCAAATTAAAAACCCTCAGTCACCTATACATGTGACTATTAACCCTCAAGACTGGCCCTGAAAAAAGATATGTCTGGATCCATAAGATCAACTTGGGTTAGGAATGACTGAAGCGTGCATTTCTTGAAAATCAATTCACTGTGGACCTTACTAATTACACTGGGCAGCCCTGCTTTAAAAGTAGAAAATGCCAAGCTTGAAACCATTTCAAGCAAATGAGTAGCCCATATGAGGGCTTCCTAAAAGCTGAAAATATGGGAAATGGATTTCCTTTAATCACTGGTCTCCATTCCTGCCTATCTGAACAAGTTTTTTTTGTAACAACTCATATAAACCTGAAGAATGAGAGTACCATTAGACATAAAAAGCTACACTAATACCCTGCTGAAGATTCAAGTTTTTCAAGCATATAGAAATATGAGACATCTAGCTTAAGGTTTAACAAAAAATGCATTATAGTGTCAGAAAACTCTGAATGCTTATGTAAAAATATATACCTTTTTAGGACTAGTAAGTATTTTCTTCTGCTTTAGGGTCATAGGTATAAAGGGTATTAATAATGGCTGAGACAGAAAATAGAAGTAACAATACAGAGAAAAACTGAAGAGAAGAGTGCTATGGGCTTGGGGAAAAAAAGTAAAAAACATGTAAACTCTGTTAACAGAAATTTCTTATCAAAAGAAAAAAATACAAATTTCATAATATTTTCATTTTGAGAAGTCTAACCAGAAAGAGGGAAAAATTAAATTGATACTTTCAAGGGTTTCTGCATGCCAAACACAACAAAATTATTCCCATTAGCAGTACTGTGAACTTCCAATAAAGAGAAATAAACTTCTCTCTAGAACTTCACCAGTTTAAGACACTCTCTGGTAATATTTCAGTACCAGGGTACACGCTAGGGAAATACAGGAGAGATAATCTGAGCAAGCTCAAGTTTCTAAGAATTAAATCTGTTTTTAAGTTCAACAGAGTTTATGAGACTTCTCTAGTAGTCCAGCGGTTAAGACTCCGAGCTTCCACTGTAGGAGGCATGGCTAGCTGGTTGGGGAACTAAGATCCTGCATGCCACACAGTGCAGTCAAAGAAACAGGGAGGGGGGAAGAGTCTAAAAGTATATAAAATCTAGAAAATAGCATGTCAGTTCCTAAAAAAAAACAAAAACAAAAAAAAACAAAAACACAGAATTACAATATGATCCAGCAACTCCCTTTCTGGTGATATACTCAGAAGAATTAATAGAGGGAATTCCAAAAGATATTTCTACACCTGTGCTCATAACAGCATTATTCATAATAGCCAAAACATGGAAGCTACCCAAGTGTGTACCAACAGATGAATGGATAAACAATATGTGGTACATACATACATTCTTACTCAGCTTTAAAAAGGGATGCAATCCATCTACAACATGGACGAACCCTGAAGGCATTAAGTGAAACATGCCAGTCACAAAAGGACAAATACTGTAGGATTCTACTTATACGAGGTGCCTAGAGTAGTCAAGTTCATGGAGACAAAAGGCAGAAAGGTGGCTGCCAGGGACTATGGGGAGAAATGGGGAGTTAGTTAACTATGTTTAATGTGTACAAATTTTTCAGTTTTATAATACGAGAAAAGTTCTGGAGATGGATGGTGGTGATGGTTGTACTGTATTATTCTATTCACAAGGTACTTGGAGTAATCAAATTTACAGAGGAAAAAAAGCAGAATGATGGTTACCAGGGGTTGAAGAGAGGAGGGAATGGAGAATTATTCTTCAACAGGTACAGAGCTTTAGTTTGGAAAGATGAAAAATTCTAGAGACAGCACTGATTGTTGTTCAGTCACTAAGTCATGTCCACTCTTTGCAATCCCATGGACTACAGAACCCAAGGCTTCCCTGCCCTTCACTATCTCCCAATTTGTTCAAACTCATGTCCTTCAAGTTGGTGATAGCCAAACATCTCATCCTCTTCCACCCCCTTCTACTTTTGCCTTCAATCTTTCCCAGCATCACAGTCTTTTCCAATCAGTCAGCTCTTCACATTAGGTGGGCACAGTATTGGAGTTTCAGCATCAGTCCTTCCAAAGCACATTCAGGACTGATTTCCTTTAGGATTGACTGGCTTATCTCCTTGCTGTCCTAGCGACTCTCAAGAGTCTCCAGCACCATAATTCAAAAACATCAATTTTTCGGCGCTCAGCCTTCTTTATAATCCAACTCTCACATCCGTGCACGACCACTGGAAAAACCACAGCTTTGACTATATGGACCCTTGTCAGCAAAGTGATGTCTCCACTTTTTAATATGCTGTCTAGGTTTGTGGCACTGATTAACTTTCTAATATTTTGCACGTTTTGAAATGTTTATTTTTATATGATGATATTTAAAATTTTAGTAAAGACAGAGAATGAGACAGTTGGATGACATCACTGACTCAATGGACATGAGTTTAAGTAAACTGCAGGAGTTGGCAGTTTACTTCCCCGATGGACGGGGAAGCCTGGCGTGCTGCAGTCCATGGGGTCACAGAATCAGACACGACCGAGCAACTGAACTGAACTGAAACTATATTGATCATACTGTGGTGATGGTTGCACAACAACATGAATGTACCTAATACCACTGAACTATATACCTAAAAATAGTTAAAATGTTAAGTTAGAAAATGTAGCTGTGGTCCTTCTCTGGTAGTCCAGTGGCTAAGACTCTGTGCTCCCAATACAGAGGGCCTGGGTTCAATCCCTGGTCAGGGAACTAGATCCCACATGCTGCAATGAAGATCAAAGATCCTAGATCCTGTGTGCTGCAGCTAAGACCCAGTGCAGCCAAATAAATAAACATTTTTTAGAAAATGTAGCCATGCCCTGGTAATTTTATATTCTGTTTCAAACCATCAACTCTGGTCCAAGGCCTGGGGAGATGAGAAATAAACTAATCGAAATACTGATGAATGTCACCAGATAATAGACTATAATGCCCACAGAAATACCATCACAAATCTTCATTCATAAGCTCCAATACAACAAGGACGTGAAATGACTATATTTGCACTGTCCAAGACTTGGAATGTGGCAATGCAAATAAGGAATTTATTTTCACTTTAATTAGCTCAAATTTAAATAGCCACATTAGCCATATGGGTAATGGAAATCATATTAGACAACATAACCAAATTGGTACACTATTATATTAAGTAGAAAGGTCTTTGGTTTTTACCACTTATATACTCCCATTTTCCAGCAATGCAAAGCATTCAGTATTCCTATATTCACTGAACGGACCCCTCAGAAGTAATACAGGAACATTTTCTATTTTCTAGAAAGTTTGCCTTTAGAAAACTGTTTAAAAAACAGGTTTAATAGTCACTTGACTGGAAGATGAGAGCAGAAGCATTAAAAGATTCCTAGATTTTCAGGTGAATCAAATCAATGACTGCATTGCTAGGGGAAAAATCAAAGATTCTAGGTTTTAGAACTAAAAAGAATCAAGAAACTCCAAAGAGGAAAATTACTAGGAAAAGAAGTTTGAAACTGATACTCCATGACCCATGACCTTCCAGATATATTTAGAAGAAAATTCTCAAGGCTATGTGATAAACCAATGCCAACTTAGTGTATCAAAGCATGATTTGATTCCAGTTGATTTATGTCTTTGGATTCTTTTCATCAATCCCTTTTCAGTTTAGAGAGTGAACTAGGAAACTTCTGAGATAACCTCTAATCCACAGACTGTCTCCATAAAGGTAGTCTCCTTCTTCTAATCTAAGTTAAAAATTTAGAACAAATGAGTAGCACAGTTTATTAGCCCTATAGTGAGATGGTCTTTCCGTCCAATACTACACCTTCTACTCATTTTGGTTACTTAGAGGTAAACAAAGGAAACTAAGTATTCAAAATAGTCCATTGTTAAACAGACTTCCTTTAAAATGTCTCACAATAATTTTCTTTCTTTTAAAACACTCTAACGATATCAGTGATATCTGCCTATCGCATAAAACAAAAAAATGGCTCTCAGTTGTTTCCAAGAATTTTGGTGAAAAAAAGTTAGAAGTAATGACAGTAGATTCTTCTGAAAATGGCTATTTTATACAAATCTCAGAGAAAGAAAAGATGTTAATGTGTAGCACGGGCAGAACCATATCCAAATTACACCTTTATACCAAATCTACTGTCCCTAGGGTTCATTAAAACTATACTAAATGGCTCTAAGGTTAGTAAAGTATGGGGTTGAGGGAAGTAAAGATAATCGTTTTTCAAAACATTTATTATCAAAGCGGTTTTGAAACAAACCAGGTAGATTCTATTCCTTACCAATTTAATTTTTCTTGTTATTTTCTTAGGGACTATACAGTTTTGGATGATACTTTATATGGTATAATTATAGTTACCACATTTTCTGTTTTTAACTAAAGTAGATTTTGGGGGGGGGGGGGGGTGGGCAAGGAGGCACCATGTGGCTTATGGGATCTTAATTCCCTAACCAGAGATTGAACCTTGGGACCCTCTGCAGTGAAAGCACAGTCCTAACCACTGAACCGCAAGGGAATTCTTTATCAATTTCAAACTGAAAACTAAAACCTTATGATACTACACTAGCATGATTTGTTACTACACTAAAACACTTTTTGTTTAAAATGTCACTTAGTGATCACTTCAAGACAGGATAGTTGTGGCAAAAAGTTCTCCTTTTCTGTACTCAAGTCGTTCAAAGTATAAAATGGGGGTGATAAAAATTTCATAGAACCGTTCAGCTTCTTCAGCGTTACTGGTTGGGGCATAGGCTTGGATTACCGTGATATTGAATGGTTTGCCTTGGAGATGAACAGAGATCATTCTGTCGTTTTTGAGATTACATCCAAGTACTGCATTTCGGACTCTTGTTGACCGTGAAGGCTATTCCATTTCTTCTAAGGAATTCCTGCCCGAAGTAGTAGATATAATGGTCATCTGAGTTAAATCCACCCATTCCAGTCCATTTTAGTTTGCTGATTCCTAGAATATCGACGTTCACTCTTGCCATCTCCTGTTTGACCACTTCCAATTTGCCTTGATTCATGGACATAACATTCCAGGTTCCTATGCAATATTGCTCTTCACAGCATTGGACCTTGCTTCTATTACCAGTCACATCCACAACTGGGTATTATTTTTGCTTTGGCTCCATCCCTTCATTCTTTCTGGAGTTATTTCTCCACTGATCTCCAGTAGCACACTGGGCACCTACTGACCTGGAGAGTTCCTCTTTCAGTATCCTATCATTTTGCCTTTTCATACTGTTCATGGGGTTCTCAAGGCAAGAATACTGAAGTGGTTTGCCATTCCCTTCTCCAGTGGACCACATTCTGTCAGAAAAGATGTCCTTTTCATTATAGGGGACTAGAATGCAAAAGTAGGAAGAAACACCTGGAGTAACAGGCAAATTTGGCCTTGGAGTACAGAACGAAGCAGGGCAAACGCTAATAGAGTTTTGCCAAGAGAACGTACTGATCATAGCAAACACCTTCTTCCAACAACATAAGAGAAGACTCTACACATGGACATCACCAGATGGTCAACACTGAAATCAGATTGATTACATTCTTTGCAGTCAGAGATGGAGAAGCTCTATACAGTCAGCAAAAACAAGACCAGGAGCTGATTGTGGCTCAGATCATGAACTCTTTATTGCCAAATTCAGACTTAAATTGAAGAAAGTAGGGAAAACCACTAGACCATTCAGGTATGACCTAAATCAAATCCCTTATGACTACACAGTGGAAGTGAGAATTAGATTTAAGGGACTAGATCTGATAGACAGAGTGCCTGATGAACTATGGACAGAGGTTCGTGACATTGTACAGGAGACAGGGATCAAGACCATCCCCATGGAAAAGAAATGCAAAAAAGCAAAATGGCTGTCTGGGGAGGCCTTACAAAAAGCTGCGAAAAGAAGAGAGGTGAAAAGCAAAGGAGAAAAGGAAAGATAAAAGCATCTGAATGCAGAGTTCCAAAGAATAGCAAGGAGAGACACGAAGGTCTTCCTCAGCAATCAATGCAAAGAAATAGAGGAAAAGAACAGCATGGGAAAGACTAGAGATCTCTCCAAGAAAATTAGAGATACCAAGGGAACATTTCTTGCAAAGACAGGCTCGATAAAGGACAGAAATGGTATGGACCTAACAGAAGCAGAAGATATTAAGAAGAGGTGACAAGAATACACAGAATTGTACAAACATCTTCACGACCAAGATAATCACAGTGGTGTAATCACTCACTTAGAGCCAGACATCCTGGCTATAGGAATGTGAAGTCAAGTGGGCCTTAGAAAGCATCACTACGAACAAAGATAGTGAAGGTGATGGAATTCCAGTTGAGCTGTTTCAAATCCTGAAAGATGATGCTGTGAAAGTGCTGCACTCAATATGCCAGCAAATTTGGAAAACTCAACAGTGGCCACAGGACTGGAAAAGGTCAGTTTTCATTTCAATCCCAAAGAAAGGCAATGCAAAAGAATGCTCAAACTACCGCACAACTGCACTCATCTCACATGCTAGTAAAGTAATGCTCAAAATTCTCCAAGCCAGGCTTCAGCAATATGTAAATCGTGAACTTCCAGATGTTCAAGCTGGTTTTAGAAAAGGCAGAGGAAACAGAGATCAACTTGCCAACATCCGCTAGAGCATTGAAAAAGCAAGAGAGTTCCAGAAAAACATCTATTTCTGCTTTATTGACTATGCCAAAGCCTTTGACTGTGTGGATCACAATAAACTGTGGAAAATTCTGAAAGAGATGGGAATACCAGACCACCTGACCTGCCTCTTGAGAAATCTGTATGCAGGTCAGGAAGCAACAGTTAGGACTGGACATGGAACAACAGACTGGTTCCAAATAGGAAAAGGAGGACGTCAAGGCTGTATATTGTCACCCTGCTTATTTAACTTATATGCAGAGTACATCATGAGAAACACTGGACTGGAAGAAGCACAAGCTGGAATCAAGACTGGGGGGAGAAATATCAATAACCTCAGATACACAGATGACACCACCCTTATGGCAGAAAGTGAAGAGGAACTAAAAAGCCTCTTGATGAAAGTGGAAGAGGAGAGTGAAAAAGTTGGCTTAAAGCTCAACATTCAGAAAACGAAGATCATGGCATCTAGTCCCATCACTTCATGGGAAGTAGATGGAGAAACAGTGGAAACAGTGTCAGACTTTATTTTCTGGGGCTCCAAAATCACTGCAGATGGTGACTGCAGCCATGAAATTAAAAGACGCTTACTCCTTGGAAGGAAAGTTATGACCAACCTAGACAGCATATTCAAAAGCAGAGATGTTACTTTGCCAACAAAGGGACGTCTAGTCAAGGCTATGGTTTTTCCAGTAGTCATGTATGGATGGGAGCTGGACTGTGAAGAAAGCTGAACGCCAAAGAATTGATGCTTTTGAACTGTGGTGTTGGAGAAGACTCTTGAGAGTCCCTTGGACTGCAAGGAGATCCAACCAGTCCATTCTAAAGGAGATCAGTCCTGGGTGTTCTTTGGAAGGAATGATGCTAAAGCTGAAACTCCAGTACTTTGGCCACTTCATGCAAAGAGTTGACTCACTGGAAAAGACTGGGAGGGATTGGGGGCAGGAGGAGAAGGGGACGGCCAAGGATGAGATTGCTGGATGGTATCACTGACACGATGGACGTGAGTCTGAGTGAACTCCAGGAGTTGGTGATGGACAGGGAGGCCTGGCGTGCTGCAATTCATAGGGTCACAAAGAGTCGGACACGACTGAGCGACTGAACTGAATAAAAACTTATCTCATAAAGATTGTTCTTTTAGAGGATTTGAAATACTGAAAACAGAACATCACAGGAGGCTGAGTAATATTGTTTATTTTCAGTCACCCATGGATATGTTAGAAAAACACAGCAAAAATAAACAAAATTCATAGATAAAGACAAATCTGAGTCATCCAACTGCCCCTTTGGAGATGCTACAAGCAGCTATGCATTCAAGAACATTTTTAAGAACCTGTGTGTGTCAGGCATCTTGATCATTTAATAATCATGGTTTATTCCCTCAACTATGAGTATCAGATTATATAAACTGAATACATAATATATATATAGATTATAATATATATATAATCTATACCTATATTATATACAGTCTATTAGGGCAGACAAAACAAGTTTTCAAAAATGTAAAAACATGGTAAATGCGATTAAAGTGCTTTAGGTGTTGGGGCAGGGGCAGAAATGAATTTCAGCAGAAGAGAATCAGTTAACACTTTAGACAGAATTTAAGCTAGGCTTTGAAAAGATGGGTTAATTTCTTCATTTGAAGATAGGAATGGGAAAAAGTAATAGGTAAGCACAAAGGTAAGAAAAAAATCAATCATAAAATCAGACAAAGGTAGCATTTACCCCCTCCATCCCCTCAAAAAACCCATCTGCTTTCTTTGAGATACTACAACTGTGTGAGTGCTGATGTGAGAAGACCCAGGAAAGAGGGAGTTCGAGGATACAAGTAAGACACAGGATAATCAAAAGATCAAGGTTCCTGAGAATTCAGAAAATAAGATGCAGAGCACTGAGACCTGACAGAAGCAATTGGATACACATGCTCAAGTTCTTCAAATCAGACGTCAAGGGATGGTGGTATATTGGAGAAAGGGGAGAACGACAGTGCTTGAGAAATACAAGACGTAACAAAGAAAAGGGCCAGTCAATGGAATAAGGTTTTGATAAAATTCAAGAACTAAGTAAGACTTCTTTACTCAATCAAACTGACTGAAACATCAGATTGCCTGAGGGTTCCTTCCAAATTAGAGTAAAAAGTTTTTCCACCCTCAAAGGTGAGGGAACCCACAAGGACAGAGAATGCGAACATAAGCAATATTAACAAAACTATGAAAACTAGAAAGCGCACACACACACTCACACACGCTCAGTTATCTTTGGGACCCGGTGGACTGTAGCCCACCAGGCTCCTCTGTCCATGGAACTTTCCAGGCAAGAATACTGAAGTGTGTTGCCATGTCCTACTCCAGGGGAATCTTCCTGACCCAGGGATTGAACCTTCGTCTCCTGCATCTCCTGAAATGGCAGGTGGATTCTTTACCACCGCATCACCAGGGAAGCCCCAGAAAGCTAATGGGTGAGTGTTAACCCTCTAAGCAGGTCTGAGAAAGCTGAAATTTGCCTGCAGGCAGGGAGGGAAGAAGGTATAAGCATGGCGGAAGCCATGGGGGCACACTGTAGGAAATCAACCCTAAATATTCATTGGAAGGATTGACGCTGAAGCTCCAATACTGTGGCCACCTGATGTTAAGAGCAGACTCATTGGAAAAGACCCTGATGCTGGGAAAGATTGAGGGAAGGGGGAGAACGACAGAGGATGAGATGGTTGGATGGCATCACTGACTCAATGGACATGAGTTTGAGCAAACTTCAGGAGAAAGTGAAGGACAGGGAGGCCTGGCATGCTGCAGTCCAAGGGGTCACAGAGAGCTGGACATGACTGAGTGACTGAACAACAACAATAAAGGGGGCAAACTCACTCATTTGCAAAATTCCAGAAAAGCTCAAGAATTCCAAGTATTGAGGTGCATCTGAAGACAGAAACAGAAAACAGGAAAAATGGAACAGAAAACAAAGGAATGGGTTCAGAAAGCTTTGTCAGCAGTTTAGTTTCCTAGATTTTCTCCCTGACTCTTGAGGGACCAGGATACTGTAACTATCCTCTCACCATCACATAACACTCAAGGTTTACTTTGGAGAGACTACAGTAGAACTCTGGACTTTTGAACAACAGGCTCACCTATGGATGGGAGTATCATACTGAAAACAGATTAAATAAAGTCCATATCCCTGGGTCGGTAAGTTCCCCTGGAGAAGGAAATGGCAACTCACTCCAGTATTATTGCCTGGAGAATCCCAAGGACGGAGGAGCCTGGTGGGCCCCAGTTCACTGGGTCGCAAAGAGTCGGACACGACTGAGCGACTTCACTTCACTTCACTTAATGGTGAGATCCATCCTCCAGCTGATTCTCCCACATGCCACCAGCAGCCTAGTTTATAACTCCCCGACCCCCACCCCAGAAGAAGACTAGAGAACTCTGAGTAAAAAAAGTGATCCAGGGAAAAAAAACCAACCAAGTCAATGAGAAAGAAGAGATGAAGGTTCCCTTTTCAATTATCTGTCAAATGAGGGAGTAATCCAAAAAAAGATCATGGGATCCAGGATTCAGTGCATCCAATACAAGAGAAGGGAATTCCCTTAAGATGGTGAGATCCCAGGACAATAATTATGCAACAGACCTGGAGAGCAACCAGATCAGATTGGAGCAGGAAAATAGAGGGCTCTCAGGAAGTTTTCTTTTAACAAAAATGTGAACAGATTACCAGTGTGAACATACTAAGAGGATATTTACACCTACTAAGAGTGGGATGGATTACTGTAGATACACAGAAAATAAAGCAAACATTAAAAAAAAGAAAAAAAATTTTCACCAAAGTGGCACAAAAAAGAAATTATCATGGTATATATGTTTCATGATTTATAATGGGTAATGATATGACCAAAAATGTGGTATACCTATGTTAGAGTAATGGGGTATGAAGACGTGAAAGGAGCTTAAATCCTCATCTTTCATAAGAGAAAGTCTATATAAGACTGCTCTCTTTTTATCCTAAATCTTGTAAAACTATTTCCATTTTATAACTTTTAGAAAGTTTTTAAAGCCTGGTTTAAAACTTATTTTAACAATAATAACTTGTTATTAAGCTAATAGTTAATAACCTTAATTTTTGTAAAAATTAAAATTATTTAAGACTTCAAAAAACCAAAAGGTATTACATCACATTATTTAAGATTCTTGAGTCAGCAAAATAGAATTTCAGTGGATTATGTGATCAGAGCTCAACGTGTGAGTCAGTGATTTGGGGGGTTGGTGATTTTTTTAGCAATGACAAGATCCAAGATGTGACTATGTGACCAGGTAACAGAGAAAAAGAAGTAAGGGAATCAAGAAGCCAATGTGTTAGCTGAATTGTCAGTCCAGACGCTGAAGATGACTAAAAACGATGATGTGTGACTGTGCTATTTTCCAGGCCCACTTTTCCACTCTTTACTACCATGTTTTCTGGCCCAGTATGCTTGACCTCTATGGAACAGATCAACAGGCTCCTGAGACCCTTAATTAAGGGTTGGGTTTGCCCAATGGGGAATCCCAAGAGGAAGTTAGGAGAATAAGGTGTAGATATTTATTCCTCCAACTTCCTCCCTGCAAAATCACCTCATGATGGCTAGGGCCCTTCAAATGAAAACTACCATTCCTCTCAAGGCAGTCAAGTCCATACTCCTCTTGAGAGCGCAAGAAGTAACCACTCCCTATCTTATTTCTTATGGCTTAGGGCTATTAACAGTTTGGCTACAGGTTTCTATATTATCTTTAATTGCACATTATATCTGCATCTTTATAAATAGTACCTTTATAAAACAAACCCTTCTCAAATTAGCCTATTTCACATGTGCATCTGTTTCTGTTGGGACCTGACTGACTGTAAACAGTGATAATGATGATGGTGAAGACGCAGGGCTATAACAGAGACTCACTTCAGTTCAGTCGACTGCAGTACACCAGGCCTCCCTGTCCATCACCAACTCCCAGAGTCTACCCAAACTCATGTCCATTGAGTCGGTGATGCCATCTAACCATCTCTTCCCCTGTCATCCCCTTCTCCTCCTGCCCTCAATCTTTCCCAACACGAGGATCTTTTCAAATGAGTCAGCTCTTCGCATCAGGTGGCCAAAGTATTGGAGTTTCAGCTTCAAAATCAGTCCTACCAATGAACACCTAGGACTGATCTTTAGTATGGACTGGCTGGATCTCCTTGCAGTCCAAGGGACTCTCAAGAGTCTTCTCCAGCACCACAGTTCAAAAGCATCAATTCTTCTGCGCTCAGCTTTCTTTATAGTCCAACTCTCACATCCATACATGACCAGTGGAAAAACAATAGCCTTGACAAGACAGCCTGTGTTGGCAAAGTAAGGTCTCTGCTTTTTAATTTGCTGTCTAGGTTGGTCATAACTTTCCTTCCAAAGAGTAAGCGTCTTTTAATTTCTTGGCTGCAGTCACCATCTGCAGTGATTTTGGAGCCAAAAAAATAAAAGTCTGTCACTGTTTCCACTGTTTCCCCATCTATTTCCCATGAAGTGATGCCATGGGAACAGACGCCATGATCTTAGTTTTCTGAATGTTGAACTAGTGGAAAGTAAATAGCTAATATTTAAGTAGCAATTACTAACATATTTCGAGTTATACGTTTCAAGAACTTTGTCAAGCTCTTTGCAGGTATTAACTTAAACATTACAAATATTCTGTGGCAGCAAAGATTTTTTTTGTCTGGTTCATTTCCATATACCAACACCTAAGAGCTGGTACATGGTAAACACTCAAATACTGATTTAATACAATAAGCAAGTTTGGTAAAAAAAAAAGAGCTGGCTTTTGGTGTGGTGAAGCATTTCTCCTACTTTTACTTCAAAAACTTTGAAAGAGCAGGGACATGTGGCTTCCCAGCACAGTTCAGTTCAGTTGCTCAGTCATGTCTGACTCTTTGGGACCCCATGAATCGCAGCACGCCAGGCCTCCCTGTCCATCACCAACTCCTAGAGTTTACCCAAACTCATGTCCATTGAGTAGGTGATGCTATCCAACAACCTCATCCTCTGTTGTCCCCTTCTCCTCCCACCCTCAATCTTTCCCAGCATCAGGGTCTTTTCAAATGAGTCAGCTCTTTGCATCAGGTGGCCAAAGTATTGGAGTTTCAGCTTCAACATCAGTCCTTCCAATGAACACCCAGGACTGATCTCCTTTAGGATGGACTGGTTGGATCTCCTTGTAGTCCAAGGGACTCTCAAGAGTCTTCTCCAACACTACAGTTCAAAAGCATCAATTCTTTGGTGCTCAGCTTTCTTTATAATCCAACTCTCACATCCATCCATGACCACTGGAAAAACCAGAGCCTTGACTAGACAGACCTTTGTTGACAAAGTAATGTCTCTGCTTTTTAATATAATATCTAGGTTGGTCATAACTTTCCTTCCAAGGAGTAAGCGTCTTTTAATTTCATGGCTGCAATCACCATCTGCAGTGATTTTGGAGCCCCAATAAATAAAGTCAGCCACTGTTTCCCCATCTATTTGCCATGAACTGATGGGACTGGATGCCATGATCTTAGTTTTTTCACTTTTCACTCTCCTCTTTCACTTTCATCAAGAGGCTCTTTAGTTCTTCTTCACTTTCTGCCGTAAGGGTGGTGTCATCCGCATATCTGAGGTTATTGATATTTTCCACATCACAAAAACTAACTAAACACTAAGACCCCCGGTGGCTTCTTCAGTGGTAAAGAATCTGCCTGCCAACACAGGAGAAGCAGGCCCAATCCCTGAGTCTGGAAGATTCTCTGGAGAAGAAAATAGAAACTCACTCCAGTATTCTTCTTGCCTGGGAATTCCCATGGACAGAGGAGCCTCGCAGGCTACAGTCCTTGAGGTCGAAAGAGTCAGATTCAACTTAGCAACTAAACAACAACTAAGACCATATAAGAATGATTTTCTTATGTAGCCTACAGTGAGTCTTATTCCTTTTTCCTCTCATGTGGTCATCCAGGACTTGAGTTTCCGATTTTTGTTTCTTTAAGTGTAATATTCAAAGTCAAGGTAGCAAATTTTAAAATGCTTATTATGCACTTACAGCCAAGGAGCCCTCAAAAGGGCAGAGCATCTTTAAGTACCAGTTTTGAGTTTTAAAAAAGAAATGGGAAGGGAGGGGGCAAATTTAAAAATATGTTTAGGTCTATGAAATGCAAAAATAAGAAAGGTAAAGTCAACAAGATCACCAAGAATACATACCCACGCAGAACTAAAGCAAAGCAAGGGTAAATGGGAAAATTAGGGGAGAAAGCATAATGCACGTGATTCAAATGCGCAAAATACAATGTATATACTGGTTGCAATAAATTAACCCCCTCATTGGATGCTGACACAGTTATCTGTAATAATCAAGGCAGCTTTGATATCTATAGCCTATAAAGGTAAAACCCAGGAGATAGATAAGATAACTGCAGATTTTCTGAAACCAGAACTGATTTTATGTTGCACTCCAAAACACAAGAAAAACTCACGTGAATAAGGATCGAGAAACCTGAGAAGCTACGAGAATACAATACTCAAACTAGAGCGAAAAACAGCAAAGAACAGTTAAGATGTAAGCTACGACTGGAAAGGAGTTACCGGACGTAACACCTAGACATCGAAGAGAGACGGATAAAGCATCCTTAGAAGATGGAGGAGGACCGGGATTGGATTTGGTTGAAGAAAGACAAAACGGAAAAGCAAGGCCTAAGAAGCAAGTAGCAGCAAGGTAAAACTTAACAGGAACAGATCGAAGCCACAAGCAAGAAGTATAGGACTTACAAATCACATTCTACCGGGAGGGGAAAGGGCCACTTCGCGACCGACCAGTGCAACTAGTTTCCGAAAAGTGGCGGCGATGTAGGTTCGCAGCCCCACCCCGCGGGAGCAGCTCCTCTCCAAGGAAGACCTCACAAGGCCAACCGCTGGACTCCAGCTCGAGCCTAGGTCCTATCTCGCCCTTGCCCCGCGGCGCAGAACGGCCTCTCCCGGCCCCTCACCGAACGCTGCAGCTCCCCAAGCCAACACGAGGCGCGCTCCTTTCCGCTGGGATCTGGGTCGTGGTACAGCGCCTGCACTGCCTGGTACACGAGCTGCAGTGTCGGCTTTGCTCCTTCCATGGTGGTAGCGGTGGTGGCGGCAGCGACGGCTCTGGCTCTTCTCCCGAGGCTCCTCCGATTGCTCCGCCCTCGCGCTTCCTCACTGTGTCGGCCACGGCCGCTCCCTGACTGGCGCCATCTCCTCTTCGGCCGTTACCAGGGCAGATGGGTTCCTCGTGGAAGTTACCCCCTCGGAAACACAGGTTAGATCGTATTCAAGTTCCTGGTCGTTTTTCCGATCTTCCCACAAGACTCCACACTTCTGAATCCAGACGCCGGTGCTAGCTTCCTGACCTGCTGACTTGCCCTCCGAAGGCTGTGCCGGCAAGACAGAGACCCCGAAGCGTACCTCAACAGCTTTACCCGGACCGGAAGCGGCAGCACCAAAATCTTTGGCACACTTCCGTCTGGTGCGTTGTAAACGGCCTCCGTGCGGGCACGCCTCCTCTTTTCTCCCCGCCCCCTCCCGGAAGTGACCCTACAGGGACAGGAGCCGGTAAGAAGTGGATCTCCACATTTTTTGCTTGGGACTGGAGCTCTGCGATCCTCGTGGCGCGAACACCTGCGCAGCTTTCCCCTCCTTGGTAATGGATCCGAGGTCTTTCTAACCCCCTTCCGACTTTTTCAGCCCTTCCCGGAGAATCCTTTAGGACCCCCGTGGACAAGTCGCGTCAATTCAACTGTGGCCTGACACTGACTGTACTGGAAAGCCATGGATGACTTAAGACAGAATTTGTATACTGACTGTAATGGAGGAGACAGACATACAGTCAAATAACTAGCGTACAAACCTGGGAAATGTGCCATGTTGGAAAAACATAGAAAATACCTAGAAACCTCTATCCACGAAATTCTTACACCCAAAAGGGTGTGATTCTATTGCTCAGTACACTGAGTCCAGAGTATTTGCACAAACACACTGAATTGTGTTTTTGTGTATGCCTTTCATTCTGAATCAAATATCAATTCTACAATTCTCAATACACAAAAGAATATAGAAATCTTGGAATCCGTACTAGGGAGAAAATTTCCGAACATTGCTATGTCTCCTTTGCAATAATAAATAGCTGTTCAGTTCAGTTCAGTCACTCAGTCGTGTCTAATTTTGCGACCCCATCGAAGGCAGCACGCCAGGCCTCCCTGTATATCACCAACTCCTGGAGTTCACTCAGACTCTCGTCCATCGAGTCAGTGATGCCATCCAACCTTCTCCTGCCCCCAATCCCTCCCAGCATCAGGGTCTTTTGAAATGAGTCAACTCTTCATATGAAGTGGCCAAAGTATTGGAGTTTCAGCTTTAGCATCATTCCTTTCAATGAACACCCAAGACTGATCTCCTTTAAAATGCGCCAGTTGGATCTCCTTGCAGTCCAAGGGACTCTCAAGAGTCTTCTCCAACACCACAGTTCAAAAGCATCAATTCTTTGGCACTCAGCTTTCTTCACAGTTCAAGTCTCACACCCGTACATGACCACTGGAAAAACCATAACCTTGACTAGACGGACCTTTGTTGGCAAAGTAATGTCTCTGCTTTTCAATATGCTATCTAGGTTGGTCATAACTTTCCTTACAAGGAGTAAGTGTCTTAATTTCATGGCTGCAGTCACCATCTGCAGTGATTTTGGAGCCCCCAAAAATAAAGTCTGACACTGTTTCCACTGTTTCCCCATCTATTTGCCATGAAGTGATGGGACCAGATGCCATGATCATTGTTTTCTGAATGTTGAGCTTAAAGCCAACTTTTTCACTCTCCTCTTTCACTTTCATCAACTGAAGTCCAATGGTTCTGTGAAGACCTATAAGATCTTCTAGAACAAACAACAAAAAAAGATGTTGTTTTCATCATAGGGGATTGGAATGCAAAAAGAGGAAGATGTACAGAACAGACTTTTTGACTCTGTGGGAGAGGGAGAGGGCGGGATGATTTGGGAGAATGGCATTGAAACATGTATAATATCATATAAGAAACGAATCGCCGGTCTAGGTTCGATGCAGGATACAGGATGCTTGGGGCTGGTGCACTGGGATAACCCAGAGGGATGGTATGGGGAGAGAGGTGGGAGGGGGGTTCGGGAGTGGGAACTTATGTATACCCGTGGCAGATTCATGTTGATGTATGGCAAAACCAATACAGTATTGTAAAGTAAAAAAAAAAAAAGAGAGAGAGAGACACCTGGAGTAATAGGCAGTTTTGGCTTTGGAGTACAAAATGAAGCAGAGCAAAAGCTAACAGTTTTACTAAGAGAACACACTGGTCATAGCAAACACCCTCTTCCAACAACACAAGAAATGACCCTACACATGGACATCAGCAAATGATCAATACCAAAATCAGATGGATTATATTCTTTGCAGCCAAAGATGGAGACACTTTCTACAGTTAGCAAAAACAAGACCAGGAGCTGACTGTGGTTCAGATCATGAGCTCCCTACTGCAAAATTCGTACTTAAATTGAAGAAGGTAGGGAAAACCACTAAACCATTCATGTACGACCTAAATCAAATTCCTTACCATTATACAGTAGAAGTGACAAATAGATTCAAGGTATTAGATCTGACAGAAGAACTTGGACAAAGGTTCGTAACATTGTACTGGAGGCAGTGATCAAAACCATCCCCAAGAAAAAAATGCAAGAAGGCAAATAGTTGTCTGGGAGGCCTTACAGATAGCTGAGAAAAGAAATGAAGGGAAAGGCAAAGGTGAAAGGGAAGGAGATACCCAATTGAATGCAGAGTTTCAGAGAATAGCAAAGAGAGACAAGAAAGGCTTCTTAAGTGAACAATGCGGAAGAAATAGAGGAAACAAAAGAATGGGAAAGACTAGAGATCTCTTCAAGGGATTAGTCATTATCCAGAATATATAAAGAACAGTTCAATAATGAAATGACAAGATAAGGTTTGGTTACTTGAAAGACTAATCAGGTGATTAGAGGGTTGTAAGATTAAGATTAAGATTAGGCTAGATTAAGTACAATCAGTAACACTGATATCGATATAATGGTAATGAAACCCTGATCAAAACAGTGGACATCAAAGTTCAGTAGAGATTTCTGGTTGAGGAACACGTTTATATCCCAGAAGGGTAACATATCCTGACTCCACCAAGACAGGACAGATGTGTCTTCTTCCCACAACGTGCCCTATGTATCGCCTTTTAAGTAAAACTTCAGTTATAAGTAAGTGTAGCACTTAACTGAGTTCTGTAATTTTTTCTAGAAGAGTTTCAAACTTGTGGGGGTAGTGGGAACCCTTGAATTTGTAACCAGTTGCTCAGTAGTGCAGGTAGCCTGGGGATTCCTGAAGTAAGGCTGACATCCAAAGTGAGGGTAGTGAGGTGGACTGAGCCTTTCAGCCTGTGGAGTCTGATACTACAGATGGTGTCAGAATTGACTTGCCCTTCACCCCACTGGGGTAGAAATAAGACAAATAAGATGTCACAGAGACTGTAATTTAGCATAAGTCCTCCCCCACAAAATAGATTAATCAAATGTGTTAACAATTATTAAACACAGGGAGTAGGTAATTGTGGTCACTATACCATTTTCTCTACTTCTCTGAAATTTTGCAAATTAAAAGTCATAACTGGAAAAATTATGTCAGTTTTATTTATTGACATGAAAAGATATCAAAATATTATTGAAACAGATTATGACTCAGTATGTAAAAATACTCATTGACAGGAAATCATACCTATGTTTCTATATAGGTAGAAAGGTATCCAGAGAAGGCAATGGCACCCCACTCCAGAATCCCATGGATGGAGGAGCCTGGTGGGCTGCAGTCCATGGGGTCGCTAAGAGTCAGACACAACTGAGCGACTTCACTTTCACTTTTCACTTTCATGCATTGGAGAAGGAAATGGCAACCCACTCCAGTGTTCTTGCCTGGAGAATCCTAGGGATGGCAGAGCCTGGTGGGCTGCCGTCTATGGGGTCGCACAGAGTCGGACTTGACTAAAGCAACTTAGCAGCAGCAGCAGCAGCAGCAGCAGAGAGGTATCTGGAAGAATTTTCAACAGAATGTTAACACAGGTTAGTTGCAGTGATGGACTTTTGAGAGGTTTCTACTTTCTTTTTTGTGTGTATTTCTTCACAGCATTTATCACCATGTGACACATTCCATATTTATATTATTTTTTGGCTATTCCCTCTGTTAACAGAAGCTGTCAGTAACATCATATCCCCAGTGCTTTCAGTGGTTCCTGGCATATGGCAGAAACACAATAAATATTTGCTAAATGCATTAATAATGTTTCTATGACTTGAATTTTTCTTTATAATAATTATTGACACTTTTAAAAAATATATTTTCTCAAAATCAATGGTTGTTTTTTTTTTCCCAAACAGTGACACTGTAAACTTGAAGTCATAACCATCAGGAGCCACTGTCAACTGAATCTTGGTGGCTGTTTGCCCAAAGGCCGCACAGCACAGACCTCTTCTGGCCCAACTTCAACCCATAGGGCACATATCCTATATCATATTCCTCCAGCTGCAGAACCCAAGACAGTTATAAACCCGGTTATTAAACCTCTTTCCTTCCATTAAACCCACGTCAGGGGCTCACGTGCTGAGGACAGCATTTGCCTTTGTGTGGCTCTCCAGCTCAGAATTTCCTCAGTCATGGCCAGCTTTGCCCCCAATTTCCCTTGCAAAGCAAATTCAAACTGGTGAGAGGGATCGGGAGAGGAGGATGGGGAATAGAGATTGTAAATTTCTATGGAATAGGAAGAACATGAATTAACTGTCCACTGTCAAAAGGAGCCTTCTGCAAAGAGCGATGTTCTGTGGGTCAGTTCTGATAGAGTGCGGTGGCGAAACACTAAGCAGGTTGGAATTTTTCTGAACGTTCACAAAGTGATATTCTTTTCAGAAAAAAAAAAATACTGAACAGAGAACCCAAGGGCAATGGTAGAGAAAAGACATACACAGTTCAATAAAGGTCCACCCACCTGCCCCCGTTCCTTCTTGTGCTCTGTCATATCTGACTCTTTGTGGCCTCGTGAACTATAGCCTACCAGACTCCATTGCCCATGGAATTTTCCAGGCAGGAATACTGGAGTGGGTTGCCACTTGCTGCTCCAGCAGGTCTTCCCGACCCAAGGACCAAACCCACGTCTCTTCTGTGCATCTCCTGCATTGGCTGGCAGATTCCTTACCACTAAGCAGCTCCCTCCTTCTCCTTAATCCCTCACAAAGTCTTCCTTCTCCGGTTAACTCTTCTCTTTGGAAGCCAGACATAGAGGAGGGGAAAAGTAGCCTTATCCTGACAAGATTAATTTTTTATGTCATATGATATCCACAGTTTATTGACTTTTAGTCCAGCTTTACTTCAGTGTATTAAGCAATACACTGGTACTCATATGATGTGAGTCAAACTGTCACCCAGTCAGGCTGATGGAAGATGACCCTCCCCTCATAAATGCAGAAGGCTCCTGGAAAATGCCACAGAGGAGCCTGGTGGGCTGTAGTCCATGGGGTCTCGAAGAGTCAGACACAACTTAAAGCCTGAGCATGCACACACACACACCAGCTGGCTACAGGGAGAAAAAAAATAACTCTGTCTTATATGGCAGGGTGGAAGGAGGGCTATCCTAAACATTAGACCCCAGGTACCAGTCCCAGCAGCACCTTCTTCTAGCTATGTGCCTCTAAGTAAGTTAACTGTTAGTTGCTCAATTGTGTCCAACTCTTTGCCACCCCATGAACTGTAGTCCACCAGGCTACTCTGTCTATGGGATTCTCCAAGCAAGAATACTGGAATGGATTGCCATTCCCTTTTTCAGAGGATCTTTCTGACCCAGGGATTGAACCCAGGTCTCCTGCATTGCAGGCAGCTTCTTTATCATTTGAGCTACAGGGAAGTCCTATGTGACTCTGAGTATCAATAACTACTTTCCTAAGCTGGATTCCCCTGCCAAAAGGAGCATGATTCCTACCCATCCAACTTACAAGGAGGCGCAAGTAAGATCACATGAATGTGCCTTGGAATTGGCTCATTGTAAACAACCCTAAAGGCTTCCTTGGTGGCTCAGACAGTAAAGAATCCATCTATAATGCAAGACAACGGGGTTGGATCCCTGGGTCAGGAAGATCCCTTGGAGAAGGGAGTGGCAACCCTCTCTAGTATTTTTGCCATGGAAAATTCCATGGGCAGAGGAGCCTGGTGGGCTACAGTCCATGGGCTCCCAAAAAGTTGGACATAACTTAGCGCCCACACGAAGCAGCTGTAAAGCAATTAGCATTTCACAAAACTGTGAAGTCAAACTGTCACTTATGGTCTTATTGAGACACTTAGAAATCGCAAGTTCTTACCCCCAAATCAAGTCTTTTCAAATATAGGAGGAATGGTGTATTAATGATCTCTCCAGGCAATCAACAAACCAAAGACTTGGCTACTTCACCAGCCAAGCACCAATAAACACTGACACACTTTCTGGGGTCAAAATGCTTACCAGCTGGCTCTTGCTTCTGGAAGAAATTAGACATTTAGATCCACTTTATGGCTCTCACCCTCCCTGCCACTCTGCTTAGCAGGCACTGATCACGTACCTGCTCTGGTTTTATGCTGCTGCAACCAGACTCCAGGGCCTATTTCCATGAACAAGTCCGATGCCCTCAATATTGTCCCCCAGGCTTCTAGATCTCTCTATAACCTCAGACGCCCCAACTTCCCTCCTCCCCCAGGGCCCCAATACTTCACCTTCCAACACTCATCTCTCTCTGATGTCACTTGATTCTCAATGGCGCCTATCAACCCAGTTGCACATTAAAATCACCTGGGGGTATTTTAAACAGCTCCAATGCCTGGGTACCTCCCTAGACAACTTAAATCAGAAACCCTGGGGCTAGGTCAGGGATTGAAAGTGAAAGTGAAGTCGCTCAGTCGAGTCTGACTCTTTGTGACCCCATGGACTGTAGCCTACCAGGCTCCTCCGACCATGGGATTCTCCAGGCAAGAATACTGGAGTGGGTTGCCATTTCCTTCTCCAGGGGATCTTCCTGACCCAGGGATCAAACCCAGGTCTCCCGGGCAGATGCTTTACTGTCTGAGCCACCAGGAATTTGGGGCTTCCCTGGTGGCTCAGAGGTTAAAGCATCTGCCTGTAGTGCAAGAGACCTGGGTTTGATCCCTGGGTCAGGAAGATCCCCTGGAGAAGGAAATGGCAACCCACTCCAGTACTCTTGCCTGGAGAATCCCATGGAGGGAGGAGCCTGGTGGGCTACAGTCCATGGGGTCGCAGAATCGGACACGATTGAGCGACTCCACTTTCACTTTCAATATGCACCTAGTTTGTTGGCCATGTGTTCATTTAGTCACCGGAGAGTTTCTCAGCAGGAGAGCTACAGGCATTTGGGGCAGGACCATTTTTCCTTGTGTAAGTGTAATTCAAGCCTCTCAAAGTATCACTGCTGCTGCTGCTGCTAAGTCACTTCAGTCATGTCTGACTCTGTGCGACCCCATGGACTGCAGCCCACCAGCCTCCTCCGTCCATGGGATTTTCCAGGGAAGAGTACTGGAGTGGGGTGCCATATCACTAGCACACCCCAGTTCCAGTCGTGGTGACAACCAAAAACACACCAACATCTCCAAATGCCCCCACTTGAGAATCTCACCAACTCCTTCTTTTCCTTCTGTACTTCTCCAGAGTGAAAGGCCCTCCCTTCCCACCTCACCCTTCAATTCTCAAGTGACCAATTGTTCTAGTTTGCTCAGGACCCAGGGGTTTCCCAGGACATGAGGCTCTCAGTGCTAAATCCAGGAAAGTCCCAGGCAAACCTCAGCGGTTAATCACCACAGATTTCCTTCTCTTGCCTCCCGTGAGAGATCCTAATTGTTTCGTCTGCCTCTCTCACCTCTTTTCTGGGAACTGGCCCTTCCCAACCACATTCCAGGGTTATACTGGGAACAACCTTGAGGAGGTTGCTGACATAAGCTGAGCCACCTGAGTTCTTCCCCCAGAATTTGCAGTTGGAACTGGATGCTAATCTCAATTTGGCTAATGCTTCTAAAGAGATTTAAATTTGGGAATTGGTGGCCATTTCCTACAGATTTTATTGTCTTGGTCTCCAAAATCACTGTGGACAGTGATTGCAGCCGTGATATTAAAAGATGCTTGCTCCTTGGAAGAAAAGCTATGCAAAACTAGATAGCATATTAAAAAGAAAAGACATCACTTTGCCAGCAAAGGTCCATATAGTCAAGGCTATGTTTTCACAGTAGTCATGGATGGATGGAAAAGTTGGACCAGAAAGAAGGCTGAATGCCAGAGAATTGATGTTTTTGAATTGTGGTGCTGGAAGACTCTTGAGAGTCCCTAGAACTGCAAGGAGATTAAACCAGTCAGTCAATCCTAAAGGAAATCAACCCTGAATATTCATTGGAAGGACTAATGCTGAAGCTGAAGCTCCAATACTTTGCCCACCTGATTCGAAGAGCCGACTCATTGGAAAAGACCCTGATGCTGGGAAAGATTGAAGGCAAAAGGAGAAGGGGACGACAGAGGATGAGATGGTTAGCTGGCATCCCCAATTCAATGGACATGGATTTGAACAAACTCTGGAAGACAGTGAAGGACAGAGGAGCCTGGCATGCTGTAGTCCATGGGGTCACAATGAGTAGAACATGATTTAGCAACTCAACACTAACAACACTTTCCTGCAGTGAAGACTACTGTTAGGTGTCAGGGAGGATGGGCGATACAGAAAATCTGTCTGTAGCAACAAAGGAAACATGTGCCCCCAAAAGAAACACATGCAGAGGTGAGGAGGAAACTTTCTGGCTTCCCCATGGGGAAGTTCTCAAACTTGAGCCTGCATCAGCATCCCCTTAAAACACTGTTTTTTGGGCCACACCCCTAGAGTTTGTGATTCAGTCAGCCTCTTCAGTGGTCCAAGGGTCTGCTTTTCCAAGGGTTTCCAGGTGGTGTTGATGCTGCAAATTAAGAATTTTGTGAGGACCCCTCCTCTGGGCCAGTTTCAGCATTGATCGATTTTTTTTTTTTTTTTTGGCCAAGCTAAAGCACAGAGCCTTAACCACTGGATGGCCAGGGAATTCCCAAGTAATCCCCAAGTCTATATCTGATAAATTCCCCCACTTCTTTTTCTCAAACTTTGAGGGCTCAACATGCTCAGCCTCACCCTAGTGTTACATGGTTTACATGAGTCTGTACTTTTTTAAAAAAAATCCTGGTTCCTGGGACTTGGGTGCTATCCCCAGATCTTCTAATTTAATTGGTCTGGCATGTGGCCCAAGTCTCTGGATTGATTGACTCATTATTTCATTATTTTTGGCTGAGCTGCTAGTCATGTGAAATCTTAGTTCCCCCACCAGGGATCAAACCTGTGCCCCCTGCAGTAGACGCATGAAGCCTTAACCACTGGACTGACAGGGAAATCCCAAGTCTGTATCTTTCTAATAAACTCCTCCTCTTCTTTTTCTCAAATAGCTTTATGGAGATATAATTCATATATGGTACAATTCCCCCACTTAAAAGTTCCAATTCAATGATTTTTAACAGATTCACAGATACGTACAACTGTCACCAATTTTAGAACAATTTTCATCACCTCAAAAGAAACCTCATCCCCTTTAGCTATCTCTCCTCTACTCAAGCCCTCTTCTCCCCACCTCAGCCCTCAGCAACTGCTAACCTATGTTATCTATATGGAGATTTCCCTATTGCACAGATTTCATGTGAATGGAATCATGTATTTATGTAGCCCTTTTTGACTGGTTTCTTTCACTTGGCATGAGGTTTTCAAGATTTATCTGCACTATAGCATGGGTCAATAATACTTCATTCCCATCCAGAGCCTTTGCTCATTTTAAATTGTGCTATCTTTTTTTCTTTCTTCTTTTTTTATTTTTAGGGTTATCTTTTTTTATTACTGAGTTGTAACAGTTCTTTATATATACTGGATACAAGTCTGTCTTTTTAAAAAATCTTTTTATTTTGTGTTGGGGTATAGCCTGTTAAAAATGTTGTGGTAGTTTCAGGTGAACAGCAAAGGGACTCAGCCATACAGATACATGGATACAAGTCTCTTATCCAATATGATTTGCAAATATTTTCTCTCATTCTGTAGATCATCTTTCACTTTCTTGAGAGTGCGTGCTGAATATTTGTGCCCCTCAAAACTCATTTGTTGAAATCGTAATGTCCAAAGTGATGGTATTAGAATGTGGAGCCATTGGAAGATGCTCAGGTCAGGAGAGTGCAGGCCTCATGAATTGCATTATGCTCTTATGAAAGAGACCCCCCAGAGCTCCCTAGTCCCTTCTGCCATGTGAGATCCCAACAGGAAGTCTGCGACCCAGAGAAGGGCCCTCTCCCAACCATGCTGGCACCCTGATCTCAGACTTTCAGCCTGCAAAACAGTGAGGATTTCTGCTTTTTTTATAAGCTGTTCAGTCTGTGATAGTTTGTTACAGCAGTTTGAATGGACTAAACCAGTGTCCTTTGAAGCACAAAACTTTTAAATTTTTATCAAAGTTCAATTTGTCTACTTGTTGCTTTTGCTCCTTATGTTTTTGGTGTCATTTCTAGGAATCTTTTGCCAAATCCAAGGTCATAAGGATTTACCCCATGTTTTCTTCTAAGAATTTAATAGTTGTATATCTTACATCTTATAAAGGAAATCAGTCCTGAATATTCATTGGAGGGACTGATGCTGAAGCTGAAGCTCCAATACTTTGGCCACCTGATGTGAAGAACTGATTCATTAGAAAAGGCCCTGATGCTTGGAAAGATTGAAGGCAAAAGGAGAAGGGGACAACAGAGGATGAGATGGTTGGATTGCATCACTGACTCAATGGACATGAGTTTGAGCAAGACTGGAAGCTGGTGATGGACAGCGAAGCCTAGCATTCTGCAGTCCATGGGGTCGAAAAGAGTCGGACATGGTTGAGCGACTGAACTGAACTATATGAGTTGGCCATCCCAGATGGCTATTCTCTTGCTCCCTGTTCATCCCACGCTTGACCAGTCCCTGCCTCACCTACACCTTACTCAACTGAGTGAATTTCCCTCTTAATCATAGAGCCTAATCAGTAAATACCTATATTGTCACCCTGCTTATTTAACTTATATGCAGAGTACACCATGAGAAATGCTGGGCTGGATGAAGCATAAGCTGGAATCAAGATTGCTGGGAGAAATATCAAAAACTTCAGATATGTGGATGACATCACCCTTATGGCAGAAAGCGAAGAAGAACTAAAGAGCCTTTTGATGAAAGTGAAAGAGAAGAGTAAAAAACTTGGCTTAAAGCTCAACATTCAGAAAACTATGATCATGGCATCCAGTTCCATCCCTTCATGGGAAATAGATGGGGAAACAATGGAAACAGTGAGGAACTTTATTTTTTTTGGCTCCAAAATCACTGCAGATGGTGACTGCAGCCATGAAATTAAAAGACGCTTACTTCTTGAAGGAAAGTTATGACCAACCTAGACGGCATATTAAAAACCAGAGACTTGACTTTGCCAACAAAGGACCGTCTAGTCAAAGCTATGGTTTTTCCAGTAGTCATGTATGGATGTGAGTTGGACTATAAAGAAAGCTGAGTGCCAAAGAATTGATGCTTTTGAACGGTGGTGTTGGAGAAGACTCTTGAGAGTCCCTTGGACTGCAAAGAGATCCAACCAGTCCATCCTAAAGGAAATCAGTCCTGAATATTCACTGGAGGGACTGATGCTGAAGATAAAACTCCAATACCTGGAGTTTGGCCCCCTGATGTGAAGAACCGATTCATTTGAAAAGCCCCTGATGCTTGGAAAGATTGAAGGCAGAAGGAGAAGGGGATGACAGAGGATGAGATGGTTGGATGGCATCACCACCTCTATGGACATGAGCTTGAGTAAGCTCTAGGAGTTGGTGATGCACAGGGAGGCCTGGCATGCTGCAGTCCATGGGGTCACAAAGAGTCGGATACCACTGAGCAACTGGATTGAGCTGAACTCCCCTTGGCCCCAGCTAGTGACTGTCCTAATCTTTAGATCAGAACTATCTCCACTGTGATAGTTTCCTTGGCAACTGATGAGCCACCCTGATATCAATTCCCCCACAACTGGTAAACTCCCTCTTCCTGTGGTAGTGAAGACTACTGCCTTGTCCTGCCTGCTATCTGCTGCCCGTGGTGGGGTGTCACTTGAGCCCCCTCATCCATTAAACTCCTGATGTTTCTGTCACCAATTCCTGGCTCTTTTTTCTGGTCTTGAAGTTGGGCAAGTACAGGCCTTGCAGGCCTGTGGGGTGCAGCCCAATACATCCATTTTGAGCTAATTTTTGTATGTCCTATGAGAACCTCATTCTTTTGCATGTGATTTTTTTTTCCACAATAAGAATGGAAGCCTTTACCATATGAGCCAACAATTTCATTTTTCCCCCCATAAAAACTGAAAACAGGAACCTAAAAACTTATTCGTATACCCATGTTCTATTCACAACAGCCAAGGGATAGAAGCAATCCAAATGTCCATTAATAGATGATGGGTAAACAAAATGTATTATACACATACAGTGGAATATTATCCAGCCTTAAAGAGGAGTTCTGATATGCTACAACATGGATGAATTTTGAGGACACTGAGCTAAGTGAATTAAGCCAGTCACAAAAGATAAATACAGTGTGATTCCACTTATAGGAGTAACTAGGATAGTCAAATTCATAAAAACAGAAAGTAAAATGATGGTTGCCAGGAGCTGGGCAGAATGGGGAGTTGCTTAATGAATATAGAGTTTCAATTTTGCAAGATGAAAAATTTCTAGAGATTGGTTGCACAATGATGAAAATATAGTTAATGATACTGTTCTGTACACTTAAAAATGGTTAGGATTTTATGTCATACATTTTTTTTACAGCAATAAAAGTAATTTAGAAATGTTTAAAAGGTTTAAAAGAAGACCTCAGAATTTGATCAAAGGAAGCCAATTAGTATCGAGATTTAGCTAGAGCTAAGTACACGTCCTAGGTTTAATTTCTGGAAATGTTTATATTACCTTTTAATTATCCTGTAGGGACCTCTCTGCTCAGAGAATCATCCTGGTCCCCAGGCAACAGTAAACAGTAAGTGAGACAAAGGGACAGACCGCATGACTCTCAGTGTTTCTGCCATGCCGTGGGAGCTCTTCTGGGTCATCACCTACTGTGCTCCGGGATTTAGAGTGCCTTCTAAAATACCACGCGGCACTGGTGATGGATTAAACTTTACTAGGGAAAGAAAACTCTTACGAGGCTGGGGCAACAAGCAAAGGGAAAGGAGAGAGGTGAGCTGGGGTAGCGTGCTCTGCTGGATATAAAGTTCTACCTTGTTCTCACAGGGCTGACGAACTATGATGGAGTGAGTTAACAAATTTCTGACCAGAAAAGATGGCTGGAAAAAACAGTTTTGGGAGTATACCATTCCCTGCTGCTGCTGCTGCTGCTGCTGCTGCTTAGTCATTTCAGTTGTATCTGACCCCATGGACTGTAGCCCGCCAGGCTCCTCTGTCCCTGGAATTCTCCAGGCAAGAAAACTGGAGTGGGTTGCCATGCCCTTATCCAGGGCATCTTCCTGACCCAGGGATCAAAGCTGGGTCTCCTGCATCGCAGGCGGATTCTTTACCACTGAGCCACCAGGAAAGCCCATACTATTCCCTGACCCAGGTTCATATAACAACAAATGTTCAAAGGCTCAGAGCACATTTCAGTTCATTTCCAGTTCAGTGTGATACTCTTGTTCCTGCGCTACCGTTTCACCTCCTTTTAGTAACAGGATCACCATGCCCTCGGTGTCTATAGGTACTATGGAGGGAAAAACACAACAAAGAAAATTCACCAATCAGAATTTTTAACAAGAGAAGGGTCAGCAGCAATAGACCCTATCACTAAGAGAAAATAATGATGAAGCTATTTCCCAAACAGCCTGAAAGTTTTTTCTCTCCCAGAAATAGCTGCCTAAACAATTTTTGGCAAATCTCCAAATTTGGCAAATCTCATTCTAAGAATAAATAATAGGAAAAAATTGCTTATGCTTGCATGCGTGAGGGCTCAGTTGCATCAGCTGTGTCCGACTCTTTGTGACCCCATGGACTATAGTCCACCAGGCTCTTCTGTCCTTGGAATTCTCCAAGCAAGGATACTGGAGTGGGTTGCCATGCACTCCACCAGGGGATCTTCCCAACCCAGGGATCAAACCTGGGTCTCCTGCATTGTAGGCAGATTCTTTACCACTGAGCCACCAGGAAAGCCTTACCTGTGTTTACCATGTGCCAAGAACTTATCTAAGAATCTTTTACACATTACCTCATCTAATCATCACACCAACCCTACAAGGTGAGCACTCATTTTGTGCCCCTTTTCTATAGGAGGAAACTAAGAAGAGGAGGCAAGAATACAGAGAAGAACTGTACAAAAAAGATCTTCATGAACCAGACAATCACAATGGTGTGATCACTCACCTAAAGCCAGACATCCTGGAATGTGAAGTCAAGTGGGCCTTAGTCCCACTTAGTCAAGTGGGCATCACTACGAACAAAGCTAGTGGAGGTGATGGAATTCCAGTTGAGCTATTTCAAATCCTAAAAGATGATGCTATGAAAGTGCTGCTCTCAGTATGCCAGCAAATTTGGAAAACTCAACAGTGGCCACAGGACTGGAAAAAGTCAGTTTTCATTCCAATCCCAAAGAAAGGCAATGCCAAAGAATGCTCGAACTACCACACAATTGCACTCATCTCATATGCTAGTAAAGTAATGCTCAAAATTCTCCAAGCCAGGCTTCAGCAATACATGAACCTTAAACTTCCAGATGTTCAAGCTGGTTTTAGAAAAGTCAGAGGAACCAGAGATCAAATTGCCAACATCTGCTGGATCATCAAAAAAGCAAGAGAGTTCCATAAAAACATTTATTTCTGCTTTATTGACTATGCCAAAGCCTTTGACTGTGTGGATCACAATAAACTGTGGAAAATTCTGAAAGAGATGGGAATACCAGACCACCTGACCTGCCTCTTGAGAAACCTGTATGCAGGTCAGGAAGCAACACTTAGAACTGGACATGGAACAACAGATTGGTTCCAAATAGGAAAAGGAGTACATCAAAGCTGTATATTGTCACCCTGCTTATTTAACTTCTATGCAGAGTACATCATGAGAAACGCTGGGCTGAAGGAAGTACAAGCTGGAATCAAGATTGCCAGGGGAAATATCAATAACCTCAGATATGCAGATGACACCACCCTTATGGCAGAAAGCAAAGAAGAACTAAAAAGCCTCTTGATAAAAGTGAAAGAGGAGAGTGAAAAAGTTGGCTTAAACCTCAACATTCAGAAAAAGAAGATCATGGTATCTGGTCACATCACTTCATGGCAAATAGATGGGGAAACAATGGAAACAGTGACTGACTTTATTTTGGGGGGCTCCAAAATCACTGCAGATGGTGACTGCAGCCATGAAATTAAAAGACGCTTACTTCTTGCAGGAAAGTTATGACCAACCTAGACAGCATATTGAAAAGCAGAGACATTACTTTGCCAACAAAGTTCCATCTAATCAAGGCTATGGTTTTTCCAGTAGTCATGTATGGATGTGAGAGTTGGACTATAAAGAAAGCTGAGCACCAAAGAATTGATGGTTTTGAACTGTGGTGTTGGAGAAGACTCTTGAGAGTCCCTTGGACCGCCAGGAGATCCAACCAGTCCATCGTAAAGGAGATCAGTCCTGGGTGTTTATTGGAAGGACTGATGTTGAAGCTGAAACTCCAATACTTTGGCCACCTGATGCGAGAGCTGACTCATTTGAAAAGACCCTGATGCTGGGAAAGATTGAGGGCAGGAGGAGAAGGGGATGACAGAAGATGAGATGGTTGGACGGCATCATTGACTCAATGGATCTGGTTTTGGGTAAACTCCAGGAGTTGGTGATGGACAGGGAGGCCTGGCGTGCTGCGGTTCATGGGGTTGGAAAGAGTCGGACACGACTGAGCAACTGAACTGAACTGAAGACATAAAGGGGCTTCCCCGGTGGCTCAGTGGTAAAGAATCCACTTGCAATAGAGGAGTTGCAGGAGACTCTTCTGGGTCTAGAAGATCCCCTGGAGGAGGACATGGCAACACACTCCAGTATTCTTGCCTGGAGAATCTCACTGGCATAGGAGCCTGGCGGGCTACAGTCCATAGGGTTGCAGAGTCGAACACAACCTAAGCAACTTAGCAAGCACAAGGTCAGGACAGGAAAACCAGGATTGGAACCCATGCTGTCTGTCTCAGAGTGTGTACTTTTAACTATCACATTAAACAGAACTGAAACACTGGGCTGAATTCTGCAAGGGCCTCAAGTGTGCACTGTCCTAGGACCTGGGAAGAATTAGGGAGAGAAGCACCGATAAACGTGGCAGGAGATAAGTTGTGTCCTGTGATAGAGTCAAGTGGGACAGGAGATGTTGGAGAATATCAGTGAGAGTAGAAGAGCCAGACCATGGGGAAGGGGGTGTGGAGTACAGTTGGGAGGGAGCTTTCAGGGTGAAGACACAGTGACATGACAAAATGGAGCAACAGAGGACTGTAAAGTCCCTTGGATTCTTTTAAAATAGCTTTGAAAAGTTAGTGAAAATTGCCTAGTTGTGTCGGACTGTTTGCGACCCTATGGACTATACAGTCCATGGAATTCTCCAGGCCAGAATACTGGAGTGGGTAGCTGTTCCCTTCTCCAGAGAGATCTTCCAACCCAGGGAATGAACCCAGGTCTCCTGCATTGCATGCAGATTCTTTACCATCTGAGCCACCAGGGAAGCCCAGTAAATTGCACATATTTAAAGTATGTAATTTGATAAGTTTTGATTTATGTGTATACCCATGAAACCATCACCACAGTGAAGATAACAAAAATAAACATCTTCCCCAAGTTTCTTTGTGCCAAATTTGTAAACCCACCCTTTCTGTACCTCACGCCAGACTCTCCCTGCTTTCTGTAACTATAGATTATTTCACATTTTCTAGAATTTTACATAGCCTCCAGTACTTACTCTGTTTGGTCTAGTTTCTTTCCCTTTTCACTTCATGCAATTAATTATCTTGAGATTCATCTGAATTGTCGTGTATGTTAATCATTTATTCCTCGGATAAGGAATATCTACATCTACACTATGTAAAGAACTCTTAAAACTCAATAATAAAAGACAATCCAATTTTTCAAATGAGCAAAGGATCTGAATAGACACTTCTCCCAAGAAAATACACAAATGTATATAGAAGATGCTTAACATCATAAGTAATCGGGGAAATGCAAATCAAAACCACAATGAGATACCACTTCTCACTCACTAGGATGGCTATAGTTAAAGTCAGATAATAGGACGTATAAGTAAATATGAAGAGAAATTGTAACTCATAAACATTGCTGGTGGGAATGTAAAATGCTTCCCTGGTGGCTCAGCTGGTAAAGAATCTGCCTGCAATGTGGGAGACCTGGGTTCGATCCCTGGGTTGGGAAGATCCCCTGGAGAAGGGAACAGTTAACCACTCCAGTATTCTGGCCTGGGGAATTCCATGGACTGTATAGTCCATGGGATCACAGAGAGTTGGACACAACTGAGCGAATCTAAAATGGTGCAACTACTTTGGAAAACAGTCTGGTAGTTCCTCAAAAAGTTAAACAGGGGCTTAGGATTTGACCCAACAATTTCACTTCTACATTTACACCCCCCAGAAACTGAAATATGTGCATATGTCTTTTACACAAATGTTCATGGCAGCATTATTCATAATGAGAAAGTCACACAGTTTGTGTCTGACTCTTTGCTATCCCATGGACTATATCCTACCCTGCTCTTCTGTCCATGGAATTATCCAGGCAAGAGTACTGAAGTGGTTTGCCATTCCCTTCTCCAAGGGATCTTCCTAACCTGTTGATCAAACCCGGGTCTCCCATTGCAGGCAGATTCTTTACCAACTGAGCCACTAGGGAAGTCTATTATTCATAATAGCCAGTATGTAGAAACAACCCAAATGTTCACCATATGATGAATGGATTAATCAAATGTGATGTATTCATACGATGAAATATTTTTCCACCATAAAAGGAATAAAGTACTGCTACATGCTACAACATGGTTGAACCTGGACACCTTATGCTAAGTGAGAGAAAGACACATACACACAAAGACACATATTGCATGTTTCCGTTTCTTAATGAAATGTTCTGAATTGGCAAAGATATATAGAGAAAGTAGATTAGTGATTAGGACTACAGGCAAAAGTTGAGGGGAAATTGAAGGTGTACAGCTTTTCTTTGTGGGGTGATAAAATGTTCTCAAGTTGATCACGGTGATGGTGGCACAACTCTGTGAACAGAGTCAAAAAACTTTTGACTTTTATACATTAAATAGGTGAATTTTATGGTATGTGAATTACCTCTCTCTCAAGCTGTTACCAATTTTTTAAAAACTTTTATTTGATGATTAGTATTCCATTATATGAATATACTGAAGTTTTCTAATCAGTTTACCTGTTGATGGACTTTTGAGTTGTTTATAATTTTTCGCTATTAAAAATAAAAGTGCTATGTACATTCACACACAAATCTTTGTGGACATATACTTCTTTCCCCCTAGGTTAATATATAGGAGTGAAATGGCTAGATCATATGGTAGGTGTGCTTAACTTTTTAAGAGACTACCAAACTGTTTTCTAAAGTGATTGTACCATTTTATACTCCCCTTAACAATTTATGAGAGTTCCAGTTCCTCCACAGCCTTGTCAACTCTTGGTATGATAAGCCTTTTTAATTGGGCATTCTAATAAGTATATAGCAATATCTCTTTGTATTTTTTCTCTTTCTGCATTAAAGAATTTGCATTTCTTTAATGACTAATGATGTTTAGCATCTTTTAATGTGCTTATTTGCCATTCTTATATCTTCTTGAAAATATCTGTTCTAAATGTTTTGCCCACTGACTGAAAAAAATTGAGTTGTCTATTCTTATTACTGAATTTTCAAAGCTTTTTATATTTCAGACATTAGTCCTTTATCAGATATGTGTTTTGGAAATATTTTCTCCCAGTCTATGGCTTATTTTTTCATTTTTTCTCACAGTGTCTTTTCAAGAACAGAAGTTTTAAATTTTGATGAAATCCAATTTATCAAAATTTTATTTATTGTGTTTTTAGTGTCATATTTACAAAATACTTGTCTAATCAAAGATCACAAAAATTTTCTCCTATGTTTTCTACTAGTAGCTTTATAGTTTTAGATTTTACATTTAGGTCTATGATCTATTTTGACTTAATTTTTGGTATGAGGAATAGATGAAAATTTATTGTCCAGTCTCATTCATTGAAACAACATCCTTTCTCCATTAAATTGTGTTGTCTTTGGATATTCTTCAGAAATCAATTCCACATACACACATACACAACACATATACATATAATTTTATAAGGAGTCTTAAAATTCAGTAGTCCTCCAACTCTGTTGTTCTCTTTCAAAGTCATTTTGGCTGTTCTAGGTCTTTTGCATTTCTGTAAGAATTTTAAACAGCTTGTCAATTTCTACAATTGCTTTTTCTGTAGAGTGGAGACAGAAATATGGCATATTAATGAAAAGCCCAGGGCTCCGCAGTCAGTCTGCATAAGTTCAAGACCCAGACTTACCTCTTCTTAGCTGCTTGACTTTGGGCAAGTTACCTAACTTCTTTGCAACTCCACTTCTCGTTCATAAAGCTGAAGTAAGAATATTAACAATCTCATGGGATTGTGATGGGGCTTAAGTGAAACACTGCAAATATTGCAGGGATGGAAAATACAGGCAGACAATGGGCAGATCATATATCTGACCCACAGCAGTTACTCCAGGAAGCCAAACCAAAGCCTCTGCAAGAAATGACCCAGAACAGTCAGGATTTGGTCAAGTCAGGACTGCAAACGTCTCTCATATTTGCCCTGGCTTCAGCTCAGGACCAAGCAGAGAAAGCCAAATTTGCTCTCCAAACCAATCACGTAAGATACCCCATTGCTAGCCCACCTCCAGCCTTCCTAAGCCAACAACCTCCTCTCGGGTTTCCCGGAAACCTTCCCCGTTTTGACTACCCAGCTTTTCCACTCCCCTGCCTGTCTTTGACTCTCTGCCAAATGCACCTGATGGTGGTTGACGCCCTGGCTGTAGCAGAGCTCTGAGTAAATAGCTTCTGCTTCTTCTCATTCGGATGATGGCCGGGAAGATCCCTGGAGAAGGAAATGGCAACCCACTCCAGTACTCTTGCCTGAAGAATACCATGGTCGGAGGAGCCTGGCGGGCTACAGTCCACGCGGTCGCAAAGAGTCGGACACGACTGAGTGACTTCACTTCACTTCTTCACTTCATTTATTTTTACAGTGCTTAACATTGTGTTCACAGAGCTTAATCCATGCCCACTAAATTTCATATAAGCAGCAGAATTGTTTTGTCAAATGAAGTTTTTCACAGAATCCAAATATATATAAAACAGGAAAAAAAGTTCATTTTATTTAAGCCAGTCAGTAACAGTGGGACTTTGTAGTAATTAACTGGGGATAAAGGATGACAATTGCTGATGTGGTATTTACACACACACACACACACAAACACCCTGATTCTCACTATTAGTGTTAGTCGCTCAGTCATGTCCGACTGTTTGCGATCCCATGGACTGTAGCCCTCCAGGTTCCTCTGTCCATGGGGTTCTTCAGGCAAGAATACTGGAGTGGGTTGAATCCATTCCTTTCTCCAGGGGATCTTTCTGACCCAGGGTCTCCCTCATTGCAGGCAGATTCTTTATTGTCTGAGCTACCAGGGAAGCCCCCAATTCTCACTAAAGGAAGTTGCAAATGATAACAGGTGTTTTTGTTTTGTTTTGTTTTGTTTTTTTACTTTTAAGCAGGTCACTTTACAATCAAACATTCGTAGAGCTCCCATAGCACTTCAAAACTCTAGGGCTCTCAGAAAAATGAAGGCTACTAGTGTGAGCTCAGGGTTCAGGGTCTTAAATTACAAGGATGATGCAAACCAGCTGGGTAACCTTCGGCAAGTCAACTGAAGTTCGTCTGTTTTGTTTCTTTCACTGCAAATTGAGGAGGCTGAACTAAACAAGAACTCAGCATTCAGTGTCTACCATTATCTTCATGTAGTGCAGGGGGCTCTGTGTGTATGTCTGTTTAAAAAAATTCAGGTATCTAGCCCAACCAGTGGATCTAACTCAGTAAATCTGGGGTAAGGTCCTGTCTACATTTTAAACAAGCACCTAACTGATGACGGTTATGCTGGTGATCCTTGTGCATAATTTGAGACACAAATGAATAAGTGATCTTTTAGGCTCCTTCTGGCTTTGCTTTGTGTGATTTATATGGAGTCGGAGGGGAGAAGTCAGAGCTAGATCATGGGGAAGGGGGAAAAGAGGGAAAGGGGAGGGGAAGATTGCTCAACAGTTAGGGAAAATGTTGATGGGAAGTCTTTTCAAAAAAATCTATTGTATCAATATTCTCCTTTTGAAAGTCCCCATGAAGCTGGTCCATAGAGACTTGGACTCTGCAAGGAGTTGTTGCAAAGACTATTTTCCACTCACCTGCAGGAAAAAAGCACTCCTGAACTTCCTAGCCCCGTGCCCTACCGTTTGAATACACCAGAGAGTAATTACAATGTGAAAAAAGGCTTCCTTGCCCTCCAACTCCTCAGCTTCCTAATAGCTCGCTTGGGGCAGGGCGGGCCAAAGCAGGATTTGCCCATTTGGGTGCCTCAAAACCAGATTAAATCCAGGCCATTTCCCCAGAGCTCAGGGCAAAAATCCTCTCGGTTCTCCAGTTGAGACCCCAGCTCAGTGTAGCAACACCGCCCTCTTGCGGCGGAGAACGGGACTCTGCCTGTTGAGGAGAACAAATGCCAGAGGCGATACCGCCCGAGAAGGCCCAAAGATTTCCTGGGTCAGAGGGAGCAGGTAAGAGAAGGAAGAAAATAAAGATATCACCGTTTTTCCTCATTGTCTCTCTCTACTTTACAATTCCTTTCTGCCTCCCAAACCAGTCCGCCCACTAACTCTAGTATTACTCGTTGAGTCGTGTCTGACTCTTTGTGACCCCATGGACACAATGTGTCTGTCTTGCCAGCTTCCTCTGTCCATGGGATTCTCCAGGCAAGAATGCTGGAGTGGGTTGCCACGCCCTCCTCCAGGGGATCTTCCTGACCCAGGGATTGAACCTGGGTCTCCTGAATTGCAGGCAGATTCTCCTTGCCCTCTATTAATAATTTATTTTCCTAATGCTTTGCAGTATACAAGATGTTTTCACAAACATCTTGTGTGATCCATTCTCACTTCCTTTCACATCATCCACCCACCTAATTCCAGAATGAGAAGAAAAAACTGAAAACTAACAACCTATGTAAATGCTCTTCTTGTATTTTGCATAAGGGTGAACCTGACCTCCCCTTATTGTTTAATTGCAGGACCTTGTAGCTGACTTTGGCCCCTGTAAGAGCCCATTGAGCGACTGAACTGAACTGAACTGAAGAGCCCATTAACTTTTTTCTGCTGTGTGGTGACAAACGGAACCTTAAACATGCCAGGACTTTTCTCCACAAGGAGATAAAACAAATCATCTGACCAAAGCAGCACAGCCTAAGTACACAACTATTTTTTTATTTCAGCACTCTTTAAAATTAATCAAATTAACATAGACACAGAAAAATGCACAAATCATAAGTGTGTGTGTGCTAAGTGTCTCAGTTATGTCCGACTCTTTTTGACCCATAGGCTGTAGCCTGTCAGGCTCCTCTGTCCATGGAATTCTCCAGGCAAGAATACTGAAGCAGGTTGCCATTTCCTCCTCCAGGGGATCTTTCCAACCCAGGGATCAAACCTGCATCTCCTGTGGCTTCTGCATTGGTAGGTGGATTCTTTACCTCTGAGGCACCTGGGAAGCCCTATATATATAGGGAGTAGGAAATATATGTATATATAGGAGTAGGAAAATACTCCAGTATTCTTGCCTGGGAAATCCCATGGAGAGAGGAGCCTGGTAGGAGTACCGTCCATGGGGTCGCAAAGTTAGACATGACTGAGTGGACTTAACGTGCACACACATATATAAACTTATAAATATATATGTATAACTGAATCACTTTGCCATTTACCAGAAATTAACAAATTATAAATCAACTATACTATAATTAAAAAAAAAAAAAAGAATGCTTCTGTGAACATTCCCCTACATAGCTTCCACATAGCTTTTGGGAAATAAAAGCCCACATTTCTGTTGGCTTTAACTAAAAGTGGAATTGCCTGGTCATGGGATTGCTTTCACTGACACTGCCAAACAGATTTTCAAAGTGTTGTAGGTGCTAATTTACATTCCCACCAGCAATGTTTGAGAGCTTCTGTTGCTTCGTGTTCTTGGCAACATTGATAGGTTGTTTTTCATTTTAGTCATCCTAGTAGGTGGGTAATGGTATTGCCTTATAATTTGAATTTACATTTCTCTGATGACTAATGAAGTTGAGCACCTTTTCATGAGCTTATCAGCCATTTGATTTGGATATCTTCTTTGGTCAAGTGGCCTATTCAGTGCTTTTAGGCAAACAATTTAAAGCCGAAATGTCCTTGTACTGAGTGATAAGAGCATTGTTCAATAGCATTTCATCCCCCCAAAGCATGTACTGTCCATGGGCTATACTGAGAGATGGTTCTTACCTTTGTGTGGCATTTACATGATGTCATTTGGTTAGTACAAGCTCTCTGAAGAGTAGAAGGTAGTGCTTGTTTTACAGAAGAGGAAGCAGTTTCTGGGAGATTGTGAATTGCTCAAAATAAGTGGTAGGATCAAGATCCTTGACCAAGGTTTTGCTGTTTCCTGGCCAAGTGCTCATTCTACTACGATAGTTTAATCTCCCCACCTGTTATAACAAATACTTTGTATTACTGGCCCTCTTGACCATGACGAAATTAAATCTACAGATAATTTCAAATGATAATCAGTATGCTACTCCTATGGTATAAAGGAGAAATAAATGAATAGTGGTTTATAGTAAATAATTGCTATGAATTAATTACCAATAAAAATAATAATCTAATCATAGTATAATTGCAAATGAAATGCTTGAGTAAAACTATACTAGACCATGTAATGAAATAATAGATGCTTAACGAAGATTAGCTATAAATTCAAACAGCCACAAATAGAGATAAACACAAGTGGTTGTAGTGACAACTCTAATTTCACGTATTGCTGTCCCTGACATGATTTTCCATATGGGTGAACAACTTGAGACAAAATTCTGAACAAAACAAAGTGCGATCAACCCTTAACTTGCATAGTTGTCGTATTCCTGAGAAATTCACTGTATTTTTAAACCATGTAAAAAATATTTTTTGCTTCAGTGCAAACGAGAGTTAGGTGTTAGACTCAGGTAATTATGGACAGCCGGATGAATATTGATACATTCAGAAGTTAGACAAGATGCAGGCCACATCTTCATTCTGCAGGACTGTACGTTCACTGCAGGATAACGTAGCAGGCCTAGCCATTCCCTCTAAATGGCAGCAGCGTCACTCAGTCATGGGCACAACACAAAACTCCTTGGAGTTGCACTGCTCCTGCTGAGAACAGTGCACCACATGTTCTGTACCGCAGCCCCAGCCAAAATGGAATGTGAGCCGAAAGCTGGGCTTGAGACTGCTGAAGACCTGAGTTCAGCGGAGAGCCATTCATTCTGTAAGACCCTGAGTGAGTCACGTAACATTTGTGAGCCTCTTATCTCCAGCAACGGGGCTGGCCTCTGCCTGTCACAGCAGTGATAGCAGTTGCTATGTCTCCTGTGAACTTTCGGTAGGCTGTATGGAGACGGCTTCCATCCCTCACACCCCATCACTCAGCCCTCCAGTCCACCAACCACCTCACTTTGCACAGTTGACCAGTTACACCCACTCCAATATTCTTGGGGCTTCCCTAGTGGTTCAGATGTTAAAGACTCTTCCTGCAATGTGAGAGACCTGGATTTGAACCCTGGGTCAGGAGGATCCCTTGAAGAAGGGAATGGTAACCCCCTCCAGTATTCTTGCCTGGAGAATTTTGTGGACAGAGGAGCCTGGTGGGCTATAGCCCATGGGGTCACAAAGAGTCGTACGAAACTGAGTGACTTAATGCTTTCACTTTCTGCATGTAGTGCTTTTTTTTTTTTTGGCTATGCTCCTTGGCTTTTAGGATCTTAGGGCAGAGTCCTGACCGCTGGACCACCAGGGAATCCCCATGCATGTAGTGCTTTTTAAAATTTGTTTTAATATTTATTTATTTGGCTGCACTGGGTCTTAATTGTGGCAGCAGAGATCTTTGATTTTTGTTGCAGCATTTGGGATTTTTTTTTTCTCTTTTTTAAGCTGTGGCATGAGAATTCTTACTTGCAGCATGTGGGTTCTAGTTCCTGATTAGAGATCGAAACTGGGCCCCCTGCCTTGGGAGCATGGAGTCTTAGCGGCTGGACCACCAGGGAAGTCCCCATGTAGTGCCTTTGATCTTTCCAGTCCTGTTGATAAATACGTTCAGCAGTAGATGGTATAGAAAATATTAGCATATCTCTCAAAAAGAAGTATCAAAATACATGTCTCTTGCCTCAGTAGAAAATACTCCTTACAGCCTTAGCTATGAAAAAATACACTAGTTGACACTTTCTCAAGTCTAAATGAATTACCTCATTCTGGCCAAAATCTTGGTAAAAGTAACACCTTCCCATTGAGATTCCCAACTGCAGGCCTTGCTAACACATGCCTTTTTGAAATTAGTGATAATTGGCCTGCTTGAAAAATAGAAATCAAACTACTGGGGGATATCACAGTGGATTCAAAAGTATTACTGGAGCTTAAATTCAAAGGCACTGGGTACAGCATACAAACATAATATAAATATATAAATTATACTGGCGTAAAGATTGTTTGGGCTTTTCTTGTGACTCGGTGGTAAACAACCCACATACCAATGCAGGAAACGTGGGTTCAGTCCCTGGGTTGGGAAGACTCCTGGAGAAGAAAATGGCAACCCGCTCCAATATTCTTGCTGGGAAATCTCATGGACAAAGGGACCTGGCAGGCTACAGTCCTTGGGGTCACAAAAGAGTCTGGTATGACTTATCAATTAAACAACAACAATAGATTGTTTAAAAACTAATAACATAATCTTATGCAAATATAAAATTAACACATCAAAGGTTTTATTGAACTTATGATTAATGAAAAAACCAATAGGATGTTAAAATTCAAATGAGAATTTAGCACTCTAGACACTGTGTTTTTTACAGTTCTAAGAACAGAATCACTTGCATAACTATGGACAGGAAGTATTCACATTTCTCTCAATTTTCTACAATTTAACTTCTACCTCTACGGTTCATAGAGTCGGTATATGTTATGAAAACAAACAAGCAAACAACAACAAAAGCCAAACCTGGTATTAGTTTTTCCTTGTTGCTATAACAAATTACCAAAAACTTGGTGGCTTAAAACAACACAAATTGATTATCTTACAGTTTAGTTGGAGTATCTTACAGTTGGAGGGAAGAAGTCTAAAATGGTTTTCACTTGGTTAAAAGGTGTCAGCAAAGCTGTGTTCTTTTTGAAGATTCTAGTGGGGAGTGCGTTTCTTTGCTTTCTCCCCCTTCTAGAGGCCACCCCACCCTTTGGCTCCTGGGCCCCTTCTTTTGTCTTCAAGGCAGTAATGGTAGGGTGAGTCTTTTTCATCCTGTAGCACTCCAGGTTCTCAGACTACATTGTCACATTTTCTTTGACTCTCCTGTCTCCCTCTTTCACTATTTATTTACTTACTGGTGGTGCTGGGTCTCTGTTGCTGCACATGGGCTTTCTCTATTTGTGGAGAGCAGGGGCTACTCTAAAGCCGCAGCGCTCAGGCTTCTCATTGCAGTGGTTTCTCTTGCTGCAGAGCAGCGCCTCTAGGGTAAGCGAGAGTCAGTGACTGGCGCATGAGGTTAATTGTTCATAGCATGTGGTATCTTCCTGGACCAGGGATCAAACTTGTGTCCTCTGCATTGCAAGGCAGGTTCTTAACCACTCTTCCTCCAGGGAAGCCCTCACTCTTTCACTTTTAAAGACCCGGGGGATTATCCTAGGCCTTCCTGGATACTACAGGATTGTCTCCCCATCCCAAGATCCATCGAAGGTGCAAACTCCTAGGACAGTCAAATGATCCCTGAAGAGTCCACAAGAGACCACACCTTGTGGTCCACTGAAGGATGCCATATAATCTCTGTTGCCCTTTCTCTAGTCTTGGAAAATCTTTCCTGATGATGCCAAGGCTCGTAACCAAAGTGACTATGCAAAACATAAAATCAGGCAGCCCTGGACCATGTCCCTGAGCAGGGGAGCAGCCGCCCCTTCGATCAGGCCGCAGTCACTGTCCTTGCCCAGTTGATTCGTCTTGTTTCCTTCGGCCTCTGCTGCTGCTGCTGCTAAGTCGCTTCAGTCGTGTCCGACTCTGTGCGACCCCATAGACAGCAGCCCACCAGGTTCCCCCATCCCTGGGATTCTCCAGGCAAGAACACTGGAGTGGGTTGCCATTGCCTTCTCCGTGGCCTCTGCTAGCATCTGAATTTTCCAATCCTGGTTACTGACCAGATTTCTTTTCCTCCACCCTGGAAGGATAGGAATAGAGCAGAAACATTTAGTCTATAAACTGGGAAAAAGGTAGATGGTGGCAAAAATAGACAGGAGGCGTATATTAATACAAAGCCGAACCTTAAACACTTTATGGTTTTGTGTCAACGGGCCTTGTCCCAAGGCTGGGGCAGGGAGTGGGTGCGTTAGAGAGTGGAGTTGTCTCTCCTCACTGCCCTCCTCTTCCCAACCATTTGGCCCTCATGGAATAAGGCAGAGCCAAGGATTCTCCTGTCATTAAGTCCAAGGTGGCCTCATGCTATTCATTAAATGGTCACAGTGAAATAGGAAGTAACCAGCCATTCTTGATCAGTCCAACAATTCTCAAATTACTCCTGCTCAAACTCCTGTTTAACACTGAATTTTCACATTGCCCAGTTAGTTACTTATCTCCTCTCTCCTAACAAAATCCTCTTCAATAAATGACAGTCAACCAAGATGGAATGAGAAACTGTCTGATGGAGGCCAGAAGGTCACTTCAGTCAAAGCCAAAGTAACTCATTCCTTCCCTGAGCAAAAGCCACCTGAGCCTTTCCTGAGTGCAAAGCCCCAGGTCAGGCTCAGCTGGGAGTACAAACAAGTCCTGTCTTCAAGGAATGTCCAGTCTGGGAGACGGAGAGGCAAAGTTGAAGTCACGTGTCCAAAGGCAAAGAAAGGAAAGGATTCCAGGCTAAGGGGATGGCCGCAGGGTGAATACAATGATGCTGCCACGAAGGGTGCATTCTTGACTGGGAACTTCAAGTAGAAAGAAGTTCAACCTGTTTGCTCAAGCTCAGGAGGAATGGAAAAATGCCATGAGAGATGAGACTGAAAAAGGGGAGGAGGATCAGGTAAATGCTTGTATGCCTTCAGTTATGGGTTGAGTCCTTCATTCAAGAATTTTGTTGGTTACTTTCTGCGCACCCAATGCCAAGTCAAACACTTCTAATGGCTTTACCTTCATAAGCCACAGTCTTGGGAGGAGAAAGGTCTATGCAAATACTCTCAGAAAAGTGTTGTTGTTTTTGTTATTTTAGTCATGTCCAACTCTTTGCAACCCCATGGACTATAACCTGCCAGGCTCCTCTGTCCATGGAATTCTCTAGACAAGAATATTGGAGTGGGTTGCCATTTCCTTCTCCAGGGGATCTTCCCCACCCAGGGATCGAACTTGCATCTCCTGCATTGGCAGGCGGATTCTTTACCACCGAGCCACCTAGGAAATTCCCTCAGAAGAGAAATACATGCAAAAAGAGGTGTACTTTAAGTGGGGAGCAAGAGACACACGAACTCTGCCCACAGGAGTAGGAAGAAGGAAGCCCATTTAGATTTTGCCAAGGTTGTATAATTAGTAACATACTTTCTGGGTAGCAAGCAGGAGATGAGGAGTAATGGAGTGACAGCTCAGTCAGCTGGTAAGCAGCTCACAGTCTGCTTCACGCTCATAGTTGCTCTAAAGGCACAAAACTCAGCACATCCGGTCTAATCGGGTCCTTAATGGCTCTGTTCCCACTGCACCAAGACAGTCCAAAGCCGGGTTTAAATCCCAAACAAATTCACTTCTCTCCTGCTCCATTTACCTGCCTCCTGCATCACATTCCCTGAATGTTTCTCTCTGCCCTGTAGCTCTACAGTCTAGCTCAGGATTTTGACCTTGGATTCACAGCCTGGCTGCAGCTCTTTAAATTGCTGATTCCATGAAAGACCTTAGGGTCACATCAACTGGCTCTCTACTGGTTACTCAGTAGCTAACTTGCAAACTCTGAGATTACCAGTCAGACAGGAAGAAAAAGCTCCTGGGCACATGGCATTCGCTCCGCTTGGCTAACTCAGCATTGCAAAGAAAGTTTCTCCTTCCAGAGGTGAATTCCAGCTTGCACGACCAGTGGAGCCCACAGCTGGGAGCCCATAAGCACCATTGTCATCCTCCCCCAGGGCTGGGCAGGTCCACAGTGTTTTCCCCTCACCTTCCCAACTACACCAAAGACCACGCAGTTTCATGGCATCCTGCTGCAGCAGCCTAATTTTTGACCCTCCAGGCCCCAAGGATAATCAGAGTGATTTCTGTTTTCCTGCCTTACTGAGAAGCTCTGAAGTGGCCTGTACCCCTTGTGCAGCCAGAAAGCCCTGTACAGATTCTTCACAGGATCATTTAGAATAAAAAAGACCCTAGCAGGCACTGGCTGATGACCACTGCAGCCAAAGAAAAGATTAGTGAGCCTGTCTTTCATGGTACCTGTTTCCTGGCTCTGGATTTGCTCAATCACTACATCGTGTCTGACTCTTTGCGACCCCATTGACTAGAGCTCACCAGACTCTTCTGCCCATGGGGTTCTCCAGGTAAGAATACTGGAGTGGGTTGCCATTTCCTTCTCCAGGGGATCTTCCCAGCCCTGGATTTCTTGTTGTTGCTCAGTTGCGTCCGACTTTGCGATCCCATGGACTTCAGCACGCCAGGCTTCCCTGTCCTTCACTATCTTCCAGAGTTTGCTCAAATTCACGTCCCTTGAGTCGATGATGCCATCCAACCATCTCATTCTCTGTCGCCCCATTCTCCTCCTGCCCTCAATCTTTCCCAGCATCAGGGTCTTTTCCACTGGTCTGGATTTGACCTGTGTGCAAATTTCTGGGAGGCGCTAAACATAATGATGCTATAAACCAGCATGGATGATAAAGAAGGTGGCCTTACAGGAATAGTGGTCCTGAAGGTAAGGCCCAGAAAGGCAAGCTGGCTAACCACCTACACCTGTTCACCAGTCTGGGCAAGCCCAGAATTTGGCTGGGGCCTGTCCACAGCACAGAGCTCAGGGTGGATGGCTGTAATTGTGTGCCCATGACCATAGAGACAGGTGTCATTGACACAAGCTTCTAAGTACTGAGTTGGGCTTCCTTGGTGGTTCAGACAGTAAAGAATCTGCCTGCAATGCAGGAGACCTGGGTTTGATACCTGAGTGGGAAAGATTCCCTGGAAAATGAAGTGGCTACACATTCCAGTATTTTTGCCTGGAGAATTTCATGGACAGAGGAGTTTGGTGGGCTAGAGTGCATGGGGTCACAAAGAGTTGGATACAACTGAGTGACTCACACACACACAAACACACAGAGGAACTGAGTCACCTTATCAAACAGGGCCAGTCCATAGGGTCCAAATTGCATCATACCCAGACTTTCCTGTTTTAAGATGCTAGGGTCATGTCCTGAGACCTCAGGTGGCACCCACTTCTTAACTAAGTGCTGCTTGTCAGCACTGCTTACAGGCTTTGTTGTCTGTAATTTACATCTAATTTACAGTAACAAGACCAGGCTCCCAGTCCCCCCTCACTTCCTGCTCCCTGCTCTCATCTGACCCCTCCCAGACTGCTGGCCACACACCTGAGGAGTAAATAACACCTCAGTGGGACTGGCTGTCTGTGTCATCGCCTTTATGCCCACTGCTACTGATATTTGTATACACTGACCAGCACAGGAAAGCACTGTGTTTGCTCTTATGGGCTTCCCTGGTAGCTCAGAAAGTAAAGAATCTGCCTGCAATGCAGGAGACCCGGGTTTGATCCCTGGTTCGGGGAGATCCCCTGGAGAAGGGAATGGCTACCCACTCCAGTATTCTTGCTGAAAAAATCCCATGGACAGAGGAGTCTGGCAGGCTACATACAGTACATGGGGTCGCAAAGAGTTGGACACAACCTAGTGACTAACAACATAATAACAGGCTCTTTATAAACACTATTTTCATTACTGTTATGTTATATAATGATGCAGGAGACCCAGGTTCAATCCCTGGGTCAGGAAGATCCCCTGGAGAAGGAAATGGCAACCCACTCCAGTACTCTTGCCTGGAGAATCCCATGGAGGGAGGAGCCTGGTGGGCTACAGTCCATGGGGTCGCAAAGAGTCAGACACGACTGAGCGACTTCACATGACATGACATGTTATATAATGATCCCTAAATAGACAGTTTTTCAATTCTGGGGCCATCTTTCTTCTAATTGTCAGTTGAACATCCCTCATGTCTTGCCATGACTTCAAATTCAGCATGATTAACAAATCCCCTCCAAATCAGGTGTTTCCTCCCAACCACTCTATTTCTGTTACCATTCTCTCAGTCTTCGGGATTAAAACCCTGAGTCCCCTCTCCAATTCTTCCCAACAATTGGAGCTCACATTTTATCTGTTCCCTGATACCTCAGATTCTTTTTGAATGCTTCCCTAATCCAGCAGTTCTCAGCCCTGGTTGTACATTAGAATTATTAGAGGAACAATTTTAAAATTACAGATGTGGGCCTGGGGTGGCCTGGGGTCACCTCTCTCATATGGTTGGGCAGATCATTCTGTGTAGCAGCGGGAGTGGGTGGTTGAGCCAGTTCATGTTCTGCTGCCTAAGCCAGCGGCACTGGCGTGAAGTTACGTTTGATGAGAGGAAGGGGAGCCTTTGAGTTCACACAAAGGGACGATACAGACTGAGACAGCCCTGGCCATCCTCTGAAATTCTGACTCAGCAGACTTAGAGGTTTATATTTTAAATAGTTCCAGTGAAATAAAGACTTCATTCCTAAATACCTGCATCCCACTCTCTCTCTTTTTTGTGCTTTTATTGTCTTATATTACATCTATGTATATTATAAACCCAGGAATACACTGCTGTAATGATTACTTAAAGAGGCTTAGAGAAGGAGAGCAATTATATATTGCAGAGCTGTTCTGTTAACCTTCTGCTTTGCTCTTCTTGTTTCTCTTTATTGCTTCCTATGGATTTGAGTTTCTATCTGGGGTCATTTCCTCACTCCAGTACAGCTCTGCTTCCACCTGCTTCCTTCATGCTGTTATTGTCAAATATGTTACACTTTTATATGTTCTAGCCCCAGCAATACAATCCTATATATATAATTTTATGTCATTGCTTTTTAAAACAATCTATAACTCAATACCATAAAATTCACCCTCCGATGACTATTAATGACTAGTGCTTGTTGGCCATTTCTGTATCTTCTGGGGAGAAATGTCTATTCAGATCCTTTGCCCATTGAGTTATTCCTCTCTTTATTACTGAGTTGTAGAATATTCTAGATACAAGTCTCATATCAAGCACATGATTTTCAAATATTTTCTCCCATATCTTTTCACTTTCTTGATGGTGTTCTTTAAAGCAGAAAAAGTTTTTAATTAAAAAACTTTGAAATTTTGATGATTCCAATTTATCTACTTTTTTTCTTTCATTGCTTGTGCTTTGGTGTCATATGTAAGAAATGGTTTCTATTTCAGTTTATGTCTTTCCTCTTGCATTTGGTTATGAGTTATAAAGGGAAATCGGGTCATGCCTTGGATGTGTCAACTAGTGCTTTGCATAAAGTCTGGAGTTTTCAAATATTTCTTTGAATATTCTTTTCTCTTTCTCCCCTCTTCCTGGTACTACAATTATGCATCATATGCTGGTATGCTTAATGGTGTCCCACACGTCTCCAAGGCTCTGTTCATTGTTATTCATCCTTGTTTCTCTTTATTCTTATGATTACATAATCTCTATTGATCTATCTTCAACATCACTGATTCTTACTCCTAACAGATCAAATCTACTGTTGAGCCCCTCTAGTTAATTTTTCATTTTGGTTACTGTACTTTTTGACTCCAGAATTTCAATTTGAATCTTGTAGTTTTTATCTTTTTACTGATATTCTCTGTTTAATGAGACGTTGTCATCATAAATCCTTTAAATCTTTAGGTATGGTTTGCTTTAGTTCTTTGAACATATTTATAATGGCCTTAGGAAGCATCACTATGAACTAGGCTAGTGGAGGTGATGGAATTCCAGCTGAGCTATTTCAAATCCTAAAAGATGATGCTATTAAAGTGCTGCACTCAGTATGTCAGCAAATTTGGAAAACTCAGCAGTGGCCACAGGACTGGAAAAATCAATCAGTTTTGATTCCAAACCCAAAGAAGGGCAATGCCAAAGAATGTTCAAACTACCACACAATTGCATTGATTTCACATGCTTGCAGGAGAAGGAAATGGCAACCCACTCTAGTATTCTTGCCTGGAGAATCCTGTGGACAGAGGAGCCTGGTGGGAGACAGACATGACTGAAGCAACTTAGCAGCGGCAGCACATTCTAGCAAAGTAATGCTCAAAATTCTTGAAGCCAGGCTTCAACACTACGTTAACCAAGAATTTCCAGATGTTCAAACTAGATTTAGAAAAAGCAGAGGAATCAGAGATCAAATTGCCAATATCTGTTGGATTATAGAAAAAGCAAGAGAATTTCAGAAAAACATCTACTTCTGCATCACTGACTATGCTAAAGCCTTAGTGTGGCTCACAACAAACTGTGGAAATTCTTAAAGAAGTGGGAATACCAGACCACCTGACCTGCCTCCTGAGAAACCTGTATGCAGGTCAAGAAGCAACAGTTAGAACTGGGCATGGAAAAATGGGCTGGTTCCAATTTGGGAACGTAGCGTGTCAAGGCTATATATTGCCATCCTGCTTATTTAACTTAAATGCTGAGTATAGCATGTGAAATGTGAGTTGGATGAACACAAGCTGAAACCAAGATTGCCGGGAGAAATATCAATAACCTCAGATAGGCAGGTGATACTCACCCTTATGGCAGAAAGCGAAGAGGAATTGAAGAGCCTCTTGGTGAAAGTGAACGAAGAGAGTGAAAAAGTTGGCTTAAAACTCCAACATTCAAAAAACTAAGCTCATGGCATCTGGTCCCATCGCTTCATGACATATAGATGGGAAAACTGTGGAAACAGTGGCAGCCTTTATTTTCCTGGGCTCCAAAATCACTGCAGATGGTCACTGCAGCCATGAAATTAAAAGAGGCTTGCTCCCTGAAAGAAAAGCTGTGACAAACCTAGACAGCATATCAAAAGGCAGAGACATTACTTTGCCAACCAAGATCCATAGAGTCAAAGCTATGGTTTCCCTGGTAGCTCAGATGGTAAAGAATCTGCCTGCAATGCAGGAGACCTGGGTTCGATCCCTGGGTTGGGAAGATCCCCTGGAGGAGGACATGGCAACCCACTCAAGTATTCTTGCCTGGAGGTTCCCCATGGATAGAGGGGCCTGGCAGGTTAGAGTCCATGGTGTTGCAAAGAGTCAGACATGACTGAGTGACTAAGCAGAGCACAGCACATGGTTTTTCTAGTGGTCATGTATGGATGTGAGAGCTGGACCATAAAGGCTGAATGCTGAAAAACTGATGCTTTTGAAGTGAGATGTTAGAGAAGACTCTTGAGAGTCCCTTGGACTGCAAAGAGATCAAACCAGTCAATCTTCAAGGAAACCAATCCTGCATATTCATTAGAAGGATTGATGCTGAAGCTGAAGCTCCAATACTTTGGCTACCTAATGTGAAGAGCCTACTCATTAGAAAAGACCTTGATGCTGGGAAAGATTGAAGGCAGGAGGAGAAGGGAATGACAGAGGATGAGATGGTTGGATGGCATCACTTACTCAATGGACATTAGTTTGAGCAAGCTCCAGGAGATGGTAAAGAACATTGAAGCCTGGAGTGCTAAAGTCCATGGGGTCGCAAAGAGTAAGACATGACAAGTGACTGAACAGAAACAACAAATAATCAAGGCTTTGGAGTCCTCATCTGCTAAATGTACCATCCGGGCCCTTCAAGGCAGTCTCCACTTTCTGATTTTTTCCCGTGTGGATGGGTCACACTTTTCTGTTTCTTTTTATATCTCATCATTTTTTATTGAAAAGTGGACATTTTGGGTAATAGATTGTAGCAACAATGGATCCTGATTTCCCATCCCAGAGGGTTGTAGCTCTTGTTTGCTTCATCATCATTTGTTTGTTTAACAGCTTGACTGACGCATTGTTTAATGTTGCAAAGTTTATTACCCCTCTGATGTGCAGCCTCTGATGTTCCTGCTCAGACAGTTTCCCCTTGTTTTTATCTTTTAGCCTGGCTAACTGAGGTCGCCCTGGATTGGCCTCAGCTACTTATTGGCCGCAGGTTGCACTTAAAGCTCTTTAGCCAGTTATATGTTTACCCTTTATCATTGGATGTGTGTTTGGCTTGGAGGCTACTGTGACATTAAGGGAGTTTACTTTTTTGCCCCGTGTTTGTCCAGATATAGCTTAGATATCACTCTGATCAGATACCACTCTGATCACTCCTGATAGATATGGTGCAGCCTCAGGCTTGCCCACAGTCATCCCGACTGCCAGGTGTGAGTGTGATTTGACTTTTCTTTAAAAAATTATTTACGCATTTATGGCTGCACTGGGTCTTCGTTGCTGCTCGAGGGCTTTCTCTAGTTGCGGTGAACTGGGACTGCTCTTCATTGCGGTGCACAGGCTACTCATCAAGGTGGCTTCTCTCGGAGCCTCAATGGTTGTGGCGCACAGGCTTAGCCGTCCCAGAGGCATGAGGGATCTTCCCTGACCAGGGATTGAACCCATGTCCTCTGCATGGGTGGGCGGATTCTTAACCAGTGGACCACCAGGAAAGCCCTGATTTTATTTTTGAGACTACTTTCCCAGGCACTGTCTCTGGTCAGAGTAGCTTATTGTTCTGTCAGTGTTTGGTCAGAAGTTGTATTTGCGCCCCTTGTGTCATAACGAGCCCTGTGTTAACAGCCAGTGTGTGTCTTGGGGAAGTTTTCAAGTCTGCTCCATGCCTTGGCCTGAGTGCCCCTGAGTGGGAACAGCCAGGCATGTGCGCTCGGCCTGTCTTATCCCTAGAGTTAAACAGGCTTCCACAGGGGCGTGCCTTGGCTTCTTCCTCTTTCCCTGGTTCTCTATTAAATTTCTAGCCACAATGCTATTTTGCTTATATCACGGAGCTACCAGCTCCTCTTAATTGTTCTACGTCAAGACTGTTGTTTTCCACAACACCATTAGGCAGAATTCTCCGGGCTCTGTTCCAACACAGTCTTAAGCAGACTTCTGAAGCTCTTTGTCCTCAAGGGTTGCCTTTCCTCCTTGGCAGAACCCACAGCATCAGGGCTGGGGGCGGGGCCGCTTTTTTCCTGGAGCAACATCCTGCTTTTCCAGTGGGTGGAGGTGGGGGATGGAAGCTACTGATCTTCTCTGCCTGCTCCTTCTACAGTGGGATTGGGAGAAGGGTGTAAGACTGGGGGCCCCAGTATTCTCAGCCTGCCATGCCTATAACAGAGAACTAGGGGATGGGAATTCTGACAGTCTACTTCTCACAGGGTGATATTAGCCACAGAATGGGAGCTGGGATGAATCTTCTTGTTAAAAGGAGAGCTCTCCGGGAGAGTTTCTATAACAAAAAGCTGGGAGAGGAAGGCTAAGGGAATCATGGGTCATGGCTCAAATGCTGTAGACTCTCATCATTGTTCCTAAAATGTGGGTTTCTTGTACAGTAAGCCCCCTACATACGAATAAGTTCCATTCCAAGAGCGTGATCATAAGCCCAGTTTGTTCTTAAGTCCAAAAAAGTTAGCCTAGGTACCCACTAACACAATTGGCTAGAGTACTGTACTGTCATAGGTTTATAATACTTTCCATACAAATAATACATTAAAGAAAACAAACACAAAAATAAAGAAAACATTTTTAATCAAACATATAGTACCTTGAAAAGTACAGTAGTACAGTACAACAGCTGGCATACAGGGGCTGACATCAAGTGAACAGGCAAGAAGAGCTGCTGACTGAAGGAGGGAGGGGAGGTGGGAGATGGTAGAGCTGAAGGATCGTCAGCAATAAGAGAGGGAGGGCAAGCTGCAATCTCACTCAACGATTGAATGTACATTCGCACCTTTGAAAGTTCGCAACTTAAGGGTTCGTATGAAGGGATTTATTGTATATTTTTCTTTTTGCTCTGTGCTCTTGGAGCAATTTTGAGTGATTTTTAATGATAGTGTGTGCTTTGTTTTACAGCTTTTACCAGTTAAGTTGTTGTTTTGCTGGGGAGAGGATCCACCTAACTCCTTCCTCTACGATCTAAAAATTCCACTCTCCACGTATTGTATTTAGAACAGTGTGCATCAGAGGAATTGCTTGACAAACGATAACTGATATATTTTGTTTCTTGCCATTTATCCTTCAAAATTCAGTGTTTTCCATCTTTAGTGAAGCCTTTCTTTGGGTGCAAAGCCTGTGACAGCAAGCCTGCCTCTGAACCCAGTGTGTGCATGTGTGCTAAGGGGCTTCAGTCGTGTCTGACTCTTTGTGACCCTGTGGACTGTAGCCCGCCATGCTCCTCTGTCCATGGGATTCTCCAGGCAAGCATACTGGAGTGGGCTGCCATGCCCTCCTCCAGAAGATCGTCCCGACTCAGGGATCAAATTTGTGCCTCTCGTGGCTCCTGCATTGCAGGCAGATTCTTTACCACTGAGCCACTGGGGAAGCCTCTGAACGCAGTAGCATTTATTATGTTCTGTTTTGCCCAATTACTTACCTTTCGTGGACGAGTGCTGCCTCCTTGGCTGGAGCATGGGATGTTCTGCATTTTTATATTCCCGACACATCTGATGCTCAGTAAATATTTGTTAAGTGATATGAAACACAGAGTAGTATAAATTATAGCGGGACAGTTTGTACCTGACAACAGTGTGAGTAATCCCATTGACACGTCCACTCAGTAGGCTGTTTTTTTAAAATAATGGTTTTATCATAATTCTTACATCATACAATTCAACCATTTAAAGTGTCCAAGTTAATGGTTTTTAGTATATTCACAGAGTCTCGCAACCATCAATGCAGTTTTAGAACATTTTCATCACCCTCACTAGCAGGCATTCCCCATTTCCCTTCAATCTCTCACCTTTAGGCAAATCCACTCTCTCTCACCACGGGTTCGCCTAGTCTAGACACTTCATGCAAACAGAAGCACAGTATGTGACCCTTACTTTTCTGGCTTCTTTCACTCAGTGTATTCAAGGTTCATCCAGTTTGTAGTGTTTCAGTACTTTGTTTCTTTTTATTCCTATAAACAGTAGTTTGTACTACTTCACTGTATAGATATATCATATTTTGTTTATTCGTTCATTGGTTGATGGACATTTGAGTTGTTTCTGGCTTTTAGCTCTTATGAACTGTGCAGCTTGTGTGCATGTGCAAGTGTGTGGACATGTTTTCATTTTTCTTGGGTATGTACTGAGGAATGGTATTGCTGAGTCATATGTAACTCCATGTTCAAACTTCCCACCAGCAGTATACCAGGCTTCTCATTATTGTCTTTTTGATACAGACATCCTAGTGAGCGTGAACTGGTATCTTGTTGTGGTTTTGATTTGCATTTCCCTGTTGAGCATCTTTTCATGTGCTTATTGGCCATTTGTATGCCTCTTTTGGAAAAATGTCTATTCAAATCTTCTGCCCATTTTAAATTGAGTGGTATGTCTTTTTTATGTGTGTGTGAGAGTTTTACATTAATCCTAGATACAAGTCCCTTATCACATATGTGATTTGCAAAAAATGCCTCTCTCATTCTGTGGATTTTCTTTTCACTTTCTTGATGATGTCCTTTGAAGCACAAAAGTTTTTAATTTTAATAGTATCTAATTTACCTCTTTTTTCTTTTTGTTGCTTGTTGTTATTGTTTATCCTTAAAAATTGCGGACACAATTTAATATTTTTTCAGATGTGTCTACTCAGGCAAGGGAAACAGAAGCAAAAATAAATAAACAGATACATCAAACTAAAGTTTTTTCACAGTGAAGGAAACTATCAACAAATGAAAAGGCCAGCTACTGAATAGAAGAAGGTATTTGCAAACAACATACCCAATAACGGGTGAATATCCAAAACTGACAAAGAATTCATACAACTCCACATCAAAAAATTAAACCATCTGATTAAAAAAATGAGCAGATCTAAATGGACATTTTTTCAAAGAAGACATACAGATAGCCAACAGGTACATGAAAAGATACTTAATATTACTAAACAGAGAATGATTAATGCAAACCAAAACCACAATGACGTATCACTTTATACCTGTCAGAATCACTGGTATCAAAAGACAACAAATGACACAGTGACGATGTGGAGAAAAAAGAACCCTTGTGCACTGTTAGTGGAAATGTAAATTGGTGCAACCACTACAGAAAACATTACGGCTATTCCTCAAAAAATCAAAAATAGAATTACCATTTAGTGCAATAAATCCAGCAATTGCACTTCTGGGTATTTATTCAAAGAAAATGAAAACACTAGTTATGAAAAGATATATGCACTTCTATGTCTGTTGAAGCACTATTTACAATAAACAAGTATGAAAGCAACTTAAGTGCCCATAAAAGGATAAAGAAGACTGTGTGTGTGTGTGTATACACATATATATATTAATATATTCATATACACATTGGAATATTATTCAGCCATAAAAATGAATTAAATTATGCCCTTTACAAAAACATGGATTGACTTAGAGGATCTTATATTAACTCAAACAAGTCAGAGAAAGACAAACACTGCATGAGTTCACTCTTGTGTGGAATCTAATAAACAAAACAAACATAATAAAGCAGAAACAGGGTTATAGATACAGAGAACAAAATGTGGTTGCTGGACTTCCCTGGTGGCCCAGCGGTTAAGGATCCACCTGCCAATGCAGGGGACATGAGTGCCACATGTTGCAGAGCAACTAAGCTCCTGCAGCACAGCTGCTGAGCCTACACATCCTAGAGCCTGTGTTCTGCAAGGAAAGAAGCCATTGCAATGAGAAGCCCATGCAATGCAATGAAGAGTAGACCCCACTCACCGCAACTAGAGAAAAAGCTCACACAGCAATGAAGATCTGGTGCAACCAAAAACGAAATTAATAAATTTTAAAAAAGTGGTTTCCAGAGGGGAGGGAAGTGGTGGTAGAAAATAAATAGATGAGAGAGATTAAGAGGTACAAACTACAAGTGCAAAATAAATGAGTAGGATATATTTATTTATTTCATAAAAATAATTGGATGTGAAATATACTGTGTATGGAATATAGTCATTAACTATGTAATATGTTTGTATGGTGACATATTGTAACTAGACTTATCATAGTGATCTTGTTGAAATGTATAGAAATATGGAATCACTGTTATGTAACAGGAACTAACATAGTGTTACAGGTCAATTATACTTCAAAGAAAAAGTCATAGAAAAGAGATCACATTTGTAGTTATCAGAGGCGGGGAGTGGAAGGGGAAGGGGGGAATTGGATGAAGGCAGTCAAAAGGTACAGTCAGTTCACTCAGTTGTGTGCAACTCTTTGTGACCCCACGGACTGCAGCATGCCAAGCCTCCCTAACCATCACCAACTCCCGGAGTCTACTCAAACTCATGTCCATCAAGTTGGTGATGCCATCCAACCATCTCATCCTCTGTCATCCCCTTCTCCTCCCACGTTCAATCTTTCCCAGGATCAGGGTTTTCCAATGAGTCAGTTCTTCACATTAGGGGCCTGAAATATTGGAGTTTCAGCTTCAGCATCAGTCCTTCCAATGAACACCCAGGACTGATCTCCTTTAGGATGGACTGGCTGGATCTCCTTCCAGTCCAAGGGACTCTCAAGAGTCTTCTCTAACACCACAGTTCAAAAGCATCAATTCTTCTGCGCTCAGGTTTCTTTATAGTCCAACTCTCACATCCATACATGACTACTGGAAAAACCATAGCCTTGACTAGATGGACCTTTGTTGGCAAGCAATGTCTCTGCTTTTTAATATGCTGTCTAGGTTGGTTATAACTTTTCTTCCAAGGAGCAAGTGTCTTTTAATTTCATGGCTGCAGTCACCGTCTACAGTGTTTTGAAGCCCCCCAAAATAAAGCCTGTCACTGTTTCCACTGTTTCCCCATCTATTTGCCATGAAGTGATGGGACCAGATGCCATGATCTTCGTTTTCTGAATGTTGAGTTTTAAGCCAATTTTTTCACTCTCTTCTTTCACTTTCATCAAGAGGCTCTTTAGTTCTTCTTTGCTTTCTGCCATGGGGTGATGTCATTGGCATACATGAGGTTATTGATTTTTCTCCTGGCAATCTTGATTCCAGCTTGTGCTTCATCCAGCCTGGCATTTCGCATGATGTACTCTGCATGTAAGTTAAATAAGCAGGGTGACAATATACAGCCTTGATGTACTCCTTTTCCTATTTGGAACCAGTCTGTTGTTCCATGTCCAGTTCTAACTGTTGCTTCCTGACCTGCATACAGATTTCTCAAAAGGCAGGTCAGGTGGTCTGGTATTCCTATCTCTTGAAAAATTTTCCAGTTTGTTGTGAGCCACACAGTCAAAGGCTTTGGCATAGTCAATAAAGCAGAAATAGATGTTTTTCTGGAACTCTCTTGCTTTTTCCATGATCCAGTGGAGGTTGGCAATTTGATCTCTGGTTCCTCTGCCTTTTCTAAATCCAGCTTGAACATCTGGAAGTTCACAGTTCATGTCTGGTTGAAGCCTGGCTTGGAGAATTTTGAGCATTACTTTACTAGGGTGTGGGATGAGCGCAATTGTGTGGTAGTTTGAGCATTCTTTGGCATTGCCTTTCTTTGGGATTGGAATGAAAACGGACCTTTTCCAGTCCTGTGGCCACTGCTGAGTTTTTCAAATTTGCTGGCATATTGAGTGCAGCACTTTCACAGCATCATCTTTCAGGATTTGAAATAACTCAACTGGAATTCCATCACCTCCTCTGGCTTTGTTCATAGTGATGCTTCCTAAGGCCCACTTGACTTCACATTCCAGGATGTCTGGCTCTAGGTGAGTGATCACACCATTGTGGTTATCTGGTTTTTTGTATAGTTCTTCTGTGTATTCTTGCCACCTCTTCTTAATATCTTCTGCATCTCTTAGGTCTATACCATTTCTGCCCTTTATTGAGCCCATCTTTGCATGAAATGTCTCCTTGGTATCTCTAATTTTCTTGAAGAGATCTCTAGTCTTTCCCATTCTATTGTTTTCCTCTATTTCTTTGCACTGATCACCGAGGAAGGCTTTCTTATCTCTCCTTTCTATTCTTTGGAACTCTGCATTCAAATGGGTATAACGTTTCTTTTCTCCTTTGCCTTTTACTTCTCTTCTTTTCACAGCTATTTGTAAGACCTCCTCAGACAACCATTTTGCCTTTTTGCATTTCTTTTTCTTGGGGATGGTCTTGATCCCTGCCTCCTGTACAATGTTATGAACCTCCGTCCATAGTTCATCAGGCACTCTATCTGTCAGATCTAATCCCTTGTATTTATTTGTCACTTCCACTGTATAATCATAAGGGATTTGATTTAGGTCATACCTGAATGGTCTACTGGTTTTCCCTACTTTCTTTAATTTAAGTCTGAGTTTGGCAATAAGGAGTTCACAGTCTGAGCCACAGTCAGCTCCTGGTCTTGTTTTTGCTGGCTGTATAGTGCTTCTTCATCTTTGGCTGCAAAGAATATAATCAATCTGATTTCGGTGTTGACCATCTGGTGATGTCCATGTGTAGAGTCTTCTCTTGTGTTGTTGGAAGAGGGTGTTTGCTATGACCAGTGCATTCTTTTGACAAAACTCTGTTAGCTTTGCCCTGCTTCATTCTGTACTCCAAGGTCAAATTTGTCTGTTCCTCCAGGTATTTCTTGACTTCCTACTTTCACATTCCAGTCCCCTATAATGAAAAAGACATCTTTTGGGGGGTGTTAGTTCTAGAAGGTCTTGTATGTCTTCATAGAACCATTCAACTTCAGCTTCTTCAGCGTTACTGGTTGGGGCATAGACTTGGATTACTGTGATATTGAATGGTTTGCCTTGGAAACGAACAGAGATCATTCTTTAGTTTTTGAGATGGCATCCAAGTACTGCATTTTGGACTCTTTTGTTGACTACGATGGTTACTCCATTTCTTCTAAGAGATTCTTGCCCACAGTAGTAGTTATAAAATAAATAAGAACTAGGAATGTAATGTATAATATGATATTAAATATAATTAACACTGCTGTTAATTATAATGTTATATATGAAAATTGTTAACAGAGTAAATCCTAAGAGTTCTCATCACAAGGAAAACATATTTTTCCTGTTTCTTTAATCTTGTATTTATATGAGATGATGGGTGTTTATTAAACCTGCTTGGATCATCATTTCATGATTATGTAAGGCAAATTATTATGTTGTGCACCTTATACAGTGCTGTATGTCAGTTATATCTCAATGAAAATGGAAGAAAATTACAGACAGGAAGATTATACAGAGAAAAACATGCTTAGGATGAATGTGCTTATTTTTTTTTGACATAAGACATCTACCCAGTTCAAATACATTTCAACAGACAGGAAATTCATTGGTCGTGAACTTTGAGAAAGGTCAAACAATTAAATTATAGAAAGGCTAGGGTCATGGATCAAACTCAGAATGAGCTAGATCCAGAATTTCTAATAGCACCAGGGCTCTCTCTACAGTTCTTTTGTCATTTATTTTAGTAACATATCCAGATACACCATCCCTGGCAGCTCCCAAAATTTGCACTTGCTGTTCTAACACTAAGGAGGTGCTGCTCACATTTTTAGGCATCCATACCCCAAACAGCATCAAATCTACCACTTGCCCTAGCCTCTCACAACACATGCCAACCCAGCCATACACCCTATATAAAAAGCTATTTCCTGAAAAGATGTTGACAGTGGTCACTGGGGATAAAGCTAGAGGAGAGAAACTGTTACCTTTTATTTCACACTTTTATCATGTACTTCAATTACTTTTTTTTCAGATTTAAAATAAAACAATCCTCTAATGCTTTGAAGGGGAAAATATGTATAGGAGAAAAGATGGGAAAGAAAATCTCTAAATGCTAGCATGTGATAGATGCATTAAGTGGATGGAGTCATGTAGGAGTATTTCCTTTCTTTGGTAGTTTTTCCCAAGTCTTTTATAAATGATTATATTATTTTATACCAAAGATGATCTTAAAAAAAAAAAACAGAGCCACACAGGGAACTATATTCAATATCTTGTGATAAATCATAATGGAAAGAATATGAAAAATAACATATATATATATATATATATATATAACTGAGTCACTTTGCTGTACAGAAGAAATTAACACAACATTGTAAGTCAACTATACTTCAATAAAATATAACATCGATACACAGTCACCTCCCAAATTAATCATTTCAGGGAAAAGAATCCCAATTTCTATATTTTATTTTTGCATGAAGCAAAGCTAACCCAGAGTCACTCTGCTCTTTTGGTGCTGGTGGTCATGACTGTCGCTGGCTAGTGTGTGAGTCAGAGAACTGAGAGAAGAATCTTTTCCAGAGCCTGTGTTATCTCAAGACTGGTTCTGGGATAATAAAGTAGGGGAGAGTGGTGAGGTCTTAGAAGCCTAGAGATGATGATAAAGCTTCTTTCATATAACATAAGTGGGGTTTGGCTGCCCTAGTTTATTGCTGGGCAAGGTCTGCATGGACCCACCCAGGTGCAAGAGTCCACTCAACCACAGACACAGCTGCAGAGATTGCCTTGGACTGCACGTGGCTGATAGACTTCCTTCAGCCTCAGCTGTAGTCTTCCCTCTTTCTCCTTCTTTCCAGTCATATCTCTTTTTGTATGGACCCCATAAGTTTCTTTGCCACTAATCATGATAGAAGCAAGATCTGATGCTGTAAAGAGCAATATTGCATAGGAACCTGGAATGTCAGGTCCATGAATCAAGGCAAATTGCAAGTGGTCAAACAGGAGATGGCAAGGGTGAACATCGACATTCTAGGAATCAGCGAACTAAAATGGACTGGAATGGGTGAATTTAACTCAGATGACCATTATATCTACTACTGCAGGCAGGAATCCCTCAGAAGAAATGGAGTAGCCATCATGGTCAACAAAAGAGTCCAAAATGCAGTACTTGGATGCAATCTCAAAAACGACAGAATGATCTCTGTTCGTCTCCAAGGCAAACCACTCAATATCACAGTTATCCAAGTCTATGCCCCAACCAGTAACACTGAAGAAACTGAAGTTGAACGGTTCTTTGATGACCTACAAGACCTTTTAGAACTAACACCCAAAAAAGATGTCCTTCTCATTATAGGGGACTGGAATGCGAAAGTAGGAAGTCAAGAAACACCTGGAGTAATGGGCAAATTTGGCCTTGGAATGAAGAATGAAGCAGGGCAAAGACTAATAGAGTTTTGCCAAAAAATGCACTGGTCATAGCAAACACCCTCTTCCAACAACACAAGAGAAGACTCTACACATGGACATCACCAGATGGTCAACACCGAAATCAGATTGATTATATTCTTTGCAGCCAAAGATGGAGAAGCTCTATACAATCAACAAAAACAAGACCAGGAGCTGACTGTGGCTCAGATCATGAACTCCTCATTACCAAATTCAGACTCAAATTGAAGAAAGTAGGGAAAACCACTAGACCATTCAGGTATGACCTAAATCAAATCCCTGATGATTATACAGTGGAAGTGAGAAATAGATTTAAGGGCCTAGATCTGACAGAGTGCCTGATGAACTATGGAATGAGGTTCATGACATTGTACAGGAGACAGGGATCAAGACCATCCCCATGGAAAAGAAATGCAAAAAAGCAAAATGGCTATCTGGGGAGGCCTTACAAATAGCTGTGAAAAGAAGAGAAGCGAAAAGCAAAGGACAAAAGGAAAGATATAAGCATCTGAATGCAGAGTTCCAAAGAATAGCAAGAAGAGATAAGAAAGCCTTCTTCAGTGATCAATGCAAAGAAATCGAGGAAAACAACAGAATGGGAAAGACTAGAGATCTCTTCAAGAAAATTAGAGATACCAAGGGAACATTTCATGCAAAGATGGGCTTGATAAAGGACAGAAATGGTATGGACCTAACAGAAGCGGAAGATATTAAGAAGAGGTGGCAAGAATACACAGAAGAACTGTACAAAAAAGATCTTTACGACCCAGATAATCATGATGATGTGATCACTAACCTAGAGCCAGACATCTTGGAATGTGAAGTCAAGTGGGCCTTAGAAAGCATCACTATGAACAAAGCTAGTGGAGGTGATGGAATTCCAGTTGAGCTATTTCAAATCCTGAAAGATGATGCTGTGAAAGTGCTGCACTCAATATGCCAGCAAATTTGGAAAACCCAGCAGTGGCCACAGGACTGGCAAAGGTCAGTTTTCATTCCAATCCCAAAGAAAGGCAATGCCAAAGAATGCTCAAACTACCGCACAATTGCACTCATCTCACATGCTAGTAAAGTAATGCTCAAAATTCTCCAAGCCAGGCTTCAGCAATACGTGCACCGTGAACTCCCTGATGTTCAGGCTGGTTTTAGAAAAGGCAGAGGAACCAGAGATCAAATTGCCAACATCCGCTGGATCATGGAAAAAGCAAGAGAGTTCCAGAAAAACATCTATTTCTGCTTTATTGACTATGCCAAAGCCCTTGACTGTGTGGGTCACAATAAACTGTGGAAAATTCTGAAAGAGATGGGAATACCAGACCACCTAACCTGCCTCTTGAGAAATCTGTATGCAGGTCAGGAAGCAACAGTTAGAACTGGACATGGAACAACAGACTGGTTCCAAATAAGAAAAGGCGGACATCAAGGCTGTATATTGTCACCCTGCTTATTTAACTTCTATGTAGAGTACATCACGAGAAATGCTGGACTGGAAGAAACACAAGCTGGAATCAAGATTGGGGAGAGAAATATCAATAACCTCAGATACACAGAAGACACCACCCTTATGGCAGAAAGTGAAGAGGAGCTAAAAAGCCTCTTGATAAAAGTGAAAGTGGAGAGTGAAAAAGTTGGCTTAAAGCTCAACATTCAGAAGATGAAGATCATGGCATCCGGTCCTATCACTTCATGGGAAATAAGATGGGGAAACAGTAGAAACAGTGCCAGACTTTATTTTTTTGGGCTCCAAAATCACTGCAGATGGTGACTGCAGCCATGAAATTAAAAGACGCTTACTCCTTGGAAGAAAAGTTATGACCAACCTAGACAGTATATTCAAAAGCAGAGACATTACTTTGCTGACTAAGGTCCGTCTAGTCAAGGCTATGGTTTTTCCTGTGGTCATGTATGGATGTGAGACTTGGACTGTGAAGTAGGCTGAGCGCCGAAGAATTGATACTTTTGAACTGTGGTGTTGGAGAAGACTCTTGAGAGTCCCTTGGACTGCAAGGAGATCCATCCCATCCATTCTGAAGGAGATCAGCCCTGGGATTTCTTTGGAAGGAATGATGCTAAAGCTGAAGCTCCAGTACTTTGGCCACCTGATGCAAAGAGTTGACTCATTGGAAAAGACTCTGATGCTGGGAGGGATTGGGGGCAGGAGGAGAAGGGGACGACAGAGGATGAGATGGCTGGATGGCATCATGGACTCGATGGACTTGAGTCTGAGTGAACTCCGGGAGTTGGTGATGGACAGGGAGGCCTGGCGTGCTGCAATTCATGGGGTTGCAAAGAGTCGGACACGACTGAGCGACTGAATTGAAGGCTAATCACTGATCTCTACATTGTGGCCTAACAAGTTTCTGTGGTGCTGCTCCTCTCCAGAGGGTTCACCATGGCTTTTACTGTGGTGTCCATCAAATCGTCAGCAGGAAACGGAGAGGACAAGATGAGTGGACAGGAGAGGCCTGAAGTGACCACAGTTATAATCAGTGCATTTAGGCATGGACCTCGCAGCTCCAAGGAGGATGAATCAGCAATTGGAAGAGGGCTGGCTCTTTCCCATTTCTTTAGCCCCTGGACTCACCATCCAGGCTGTGGAATTGAGAAAGTACAGTGGATGGAGTGGTATTGGTTTTCCCTTGGATCTCTGTGCTATTTTAGAATTCCAAACTTACAAGACACTTTTAACTTTTAACCTTCCTTATATTTGTTTATTTGCTTTATTACTTTCTCTTGGCCACCATATTTTATATGTCAGTGCAAACACCATCATAGTTTGCCTATGTTTGTGTATTAACACCAATATCGGCCAGCAAAACTCAGAGCATCTGATCACTTAAGGTTGTCCCCCAGTTGGGTCTGATCCTTCTAAACCTTCCCCTCAAAGAATCAAGCTGACTTCCAAGTGGAGGGATCTGGCCATCTCCTGTTCACAGCGACATTCTCAACCTTGTTGTGGGGAGTGGGTGGGACAAGGGGAGTGGCGGGGAGAGGCGGAGAGTACTGGCCTAGATCCCAAACTCATGAGTCCACAAACAACTGGGACAGAAGGTTGCTCCTTTGTAACAAAGAACTGGAAACTCTGGCAACTCAGCTGGTCTCCTGCAATTAATTCAAATTTGGTTTTACTTAATGGAATTATGGTCCCTTTCTCTGGTCCTGTTTTAAGGTCAGGCCATGTTGTCCTGGGATTAGGGAAGGGGAGAAGCTGTAATAGACATAGGATTGGTGTGTGGAGGGGCACAGGGCAGACAAATCTGAGGGGTTCCCAGGGGATGCCAATGCTCCACATCCCAGTATTAAGTCATACAGCCCATATAGAGCCAGAGGCATCTGAGGCTGGGCCAGGATTTAAGGAGAAAGACAGAATATCCCAGAAACAACAAAATAACTTTGTGAAATACAGGGAGGCTGACAAATGCAATGTGGCAGATCTTGTTCTGGATATTAAAATTGCAGGTCTGATTATGAATAGGATGACTCTGCTGTCTCTGGGCAAGTCCTGATTGGCCAGTCTGCCCTCCAATAGCTCTGACCTCACAGGACCCAGCCTCCTTACGGTAACTGGAGGGACCAAAATGGCCCTTCCTTAAGGACAAAAATATTTCCCATCATAGGACTGATTTTGGACCCTGAAAACAAGTTTGTTCCTTTAATGGGAGTGTTTTTGCCAAGTTGGATCCAATATCCCTGTTAATACGCAAATACATATTTGGAGCAGTGACAGGGAGTGGGTCAGCAATAAGCCTTAGCATCTATCAGTACTTCAGCATACATTAGTTTGGGAATAAAGAAAAATTTCCTGAGGACAAGATACAGATTGAGACGGTTAGGGGGTTTTGCTATGTTAGTGGTGGTATTAGTTGGTTGTTTTGTTTTATTGATGGGGAGGAGGCGACTTGAAGAAAGGCTCAGAGCCATAACAGTGCTGATTAATGTAAGAGGCACTCTGATATATCATAGTCCTTGATCTCAAAGGAGACATCATTCAGGCACTAGGCAGATAAACCACTGATATTCTATTCTTTCAAAGTAGTCATTGGAAAAGGAAGGATGAGCCAGGATATATTGGAAAGTAGAGTCCTACAGATCCCTGTCCTGTCACTTCATGGCAGATAGAAGGAACAAAAGTGGAAGCAGTGACAGATTTTCTTTTCTTGGGCTCCAAAATCACTGCAGACAGTGACTGCAGACATGAAATTAAAAGATACTTGCTCCTTGGAAGGAAAACTATGACAGACACATTAGGCAGCATATTAAAAAGCAGAGATAACACTTTGCCAACAAAGGTCCATATAGTCAAAGCTATGGTCTTTCCGGTAGTCCTGTGCAGATATGAGAGTTGGACCATAAAGAAAGCTGAGCACTGAAGAATTGATGCTTTTGAATTGTGGTGCTGGAATAGACTCTTCAGAGTCCCTTGGATAGCAAGAAGATCAAACCAGTCAATCCTAAAGGAAATCAACCCTGAATATTCATTGGAAGGGCTGATTCTGAAGCTCCAATACTTTGGCCACCTGGGTGCAAAAAGCCAACTCATTGGAAAAGATCCTCATGCTGAGAAAGATTGAGGGAAAGAGGAGAAAGGGGCCACAGAGGATGATATTGTTGGATGGCATCACCGACTCAATGGACATGAGTTTGAGCAAACTCCAGGAGATAGTGAAGGAACAGGGAAGCCTGGTGTGCTGCAGAGAGTAGCAGAGTTGGACGTGACTTAGTGACTAAACAAGTCTTACAGAAGGGGTCTGTGGGGGTGAGGGATTCATTTACTTCCCCACTGGGCAGAGTGTTCGCTGGAGGAAAGAGTTGTAGAGAGAATGTTGACTCCACAAGAAAAATTCTTGGGCTGGTCTGTGTTTGCTAAGTAGGGCCCACTACTCTGGCCTGCCAAGCCCTACATAGGCCATGCCTTCAGAAAAATGACAGGGTTCTACATCCCTCTGTTCTAAGAACTATACTGACATTTGTGGCTCTACAGGCCACAGAGTTTTCTGATCAATCAGGAGGCCAGCACTTTGTGATAGGTGCTTATCCTTCATTTAACCAAATAACCACCACTAACCAACCACTACCCTCAGAGGCTGTCCTGAGGGAGGCTCTGGAGTCTTTGAAGAATCAGCCCTACTAGCTCTATGCCATACTGTGCCACGAGTGCTGGCACCCTGGATAGGGGTTCCCCTCTGCACACCCCAGAATAGCAGCTGGCCTTATTAAAATGTGCCAACTTGCTTATAAATCAGTCCCTTTAGGCTGTTCTATTCCCCAAGCCGTATACACTCAGAGCCTTCAGGAAGTATCAAGGCCAACCTCCCCAGGAAGTCTCAATGACACCATTTTATAAGGAAGAAACGGAAGCCCAGAGAGATTAAGGCGCTTGTTTAAGTCACACAGCTACTTAGCGGCAGATATGGAGCTAGAACCCAGGTTTCAACTCCCACTCAGTGCTCTTTCCTCTAGAATCTAGCCTCTGCCCTCTTCTTATGTTTGACATAAGAGAAAAGGATTATATCTGTGGCTCTCAGGAAAGCTTCACTCTTAGATTGAATTCTGATTTTTTTCCTCTCAAGGCTCATTGAAAGCCACATACAAAATTTCTCTGCTGGATATGAGTTTTTTCTTTTTAATGACTCTGAAAGAAAAAAATAGCAAATCTGGTTTCCTAATGAGATAATGAATGCACAAGTACTTTGAAAAAAGGTACAGCACTTCAATGCCTTTCCAATATAAGGTATTATTATGCTCTTGAAAGAAATGCATAGCCCTCACTAGTGTGGGGGTGGGGTGGTGGGGGCCTGGTGGAGATAGTGAATCATAGACTGTTTTCTCCAGAAAGCTGACTCATTTCTTGGTTGTCCCAAACTCAGAGAGTCAAACATCTTGGGGTTTTTTCCCACCTCAGTAACGAATTGGTGGTGGGTTTTTTCCTGGGGTCCAGCAACTGCAGGAAAAGCTGCCCACAGTACAGGGGTGAGTCATTTGCCTCTCGACTGCCCAGGCCCACTTTGGTTACTTCAGTTAACAGAGGTTAGCTGTTAGCATAATCAGCCTTCGGGATCCACCTTTTAAACAGCCCTGCTGTGTGCTTCTCTCTGCTGGAGCTGCTGAAAGGAGGTCATCAGGCAATTGTGCAAAGTCAACGTCTAAGCCATAGACGGGCATCCTAGACCTGGCTACATCATGGGGATCTTGCATACGGGATGGATTCCTAAGAAAAGGTGAATATTGATAATATCTGCGAAACACAACAGGGTGGACTATCAGGCCACTCAGTCCTTGTCTTAGTCAGTTCGCCTGCTATAACAAACTACCACAGACTGGATAGCTTATAGACAACAGAAATTTCTTTCTTACAGGGGAATCCAAGGTCAGGGAACCTAACAGATATGGCGTCCGACGAGAATCTGCTTCCAGGTTTGGAGAAGGCTGTCTTCTCCCTGTTTCCTCATATGGCTGAAGCAAAGGGCTTAGCTCTCTGGGTGGTACCAGCCTTGTTACCTAATCACCTCACAAAGACCCCCATCTCCTAATACCATTGCACTAGGCATTAGGTTTCAACATATGAACTGGATGGGGGGGGGGGGGCACAAATATTCATTCTAAAGCAATTCTTTCTCAATTGCAAGCTATTGGAAATCCATTTCAACCTGACTTAACCAAAGCCAACTAATTTATTGACTCACCTAACTGAAAAGTCTAAGGAGAGGCCTAATTTCAGGTACTATTGGATATGGGAACTCAAACAGGGTTACCAGGACTTAGTTTCACCCCATCTCTCTTAGTCCTATCTCTCCTCGATGTTTACTTCAATCCGTGCGTGGCACTCAGTGGCAGCTGTTCACCTGTAATGCTAGGGGTCCTAGCAAAAAAGAGAGGCAATCTCTTTCAGTCATATTCCTCTCCTTTACCACATTCATTCTGAACTTGAATCACTCCTATCCATGTGTTCTGATTGACCAGAACAGAGTCATATGCTCAACTCCAGGCCCAAAGAGTAGATGTCCCCCTTAGATACTTAGCCTGAGAGAGAAGGCAGAGTAATTTCCCAAAGGGAATCTAGAATACTGGTTCCAGCAGGGGCAATGGGTGCTGGGCTTGGAAAATAATGGACAAGGATCTAGTTCTACTCACACAAGCATTTCAAACATTTTCTCCCCTCAAATCAGCTGTGATCAAATTTCAAATTCCTGAGATTCTGTCTGAGCTTGATCATACTTTGATTTCTGGATGGTTCAATAGAAGGTATACAGAATAAACATTTTCCAAAATGTATGACATCTGTGGTATGAAGTGTAGATATTGGGCTGGGTGTCCTTCCCGGGAATATTTGTTTTTAATAAATGAATAAACACCTTAATTTAAAGCATGATTAGATTATGATTGGATTAGAAAGCAGTGGGAATTTCAGGCAAGCTGGTAAGAGTGAGAAACAGAGGAAAGGAATCTCTCAACTGACACAAAAATGAACGGTGCTCTATCCTTATACCACAGTAAGGCTGCTTCTAATAGGAAATGTCCCTTTCCCCCAGTTTGCAGTCCACAGCTCAGTCCCAACTCCGGAATCACTATGCCTCCCTCAAGGTCACCCCTGGGTCAACCAGTTACCTCCATAGCCAGACTCTCTTCTACAGACAAAGGCCAGCTCCTTCTGATGTGCTGGTTAGGGTCTCCTGACCTCCCCCCGTCCCAAATCCAGAGCTGCTGTTCTGACCTCTCACACCTACTCTAGCTCTAGGTTCAGATACTCTACAGACAGTATCTCCAAGGTCTCCAGGTCTCCAGATTCCAAACCTTATTTGTTTCTTGCTCACACAACCTGCAATCTTCAGCCCATCTTTTGAAACCCTCATAATCAGCCCTGGGGCTTCCCCAGTGGCTCAGTGGTAAAGAATCCGCCTGTAGTGCAGGAGATGCAGGAGACACCAGTTCAATCCTTGGGTCAGGAAGATCCCCTGAAGGAGGATATGGCAACCCACTCCAGTATTCTTGCCTGGAGAATCCCATGGACAGAGGAGCCTGGCGGGCTACAGTCCATGGGCTCTCACAGAGTCCAACATGACTGTAGTGACTTAGCACGCACACACATATACTCAGCCCCAGACTTACTTCTTGCTATTCCTCGATACGATCTGTTCTGGTTTTCAAGGACTCCTTAGTTCTCTGGGTCTTCCTTTCTCCAAAGGCACACACAGTCTCACCTCTTCACCATAGACTGGAGGCTCCTCCCTGCTACCTCACTGAGTTCTGTATTGTCTCTTTCCATCCTCTGTGATCTAGAAGGATGATTGTCAGTGGAAGTTGAGTATACCTGGAATTTTTCACTGGATTCTAACAGACCTTGGTGCTTTTGACTTCTTGAGTGAGCACAAGTGAGACTTCTCCTTTCATTGGCTGGTTTACAGTCTTGCTTCAGAAAGAACTCCAAAGTCTCCCAGGATCTTTTGCCAATTCACATGTTCATTGGGATCATCTTTTTGTCATTGCGACAACATGTTGCTTTTCTGGTAGCTCAAATGGTAAAGAATCTGCTTGCAACACAGGAGACCCCAGTTTGATCCCTGGGTTGGGAAGATCCCCTGGAGGCGGGCATGGCAACCTACCCCAGTATTCTTTTTTTTTCCCCTTCAGTATTCCTGTCTAGAGAATTCCAAGGACAGACGTGGGGTCACAAAGAGTTGGACATGACTGAGCAGCTAACACAATATGTTAGATTTTTAGATTCCCCTACAACATGTTCCTGACCTGTGAACGTTGCCTCTATTCTGTTATTGACATGCCTCTAACTCTTTGAATCATTCTTTGTTGACTACTCGTTGGCTGTATTACTCCAGCAGCACAAATTCTCTCCTTCACTTTGTCTCTGTCTCTCTCTCCAAGGGCTAGAGAGGAAGTACAGTTTTTGAAGCTGCCTGAATATATACTTAGGAATGGTGAAGACTGTGGCTAATTGGAGAGGGTAAGCCCAAGCTAAAGGCGTTCAAAAAAAAAAAAAAAAATTAAGACACTGCGGGACAAAGAAAACTCACCTATTTTCCAAAGGAGCTAATGTGCAAACCACTGTTTAGACTTGCCTGGAAGTTTTTCTGTTTTGCAGGACTCTTCCTGAGCAGGGCATTTCCTTCTCATCTGGTGGAGTTAGAACATACTGTTTAAAACTCTCATGGGAAATGGCAGTTGTTGGAAATGGAGACTGAGGAGGGGGTTGATACAAATCTTAGAATATAATCTCTTTACCACTTTTCATTAGCATTACATTAGTAATCATGAGTGAGCTGTATGAAGACTTCAGTACATCCTGGAAGCAATACTACTTATTTAATATCAGCCTCCCTTCCCTTCCTTAGAATCAGACTCTGGATCCTTCATGGACCCAGACAGTTCCAAGTCGCTGCTTCTTCAGATACCTTTTCTGTAAGAGGCAGTAAGTTTCAATGGTTATGAGCATAGTTCCAGAGCGAGTCTAGGTGGGTTTAAACCCAGACTCTACAGTTTCCTGGCTGTGTCTGTGTCTATAACCTTGGACAAGTTAGGCAACTTCTTTTGGCTTCAGTTTCTTCATTTGTTAAATAAGGACAATAGCACCTATTTCATGTCATCATTGAAAGGACTAACTGAATTAATATTTGTAAAACATACAGCATATGGAAAATCGAGAAACAGGAAAAATTTGTTTTTAAACAATATACTAACTTTTCAAATAACATCATCAATATCTTTTTTCAACTCTGGGACAACCCCAATTTAAAGCAATAGGTTCAATTTTAGTCTATAAAAATACAATACACTAAAGCATGTCTAAAAATTCTAGAGATATAGGGAAAATTATATACAAAGTACCCTGGAGTGGGTTATCATGCCCTCCTCCAGGGCATCTTCCCAACCCAGGGCTTGAACCCAGGTCTCTCACATTGTAGGCAGATTCTTTATCATCTGAGCCACCAGAGAAGCCTGTGTGTGTGTGTGTGTGTGTGTGTGTGTGTGTGTGCATGTGTGTGTTTAACAGGCACGACTGTTGTTGAGCGACCATTAGTGGTCCCTCTCGGCCATTGGTTGTCATCACAGTGGGCCCTTCCCCAAAGAAAGCAACACTTAGTTAGCAATTGTTAGTGAGCAGCTGATGGTGAGCAACTGTTAGCAGTACTGCTCAGCCATTGGTTGGCATCCTACTGGGCCCTTCCCCTTCCCTTCCTCTGTATAAAAGGACACTGAATTTGGACTGAGGGAATAATTTTTTTTTTTGAAACATTAGTCTGCCATCTTCTTGGTCTGTTAACTTTCTGATGAAAGTCATCATTCCTTGCTCCAACAACTTGTCTCCCAATTTATTGGCTTGTCATGAGACAAACAGAGCAAGCTTGGGCTTGGTAACATATACATATATGAAAGAAACATTTTTTTTACAGTAATAAATGTATCCATTGCTTCAAACTTAGAGATATTTCCCTGAAAAGATGACTTGAAAATTTTAAAAACTAAACATATTATTTGAAAAGCTAAATAACATACAATTTAAAAATCAATGTATCGTGTGTTTCCTAACTTTTCAGACACGCTGCACTTAGAACAGTAATTGGCACATTCTAAGTTAAAAATGTCATTTTCCCTGGTTAAGTCTCATTACTTTTGCAGGAAGGGTTCCCTCCTCATGCTGAACCATTCTGGTCCTACATCCCCACTTTGGAAACTCTTGACGTAGCATGCCTCCAGAGAGCTTGGCCTGCCTACGCTATTCCTTGCTGTTCTTGGAGGGTGAAGTGATATGTATAGAAAGAATATTATAGACACAGCCAAAAAGAGTAAGTGAGCAAGTGATACTAGAAACCACTGATTTTATAAATAACCGGAAAGCTTAAGTATAGCAGATGCTGACCACTTTTTTTTCCCCGATAAGTTACTATATTTATTTTATACATAGGAAATACAGTCACATGATTCATAGTCAAAAAGATGTGCAGTGAAAACTCTCCCTTCCACCCCTGCCCTCCAGCTGTTTTCTTTCTTGTGTGTGGATGGGGGAGGGGAGATGGGGCAGGTTCGGGGGAGGGAAGGGAGGAGTAGTTTTGACTCACTCTTGTGTCTACTTCTGAAGATAGTTTATACACTCTGAGGTCCACAGGCCTTCATCCTAAATCCTTAGGACAAATAGGTTCAGAATCCAAAACTTTTCAGATTTCAGACTATAATAAGGTGTGTACAGCATTGATTCTGTTCCATTCCAGGGCTTCCCAGGCGGCTCAATGGTAAAGAATCCACCTGCCAATGCAGGAGATGCAAGAGACCTGGGTTCAGTTCCTGGGTCGGGAAGATCCCTTGGAGAAGGAAAATGGCAACCCACTCCAGTATTCTTGCCTGAAAAATGCCATGAACAGAGGAGCATGGTGGGCCACAGTCCACGGGTCACAAAAGGGTCAGACATGACTGAGCACAGCACAGCACAGTCCTGGTTTTAGCGCTAAATCTCATACCTTGGGAATCCCCCTGGCCTCAGGCAAAACTGACCACTTTTTAGTTTTTAACCAAGTGTTTCTTTGCCTTTGCTGCTGCTTAGGATAAACTCAAGTTTGCTTGAAGGTCACTTTTTCCCTTTTCTGTTGATTTTTAGATTTCACCTCTCTTTCAAATCACTAGGCAAAATGTTCTGACAAACATCAAGATCTACATCAAGGTGAACACTCATAAACAATTTTAGCACTCACTAAGAATTAACCTCAAAATAGCTACCCAAGTAAAATTAGCAGGATTACCAGGGGCTGGTTCAAAAAATAATTACAGAACTCTTTCTCTTGTTCTTTAGAAATTCTAGATACTCTCCATGATGTTGCCTAGGTCTCTGGAAAACATTAAATATCAGACTTATTCTTGTGAAAAAATATCAATTTGTGTTTTGCATTCATACGCCCGGAGAAAATCCTGGAAGATAGTGGGCTTACAGATGATTTTTATTTTCTTCCTTTTTATTGTTTGGATTTTTTGTAATGGATGTTTCTTAATTGTGTAGCAGTTTGAAGTGTTTTTTATTTGGAAGGAAGTGCTGGGATGTTATTTCCAGAATTATCTTGATTCTTTTCAAATTTCCTTTCTGTATTTATTAGTAAAACAGAGACAAATTGTTTCAAATCTGAACAGTTTAGCTGAGCTTGCAGCTAGATTGTGTGCTTCTAAATGTTTGCCTAAGGCCCTATCTTTTCATATTTTTACCCCAGCATTCAGCACTCAATGTATGAGTGCTCACAGCATGCTTGCTATACTGTGTTTGAACACTCCTATAAGCATAACTTCATTCTGGATGCAAGGATGCAAATTCTTTTCACAGGTTCAATAGTTTAAACCTAATATCACAGATTTTTATCCAAGGTGAGTACCTTTGTGACGCCATGGACTGTAGCCCACCAGGCTCCTCTCTCCATGGAATTTCCCAGGCAAGAATACTGGAGTAGGTTGCCATTTCCTACTCCAGCAGATTTTCCCAACTCAGGGATCGAACTCGCGTCTCTTGAGTCTCCTGCATTGGCATGTGGATGCTGAGCCACGTGGGAAGTCCTGTACCCTATTATACATGCATATTACATACACATCACCTTGAAAAGGTGAGGCACAACTCTACTTGGATCAAGCTGACAGAAAATCTAAGATTAAGAGTAGTCAAAACTGCCTCTACCCTAGCACCTGCTGTCACAGATATGTGGATTTCAAAATAAAATGAATATAGTCTATGAAATCCAATTTATATCCAAGCTCTCTTTTAAAAAAAAAATAAATTCCATCTGTTTTAATGTAATGAAATCATATGTGAAAGAACGGATAATACTTGAAATGCAAAGTTCAATTATACTTCAATATTTTATTTTTTTCTATACCATTACATTAAGAATTTGATACAGACTCCCCTCGCTTGAAGAACTCATAATGGCCTTTACCTTGCAAGTGACTGCAGGAAATTAGGATTTCCTGCTAAGAACCTACTCCCATTACTTCTCGTTACTTGTAGACCTATAAGATTTAGGTCATAGCATGTCCCAGAGGACGAGGTACAGAGACTAAGCTATGAAAAAGTGAGATACATACTAAAGGATTACATTAACTTATCAATTTACATCAACATCTGCTGGATCATGGAAAAAGCAAGAGAGTTCCAGAAAAACATCTATTTCTGCTGATGTGAGAGTTGGACTGTGACGAAGGCTGAGCGCCGAAGAATTGATGCTTTTGAACTGTGGTGTTGGAGAAGACTCTTGAGAGTCCCTTGGACTGCAAGGAGATCCAACCAGTCCATTCTGAAGGAGATCAACCCTGGGATTTCTTTGGAAGGAATGATGCTAAAGCTGAAACTCCAGTACTTTGGCCACCTGATGCGAAGAGTTGACTCATTGGAAAAGACTTCGATGCTGGGAGGTATTGGGGGCAGGAGGAGAAGGGGAGGACTGAGGATGAGATGGTTGGATGGCATCACTGACTCGATGGACTTGAGTCTGAGTGAACTCCTGGAGTTGGTGATGGACAGCGAGGCCTGGCGTGCTGCGATTTATGGGGTCGCAAAGAGTCGGACACGACTGAGCGACTGAACTGAACTGAACTGAATTCCCAAACTGGAAAAAGTTCGCAGACTCTGAGCCTCTTGAGCGAATTCACCACTTTGTATCAACACAAGAAATATATATAGGAATAAATCCCAGGAGTATGAGATCAGGATGAAAGAAATATAAAGTTGAACCAGGCCAAACTTCTTGATATGAGCTCCCAAATTAGAGATTCTGATTTAATACGTTAGCTCAAGCTGCTGGAAATGGCTCTTAGAGTTTGTTTGGTTACTTAACTGAAATACGGAACTTAAGATGGCCCAGGACTTAAGTTTCTGAATGGACTGACTGAATTTTCCCTTGTGAACTATAGAGCAGGGCTTCTCCACCTTGGTGGTATTAACATTTTTGGCTGAGTAATTCTGTTTTGTGGAGGGCTGCCTGGTACACAGTAGGATTTCAAAGAGCAAAGCCAAGACCAGGGTGAAGTGAGAGAGCAACTAGTTTTGGGCCCTGGGACCATCATTCACCTCCTCCTAGTCCTGGTCCTGTTTAGGAGTATTTCTGGTCCCTATCCACTAGATACCAGCACATTTTGTGACAACCAAAATTGTCTCCAGACATTGCCAGATGTCTCATGGGGGCAAAATTGCCCTCAGTTGAGAACCATGGCTGTAGAGGAAAGTTCCCTAAGGCTTAGGGAAAATTGGAAGGCTAAAGTAGATTTATTATGCAAGGTATGCTCACCTACCCATGACTATGTCCCCTAGGACAATGAGAAATATATTTGTTTGGAGAGGTCCAGCTTCCTTAAATAACTCTATGGTGGCTCTTCTCTGGAGGCCAGGTGATAACCTGGGCCTCACCACCAGGTGACAACCAGGTGATAACTGGGTTCCCTGAATTCTGTGAGCATAATGGGATCCTCAGGGTGGCAAGAAACAATTGGTAGCACCTAGTTATCAAAGATAATGTGGTTACTGTAATGGTCAGCAGAACCAAAGTAATATTCAGAACGGTCTGACCCACAGAGACTGTTGGCACTGGCCAGTTGATCACAGTGTTCCTAGAACTGAAACTGATGGGCAGCCTACCATTCTACTTTCTTTGTGTAAGTGGGAAAGCTTAGGATCTAGTGAACAGGATTCTGGCATGAAATTACCACAATAGAAAATCTTGGCCCTTCAACCAATTCCCAGACAAACAAATTCATAGACCCAGAACCCTTGGCATGAAGGGGAGTCCAGGTCCCTTTGAAGAAGGAACCCATCACACAATCACAACTTTCATACTGTGAATCTTCCTAGCCTTCTCTAATTGGAACTGCCGCCCTTTTTCCTGGATGACTGTGCATTGTTGCATGCGTGCTCAGACGCTTCAGTCTTGCCCAACTCTTTGCAACTCTGTGGACTGTAGCCTGCCAGGCTCCTCTGTCCATGGGATTCTCCAGGCAAGAAAACGAGAGTGGGTTGCCATGCCCTCCTGCAGAGGTTCTTCCCAACCCAGGGATCAAACCTCCATCTCCTGCAGCTCCTGCATTCCTGGCAGATTCTTTTACTGCTGAGACACTGGGGCATTGATAAAGGGGAAATATATGGCTTCAGGAAAACTGGACACTGGCTCTGAAGTAATTCCTAAAGACCCAAAATGTCCAAGCGGTCCAAAGGTCAGAATAGAGGTTTATGGTTTTCAAGTGATTAATACAGTTCTGCCTCTGGTTTATCTCTCAGTGGGCCTAGTGGGTTCCCACAACTACCTTCTGGTTATTTTCCCAGTTCTCTAATGGAAAATTGGCACAGGCATCCTCAGCAACTTGGCGGAATCACCACATTGGTTTCTTAATTCATGGACTAAGGGCTAATTATGGTAGGAAAGGCCAAGTGGAAGCCTTTCAATGGCTTCTACCTACCAGTACAGTAAAAAAAAGGCAACCCCACATCTCTGAAATTGAAAGTGTAAAAGTGTTAGTGGCTCAGTTGTGTCCGACTCTTTGTGATGCCATGAACTGTAGTCTGCCAGGCTCCTCTGTCCATGGAATTCTCCAGGCAAGGAAACTGGAGTGGGTACCCATTCCCTTCTCCAGGGGATCTTCCCAACCCAGGGATTCAACCCACATCTCTTATGTCTCCTGCATTGGCAGACAGGTTCTTTACCACTAGCGCCACCCAGGAAGCCTCATTAAGTATGTATTAGTGTCCTAATACATCCCCATTCAATTTGCTTATTTGGCCTATGAAGACAAGTGAAAAAGCATGGAATCAGTTTCATGTAAACTTAATTGTATGGTGACTTTAACTGTGGCAGCTGTTCCAGCTGTGTTTTTTTTGCTGGAGCGAATCAACCTGTCCCCCAGCACCTGGTAGGTAGCTACTGGGCTGCTGAATGCCTTTTTCTCTAGGCCATCAGAAGTCATGTGCTATCAGGCACTGACTAGTATACACCTTCACTGTTCTGCGTCTGGGCTGTGTCAGCTGTCCAGCACTATGTCAGGATCTATATTCAGGGACCTTGATCACCTTTTCATGCCACAGAACATTGTGCAGGTCCATTACATTAATGATATCATGTTAATTGGAACCAATGAGCAGGAAGTAATAACTATGTAGACATATTGGCAATATACATGTGTGCCAAAGGGTCGGAAATAAGTTCCACCGAAATTCAGGAGCTCTCCAAAGTAAAATGTCTGGAGGTGCAGTGGTTTGGAACATTTGAATTAACCCTTTCACGATAATGAACAGTTTGTCCACCTGGTCTCTCCTATCTCTGAGAGTGACACAATGCCTAGTGGACCGCCTTAGATTTTGGAGGCAACATATACCTCATCTAAGAGTGTTACTTTGGCCTATTTATTGAGTGACCTAAAAAACTGCTAGTTTTGAGTGGGACTCAGAATTAGAGAAGGTTCTGCAGTCAGTCCAGGCTGTCATGCAAGCTGCTCTGCTCCATGTCATAAGACCTAGCAACTATGATGGTGTTGGAAGTGTCTGTGGGCAGCTAGAAATACTGCATGAAGCCTTTGGCAGATTCCTATAGGCAAAACATAGCATAGACCTTTAGGATTTTGGAGCAAAGCTGTGCTATCCTCTGTAGGTAACTACTCTCCTTTTAAGAAATAGCTCTGATTTGCTACCGGGCCTTAGTAAAGATTGAATTCTTGGTCATGATCCACCTGATCTGTCCTGAGCTGTCCATTCATTGCATCCTATAGTTTTCTGGAGTATTAATAAGGATTATTTGGTTGAAACAAAGGGTAGCTTAAACTAGCTTAATAAAGGGAATTCTCTGGTGGCTCAGAGGTTAGGACTCAGTGCTTTCATTGCTGGGGCCCAGGTTCAATCCTTGTTTGTGGAACTAAGATCCCCACAAGCCTCACTGCACAGCCAAAAAATTTTAAAGATCACAGATTTAAAACACTAGCTTAATAGCAGATTCTTTACCAACTGAGCTATTGGAAAGCCCTAACAGAATGTAGATTTGAAAGATAACAAAGTAACCCCTGGCACCTAAGGGCAAGCAGGCAACTGGGCCTGAGAAAGGGACCCATCCGGGAAGTGGAAAGACTCTTCTCTCCAACTATCTCTCTGTTCTTGTCCGAAGGTGATTCATTCACCTGCTGAAGATCAATTCTTTTTTGCTCCCTGGTCCTTATGGTAAAAACATGGCTGTCCCTCAGCTACCGAGTTTATCTGTTAGAGGTTTAACCACACAAAGAGTGATCATCTCTCTATTTTGAGGAGGAAGGAACTAGTTGACCCAGCTTTGATGTCAGGAGTGTCTGGGTGGAGTGGATGGTGGGTAGGCAAGATCACATGATACAAAATGGCTGCCACCATGCGATGAGATGGAGCACTTAAGGGTAAGTGGGGATAGGGCAGATGGTCCAAAGGTTCCATTTAAAGTTACATACGTGCCTGATTCTCCAGCTAGATCATGAGCTCCTCAAGGGCAGTATTAATGGCTCACTCATCTTCACGTGCTTTTTATGCCAAGAAGCGAATATTTATTGGGTGAATTTATAATCAGTTCTGTTGACCTTAACTCACGAAAGCATCCAAATTAATACACATAGACATATTCCAAAAGACACTCTAACGTACAATAACTGGTGACAGGTGTTTCTAGCTTTCTTCCCATATCTTTTCTCCCCTTCTTTCTTTTTGTTCTTTTTCTTGTTTTAGCCATGCCACATCACTTGCAGGATCTTAGTTCCCCGACCAGGGTTTGAAACCAAGTCACAGCAGTGAAAGCGCCAAGTCCTAACACTGGTCCACCAGAGAACTCCGTCCCCTTCTTTCTTAAAAACAGAGCTTCATTTCCCCCCAACCCCTTGGGGGGAGTAGTACATTAGTTAATAGTACTATTTTCCCAGACCCTTTGCAGCTAAGGTGGCAATGTGACCCATTTCTGGCCGATAGATACTAGTAGAAGTTACCAGGAGAGCCTCTGAATGCTTTGTGAAAGGGACAGGTATATCTGGGTTCTACCTTAACTTGAATGTGTAATCAAAGAAGGTCCAACCTCCTGAAGAGGGGATAAATTGTCAGGCTTCAATAAGAGTGTACAATTTTCTATGTGGTCTTCAGCAAACGTTCTGCTTTCTTTCTTTTTTTTCTGCTCTATCCATTAAGTTTGTTTTGACTAAAATTGCTAACATTGCCAGTCATATTCCCATTTCATATATGCAACTACACTCAGTCATATTTCAATTGTCTAATAAATTTAAAAGGAACATAATCCAATATAAGTCTGATTTAATATTCCCTTCATTTAGGCATTCTTGAGTTATTAATTCTTCTTAGGCTCAGAATAATCTTATCCAATTTTGTCCTTCTTATTTTACTAAAAGTTCTTCTTATATAAAAAAACATAGACAGACACAATTTTTAAACCCCCAAATCTTGAGTTCAAGTATGACCAGAGGTCATTTACTATATATCAACAGATATCTGATCAATTTTAGACCCCCTAAACCATTCCTGACCCTATCTTTTGGAATCTCATTTCTTAAAGCACTCCAAACTACAACCTCCTTAGTAGTCATCCTGGTATCAACTCATTCCCGACTCCACATCTTTGCTTATGCTGTTTCTCCCTCTGTCTTAGCCAAGCCCTAAGCTTCTTTATAAAGCTTTCTTCAATTCCTCCAACTCACTCATCTAGCCCTCTTTAAATTCTTATTCTTCTCTTATTCTTATTATCAACCTAGTTTCTAAGACTTCCCAAAGGAGATTTTAGCATGTTAGTATCCAATCAAAAGTCCTTCAATAAAGCCATGTTTTGAACAATGAATACATTCTGAGCATCCCACAAGGAACGTTCTGCTATGTGTCAGGGAAACACAGCCACTGTCCTATAGGCATTATGGGCTGATGAGTTATTCACATCTGGGACTCACTAGAATTCTCAAGCGCTCTACACAGTAGACTGTAAACAACTTCAAGGCACTCCATGATCTGTCTAAAAATTTATGTTATTAATTCTGTCCCCCATTATTCATTTTCTTCTGGCTAAAATAAATTAGACTACTTTCCCAGTCTGTACTAAAACTGATCTCTGGGTGATCATCTAATAGAAACATTCAGCAGCTTGGTCTTTTTCCCAGCCTTCACCCATCTAACATCTGAAAATGGGTATCCACCCGTCACTTACTCATTTAATCTTTAACATCTTATAAAATGGCTTCCAACCACACCACCCCCTTCATACTGAAACTGACTTTCAAGTGGTCACCTTCACCTGTTAATGGCCAGTCTCTCAGTAACCTGGCCTTGGCTCACTTCTTTGACTCCCAGCCCTGATTCTCCTATCATCCCTATACCCCCACCAAAGAGATTCTCTTTTCCCTGTGGCTTCACTTGTATCCTTTCCCATCAGTTCAGTACATTACCCCTAAATCAGATCCTAGTTTCTGATTGTGTGTGTGTGTGTGTGTTAGTTGCTCAGTTATCTTTGACTTTTTGTGACCCCATAAACTGTAGCCCACCAGGCTCCTCTGCCCGTAGAATTCTCCAGGCAAGGATACTGGAGTGGGTAGCCATTCCCTTCTCCAGGGGATCTTCCCGACCCAGGGATCAAACTTGAGTCTCCTGCATTGCAGACGGATTCTTTATTGTCTGAGCCACCAGGAAAGCCCCACGTTTCTGATTATCTGGACTATTAACAGTGATCTTCTAACAAACATTCCTCTCTTCAGTCTCTTTCCCATTCTAACTGAAAGGGGAAAAAAAGCAGGTCTTACGTTATTTCCTTCTTCCAAATTCTTATTCCTAAATCAATTAAACACTAACTCCCCAATCTGATGTTCAAGTATTGCTAAGATTTTAACTCAGTTCAGCATCAATTAGCATCGGTCAGTGTAACCTTACACTGCTATATTCAGCATACTCTATGCTCCAGCCAACCAGTCGGCTTATTTTTCACTAAACACACAGTGCTTGCGTGCTCCAGGCTCTGGTTCACCTTTTATTCACCTGGATTATCCTTTCCCCCTCATCTCTGCTCTTCTGAATTTTGTGTTGTGTGTGTCAGTCACTCAGTTGTGTCCTACTCTTCGCTACCCATGGACTGAAGCCCACCAGCCTCCTCTGTCCATGGAATTTTCCAGTCAAGAATACTGGAGTGGTTGCCATGCCCTCCTCCAGGGAATCTTCCCAACCCAGGAACTTAACCCAGGTCTCCTGCATTGCATGTGGATTCTTTATCGTTTAAGCCACCAGGAAAGCCCTAAATCTTATCCTCCCCTAATTTCACTTGCCATGATATCTTTACTAACTCTTTACCAAATTTGTGTAGCTATCATACTTCCTGACTGGATTCTAAACTCTGCTCAAACAAAATACTGCATTCAGTGAACCCTTCTATGTGCCAACTTGTGCTAAGTGACTTGCATGCGTTATCTCATTTAATCCTCACATCAATGTTGTTAGGCCAGCACTCTCCCCATTTAACACTAAAGAAAATGAGGCTCAAGGAGATTAAGTATAGTTTGCCCAACTCATACAGATAACAAGGTTGAAGTCATTGTTTTAGTCTATTTGGGCTGCTATAACATAAATGCCATAAACTGAGTAGCTAACAACAGAAATGTATTTCTCAAAGTTCTGAAAGCTGAGAAGTCAAAAACCAAGGCACCCTCAGTTCAATGTTTGGTAAGTTCTCACTTTCTAGTTCATAGGCAGCTATCTTTTCACTGTGTTCTCACAGGGCAGGCAGGGTGAGGGAGCTCTCTGGGGTCTTTTTTACAAGGATACATATGCCATTCATACAAAAAAGCAAAATGGCTGTCTGGGGAGGCCTTACAAATAGCTGTGAAAAGAAGAGAAGCGAAAAGCAAAGGACAAAAGGAAAGATATAAGCATCTGAATGCAGAGTTCCAAAGAATAGCAAAAAGAGATAAGAAAGCCTTCCTCAGCGATCAATGCAAAGAAATAGAGGAAAACAACAGAATGGGAAAGACTAGAGATCTCTTCAAGAAAATTAGAGATACCAAGGGAACATTTCATGCAAAGATGGGCTCGATAAAGGACAGAAATTGTATGGACCTAACAGAAGCAGAAGATATTAAGAAGAGGTGGCAAGAATACACAGAAGAACTGTACAAAAAAGATCTTCATGACCAAGATAATCACGATGGTGTGATCACTCACCTAGAGCCAGACATCTTGGAATGTGAAGTCAAGTGGGCCTTAGAAAGCATCCCTACGAACAAAGCTAGTGGAGGTGATGGAATTCCAGTTGAGCTGTTTCAAATCCTGAAAGATGATGCTGTGAAAGTACTGCACTCAATATGCCAGCAAATTTGGAAAACTCAGCAGTGGCCACAGGACTGGAAAAGGTCAGTTTTCATTCCAATCCCAAAGAAAGGCAATGCCAAAGAATGCTCAAACTACCACACAATTGCACTCATCTCACATGCTAGTAAAGTAATGCTCAAAATTCTCCAAGCCAGGCTTCAGCAATATGTGAACCATGAACTTCCAGATGTTCAAGCTGGTTTTAGAAAAGGCAGAGGAACCAGAGATCAAATTGCCAACATCCGCTGGATCATGGAAAAAGCAAGAGAGTTCCAGAAAAACATCTATTTCTGCTTTATTGATTATGCCAAAGCCTTTGTCTGTGTGGATCACAATAAACTGTGGAGAATTTTGAAAGAGATGGGAATACCAGACCACCTGACCTGCCTCTTGAGAAACCTGTATGCAGATCAGGAAGCAACAGTTAGAACTGGACATGGAACAACAGACTGGTTCCAAATAGGAAAAGGAGGACGTCAAGGCTGTATATTGTCACCCTGCTTATTTAACTTCTATGCAGAGTACATCATGAGAAACGCTGGCCTGGAGGAAGTACAAGCTGGAATCAAGATTGCTGGGAGAAATATCAATAACCTCAGATATGCAGATGACATCATCCTTATGGCAGAAAGTGAAGAGGAGCTAAAAAGCCTCTTGATGAAAGTGAAAGAGCAGAGCAAAAAAGTTGGCTTAAAGATCAACATTCAGAAAATGAAGATCATGGCATCTGGTCCCATCACTTCATGGAAAATAGATGGGGAAACAGTGGAAACAGTGTCAGACTTTATTTTGGGGGCTCCAAAATCACTGCAGATGGTGACTGCAGCCATGAAATTAAAAGACGCTTACTCCTTGGAAGGAAAGTTATGACCAATCTAGATAGCATGTTGAAAAGCAGAGACATTACTTTGCCAACAAAGGTCCGTCTAGTCAAGGCTATTGTTTTTCCAGTGGTCATGTGTAGATGTGAGAGCTGGACTGTGAAGAAAGCTGAGCACCGAAGAATTGATTTTCTTGGACTGTGGTGCTGGAGAAGACTGTTGAGAGTCCTTTGGACTGCAAGGAGATACAACCAGTCCATTCTAAAGGAGATCAATCTTGGGTGTTCTTTTGAAGGACTGACGCTAAAGCTGAAACTCCAGTACTTTGGCCACCTCATGTGAAGAGTTGACTCATTGGAAAAGACTCTGATGCTGGGAGGGATTGGGGGCAGGAGGAGAAGGGGACAACAGAGGATAAGATGGCTGGATGGCATGAGTTTGAGTGAACTCTGGGAGTTGTTGATGAACAGGGAGGCCTGGTGTGCTGCAATTCATGGGGTTGCAAAGAGTCGGGCACGACTGAGCGACTGAAGTGAAGTGAACTGAAAGGCTCCATTCCTATGACCTAAGCACCTCCCAAAGTCTCCTTTTCCTAACACTATAATCGTAGGGGTTAGGATTTCAGCATATGAATTTGGGGAGAGAATCGATTCTAATGTTCAGTCGACAGCATTCACGTGCGTGTTAGGTATCGAGCCCAGTGTCTGTCACCTGCACTGCATTGGTATGTGTGTGAGATCAGTGTGTTAAAAACGATGTCCTCTTGAGGACCTAGACTTAAATAGTGAGATGAGAATTGAAAGAATAATGAATTAGGATTGCAGGATTGTTGGTGATATTTCCAAATTTCCACTACTGGATTATATTGTTTTTTGAAATAAGCATTCGAAATATATAGTTATTAAACAGGATAGCCGTTCCTCTTAAATAGTCTTAATTGCCTTGTGTAGGTTAGTTTTGTCTCTCTGATTTTATTGTCATCAGCCCCCTAGCCCGGCGTGAGGGGTGGATTTCTTCTGCTCTCTTGTATTCCCACGGCTTTCAACGCATTGCTTAACATATGGTGTATGTACTTGTTGATTTTAACGTATGTGTGTTTGCATATATGCACAGCAACTGGGTAGAGGACATGGGTGTGTGATGGCAGTGTGCGTTCCTTCTCATCTTTTTTTCCCTTGAGTAGCTGTAGCCTGGATGCTTTCCTTCTCCGGGGAGGAGGCGGAACGGCTGACCCTTTAACAAGTTGTCCCTCACTGAACAGGTGTCTCCCCCGCCTCTCGGAAAAGAGGGATGGTTGGATACTTAGTGACATCAGAGATCGACCAATGAGAAGTCAGGCTTCGGCAGACGAGCCAATGGGCGGTCGAGGGCGGGCCCGGTTTCCTGGGAGCCCGGCGGGCCAGGCTGGTCCTCCGGCCGCAGCGGAGTCTCCGCCGCTCATGCTGCCAGCGGCAGCTCCCGCGACTCCCGGCGGCTCCAGTGGCGGCGCCGTTCCCCTGCCCGCGCTTCTCCCGGACGCACGGCGCGGGCACCTCCCGCCGCGGCGCAGTTCCCCCGCCGCTTAGGCTCCGGCGGTGGTGCAGCTCATGCCTCCCGGCGCGGAGCGCGCAGGTGGGCCGGCCGCCGTGAGGAGATAGGCCCCCGGGGGCAGCGGCGGCTGGACCATGGCCCGGAGACCCGGGGCGCCGGCCGCCTATGGGGAGGACTTCTCCTTCGTCAGCCCGCTGGTGAAATACCTGCTTTTCTTCTTCAACATGCTCTTCTGGGTGAGTCTTGGGGGTAATAGGGGCACCTGGGCTGCAGGGCACTCCCTGGAGGGTTGAGTGGGCTGCCAGGGCTGAGGAGGGGTCGTTCCCGGATGCCTGGTTCAAGGCGAACGTGGTGAGCGGCACTGTCCAGTTTTCTGGAAAAATCGCACTTTCGGGTAATTTATCCTAGGCAGGGACACCCCAGTGGCTCCTTGACTGCAGAGGATGTTGGGGTGGAGGGAATGCAAGGGATTCGGTAAAGCTTTATGGGTATTCTCTCGGCTTCGGATGAGGGTCTGTGTCAGGCTAAAAAGGTGGGTTTGAGCGGGAGGAGCGGGTTTTCCTGTTGGCCCAAGCAGACCCTTAATACATTCACGATTGGGGGATTTTTCAGGCTTGGAGGCTGGGAGGCCCTGCTGGCAAAGAAAAAAAGAAGTGGGGAACCTAGACCTTCCCTCTCCCTTCCCTCAGAGAGAATGGGTTCAGGGGCTTTCGCCTCTTCCTTTTTTTGCAGGCCTCTGCCGCCCTCCCTCCTCCCCTCCCTCCAAAGGCTGAGAAAAGACCGGAATGGCCTCCAGGTGTGGATGTTTTTCCCAGAACTCTCCCAAACTTTACCCACCTTTCTCAGGACCAGGGTCCATCCCCTGGAGTTTGATATTATTTCGCTTCTTTAAATAGACCCCATGTTCGACTGGGGGAGAAGTCCAGGGGTCCTTTCAGAATCTTCTGATTGGAGCTGAAAAAGTAGAAAATGTCTGACTGGGGCTGCCTCGATTCCTACCCCCAGTCTGCCTTCAACTGTTGACTTGAGTAACCTGGGCAATATGTTCACCTCTGGGCCTCAGTCTCCTCCTCCATAAAAATCAAACCCAGCATGATCAAGGATGCTGGAAATTCTCTGTTGGAGCTGAGAATGCGGCTGGGCCAGATCACGAAATGCTAGCTCAATCCTGTTTCATGTCTGAGAGCGCCTGAGCCTCTCTGGGTTTGAGAACATGGGCAGATCCATCCCCAGCCCCCTCACATTCCCCAGTTTCTCTTCCAGCACCAACACCAGAGCTGCTGCTGCTCTAGGAGTCCATTACACTTGCCCACCTCTGCTTGAGACCTAAAGTTCAGACTTGCAGGAGGGAGGAGTCTACGTTTCCTAGGAGAAGGAGCAGACTAGGCAGCTAAGCCAGTTGCTGGAAAGGTTTCTCGGGGGCCATGGTGTGAACAGACACAAAGTACATAAGTGCCAGCCTGTTGGGAAAAATGAGAGAAATCCCAGAGGGTGGTGATGACGGCTCACTCTCAGCCGTTGTACTAGGAAACATGAAGTTTGAACTCCTAACAAATTTTCAGTTCGGCAACTGGAAAAAAAAAAAAAAAAACTAGAAGACATCTTGTCTAGAACTCTGCATTTTATATATAAGAAAGCCAAACCATAGCGATGTTCTTTTATCCTATGTCAAAAAGGGGGTTAGTGGGCTTGACCTGGTGATTTCTCTACTGAATCACAGGGGAAGTCCTTGGTTGCTGCTGTCGCTGGGGTGTTAGCAGTATTAGTAGTTAACTAGTCAATGCCAGTTTCAGCTGGTGGCCAGGGAAGAAAATCTCACCACCACTCTGTCAGGCTGGGGGATGTCCTAAGGGGAAGCCCCACACCTAAAGGCAAATTCCAGAGAACCCTCTTACATGCCCACTGAGTGTGCCAGGCTAATGACATGCCATCTTTAGAGCTAGCACTAGCATCCCAGGGAACTCAGGTCCTTGTTCTAACTTCCTCTGTCAGTCATGACTGCGTGCAACTCCGTTGAAGCCTTTGGCGCTTCACCCTAATCTGCACCCTAGAGGCAACAGCTGGGTGCATCTGTTACACTTGCCTTCACGGTCATTTTCCTGGATTTCCCCCACTCTACCCCTTTTACCAGATAAGTGACTTTGAGAGGTCACAGCAAGGGAGAGAGTTTGGCTCCATAGACCCGTTTTTCTTGGTTCCAATGCTTCATTCAAGGTCAGAGGACCTGGCTAACAAAGCTGGCACCATCCCAAATTAGAGAAGCACCCCTTCTTGGCTCTACTTGAGACTCATAAAAAGTCAGAGGCACTAGAAATAGCACACTGAAGGACAAGAGGCCCAATTTCTTTCTGGCACCAACTTACTGTGTGACCCCAAGCCAATATATGTGTGTCTCTGTCCTTAAGCTTTCTCCTCTAAAGGAGAAATTTTTTTCTGCCTCTGTGAACTATTTAAAGAGGGGTGTGTCACTCTGGGGACTGTTTTCTTTCTTCAAGACCTGGGGCTAGCTCTAAGGATGCATATTTCTTGTGTCCTGGGACCCTTGGGACATCGACCTTCCCAGGGGACAGTATTTTTTTTGCGTTACTGAATGCCACTTCTCCCCCAGGTCTGGACTCATAGAGTTAATCCCACTTATGGTCACCTGAAGATGAAGAGCTGTTTCCCCAGATCAGGGGTCATTTTTCTTCCCATCCCCCTTTAGGGACTGATTATGGTAATTTCTTTTTTTAGGTTTCTCCACTATCCCAATGAAGCTCCCCTTTCCTACTCAGGAGGCACCCATGGTTGGGATTGTCAGCCAACTCCTATTCCAGGCAGAGCGTATGTTCTGGCCGGGTGCTGGGGAGGTGTGGATGGATGGTGTTTGCATCTGTGCCTGGGGCACACTGGGAAGGCATCATCTGGACTCATATGCAGTGGTGGCCGTGGTTATCCGTGCTACTTCTCTAGGAGCCCTGACCCTTGGGCATTTGGAGTCTGAATCAGAAAGCTCCTGGCTCCTATGGGACCAGGACCTGTTCCTTCTGTTCATGCTTCAAATCTCAATTCCTCTTTTGCCTAGGAGTTCTGGTTTTCTTCCTAGAATTGTGCAGCTGGGTTACTGATTGTTAGGATTCCGTGGCTTGGAGAATTGCCCCAGGATCACAGAAGTTATAGTTTAGTCTTTCTGTTAAGAAATAGCTGACTTAAAAAAAAAAAAGTAGCTGACTTTCCTTACCTGCTTGTATTAGACAGCTCTGTGCAGAGGGAATGAGGGCTTTTCTAGTGGCTCAGTTGGTAAAGAATCTGCCTGCGGTGCAGGAGACTTCTTGCAATGTAGGAGACCCGGGTTTGATCCCTGGGTCAGGAAGATCCCCTGGAGAAGGAAATGGCAATCCACGCCAGTATTCTTGCCAGGAGAATCCCATGGACAGAGGAGCCTGGTGGGCTACAGTCCATAGGGTCACAAAGAGTTGGACATGACTGAATACAACCTTCTGTCTGTCTGTGCAAAGGGAAGACAGTGGGCTGATACACCATGCTTTGTCAGCTTGGGCATATGTTGGCAGGAGCATTTTCAGTGCTGCCCACAGCAACCATCTCCCTCCTTGCTGATCCTTTTCCCACCCAGGGCAGCAGTTGGCATAACTTTTGAGTCAGGCAAAGCCTAGAAGCTCAGCTCTCCTGCCCCTGTGTCTCAGCAGAGCCTTCCTTAGAGACAATGCCTCAGGACTCACCTTTGATCGTCAGATCTTTTTTTTTTCACCTGTGCCCCAATTATGCATTTCTTTATGTCTCCCCCTCTAGGCTCCTGAGGGTAGAGACTGCCTTATTTACTACTGGATTCTCAGCACCCAGCTGCATTTGGCAGAGAGTGGGTACTTATTGAATGTTTACTGAGTGGTGAACAAGGGGTCAGAGCCTACGGGGTGGAATCAGGATGCCCCTCCTCCCTTCTTATGGACACTAGTCTGTCAGGATGAAACACAACCTTAAGTCCTCAAGCATCCTTAATTCTTAATTGGGGTTGCAGCCTGTGTTCTCTTCTGCAGTGGGCCTGGCACCCTTCCCTCAAGCCGGGTCAGAAAAAATGGCAGCCATGGCCTCCATCGTCTCCCTCAGGGCCATGCCTGATACTGCCCACAGCACACATGGACCCATCCAGGTCTTCCCTGGGCTGATCCAGGGTTCTGATGAGGTATCTCCTTTAAGAAATTCACTTTCCCACCTACTTCCACTGTATTGGAATCCCCAGGGGATTCAGAATGCGCCCCTCCCCCCCCGCCCCCCGCCCAAACCACCTTCAGCACTATCTGTTGTAGTCTGGCTCGGAAGCCACGAGGAAATGATCAGGCGTTGAGCCTGGCAAAAGCCCCTCCTGAGTGCCCGGGTCCCTTCCTGCCCACACCACCCCCACCTTTACCACCATGCAAGTGCAGGCATGCACGCACGCACACACACACACACACCCCACCCCACCCCACCCCCTCCTGAGTGCCCGGTGTACGCGCGCGCACACACACACACACACACACACACCACACCCCACACCCCACACCCCCCCACCTAAACATGTTAGGAGATAGAGCCCATTTCCTCCCCCATTTTTTCCCTCCTTTCCCTATAGACTAGGCAGGCTACAGTAAACGAATTATCACATTATTTTTTATAAAACAACACCACCACCACCAAGAATGAAGACAGAACCACACTCTTTGTTGTCAGGTCACACACATGCCTTCTTAACTCCCTAAATAGCTCTGTTTGCCTTGTACCAAGTAGAAAATCATAGACTTCAAGCAGCTTTTAAAAAGGATAAAAGAGAAGCATCTCTTAGAGTTGTGATAGCAAGCTCTGTGTCAGGCTGGCGACTCCAGGCTGTGAGTCTGAGGGTTTATACAACTATGAGCCCTTGTGAACTTCCCTTTCTCATTTATAACCTTGGAGAACCAAAACCAGCCATGGCCTAAAAGGAGCTAAAGGTTGGCCCAGACGTTGGAGAGGAAAGAGCTCTGTGGACTGCACTCCATCTGCGGGAAGAGCCCTAGGGACTCCACTCCAGCTGGACAATTCCATCCTATCCAGCGGGAGAGAGCCAACAGTCAGTCCCACATGGAGAGTTGCCACCTTAGAAATCCCAGAACAGTGGTGCCAGGATGGCTGCTGAAGGACTGGTGTGTGCAGATCCCAGGTAGTGAGAGAGGGGGCCCTGCTTTAGGGCTCGCAGGCTATGATTTTTTTGACTTTATCCAGAAACAAGGACAGAAAGGACTGAGAAGCAGGAGGTGCAGACCCCTCCCTCCCAACATCCTTCTGGCAGGGGGTGGAGGGGACAGTGGTTTGAGCCCCATGCAGGGAATCACTCTAGTCCCAGCTGTCTCCCACTGCCACCATCAAGAGAAGAGGGGGAAAGATTCATTCCAAAGAAAAGGTGAAACAGATCCACCCAGTTCATGCAGACTAGGCTTTTTATTTTAATTAGAAAAAATTTTTTCAAGATTTTATGTGGACCATTTTTTACTAATAAAAGTCTTTACTGAATTTGTTACATTCTGATTTCTGTTTTATGTTTTGGTTTTTTGGCCATGAGACATGTGGGATCTTAGCTCCCTGACCAGGGATTGAACCCACGCCCCTTGCATTGGAAGGCAAAGTCTTAAGCATTGGACCACCAGGGAAGCCCTTAGATTGGACTTTAGAATGTGAAAGGTGGACAGGCCAGGCTTCCTCTCGGGGGCTGGTGGACCCTAGTGGTGATGCCCCATTGGCCCCTTTCAGGCGCGGCTCCAGGACTTCCCTCTGGGTCCTGCAGGGCCCACCTGATGCTATTTTACTTCCCCGGCCTGAGCCCCGCCGTTTGGAGATTACCAGCTGCTCACCCAAGACAACGGCAGGCAGCTCCTTCCCACCTCACACGAGGCCCTGAAGTGAACACATGCGCCCTGGAGCTGCTGTGAGGCAGAGCAGGAGGCAGCTATGTGACCGAGGTCATGAGGCTCTGGAGCCATATGGACATACCTTCCAGTCCCACTTTAGCCACTCACTAACCGAGTAAATTCTCCCAACATCAGTTCTATAAACTGGAGATCCTACCACTCTCTTGGTCTTGTGGTCATAGTGTGTATACAGTGGTTAGTCCAGTACCTGGCCCTTTAGCCCTGGAAAAAAGGTAGCTATTACCATCGTTGTTAGAATTGGCTCGTCAAGGTCACCTGTTGGGGAAGGACTTGGAGAGCTAGGATGAGTGCTTCTCCTGACAATTGACAGGTGTGTGGGGACTCAGTCTAGGCCAGGGCCAACCTTGAACCTGACTTCCTTCAGCCTCAGATGCCCCTGCTCACATTCCTGCTGTTAGCCAGAAGGTGATGATGATTAATGGTTTCATTATAGTTTATAGTTTACAGAGATGTTTCCTATATATCATAGGAACAGAGATTCCACTGTTGTCTGAGGACCTTCCCCAGGTCCACTTCTCAGAGCTTTTCACATTGCATTGGTTTTAATCCAATGGAAACAGACTCAAGAGCTAATCTGCCTGTAACGGACATTCGAGGCAGTAGATCTCTTGTCCAGGACCTTACCTGGGGGCCCTTCCCACTTGGTGCTGATGGCTGTGAATTAGTGTGCCAAGGGCTGGAATAAGGGTTTTCCTCACAAACATCAGTTCATGACTGTCTTTTCCTGATTTACAGGGGGAAAAAAAGGTCAAGTAATGGAGTGACTTTTCTCTGTTTTCTGTTATCTCCCATCTTCTCTCCAAGACCACAGCTGCTTATCTGCCGTCAAGGGCACAGGGAAGAGGACACATTAGCAGCAAGCCTTCTGGAAAACTAGGAAACTATTTAGAGTATTGGCATACTATTTTATGAGATGCTGAGACATGTGGCTAACAATCAAATCATCTGTTAGTAAAATTGCTCCTTATTTCTAGGATAGAAATTAGTATGTTTTTTCCTCTCGTGACATACTGAGAAGGACACATTATCTATGTTAATACTCCTGTCAAAAATACATCATCTGGATCAGACTGGGGAGAAACAATCCAACATCCAAACGTTAAGCCAAACCACTGGCCTGGACTTACCAAAAAAAAAAAAAAAGTCAGTATCATAAGGAAAAATATCAGAACATGTATTGGCAATGATGTGGAGAAATTGGAATCCCGTACATTGCTGGTGGGAATGTGAAATGGTGCAGCTACTATGGAAAAAGTTTGGTAGCACCTCAAAAAATTAAACACAGAATTACCCTGCTGCTGCTGCTGCTGCTAAGTCGATTCAATCATGTCCGACTCTGTGCGACCCCATAGACGGCAGCCCACCAGGCTCCCCCGTCCCTGGGAGTCTCCAGGCAAGAACACTGGAGAGGGTTGCCATTTCCTTCTCCAGTGCATGAAAATGAAAAGTGAAAGTGAAGTCGCTCAGTCGTGTCCGACTCTGTGCGACCCCATGGACTGCAGCCTACGACCTGGCAATTCCACTCCAGGGTCTATACCCAAGAGAACAGCAGACAGGAGGTACTCAAACAAAAACTTGTACGTGGATATTCATGGCAACACTATTCACAGTAGCCAAAAGGTGGAAATAACCCACATGTCCATCAGCAGATGAATGGAAAAACCAATTGGGTTCTATCCATACAGTGGGACATTACTCGGCCTTAAAAGGTAATGAAGTCCTGATACATGCTACAACACTGACGAACCTTGGAAACATTAGAAGACTGACACCAAGGGCCACATATCATATGATTCCATTTATAGAAAATGTGCAGAACAGGCAAAACCATAGACACAGCAGGTCTGTGGTTGCCAAGGGTTGGAGGAGTGGAGGGAGTGGGGAGTGACCATTTAATGGGTACAGGAGTTGTATTTGGGGTGAAGAAACTGTCCTGGAGCCTGATAATGGTGGTGGTTGCCCAGCAATATGAATGTACTTATGGCCACTGAACTGCACCCTTTAAAATGGTTAATTTTGTGGTATATGTACGTTACCACAATTTTTTAAAAGTCAGTGTTTTGAGAAACCAAATACAAAGAAAAGAAAAAAAAGCTGTGAAACTGTTCCAAGCTAAAGGAGACTTGATGCATGGATCACTAAATACATGGTCATTGACTGGAAGCTGAATCAGGAAAAAAGGGGGGGAAAGCAGTTATAAAGGACATTATTGGGATAATTGAGCAAAGTTAAATATGAATATAAATTAGATAGCAGTAGTACCATATTAAAGCTTGAAAAAGAATCTACTACGTCAAGATTGCATACGGTATACCAAGAGAGCACTGTAGCTTCTCAGTGTCCTGTCACCTGGACATTTTTAAGTTCTACGGCCATTTTTTTGGTGTAAGGAGAAAACACCCCGGTTAAAGGTTGTAAAACTGTAGGCAAGTGAATCCCAGTTTAAGAAAATATGATATTACAAAGTGTGGATTTACACGACTAACAAATTGAGGGTGACTTTTTTTTTAAAATAGATTTCATTTTTTAGAACTGTTAGTTTTACAGGAACTTTGAGAAGATGGTACAGAGAGTTCCCGTGTACCCCACATCTAGTGTCTCTTGTTTATTAACATCTTACATGGTATGATGCTGCTTCCCAGGGTGCCTAGTGGTAAAGAATCTGCCTGCCAACACAGGAGACTCAAGAGACACAGGTTCAATCCCTGGGTCAGGAAGATCTCCCAGAGTAGGAAATGACAACCCATTCCAGTGTTCTTGCCTAGAAAATTCCATGGACAGAAGAACCTGGTCAGCTACAGTCCATGGGGCTGGTCTCAAAGAGTCAGACACAGCTGAGCAGGCACAGGAAAAATCTGGAATGAACTTTCCAGCCAACCCGAAACATTCATTCCATTAAGTTCCCTGCTTTATTCAGCTTCCCTTAGTTTTTACTTAATGCCCTTTTGTGTTCCAGGATCCCATCCAGGATACCAAATTTCATTTAGCTGTTATGTCTCCTTAGGTTTTTGTTGGCTGTGGCAGTGTCTCAGAATTTCCTTGTTTTTGAAGCCTTTGACAGTTTGGAGGAGTACTGATCATCTTGTTCCTCTACTGGGACTTGCCTGATGTTTTCTTATAATTATACTGGGGTCATGGGTTTGGGGAAGGAAGACCATGGAAGGGAAGTTCCATTTCACATAATCTCATATATCACTGACCTGTGCTGATGTTGACCTCGATCACCCAGCTGAGGGAGCCAGGCTTCTCCACTGTAAAATTAGTCTTTTCCCCACCCTTTGGCAGTCTGTTCTCTTTGGAAAGAAGTTACTGTGTGCAGCCCACACTTGGAAGGTGTTCCACCTCCCTGACACTGCAGTGAGTGATAGTTGCTCAGTCATATCCGACTCGGTGTGACCCCATGGACTGCAGCTCGCCAGGCTCCTCTGTCCATGGGATTTCCCAGGCAAGGATATTGGAGTGGGCTGCCAAGACCTTCTCCAGATGCTGCAGTACCTCCATAAAATATTTGGAATTCTGTGTGAGAGATTTGTCTTTTCTCTCCCATTTATTAAGTCATTTATATCAGTATAGACTCACGGATATTTACTTTATATTTGGGGTAACAATTCCATACTCTTTTATTTTGATATCTCTTTGGCACAGCCACACCAATGTGGGGTTTTGTTTTTTATTTTTGAGCGTTTCCTTACCTTCTGGCACCACAAGGTGCTCCAGACTTACCTATTTCCTGCCCTAGTCCTAGGATCAGCCATTTCTCCAAGGAGCCCAGCAGATGGCTATTTTCATTATAAGGTGATTACTCACCTTACATAAGGATAAAGGTACTGGTGCGGGCAAATTATTTTATATAATTTGATGGACAACTCTTCAGGAACATGCCCTTGGCTGGACTCAGCTATTTTAAAAACTGTGTCTAGCGTTTGAAAGTTTCCAGTGAGGCTTCATTCTAGCCAGAATATGAAAAGCTATTCTAGGAAGAGAAGTGTCTTTATCTCCATTCTCATCATGAAAGGAGGTCACTGGTGATATTGTAGGATGTTACAAGGATTCTGCAGCAAAGACTGATATGGTGTAGACAGTACCCAACTGAGACTGGAAATGAGGTTTAGTCCAGATGTTGCCCCTGCACCCATGTGCACTTGGTCAAATATCACTTTGCTCTTTTGGCCTCATCTATTAAAACAAACATAAAAAAGGGAGTGGCCGGGCTCATTCCTAAGTTTCTATTCAGCTCTCAAATGCTAAGCTAATAACAGCAGTACTCACTTTGGAATGGCAGCAGCTCTGAGGAATTCAAGGTGGGAGATGTGGTCAGGAATAGAAGTGTGAAAGAGCAAGCTGTGACTCCAGGATAAAGGGGCAGATCAATGACAGAAATGCAGAATTTCAGAGGTAGCTAGTGAGCTTCCAAGCAAGCAGGATCATTAATGACATTAAATATTCATGCTCATATTAATGTCTTAACTTTCTTTTTCACATAACCAGCATCTGCTGCCCTAGATCCCTGGCTGAGTGTGCTTGAGGCTGGTGGTTCTCGAACTTGGCTGCGTGTTGGAATCACATGGAATGCATTCAGGAACACTGTGACCTGGGTTCCAATGCCAGAGATTCTGACATACTTGGTTTGGGGTGTAGCCTAGGCATCAGGAATTTTGAAGTTCTCCTCCACGCCCCCCCCCCCCATTCTAATGGCAGCCAACATCAAAAAGCACTGCCTTAGGCTATAGATGGAGAAGGCAATGGCACCCCACTCCAGTACTCTTGCCTGGAAAATCCATGGACAGAGGAGCCTGGAAGGCTGCAGTCCATGGGGTCGCTAAGAGTTGGACACGACTGAGCGACTTCACTTTCACTTTTCACTTTCATGCATTGGAGAAGGAAATGGCAACCCACTCCAGTGTTCTTGCCTGGAGAATCCCAGGGACGGGGGAGCCTGGTGGGCTGCCGTCTATGGTGTCGCACAGAGTCAGACACAACTGAAGCAACTTAGCAGCAACAGCAGGCTATAGACGCTCTTGCCCCCTCCCACGTAACAGATACGTCTCCTTAAGGGCAAGGACCACATCTTGCTTATCTTTGCAGTCCTGAGTGTCTCCTACATAACAGCTGATGAATTGGATTTGGAGAGTGTATTTGTTTCCTATTACTGTTGTTAACAAATTGCCACAAACTGAATGGTTTAATATAACACAAATTAGTTTTCTTATAGTTCTGGAGGTCAGAAGTCCAAAACAGGTCTCATTGAGCTGAAATCAAGACGTCAGAGAAGCATGATTCCCTCTGGAGGATTTAAGGAAGAATCTAGTTCCTTGCCTTCTCCAGCTTTTAGAGGCTGTTCATGGTCCTTGGCTTATGGCACACACTTCAGCCCCTGCTTCTGTTCTCATACACATCTCCTCTACTCTGACCCTCTTGCCTCCTTTTTATAAGGTTCCTTGTGATTATATTGGGCCAACTGGGATAATCCCCCCATCGTAAGGTCCTTAAGTGAATCACATTTGCACAGCCATGTAAGGTAACATTTTCATGGGTTCTGGGAATTACGACAGGACATCTCTTGGGGGGAACACTGTTCTACCTACAGCAGATAGAGACAGAATAGCTGCTATCATTAAAAGCCCACCCATGGAATGTACTTACCCTGGGACACATGGCATCTCTTTACTCTCCCTTTCTTGTTTTAGCTGTGTGGGGATTTAATCAGAGACTTTCTCTGTGAAAAGTTATACACCCCAGTGAAAATTTAACATGTGAAAAAACAGTAAGGAGCCTGTTTAAATAAAGAGCAGATACATATTTTTAAATGACTCAGTAAAGTGATGTTCAGAACCAGAATTGGCTGTGGTGAGTTTTAAAGGGCAGACAGAGATGCCTGATCGCTCTGGCAAAGGGCTTGTGTCTCTGGGTCTGCGGGATGACCGGGATCTCTGTTGTGGGTTTTCCTCACCTCCCACCCACTGCCCCTTGCTCCCTGAGCCTGGCTGTGGTGTGGGATAAGAAGCCAGCTGGCACCTCCAGCCCCTCCCACAGCTCTCTGCAAGCAGCTCCCTCGCTCCTGGACACAGAGTGTGAGGGCCAGCACATAACGCATGGGGCCCTGAGGCAGAGGTGATGTCAAACGATTGGGGACCAAGGAGAAGGGTCTTAAAAGACATGGTTTTAGACAAGGTTTTCCCATTTCCTGCTGAATGCGCCAGCTGGTAGAGTTCGCTAAAGAAAATCTCTCTCTACTGAGGGACTAGTCTGACCTGTTGTCCTGCTATAGGGGCTCAATTCCCTTCTCCCACCAAAGCCCCAAGATGTTTCTTCCCAGCTGGTCTCTGTCTTGCAGGACAGTGGAGTCCAGCCAGCCCTGTCCTTCCCCACTGAACTGGTCGAGTTCCTGCTGAGAACTCCCTCCAGCCAGAGTGTGGCCCCAGCTATTGCCATGGTGACAGCCAGCTGCTGCTTAGCACCAGCCTGGGAACTGGGCATAAAGGAAGGGTGCGCACACGGGGTCACCCTGCACTCCTGGAGGCCTGCGGCAAGGGCACAGGGAAAGCCCCTTTAGGGAGCCCTGGTGGTCTTTGATGGGTTTGTTTTCTCAGAGAGAAGCCAGGAAGTTTAAAAGGTCTAAACTTCTCTGTTCCCACACCCTGGAATCAGACTTTATAAAGTTTTCTTTGTAAGGTAGTTCTGCTATTTTACACCAAGGCATTCATGTGCAAGCATTCTTCCACTCTGGTTTGCACTTTCATTTTTACATTTGACACCACGTTGACCTCCAAGAGGGTTAGAGACCTGGGAGCATCTACTCAGGCCTGCTTCAGCTTGAAGACCTTCTCTTTGAAGTAGCTGGATTCAAATTCAGAACTTCACAGTTTCTATGTGACCCCGGGCAAGTTAATCATTAGTAATGATTTGTTGTTAGTCGCTAAGTCGTATCTGACTCTTTTGTGACCCCATGGACTGCAGCCCATGAGACTCCTCTGTCCATGGAATTTCCTAGGCAAGAATACTGGAGTGGGTTGCCATTTCCTTCTCCAAGGGATCTTCCCAGCACAAGGATCAAACCCTCACATCTCCTGCTTGGCAGGCAGATTCTTTACCACTGAGCCACCTAAGAAGCCCCAATTAATAATGATAGATAATATTTATTACTAGGCATCTTGTTAAATGCTTTTCATGCATTCTTTTATTTCATCTTCACAGTAATCTTATTAGATATAGTTGTTTTAAATGCCCATCCTCAGGGACTTCCCTGCTGGTCCAGTGGTTAAGAAGCCACCTGCCAGTGCAGAGGAGATGGGTTTGATCCCTGGTCCAGGAAGATTCCACATGCTTCAGGGCAGCTAAGCCTCTGTGCCACAGCTACTTAGCCCTCGCTCTAGAGTCTGAGAGCCACAACTACTGAGCCTGTGCGCCTAGAGCCTGTGCTGTGCAGCAGAGCAGCCACTGCAGTGAGGAGCCCACGCACCGCAACAAAGAGCAGCCTCCGCTCACTGCAGCTACACAGCAGCGAAGACCCGACACAGCCGAAAGAGCGACGACCACAAAAACAAATAGACTCCCAGATACGGAGACTGAAGTTCAGAGGGTTGTCCAGCATGGGCTCAGATCCTCCTCACTCTGAAGCCCATGTTCCTAACTGCTCTTCTGTATTAACCTTGCATTGCCTTAACTTCCTCATCGGTAAGATGGGGAGAATAGCTGCCTCACCAGATAACTGTGTTGTGAGAATTAAACGTGATCATCCTGATACAGGCTTTTCATGGAGGTAATGCCCTGCTGGATTCTATCAACAGCATCACTAGGGGGAGGGGGGTGGGGAAGATGCTCATTTCTGGTCCAGGAAGAGTCGTCATCCTCCTCCTCTCCTCCAAGGTTACTCACCGCTCTCAGGGCTCCCCGGTTTCCAAAACCTCAGTGTGTGGCTCCTTCCCTGTCTCCACAGGTGATTTCCATGGTGATGGTGGCTGTGGGCGTCTACGCTCGGCTGATGAAACACGCAGGTGAGCTACAGTTCCTGTCCATCTCCCCCTGACTCTTGCCTGCCCCTTTCTCCTCTGCCTCTTTCAGCCCTGGCCCTTCACCCCTCCTCACAGAAGCTATGGAGCTATAGGAGGCCGCCACCCTCTAGCCAAATCCTGGCGGCTTACTCCACCTGGCCACCCAAGCCAGTTCTGGATTTCCCCGAGCTCCTGCGAATCTTCTGAGATCTGCCTGCATTTTAGGCTTAGGGCGTATCTAGGGAAGAAGGTAGGCTTCTGGGTGCAAAGACTACCCAGAGGCTTCAGCCCTCCCTTCACTCTGTTCAGGAGAAACTCAACCTCCATTCCTATTCCTCTACACGAAGTCTCCAGGAAACAGAATATGCAAAAGCCAGCAAGCCTAATGCCATTCTAATTCTTTTCTGGAGCGAAAATGGTTCCTCCTCTCTCAAGCCTGGGAATAAAGGCTCTTACTTTGTTAGTTCCTCAAATTAAAGGCCACAGACTGTTCTGGGCCCTTGGTGTTCTCCCCGTGGGAGGGCAGTACTGCTCCCTGTAACCTTTTCCTAGCCACATTGGAAAGTCCCCCACCAGGGGAGGAGGACAGTTCTGGGGGCACCCCACCCCACCCCTGGCACCCTGCTCAGTGGGCACCAGCTCAGACTGAGAGCCCCTCCCCCAGAGGCGGCGCTGGCCTGCCTGGCTGTGGACCCAGCCATCCTGCTGATCGTGGTGGGCATCCTCATGTTCCTGCTCACCTTCTGCGGCTGCATCGGATCTCTCCGCGAGAACATCTGCCTCCTGCAGACGGTGAGTGGTCAGCGGCGCCCCCCTGGGAAGGCCCGGGCCACTCCCTGTGCTTCTCCTTCCTGAAACCTTTCAGTTTCTTTTGTCCCTTGCTGCCCCCTGGTCTGTGCTGGCCACTCCTCCCTGTAGAGCTCAGCCCAGGTAACCCAGCAAGGGCAAGCACCCCCAGGACAGCATCCCAGAGGCAGCTGCCCCACACTGTGGGGTGGGGGGTGTCTGGGAGAAGTGGCCTGTGGCCCCCAGGTGTCCCTGTGGCCCTGGGAAACCCCTGCCCAGCGCGGTAACAGACTGTCTCCTTTTGCCACCTGCTCCCCCACAGTTCTCTCTCTGTCTCACCGTCGTGTTCCTGCTACAACTGGCAGCTGGGGTCCTGGGCTTCGTCTTCTCAGACAAGGTAACTCTGGGAGTCACAGGCCTACTCAGATGTGAACCAGAGGGAGGAAGGGAAGGTTCCTGCCTGTGCTCAGCCTGACTAATTAACCACAGTGGTCCTTCCCCTGAGGAGCATTAGCCTTTGAAAGATTGTCCTTAGGGATAAATGAATGCACTTTAAAGTCACCATATTTAAAGAGGACTTCAAGATTGTAAGGTGTTTTCCTCTGACAGTCTGAGAGGCCAACAGGGAAATAAATTCTATGAACCCAAAGTTAAAATAGTCTGCAAACTTTAATGCAAACGATTGAGTAAAATTCAGTTATCAAGTCGGTCACGGACAACATGAAGAGCCTTTTATTTTTAAAATTATTTATTGGGAAAAACAAAAGTAAGAAAAGGGGGAAGTAAACAAGACTTTGAACAGTTCTCACCATATCTGGAAATGGTCTGCCATTCAGTGGCAACCCTTTTAATTAAAAACCAGAATTTCTTTCCGAAAGGGCAGATGATTGCCAGGGGCAGAGTATAGGACTGTGGATAAGAAATTTTGAGAAAAGTAATGAAGCAGGAAGGAAGAGAGCATGCTTAAAAACTATGAAATTGAGAGCCACTGAGTCAATTCAGAGTGTCCTAGTCCTTCTGACTTAGTAAAATCCTAAAAATGATACAGAGAAAAGATCTGTACTCAAAAACGTTGGAGAAGACTTTTGAGGGTCCCTTGGACTGCAAGGAGATCCAACCAGTCCATCCTAAAGGAGATCAGTCCTGGGTGTTCATTGGAAGGACTGATGTTGAAGCTAAAACTCCAATACTTTGGCCACCTGATGCAAAGATCTGACTCACTTGAAACGATCCTGATGCTGGGAAAGATTGAGGGCAGGAGGAGAAGGGGACGACAAAGGATAAGATGGCTGGATGGCATCACCGACTTAATGGACATGAGTTTGGGTAAACTCTGGGAGTTGGGTGGCGTGCTGTGGTCCATGAGATGGCAAAGAGCTGGACACGACTGAGCGACTGAACTGAACTGAAAGAGATGCAATTCTCTTATGTCCACTAGAGGTCAGTGTCTTAGCTCAGTAAATCCTTTTCTACTAAAAAACAATCCACCCCCTCAACACACAGACAAACTAGTTTCACTGCTTTACATCAGTCAAGTATTTTGTGTAATAGTACTCAGAAATGGATAAATATTGGCTTATCTTGAAATGCGGCTCTGAGACATGGCAACAGCAGATCAGCAGTTTTCTTGCCCTCAGGTACCAGGGAGCCCAGGGATACATGGGCTTCGGAACTGGCCCTCTTCCCTGCTAGGACTTGGTTCTGACTTCAAGGTTGACTTAAATAAAGAAAGATGAGCACCGTCTATTGCTGTTTCTGCAGGGGAGCAGGTTAGGGGCTAGTCCTGTGTTCTGACTCCCTCCTCATGTTTCTGGCAGGTGCGGGGCAAAGTGAGTGAGATTATCAATAATGCAATCGTGCACTACCGAGATGACTTGGACCTTCAGAACCTCATAGATTTTGGCCAGAAGGAGGTACGGGTTGAGAGAGGGGTGGTCATCTAGTGGTCTGGGAAGCTATGGGTAAACGTTAATGCTATCCCAAGAGACAACTCACCCTCAAGGTCTGTGGGCTTTTTCATTACCTCATAGGTAATGGATTCTGGGAAAGGGTTACACATAGCTTTAAAAGTACTTTTACTGGCACAGAACAGTATATATAGTAATCTACCAATTGTGTTAAAGAGGAAAGAATATGTATTCATATTTACAAAAGGAATATGGAAGGATATAAAAGAAACCATTATAAGTAGTTACTCCTGGGGGAAACTGGGAGATTTTTTTTATATCACCAATTAGAAAGTTACATTTTTTAAACTGTGGTAAAATATACATAATATCAAATTTACCATTTTAAGTGTACAGATCTGTAGCACTAAGTACATTTACACTGTTGTATAGCCATCATCACTATCCATCTCCAAAACTTCCTTCCCAAACTGAAACTCCATACCCATTAAACACTAACTCTACATTTCCCCACCCCTCCTAAAAACCACCGTTCTATTTTCTGTCTCTATGAAATTCTGTCTCAATGAATATACTGTTTGTCCTTTTGTGACTGGCTTGTTTCACTTAGCATGTCTTCAGCATTCATCTATGTTGTGGGTTGTGCCAAAATTTCCTTCCTTTATAAGGCTGAATAATATTCCATCATACGTATATATCACATTTTGTTAATCCATTTGTCTTTTGGTGCACACTTTGGGTCACTTCTGTATTTTGGCTCTTGTGAATAATGCTGCTATGAGTCAGAAGTTATATTTTGAAACAAAAGTGCTTTTGAGACCAGTGCTGAGTTCCCCTTCACTTGGTGTAACACCCTTAACTTGGATCCTATTTGCTTTCATGGTGTAATTATGGGCCCACAGCATTGAAGAGTCCCCTCCTGTGCTTTCTCTACATTAAGACAAATGTTTGTAGCACTGATTCTTTAATTATTTCAGCCAGTATTTGGGGGACATACCCTTTTGCCAGGCTCTATGCTTCCCTGGTGACTCAGTAGTAAATAATCCGCCTGCCAATGCAGGAGACATGGGTTCGATCACTGGGTCGGGAAGATCCCCTGAAGAAGGAAATGGCAACCCACTCTAGTATTCTTGCCTGGAAAATCCCATGGATGGAGGACCCTGGCGAGCTACAGTCCATGGGGTCACAAAGAGTCAGACACAACTTAGCAACTAAACAACAAATGCTATGCAAGAGTGCAAAACCAGAAACTGCCCTCAAGGAGCTTATAGTTGAGTGTGTAAAACAAAATATATACACAAGAAGTTATAACAAAACCTATAAAGTAATAGAAATTAGGAAGAGAAAACTTCTTCAGGTGAAGGTCACTGAAAAGCTTGAGTTCAAAGTTTCAAGGCTGTGTTTAAACACACCTTGAACTTACAAGTAGAAGCTTGCCATAGATTTTTGGTTGCTTTGAGAGTTCCCTGTGTCACCTCAGTGTAAGAGGTGGGGGATTTTTAACCCATGTGATGGGCTCTGTTGCAGTTCAGCTGCTGTGGAGGGATTTCCTACAAGGACTGGTCCCTGAACATGTATTTCAACTGTTCAGAAGACAACCCCAGCCGTGAGCGCTGTTCTGTGCCTTACTCCTGTTGCTTGCCTACCCCCAACCAGGTGAGCACACCTCCCGCCTCATTTCCTCCCACAGTGATCTGAGTTACTTTCTGATTAGAGCAGCTGCCATCAGGAATCTCCATCCCCTAGCTCAGCCAGTCAGTTCTGCAGAACAGCCGTCAGATGTTTTTCTTCACTGCAGTCTGATGGCTTTGTCAGTCTTTCACTTCTGTAGCCCACTTGGCAGCCCAGAAGGCCCAGGTCTCTAAAGCAAGGAGAACTGAACTCAGACCACCAGAGGAAGGGAAGTCTGCATTTAGCAATTTCCAACCTAGCATCCTCCACATGTATTCTCTAACAATTTAGGAGTTTAGGAAGGGTGGGAGGCCCATCAGCTAGGACCCCAAAGAAAAAGTTTTAGGAATGGGAGTCCCACTTGGCTTTTGAACTCTCTCCCCAGGCAGTGATCAACACCATGTGTGGCCAAGGTATGCAGGCCCTTGACTACCTGGAAGCTAGTAAAGTCATCTACACCAACGGCTGTATTGACAGATTGGTCAATTGGATACATAGCAACCTCTTTGTACTCGGTGGTGTGGCACTGGGTCTGGCCATCCCCCAGGTAACTTACCCTGTAAAACTGTGGTTCCACAATTCTGTAAAGACTCCTTTAGTTTGGGGGAGGGCACCTGGACTCAGGCACTAACACTGTTGAAGGGCAGGTGCTGACTGCACTGGGAAGATTGAGTCAGAGAAAACAAGGCCATCACTCATGGCTGAGGCCTCAATTCCTTCTTACCTTTTCCAGCTGGTGGGAATCCTGCTGTCCATGATCCTCGTGAGTCAGATCAAAGATCAGATCAAACTACAGCTCTACAATCAGCAGCACCGGGCGGACCCGTGGTACTGAAGATCCATCCTGCACCTCCTCTGTAGGGCAGCAGGCGAGCTTCAGCAACCGACAGCAGTGGTTACAGCTGCCGGCACCCAGTGGAGATTGGATTCCAGCCCTGCAAGCCACAGCCCAGTGGGAGGAAGCAAACTCCAGGCAGCAGAAGGCAGGGTGCACAGGTGGCTCTAGTCTGAGAAGGATGTGCCTCCTCTCCTCATCCCAGCTCTCAGCAGTTATTTTGTATTCTAACCTCAATCATTTGGGTTTATGTTTTTGTTTTGTCTGAGACAGATGCTTGAGCAACAGCAGTTGCACAGAGTTGTGGGGGCACTGGGCTTTTCACCAAGCCATGACAACTGACGGCCCTACTAGGCCTGCTACTGAGCTTGACCAACATACTCAGATTCTTACTGTTGCCAGTGAGCCTTGCCTGGAGTCCAGTTGGCATGATACCAGCTCCAGAAGGGACTGGGGCAGAGCAGGCAATGAGCCTGAGGGTCGACTGGGGACAGCAGTCTGTATTGGGTAGGAGTGGAAGGCGATGTGTTTATTAACTGCCTGTCCTGCCACCCTCCCAGGTAGTCAGAGTGAGCTACATCCTGCCCCTCCCTCATTTCCATGGAAACGTGGCAGCAAGGGCAAGGGGTACAACAGCAACCAAATTCATCTCTTCTCCTTTCCCTTAAAAAATGTTTGGAACCATAGTCTATATTCTGCAGCCAGCAGAGGTGGGACTGAGCCATAGGCGCCCTTGAATCCCACCCTGTATGGCCCGCCCTGCCCAGTAAGTGGATTTTCTTTCTAAACATTGGCAGTGTGCAGAGAAAGAGAAGTTAACACCCGCCCACCACCGCCATTCCTCTGCAGCCCAGCTCAGTGTAAGCAGGGATCTTGCTGGGGCTGGGGGAGCCAGAAATGGCAATAAAAGTTTGTTGACCTGGACTAGGCTGGACTCTGTGAATTTTCCATTCTGGCAACTAGAAGTTGCGGGGGCGCGGTAGAAGGGCCCAGCCGTAGAGGGGGTGGGGTGCGGGGGTAGAAGAGGGAGGCCTCCCTCCAGGAGAGGACGCGACAGTCTCCTAAACGCTACTGTACTTCGCCCGTCCCATCACCCACCCCGCCTCCCTCCAGCAGATACGTTACCCCCTCCCACAACTTCGTCCTCTCCGGTTTAAATTAGATGGAGAGATCCCCAATTCGGATATGGGAACAGCGTAATTTTATCCCCAAACGCGACGTTAATTTTTTTTTCCGGACGAAAATATATTCATTTGCTACCCAAAACTTTACAGATGGGTGAAGTCGATAAATCCCAGTCCAGCCCTCTCCCTGGGAAGGGAGGGGCGAGGGAATGAGGAGCAAGAAGGCCATCTCTTCACTACCAGTCTAGACCCTCTGGCCCTCTCTTCCATCTTTATCTGAAGGAGCTGGCTACTGGGCCCATCCGGCTTTAGGGAAAACTCAGGGGAAAAAAAACCTTCCATCTGGGCGTGGGGATTCCTCGCGCGGAGAGGAGCTGGCGAGCCAGGCCGGCGGGGAGGCCGTGCTGGAGCGCCGGGGGGCGGGGCCGGGGCGGGGCCGCGCGGCGGCGTGGGTGGTCCCCGCCCCCGCGGCGGCTAGGCGGGCGCCTCCGCCCCCCGGCCTCGAGGAGAGCGTAGGGCTGCGCGGGAGGGTTGAGGGGTGGGGCTGCGTGACCCCACTACCCGGCGAGTGTCCCCCAAGTCTCCTCGCCACGCTCTGCGGTCGGGGTCTCACGCTAGGGCCTTGGCCTGGCTGGGAAAGATGGGAGAAGCCGTCCCGCGCTGGGCAGCGTCACGAGCTGTCTCCCCGCCCTCAGTTTCCCCTAAGCCAGCCTTCTGCTCCTGGGAGGGCGCCTTTCCAGCCGCTGCCTGGGGCCCCAGCCAATGTTTAGCTCCAGCTAGTAACAGAACGGAAAGAAAAAAAAAAAAATTTTTTTTTAAGTAAGGGCCTTTTATTCTTGGAGAGAAAAGTAAAAAAAGGCACGCTGTGATAGAGCCAGAGAGAGGCATTTTATACTCTTTCACTTGGTGATGCGGACCCAGAAGTCCGCGTTACGAGCTGGGGTGACGCACCTTCCTGGTTCACAGACTTTGAGGAGCTACCTGGTAGGACGCAGTTTAGAGCCTCTTGGAGGAAAACACCAGGAACGCTAGTCTGCAGAACCAGGATTCAAATCCAGATTTCTTGAACCCAAACTACCTAAGTCTTTACTGTCTCACATTATATAGCCTTCAGGCTTGTGCAAAAGGAGTAAGAATTTCCGACCGAGTACCAGGGCTTATAACACCCTGAGCATTAAATGTGCAGGAGTTTATAGTGCAATTCAGTATTTCTACCTAGATACCTTTCTCAGTGTCTTTTTAGCTTGCTTTCTCTTTGGTCTGATGCTGGAAGAGAAAATGCATCAATTTTTAAAAGGTTTCTGATCATTATTTCACATTTCAATTTAATTTGCTCCCTGAATTTCTATCAGTTTAATAACCCTAATCTCAAGCATGTGGGGTTAACACAACTGTCTAATTGTTCAGTTGCTAAATCTTGTCCAACTCTTTGCCACCCCCAGGGACCGCAGCACACCAGGCTCCTTGGTCCTCCACTGTCTCCAAGAGTTTGCTCACATTCATGTCTACTGATTCAGTAATGCTGTTTAACTCATCCTCTGCCTCCCACTCCTCCTTTTCCTTCAATCTTTCCCAGCATCAGAGCCTTTCCAGTGAGTCACATCAGGTGGCAGAAGTATTGGAGCTTCAGCATCAGTCCTTTCAATGAATATTCAGGGTTGATTTCCTTTAGAATTGACTGGTTTGGTCTTCTTGCAGTCCAAGGGACTCTCTAAGATTCTTCTCTAGCACCACAATTCAAAAGCATCAGTTCTTCGGCTCTCAGCCTTTCTTATGGTCCAGCTCTCACATCTGTACATTACTACCGGAAAAACCATAGGTTTTACTATATGGACCTTTGTTGGCAAAGTGATATCTGTGCTTTTTAACATGCTGTCTGGTTTTGTTATAGTTTGAATAGCTAGCAAAGCTAGGCTTCAAAGGTGAATGAATGGAAGAAGATTGTTGGAGTGATGGAAATCTGGCTGAATGGGCAGAAGGGGAAAGAAAGGCCCACCCAAATTATCCAGATCATCTCTCATCTTAAGATTCTTAATTTAACTGAAGCGACTTCGCAGCAGCAGCAGCATAAAATCCCTTTTACCATTATACATACAGACATTCTTGGGATTAGGCATGGACATTTTGGGGTGGCCATTATTCAGTTGGTCACATCCCCTTCCCACTACATGCATGACTTAAAGGTGGAGGAAATGTAGGAATGAACTGTTGTTGAATATTGGCAAGAGTTTGACATAGGTGTTGTCTGGCCTTCACCTAATAGTTACCTAACATTTATTGTGTGCTTGCTATGTGTCAGGTACATATTTATAACAAAATTTGATGGGTGAATCCTTAACTGTTTTCTAACTTGTTCCCATCCCAAAGACCAGATTTGTTAACAGGGCCAGGGGCCAGTTTCAAAAAAGGGCAACAGCACAGCTGTTCAGAGAGAGTTCTTCTGGTTCGTTATTCTAAAAAGGTCAAGAACATTTTGTAAACCCATGCCTCCCACCCATTCCCCCCATAACATTAAGAGTAATTAGATATTCCAAATTGCCATAGATAAAACACTCAGAGAGGGGTAACCACACTGTAGAACTGAGGTTGGAAGTCAAGCTCTCTAGTGTCTCCTCACTACCATACCAGGAACTTGGTCAATCACATGAATGGAATACCATAGAGATTCCAGAAATGGTTTTAATCTTCCATACTCACTGACTAATTGACAAGAAGCCACACAATGATGAGAGGAAGGGGTCATCACTAATAAAAGTTGTCAGGACACATGGATTACATTATAGGAAGAGAAGTCACTTTGATTCATATCTCACATCATACCCTACAATTCATTCCAGAGGATAAAAGAATATTTTAAAGCAAAACAAACAATGAGAATGAAAATCAGAATGTCCTTATGTGTTCTAGCAATCGAGAACTAGAGTGGACAGCTTTTTGTGCCTCTGCCCAGCTCACAAGGGTTCTTCCCTCTTTGGAAACTGGCCCCGCTACCCCCAAGCCATAGGGGTGAGTCTTGAGAAGCTGTGTTTGTACTGTAAGACTTGGTCTCCTGGACAGAATTGACTGCATCAAGCTTGGGCACTGTGTTAGTATCCTAGGACTGCTGTAACAAAGTATAGTTGACCCTTGAACAATGTAGGGGTTGGGGCACCAACACCCTTTATAGTTGAAAATCCCCAGAGAACTTTATGGTCAGCCTTCTGGATCCACAGTTCCACATCTATGAATTCAGTCAACCCTGATCATATGGTACTGTAGGAAGTATCTATTGAAAAAAATCCATGTGTAAGTGGCAGTGCAGTTCAAACCCATGTTGTTCAAGAGTCAACTGTACCACAAACTGGGTAGCTTACAGCAGAATATTGTCTCATAGTTCTGAGAGCCAAAGTTCTGAGACCCTGTTGGCGGGGTCATGCTCCCTCTGGCCTCTAGGAGAGGATTCTTCCTCACTTGCCTCTTCCAACTGCTGATAGCCCTAGGCGTTCCTTGGCTTGTGGCAGCATAACTGCAACCCCTTCCTCATCTTTACATGGTGCTCTTCCTTCTGAGTCTCTGTTCCAATTTCTTCTTCTTATAAAGACACCAGTTATATTGGGATAAGGGCCTACCCGACTCCAGTATGACCTCATCTTAATTACCTCTGCAGCCACCCTATACCCAAATAAGGCCACATTCTGCATTACTGGAGGGGTAAGGATCCAGCATATCTTTTGAGGGGAACACAGTTTGACTCATAACAGGCCTCTAGCCTAAACTGTGCCAGAGTTCCCTCCGCGGGACTTTGGAACTGAAAATGAGATTCTGGTCACAGCGTGGGCTGACTGGTCTGGTGGAGAAAGAGGAGACAAAAGGAATCTGAGACTCAGCTTCTCAACACCTTATGGACTGAGTAACAGAGAAAGTCTGTTTGCAGAAAGAGCAGAATGAGACAGATTGGGGGAGGGGCAGAGAAACGGGGGCAGGAAGGAGCCTCCTGGAAGCAGCTTTTATTGTGGTCCTATCATGTTTCTGCAGCTCCACGGCTGTCCTGTCTTGGATTCCTGGAGACACTCTGTGTACTCACAGAAAAGCCTGCTTTATTTGCTTACGGAAGTTCAACTGGATTTCTGTTGCTTACAAGCAAAGCTAATAGAAAAGCTATAATCACTAAGATGCTATATCAGTTTTTGGCTGGTGCTATATAACAACTCTCCACAAATGTAGTGCATAAAACAACACGTGCTTATTACCATACAGTTCTGTAGGTCAGAATCTGGTATGGGTCTCCCCAGGGTAAAATCAAGGTGCTGGCAAGGGCTGCATTTGGGCTCCCTTGGAGGTTCCAAGGGAGAATCTCTTTCCTTGCCTTTTCCAGCTTCTCTAAGTCCACTTCGTCCATTGTCAAAGCCAGTAACAGCAAATCAAGTCATTCTCACCACTCTCTCTCGTTTTCTGTAGCTGGGAAAGGTTCTCTGCTTTTAAGAAGCCATGTGAATAGATTGGATCCACCTGCATGATCCAGGCTTCTCTCCCCGTGTCAAGATCCTTAATCACATCCTTCTGCCAAACCCCTTTTTACCACGTGAGGCATCATATTCACAGGTTCTGAAGATTGGGATGTGGACGTCTTTAGGACTTTCCAGGTGGCCCTAGTGGTAAAGAACCCACCTGCAAATGCAGGTAGACATAAGAGACAGGGGTTTGATCCCTGGGTAGGGAAGATCTCCAGGAGGAGGAAATAGCACCTCACTCCAGTATTCTTGCCTGGGAAATTCCATGGGTAGAGAAGACTGGTTGGCTACAGTCCATAGGGCCACAAAAAGTTGGACATGACTGAGCACACATCTTTAGGACACATTATTTTGTCTACTACAGATGCACAATAAAGTATATTATGACCATTTGTAACAAGATAGATGGCTGAGACCTTAATGATCATTCTTTGCATGGTTTTTTTCTTATAAAATTTCTTCAGTTTACATATTTGAACAACTTGGTCTGAAACCTTGACCTCCTAAAACTTTTTATGAGGAACACAGGGTCAATGCCATTCAGATTCAAAGACCTTTATTTAGCTAAAGTTCTTCCCATAGCTGAAGATTTAACTATCCCAGAAAGACACTAAATGAAGACATATTCCCAGAGGGCCCAACTGGAGAAGGGAAGGAATGAACAGAATGGGATCAAATGCTTATTTCCCACTAGAGAATTGCATATATTAAAATTTTATTATTGGGAAAAATGCAATTGAAATTCCTCTAAGTGTAGAGCCTGCAGTGAATACCTAGATAAACATGTTTTCTGGCAGGAGACTATAAGGGCCAGTTTATGTATAGACACAGGAAATGAAACATACCTCTAGGAAAGTCGGTAAACACATGCATTCATTCAACAAAGATAATGTGCCAGGTGTCATTTCAGCACTGGGTGCACAATGGAGAATACAAAAATTCCTGTCTTCCTAAGTCTACTGGAGAGGACAGATTTATACAAAGTATGTTATAGCTTAGTGGTAAAGAACCCACCTGCCAGTGCAGAAGATATGAGATGCAGGTCCAGTCTCTGGCTCAGGAAGATCCCCTGGAGGAGGGCATGGCAACCCACTCCAGTACTCTTTCCTAGAGAATCCCATGGATAGAGGAACCTGGCAGGCTGCAGTCCATGAGGTCGCACAGAATTGGACATGACTGAAGGGACTTAGCACAGCATGCATATATATAACATATGCTGTGATGTCAGGTAGCAATATCGGCTAGGGGAAAAAAGCAAGCTCTGAGGGTAGAGCCTGATGGAAGAAGTGCTATTTTGGATGAGGCAGTTAAAAATGCCTTCATTTTTGGGCAGCCTAGCCATGTGGCTTGCGGGATCTTAGTTCCCTGACCAGGGATTGAACCCTGGGCCTCCCGCAGTGAAAGCATAGAGCCTTACCACTGATTCACTAGGGAACTCCCCAAAATGGCCTCGATTTTTAAAAATTATTTGATTCTGAACTATTATAGATTTATAGGACTTTGCGAGGAAATGTACAGGGAAGCCCCAAGCACTTTTCCCTAACCTCACCGAATGTTGACACCTCATGCAATTATAGTATGATATCAGAACCAAGGAATTGACATTAGTGCAGCCCATAGAGCTAATTCAGATTTTACCAGTCATACATGCACCATAGATCTATGTAATTTTGTCTTAAGTGTAGCCTTGAGTAATCAATACAATCAAGGTACCAAAATGCATATATAAATTATGTCTCAATAAAACTGTTACCAAAAAATACTCAATTGTGCCATCATCACAAGACACATCATTGGTATTACGTCTGCATGACCACCTGTGTGCTCAGTCACTTCAGGGGTGTCTCTTTGCCATGCTATGAACTGTAGCCTGCCAGGCTCCTCTGTCCATGAGATTCTCCCGGCAAGAATACTGGAGTGGGTTGCTATTTCCTCCTCCAGGGGATCTTCCTGACCCAGGGATCAAACCCATGTCTTATGTCTCCTGTATTGGAAGGCGGGTTCTTTACCACTAGCACTAGGCATAGCCACACCCATTCCCTAACCCCTTCAGTTGAGTTCAGTCGCTCAGTCGTGTCCTACTCTTTGCGACCCCATGAATCACAGCACGCCTGCCCTCCCTGTCCATCATCAACTCCCAGAATCTACTCAAACTCATGTCCATCGGGTCAGTGATGCCATCCAGCCATCTCATCCTCTGTTGTCCTCTTTTCCTCCAGCCCCCAGTCCCTCCCAGCATCAGGGTCTTTTCCAATGAGTCAACTCTTCGCATGAGGTGGCCAAAGCATTGGAGTTTCAGCTTTAGCATCAGTCCTTCCAATGAACACCCAGGACTGATCTCCTTCAGAATGGACTGGTTGGATCTCCTTGCAGTCCAAGGGACTCTCAAGAGTCTTCTCCAACACCACAGTTCAAAAGCATCAATTCTTCGGTGCTCAGCCTTCTTCACAGTCCAACTCTCACATCCATACATGACCACTGGAAAAACCATAGCCTTGACTAGACGAACTTTTGTTGACAAAGTAATGTCTCTGCTTTTGAATATACTATCTAGGTTGGTCATAACTTTCCTTCCAAGGAGTAAGCATCTTTTAATTTCATGGCTGAAATCACCATCTGCAGTGATTTTGGAGCCCCCAAAAATAAAGTCTGACACTGTTTCCACTGTTTCCCCATCTACTTCCCATGAAGTGATGGGACGAGATGCCATGATCTTCGTTTTCTGAATGTTGAGCTTTGAGCCAACTTTTTCACTCTCCTCTTTCACTTTCATCAAGAGGCTCTTTAGTTCTTCACTTTCTGCCATAAGGGTGGTGTCATCTGCATATCTGAGGTTATTAATATTTCTCCCGGCAATCTTGATTCCAGCTTGTGCTTCTCCCTAACCCCTGGCAACCACTAATTCATTCTCCATCTCTATAATTATATTATTTCATGAATGTTACATATGAAATCATGCAGTAGATATCCTTTGAGATTGTTTTTTTCTTTCAGTAAAAAGTCAGTTTTCATTCCAATCCCAAAGAAGGGCAATGCCAAAGAATGCTCAAACTACCATACAATTGTGCTCACGACTGAATTAACTTAGCAGCGGCAGCAGCACATACTAGCAAGGTAATGCTCCAAATCTTTCAAGCTAGTCTTTAACAGTACATGAACCGAAAAATTACAGATTATTTTACACATTATGAGCTGGATTTAGAAAAGGTAGATGAACCAGAGATCAAATTACCAACATCTTTTGTCATAGAAAAAGCAAGGGAATTCCAGGAAAAATCTACTTCTGTTTTATTGACTAAGTGAAAGCTTTTTACTGTGTGGATTACAACAAATTGTGAAAAATTCTTAAAGAGATGGGAATATCAGACCATTTTACCTGCCTCCTGAGAAACCTGTATGCAGATAGAGAAGCAAAAGTTAAATCAGACATGGACTAATGGACTGGTTCAAAATTGGGAAAGGAGTACGTTAAGGCTGTATGTTTTCACCCTGCTTATTTAACTTCTATGCAGAGTGCAAAGTGCTAGGCTGGATGAAGCACAAACTGGAATCAAGATTGCCGAGAATGAAGAGGAACTAAAGAGCCTCTTGGTGAAGTTCTCAAGAGGAGAGTTATAAACCTGGCTTAAAACTCAACATTCAAAAGATGGAGATCATGGCATCTGGCCCTATCACTTCATGAAACAATGGAAACAGTGGCAGACTGTATTTTCTTGGGCTCCAAAATCACTGTGGATGGTGACTGTGCCATGAAATGAAAAGACACTTGCTGCTTGAAAGAAAAGCTATGACAAACCTAGACAGCATATTAAAAAGCAGAGACATCACTTTGCCAACAAAGGTTCGTATAGTGAAACTTATGGGTTTTCCAGTAGTCATGTACGGATATGAGAGTTGGACTATAAAAAAGGCTGAGCGCCAAAGAATTGATGCTTTCGAACTGTGGTGTTGCAGAAGACTCTTAAGAGTTCCTTGGACTGCAAGGAGATCAAACCAGTCAATCCTTAGGAAATCAACCCTGAGTATTCTTTGGAAGGACTGATGCTGAAGCTCCAGTACTTCGGTCACCTGATGCGAAGAAATGACTCATTGAAAAATACCCTGATGCTGGGAAAGATTGAGGGGAGAAGAAGGGGGCGATAGAGGACGAGATGGTTGGATGGCATTACTGACTCAATGGACATGAGTTTGAGCAAGCCCTAGGAGATGGTGAAGGACAGCAAAGTCTGGCATGCTGCATGTAGTCCAAGGGGTCACGAAGAGTCAGACACGACTTAGTGACTGAACAATGACAATTTATGTTGATAAATCCCTTGAGATCTGTCCAAGTTGTTACATATATCATTCCTTTTTATTGCTGACTACTCTTCCATGGTGGGCTTCCCAGGTTGTGCAGTGGTAAAGAATCCGCCTGCAATGCAGGACACATGAGTTTGATCCCTGGGTCAGGAAGTTTCCCTGCAGAAGGAAATGGCAGCCCACTCCAGTATTCTTGCCTGGGAAATCCCACGGACAGAAAGGCCTGGCGGGCTACAGTCCATAGGGTGGCAAAACTGTCAGACACGACTTAGTGACTAAACAGCAGCAGCGACAGTGGCAGTGTTACATGGTATGGATGTACCACAGTTTGTTTAACCATTCAACCATTAAAAGACATTTAGTTAATTTTTCAGTTTTGAGATGTTACAGATAAAACTGCTATGAACATTGATGTACAAGTTCCTGCGTGGAAATAAGCCTTTGTTTCTTTTGGCTAAATGCCCAGAAGTGTGATTGTTTGGGTTGTATGGTAAGTGTATGTATGCTTTTTTCAGAGGGGCTGGTTTCCAGAGGGACTGTATCTGTTTACATTGCCCAGCAATGTGTGAGTGATCCAGTTTGTCCCCAGCCTTGCCGACATTTGGTGTTAATCATGTTTTTCACTTTAGCCATTTTGATAAGTGTTCCTGATTATCTCATTGTAGTTTAATTTGCATTTCTCTAATGACTAATGATGTTGAATATCTTTTGATGGACTATTTGGCACCTATATATTCTCTTCAGTGAGACTATGTTTTGCCCATTTTCTGATGAAATTGTTTGTTTTCTTAATGTTGAGTCTTGAGAGTTCTATATATATTCCAGATTCTAGATCTTTGTCAGATATGTGATTTGCTAATATTTTCTCCCAGTCTATAATGTCTTTTCATTCTCTTAACAGTGTCTTTTGCAGAGCTAATATTTTAAAAATTCTGATAAGGTCCAACTTATTTTTTCTCTTATGGGTCATTCTTTTGATATCAAGTCTAAGAACTCTTTGCTGAATCATAAGTCTTTAACATTTTCGCCTATGTTTTTTTCCTAGAAATTTTATGGCTTTATATTTGCATGATTAATGAATTAATTAATGGCTGCCCTGGGTCTTTGTTACTGCATGTGGACTTTCTGTAGTTGCAGCAAGCAAGGGATACTCTCTTGTTGCAGAGCACAAGCTCTAGGGTGCACAGGCTCTGTTGCCCTGTGGCATTTGGGATCTTCCTGGACCAGGGATTGAACCAGTGTCCCCTGCATTGCAAGGAGGACAACTTAACCACTGCACCATCAGGGAAGCCCTACAAGATAATTTTGAGTTAATTTTTGTATAAACTGTAAAGTTTAGGTTGTTTTATATTTTTGCTTATGATGTCTAATTTCTCCAGCACCATTTATTGAAAAGATTATCCCTCTTCCGTTGAATTTCTTTTGCTACTTTGTCAAAAATTAATTGGGCATATTTGGGGGCATACTTATGATTTCTCTATTCTATTCCATTGATTAATGTATCTTTCTGTGAGTGCCACATTGTCTCGATCACTGTAGCTTTATAGTAAGCTTTAGAATCAAATTATTCCTCCCACTTTATTCTTCTTTTCCAGAAACTGTTTTGGTTATACTAGGGTCTTTCACTTTCTATATAAATTTTAGAATAAGCTTGTCTATGTCTACAGAGAAACTTGCTGAGATTTCAGTAGGACTTGTGTTAGAGATTTAGGGAAAATTGACATCTTTACTACGTTGAATCTTCCAATCTATAAACAAGTGTGTCTCTCCAAGGATTTAAGTTGTCTCTCATTCCTTTCATGAGCATTGAATAATTTTCTTCATACAGGTCTTACACATATTTTTGGTAGATACATATAAAAGTATTTCATTTTCTTTGGAGCAATTATAAAGAATGCCTTCTTGAGGAGAAATAGTTGAAAGAGACCTGAGAGAAGGGAGAAGATGAAAGTGAATGGGAGTCAAAGATTCTGAGGCAGGTGTTTGCTTGGTGAGTGAAAGGACCAGCAAAAAGAACATGTTTAGATGGAGTGAGCTAGAAAAAGAGTGGGGCTTCCTTGTTGGCTCAGACAGTAAAGAATCTGCTTGCAGTGTGGGAGATTAGGGTTCGATCCCTGGGTGGGGAAGATTTCCTGGAGAAGGGCATGGCAATCCACTCCAGTATTCTTGCCTGGAGAATTCCATAGAAGAGGAGCCTAGAGGGCTACAGTCCATGGGGTCGCTAAGAGTCAGACACGACTGAGCGACTAACACACACACAGAGAAAAAGAATAGTGGCAAATGAGATCCAGGAGGTTGCCAAGGGTCAACAGCATGATAAAAATCTCGGAATTTACCTTGAATGTGGTGAGATGCCATTAGACAGTTCTGAGCACAGGGATGATATGATCCAACTTACGTTTTAAAAGGATTACCCTGGCACCTGGCTGGAGAGTTGACGGTAGGAGGATATAAGGAAACAGAGTGCTCTGTTAGGAAGCTCCTGGAGTGGCCCAGGAGACAGATGATGGGAGCTCCAGCCAGGCTGACAGTTGTGGAGGTAAGGAGGAGTAGTTTGAGTCTAGACATATTTCGAATGTGTAGCTGACACTGATGAATTGACTGTGGGATGTAACACAAAGAGAAGAGTCAAGGAGGAGTCAAAGGTTCTTGCCTTGGGTGCAACTGGGTAAATGGTGGTGCCATTTATTGAGAAGAGGAAAACTATGTTCTCTCTCTTTTTTTTTTTTTGCCTTTTCTTCCTTTTTTTTTTAAAGAAAGTATAGTTTAGTTATTAATAATTTATAATTTTGCATTAATTTCTGCTGTACAGCAAAGTGATTCAGTTATATATATATATTCTTCTTTATGCACATTCTTTTTACATCTTCTTTTCCATTATGGTTTATCATAGAATATTGAATATAGTTCTCTGTGCTATACAGTAGGACCTTGTTGTTTATCCATTCTATATATAAAAGCTTACATCTGTTAATCCTAACCTCCCACTCGATGTCTCCCCCAACCTCCTCCCCCTTGGCAACAAGTCTGTTCTCTATGTCCATGATTCTGAAAAACTATATTCTTTAGTATAAAAACAGAACTGTCACTGCACAGAAAAACCTAAAACCTGAAATACCATGTGTAGTCAGACTGAAATGAGTAAGGTTACTCTTTCCCAAACCAGGCCCGTTTCTACACTGTTAACTACCAGTTGGACTTCCAGCAATTACTGAAATGGCACAAAAGTCCTTAATTTTGATGAAGTGCCATTTGTCTATATTTTCTTTTATTACCTATAATTTGGGTGTCATATCCTTGAAATCATTGCCAAATTCAACGTCATGCAGATTTCCCCATTTTCTTCTAAGATTTTTGTAGTTTTAGCTTTTAAATGTAAGTTTTTGGTCCATTTCGACTTTATGTTTATTGTGAAAGGTATGCATGTAAATATCCAATTTCCCCCAATAGTTCTTGTTGGACTATCATTTTCCTATTGAATAGTCTTGGTACCTTCTAGAAAACTAATTGGTCATATAAGAGTTAATTTTCAGGCTGTCTATTCTATTCTATTGGCCTATATGTCTATCGTTATGCCAGTATCATGGACTTCCCTGGTGGCACTAGTGGTAAAGAACCTGCCTGCCAATGCAGGAGATGTAATAGATGCTGGTTTGATTCCTGGTTGGGAAGATCCCCTGGAGGAGGGCATGGCAACCGACTCCAGTATTCTTGTATTGAGAATCCCATGGACAGTGGAGCCTGGTGGGCTACAGTCCAAGGGTTACAAAGAGTCAAACACAACTAAGGCACCTTAGTAAAGCACATGCCGGTATCATCATGTTTTAATTGTTGGAGATTTGTAGTAAGTTTTAAAACTGGGAAATGTAAGTCCTCTAATTTTATTAATCTTTTCTCAAGATTGTTTTGTCTATTCAGGGCCCCTTGTAATTCTATAAGTATTTGAGGATCAAACTACTTGTCCATTTCTGTGGAAAAGGCTGTTGGAATTTTGATACGAACTGTGTTAAATCTATAGATTGCTTTCGTAGTATTAACGTCTTAACATTGTTAAGTCTTCCTATCCATGAACACAGAATGTCTTTCCATTTATTTAGATATTCTTTAATTTCTTTCAGCAACATTTTGTAGTTTTCAGTGTACAAGTTTTTCACCTTCTAGGTTAAATTTATTCCTAAGTATCTAATTCTTTTTGATGCTTCGTAAATGGAATTGCCATCTTAATTTCCGTTTCAGAACACTCATTTCTGACATACTGAAACACAACTGATGATATCTCATCTTTATAAGAAAAGAAAAAGGAACTTAGACTAAGTTGTTCAAAGGTCCTTGGCTAATCAGGTCTCTTTACTCCAAACTGATTGTGCTCCTTCTCTGAGAAGGTAGTTTATCTAGCCCCTTTCCCATTTTATCTTTTCCATCTGAAATGATGTTCTTACTTGTTAAATAAGAAACACAATAAAGAAAAGGCTTCCCTGGTGGCTCAGTCGGTAAAGAGTCTGCCTGCAATGCAGGAGACCCAGGTTCAATTCCTGAGTCAGGAAGATCCCCTGGAGAAGAGAATGGCAACCCACTCCAGTATTCTTGCCTGGAGAATCCATGGGCAGAGGAGCCTGGTAGCTACAGCACATGGGGTCACAAAGAGTTGGACACGACTGAGTGACTAACACTTTCACAGAATAAAGAAAGAAGTGGAGCACTGCAACAATTATGCTTGATTCTAGCCAGCGTGACAACTGAACTGTAAGGAAGCAACCAAAGCCTCAAGGATACCCATGGATAGCCCATACATGCTTTCACATTCATTCTTTTCAAGTGGAGAGCCCAGAGGCAAATAAAGAGTCAACATTGAATGCGTGACCTCAAAATGCCAAAATATTTGGTGAGAATGACTCAGAAATCAAGAAGCTACTTGTAGCAAATTGAGTACTGTAACACATTGTCACACAGGAGAGCTTCTCTTGGACCTGACAGAAGGACTGTGTTATGACATGTAGATGGGGTTAAGACTCTGGAGGAACTGGGTGGGGGGTGGCTCAGGTTCAGGAGAGGAGGAGTAGTTCACACTCCACCACCATGAGGTTGGAGACCAGGAGTGTGTCAAATCACTCAGAAGTCTCTAGAAGACACTGTTGATCCTGCCCTGCCTGAAGCAGGGGATGGATGAGCCTTCTCCAGGACCTTGAATACTATTCAAGAACCACCAGGAATAGGACTTTCTTGTGGGTCCAGTGGTTAAAAATCCTTGCAATGCAGGGACTGGGGAACTAACATCCCACATGCCATGGTGCAGTTAAGCCTGCAGGCCATAACTACTGGGCCCATGTGCTCCGGAGCCTGCTCTGGAGCCCCACCATGATGCAACTGAGACCTATAGCCAAATAAATAAATATATATATATTTAAGAAAGAACCACCAGGAAATCTTCTCTTCCCCAGTCCTCACTGAACATTTTCCATCCTGTCCTGAAACTGCTGTCTGACAGGACCTAGAATTTTAACTTCCTGGGGTGCGAGCCTCAAGGAGTTGAGAAATGAGCACATCTTCTCCCTCGTTCTAAAGGGAAGAACATTCTGGAAGGAAGACAACACTGTAGCATTGTCTCAATTCATCCTCTTCAATCTCTTGCATAAAGGTTTTATCTTACATTGACGTGATTCTTCCTCAAAAGATGATGGGATTCTTCTGCCTTCCCAGAAATTCCAGACTACGGACTGTATAGCTTTCATTCTTGAAGAACTGCTAACGTTTTTAGGCAGAGAGGTCAGGGGCTGCGTGAGCAAGGTTTCTCCCTAGTGGTGGAATACTGAGAAAATCCCACAGGGCTTCAACGCTGTCACGATAACAACAGGACAGAAAATAAGGGGAGAAAGTTCCCAAAGCAAAGCAACGGTATGGTGTTACACAACCTGCTCTGTGGCTCAAACTTCAGACATAACAGCCATTTCATTTATATCACAGAAAAAAATAACTGCGGTAGGTCATAAGGTTTTAAATTATTTTTCCAGTAGGAATATTACGCCCCGATGACATAGACTATTTCCACTTCTTCCATAAATTACCAGCACTTCCCTCAAAATGGTCCGTTCTGTCCGGACTCTTGCCCTTCAAACCATCCTTACACTGACAGATTAATGTTCTTACATGTATCACTCCTCTGATCAAAATTTTTCACTGCTTTCTATCACCAACAGAATGAAACCTGAATTCCTCTGTATGCCATTTGTAGTTTCTTACCAATCAGCTTCCCTGCTTACCCACTACTATGTCCTGATGGCCAGGCTGGTCATGCACTGAGTTATCGTCATAGTTTCCTCCCCTTGTAATGCCAGCTGGGCTCCTCTCTACTTTTCTAACTCCTCCTATTCACACTTCAGGGCTAGATTCAAATCCTCACTTCTCCACTTCTACCCACGCTAACCTTTCCCTGCTATAAATTCTTAGGGAACACTTACCGTATCCCTCATTTTATTTATCCAGTGATTAGTATGCATATCTAACTGCACTGGATACTCTGTGGGTAAAGAGAAAGGTCCTTGGCTTAGAGGAGGAGACCTTGCTGCTTTATCATAATATATTACTGTTTCTTGAGGGCAAGCCTTGTCTCCATGGTAAAAATCCAAGATCTCAAGTTCTTCAAGTATGTCATGCCTATCATGGTTCCACACACATCCTAGGATTTCAGAAAAAGACTTGTTAAATTGAATTAGATCCTGTCGGGCTTATGCACTACTTGAGTATGGCAGCTGAAGTGCAATAGCTAATCTGCTCTAAAATGGCCAAGCCTAACAGGACTAGTCCACCTGGGCTAGGCTGAAAGGGTAGGGGTCCTGGTGAGAAAGGAAAAGCCACCCTAGTGTGCTGCCCCATGAGCAACAGGAAGAATTGCTCACTGCAAGTCCACTCCCCTGGGTGGACCATTGGTTATTTAGAGGTGGAAACCACTGCAGGGTGAAATCAAATTCCGTGACTGACAAGCAAAAGAGTGAGAAAATGTAAAGAATGGCAGAGTAGGGAAGGAGAGCAGCTTAAACTTCCTGGGCCAGCCTACGAGTAGCCTATGAGCAGCAAAGGGCCATCAGAGAGGGCCTGGCCTCCTTCGGCCATAACACAAAGACATACCAGGACCAGCCATTGGCAACCACAGTTCAGAGTTTCACACATTTGTAGCAATAAAAGCTTGATGCCCACACTTTTGGTTTCCAGACACATGCTCTCTGAATGCTCTCTGAAGGCAGGGGTGGCTGCCTGGAGTGACTGAGGTCATCTCCCGCACAAGTCCCTAGCTGGAAGGACTTGGACAAGCGGGGACTCCAAACGGTGGTCTTCTCCATGGAGCTCTGGAACAAACTGAAAGATCTAATCAAAAGCAGAAAAGACTGGCAGACTGGGGAGCAGGGCAGGAGCTTCTAGATGCAGTAGAAGGTTCAGCTGACTTGTCATCCCTTGTCTCTCCCACGTAAACCAGAAGAGTCCACTCTCTGCAGACGGCCAAGCTGAACGATCCTCAGGCCAGTCAAGATGCCCGCTGAGTCTTTTGGCAACTACTGGCCACGATTTCCGATTTCCACCCATCTTGTGCCCCGAGGCAGCGGGGAGGTCACCGTAGCCCCCTGGCCTGGGCCTCTCCAGGCGCCCGCGACACTGAAGCTCCAGCTCCTCCTTTCTCGCATCCCTCCCCTTCTCTTCCCTCCCTCGGCCGGTCCCTCCCCCAGCCGTGGGGGGGGGGGGGGGGCGGCAGGGCTTGGCTCGGCGGGGCCCGTGCATTCCAGAGAGCCAAGCGAGCTAGAGCAACAAAGGAGCCCGGTAGTTGGCGGGGAGAAGTCGGGGGGCTGAGGCGCTCTAACGCGAAGGGGGCGTCTGGGAGGCGGGCTGGCGCGGGGGCGGAGCCGGGGACCCAGTCCCGCACCCCCGGCCCGCGCCTGGCCTCCATCGCGGGGCCAGGAGGTGGTTTTAATGGTGGGAGAAGGAATGGGGCTGGAGATTGGGGGCCCAGGGGGCTCCCGGGGGTGAAGATAACTTGGATTGCCAGGAAGCGGTAGAGAGTTGTGCATCCCAGCCCGGGCTTCCGCCGCCCAACATGGGCCCCGGGTTCCAAAGTTTGCGAAGTTGGGTGCCGAGGGCCCGAGGCGCGCGGGGCGTCCGGGGGGACCCGGCACCGGACTCTCGGGGCGCACAGGTCGCCTGAGCTGCGTCTGCGGTCCCCAGGGTGGCGCGTGTGGCCGGGGGGGGTGGGCTCCGGAGAGCGAGCGGGGGCGCCGGGGCTTCTGCTGAGTTGGCGGGTTTGGCCATGGCCGCTGCCCGCCTCGCACGGGGGCCGGAGCTCCTGCTCCTGGCGCTGCTGCTGCTGCTAGGGGCCCCGGGCCGGGGGGCGGCCTTGAGCGGGAACGCTACCCGGCCGGGGCCCTGGAGCGCGGGCGGGAGCGCGAGAAGGAGCGCGGCCGTGACCGGCCCTCCGCCGCTGCTGAGCCACTGCGGCCGGGCCGCCCCCTGCGAGCCGCTGCGCTACAACGTGTGCCTCGGCTCGGCGCTGCCCTACGGGGCCACCTCCACGCTGCTGGCCGGGGACTCCGACTCCCAGGAGGAGGCGCACGGCAAGCTCGTGCTCTGGTCGGGTAAGCGCGCGGGAGCCGGAGCCCGGGTCGGGGGCGGTGGCGGTGGGTTCCTGGGACTCTCCGAAAGAATAGGCTCGGGCCTGAGCTTGTGAGAGGGTGGGAGCAGCACCCGGGAGAGTTGGAGGAACAGAGCCTGAAACTTAGGAGGCAGGCTTGAGACCCTCGGGTAGGGAAGGCGAGGAAGTTGAGGGAGTGGGTCACAAAGGGCCTGAGCAGGGTAGGAAGCAAAGGATGAGGGGGAATGAGGGCCGGCCCCTGGGAGCGAAGGGGTGGGGGCTCTGAGCCACGGGAAAGGACTTCTTCTTCTTTTTCTTTTTCTTTTTAAATTTAAGAAGAGATGCTGCACGTAGGTACCACTCTGGAAGCGGGGTCCTCGGGAATGCAAGGTGTTTAGACCCTGGAGCAGAGACCAGGAAATCGAATTGGAGAGGGAAAAGGGAAAGATGGATGGGGGTAGAAGATTTAGGCATTGAGGGAAGATGGGGAGAAAAAAATTGAGTGAAATTTGTGAAAGGTAAGAAACCCCTGGTAATGAGTAATTAAAAGGTAATCAGAAAGTTCCAGAAATCTTGTTTTGGGAGCCAGAAGTCCAGAGGATTGTGATCTTGTCCTGCTTTTGACAGGAGATTTCAGTTTCCTCATCTGAAAAATGGGGACTCCGTTCCCTGTCCGAAATTGTGAAGGAATGAGACTCTTCTAACCATCATTTGTGTGTTCTTGGGACGTTTGGATTCTCAGACTGGTCTGCGTTGAGGAAGGACACTTAAGTCTGGGGTGTCCGGGCCCTTGGATACTTACATGGTGGCCTGAAGTCCCAGAAGCCTCACCTCATGCTGGGATTATGACCTGATCTGAAAAACTGAAGACTAAACCCAAGCAGGTCCTTCTTTAGCAGTGTGGAGTGGATTAGCTCCCCGCTTGTCACTCTTCTGGGCTGGGGACTTGCCTCGCCACCCCTTGCTTGTAGCTGGTGTGGTTCCAAAAGTGTCCTTGAAGAAACAGAAACTAAAATCGAAAGCCAGGAGCAGACATGGGAACCTCCTTCTTTTGATAGGTCTTGGATGTCCCACACGTCTGTTCTGCCCCAGCATCTTGATAGAGAAGTGTTTGTAGGCTGCCTGTCATTGTCACATTGACCGCTGGAGTTCTGAGTCTTTGCCGGATGTTGAACAAAGCCATGTCACTCCTGGCTTGGTACAGATGTCAGAGGAAGAACTTGGAGGATGGTACCCATGGTGGAGCCACATCCTTTGTGGGTATTGGGTTCTAAAGACAACATGTAGGCAGAAGCCATGTGTAATCAATAGTAGCTTTGAAAAATTCACAAACAGCCACAACGTAAGGTCTCTGTGATTTTGTGTTCGTATCCTCTTTTATGGTAATATGTTTGTATGCATGTGCAACAGATAGTAATGTATAGTATATAAGAAGGGGAATACATAGAAAATATAATTTTAGTTTTTAAAATTACATAAATGCAGAAGTGATAAAACTTTTAAAAGACACACACAAAACAAAGGTATCAACAAGGTTTCCTTGAGTTTGCTAAGTTGCTTCAGTTGTGTCCGACTCTGCGACCCCATGGACTATAGCCTGCCTGTCTCCTCTGTCCATGGGATTCTCAAGGCAAGAGTACTGGAGTGGATTGCCATTTCCTTCTCCATTTTTGAGTTTAGGAGCCAATTGTATGGAAAATCTAAATGTCTCCAAACTAGAATCTCACCCAGTTCTGAGCTGCTCACACTATGAAAGGATATGTTCCTCCTGTCTCTCTCTCTCCTTATTTATTTAAAGGGGCTCATGGTTGAATTCCCCTAACTTAAATGCATGTGTGATGCTGCCCTTCTGTAGTTATCATCAAATCAAGGTGGAAGGGTATGAACCTCTCTCCAGCCCAAGCTCCTGAAAGCAGTTGCTGGGCAGAAGTGGTTTTGGCAGAAAAGTTTAGGAGTTAGAACCATCTGCTGGCTGCATAGGTTTGAACCTCACTGGCTGTGGCTCTGATGGGACACAGTCCTGCCGGGGTTCTGGCACTGAGCCCTGGTCCTTAGTTTACTCTGAGCTCTTCTCTGCCATCACCCTTCATCCCTCAGCTCAGTCCCATTCCCATATGCTTTCTGGATGTTCCTTTTCTATGTCTAGTCTTTCTGCTAGATGTTTTATGTGAAGTAGAGCCAGAAGTAGGTATAGGTATGGGCTGGGTCAGTAAGTGGGTAGAGTGAACCAGAGCCAAAAGTGAGAATCACAGACAAGCCTTCAGCTAAGAGTTGTAGTGATTTGTCCTGTCCTGAGCTAGCAGACTTGATTTGGCTTAAGACGTAGTCAGTGTCATCTGGCTCTTGGAGGTGTTTTTGTAGGTGGAAATGATTTAGGGTTTCTCTAAACTTGAAAGTAGAGACTTGTTCTTTCTGTTTTTTTTTTTTTTTAATCTCAGAGTTCTGAGTACATAGCTGTCCACTCATTCATTCAGTTAGGTGTTTGGGTGCTGGCTACAAGTCATCCTGGATCAGTTTCTGGGGCAGATAAAGATGGAGAATACAGACAGGATCCCTGCTGTCAAGGGAAGACAGACAATTAAACCAGGCTTTAGCAACACCTCTGCGAGGTATTGTGACCTGGTAGAATGCTGAGGGAACACAGAGGACTTTGGGGAACAAGGAGAGACCTCCGGAGGAACTGACATTTAACCCACAACCTGAGAAATAAGTAGGAGTTTCTGGGGCCAAGGATGATTTGGGTGGGAAGGGATAGAAAGAGGATATAGATGTGCAAAGGTGTAGAGGTGAGAGGGCTTGATACTTTTAAGGAAGTATAAGCATTTCAGTAGAACTGAATCAAAGCATGTGAGGGATAGGATTCTAAGAAACAAGACCTAGAGAATTAGAAAATAAAGGGATTCATATCCCACATTGGAAAGTTTGGATGTTTGCCGGAAAATAAGAAGGGGCCACTAGGGCTTTTAATGAAGAGAGATGGAATCATATTTGCATTTCAGACCGATCTCCTTGAGTACTGTGTGAAGAAGCCATGGGAGGAAGGGAAGCCTGAAGCCGGTTTGCTTGTTGAAGGGATGGTTGAAGTAGAGATGATGGTGGTCAGTACTGGGGTGACAGCCTGGAAGAAGTGGACAGATCCTGGGATTTCAGAAGTAGAACCAATGGGACTTGCTGATGAGTGAGCAGGAGGACCCACGTTTCAGGCTTGGATGGAAGGTGGTATCGTTCGCTCTCACTAAGCTGGAAAATGCTAGAGGAGGAGGAAGTTTAGGAAGAAAGTACGAGTTCGTTTTGGTCATGTGAATTAGAGGGGCTCATTTGGACATCTGTGTAGAAAGTGAAAGTCGCTCAATCATGTCTGACTCTTTGCAACCCCATGGACTATAAAGTCCATGGAATTCTCCAGGCCAGAATACTGGAGTGGGTAGCCGTTCCCTTCTCCAAGGGATCTTCCAAACCCAGGGATCAAACCCAGGTCCCCTGCATTGCTGGCAGCTTCTTTACCAGCTGATTCACCAGGGAAGCCATCTGTGTGGAGAGTCCCAGCAAACCTAGAATTGTTGTTCTGTTGCTCAGTTGTGTCTGACTCTTTGCGACCCCATGAATTGCAGCATGTCAGGCTCCCTGTCCTTCACCATCTCCCGGAGTTTGTTAAGAATCATGTTCATTGAGTTGGTGATTCTATCCAATCATCTCATCCTCTGTCACCCCTTTCTCCTCCTGCCCTCAATCTTTCCCAGGATCAGTTCAGTTCAGTCACTCAGTCGTGTCCGACTCTTTGCGACCCCATGAATTGCAGCACGCCACACCTCCCTGTCCATCACCAACTCCCGGAGTCAACCCAAACTCAAGTGCATCGGGTCGGTGATGCCATCCAGCCATCTCATCCTCTGTCATCCCCTTCTCCTGCTGCCCCCAATCCCTCCCAGCATCAGAGTCTTTTCCAATGAGTCAACTCTTCGCATGAGGTGGCCAAAGTACTGGAGCTTCAGCCTTAGCATCATTCCTTCCAAAGAAATCCCAGGGTTGATCTCCTTCAGAATGGACGGGTTGGATCTCCTTGGGACTCTCAAGAGTCTTCTCCAACACCACAGTTCAAAAGCATCAATTCTTCGGCCCTCAGCCTTCTTCACAGTCCAACTCTCACATCCATACATGACCACAGGAAAAACCATAGCCTTGACTAGACGGACCTTAGTTGGCAAAGTAATGTCTCTGCTTTTGAATATACTGTCTAGGTTGGTCATAACTTTTCTTCCAAGGAATAAGTGTCTTTTAATTTCATGGCTGCAGTCACCATCTGCAGTGATTTTGGAGCCCCCAAAAATAAAGTCTGACACTGTTTCTACTGTTTCCCCATCTATTTCCCATGAAGTGATGGGACCAGATGCCATGATCTTCGTTTTCTGAATGTTGAGCTTTAAGCCAACTTTTTTACTCTCCTCTTTCACTTTCATCAAGAGGCTTTTTAGCTCCTCTTCACTTTCTGCCATAAGGGTGATGCCCTCTGTGTATCTGAGGTTATTGATATTTCTCCCGGCAATCTTGATTCCAGCTTGTGTTTCTTCCAGTCCAGCGTTTCTCATGATGTATTCTGCATATAAGTTAAATAAGCAGGGTGACAATATACAGCCTTGACGTACTCCTTTTCCTATTTGGAACCAGTCTGTTGTTCCATGTCCAGTTCTAACTGTTGCTTCCTGACCTGCATACAGATTTCTCAAGAGGCAGGTCAGGTGGTCTGGTATTCCCATCTCTTTCAGAATTTTCCACAGTTTATTGTGATCCACACAGTCAAAGGCTTTGGCATAGTCAATAAAGCAGAAATAGATGTTTTTCTGGAAGTCTCTTGCTTTTGCCATGATCCAGCGGATGTTGGCAATTTGATCTCTGGTTCCTCTGCCTTTTCTAAAACCAGCTTGAACATCAGGGAGTTCACAGTTCACATATTGCTGAAGCCTGGCTTGGAGAATTTTGAGCATTACTTTGCTAGCATGTGAGATGAGTGCAATTGTGTGGTAGTTTGAGCATTCTTTGGCATTGCCTTTCTTTGGAATTGGAATGAAAACTGACCTTTTCCAGTCCTGTGGCCACTGCTGAGTTTTTCAAATTTGCTGGCATATTGAGTGCAGTACTTTCACAGCATCATCTTTCAGGATTTGAAACAGCTCAACTGGAATTCCATCACCTCCACTATCTTTGTTCGTAGAGATGCTTTCTAAGGCCCACTTGACTTCACATTCCAAGATGTCTGGCTCTAGATTAGTGATCACATCATCATGATTATCTCAGTCATGAAGATCTTTTTTGTATAGTTCTTCCATGTATTCTTGCCACCTCTTCTTAATATCTTCTGCTTCTGTTAGGTCCATACCATTTCTGTCCTTTATCGAGCCCATCTTTGCATGAAATGTTCCCTTGGTATCTCTAATTTTCTTGAAGAGATCTCTAGTCTTTCCCATTCTGTTGTTTTCCTCGATTTCTTTGCATTGATCGCTGAAGAAGTCTTTCTTATCTCTTCTTGCTATTCTTTGGAACTCTGCATTCAGATGCTTATATCTTTCCTTTTCTCCTTTGCTTTTTGCCTCTCTTCTTTTCATAGCTATTTGTAAGGCCTCCCCAGACAGCCATTTTGCTTTTTTGCATTTCTTTTCCACGGGGATGGTCTTGATCCCTGTCTCCTGTACAGTGTCACGAACCTCAGTCCGTAGTTCATCAGGCACTCTATCTATCAGATCTAGGCCCTTAAATCTATTTCTCACTTCCACTGTATAATCATCAGGGATTTGATTTAAGTCATACCTGAATGGTCTAGTGGTTTTCCCTACTTTCTTCAATTTGAGTCTGAATTTGGTAATAGGGAGTTCATGATCTGAGCCACAGTCAGCTCCTGGTCTTGTTTTTGTTGACTGTATAGAGCTTCTCCATCTTTGGCTGGAAAGAATATAATCAATCTGATTTCGGTGTTGACCATCTGGTGATGTCCATGTGTAGAGTCTTCTCTTGTGTTGTTGGAAGAGGGTGTTTGCTATGACCAGTGCATTTTCTTGGCAAAACTCTATTAGTCTTTGCCCTGCTTCATTCTGTACTCCAAGGCCAAATTTGCCCATTACTCCAGGTGTTTCTTGACTTCCTACTTTTGCATTCCAGTCCCCTATAATGAGAAGGACATCTTTTTTGGGTGTTAGTTCTAAAAGGTCTTGTAGGTCATCATAAAACTGTTCAACTTCAACTCTTCAGCGTTACTGGTTGGGGCATAGACTTGGATAACTGTGATATTGAATGGTTTGCCTTGGAGACGAACAGAGATCATTCTGTCGTTTTTGAGATTGCATCCAAGTACTGTATTTCGGACTCTTTTGTTGACCATGATGGCTACTCCATTTCTTCTGAGGGATTCCTGCCCCCAGTAGTAGATATATCAGGATCTTTTCAAATGAGTTGGCTCTTCGCATCAGGTGGCCAAAGTATTGGACCTTTGGCTTCAGCATCAGTACTTCCAATGGATATTCAGGACTGATATCCTTTAGGATTGACTGGTTTGAGCTCCTTGAAGTCCAGAGGACTCTCAAGAGTCTTCTCCAACACTACAGTTCAAAAGCATCAATTCTTTGATGCTCAGCCAAACCTAGAATAGGAGTTGCTGAAGAGAGGTAGCCACTATGAGCTTCCTCAGCCTGGAACGCTGAGCCTTTGGAAGCAAGGAATATCTCAGGTTGGGCCAATTTGTAAGTTTATATAGAACTCAGGTCTGTCTCTCCTATATCTTTCAACTCTCTAGACTTGGGGCTTCTTCAGGCACTCAGCATCTTACCCCAGGATAGTTTGAAATGTCTCCTCGCAGGCTTTCCAAGCTGACCAGACAAACATACTTATCCAGGCTATGGCCCACATTTGGCCAGACCTGGTTGGTTTGGTAAATGGGGTAAGAAAGCAGAGAGACCTGTGGCTGGCAGGGGAAATAGGTCCCTGAGAACCAGCACGTAGCCTCTTTGACCACTGCTGTGCTCTCTGTGTGCACAGGGGTGTGCAGCCCTGTCCCCCAGCTGGGGGCAGCTGGTAGGGAAGAGCTAGAGAAGCTGGAAGGAATTTCTCATTTGCTACTCAGACATCTAGCTGAGAGATTGAGAGGAGGTGTGTTATTTGCAAAGGCAGCCCAGAAAGAATTTCCTTAGAGCTGTTCCCAAACCTGGCTGATGATCAGAATCATTTTTAAAATATATATTTTTGGAAAGTATAAAAATCAGAGAAATACCCACGGGCTGAAGTTTTCATTTCTGCTTCAGATTTTTACCTTTTGAATTGTGAAATGTAGCCTGTATACATACAGTGCATACGACACAGAGGTACTAAATAATAAATAAATATAAAATGACACCTGAGTCAAGTGATGGTGGGCCACCCAGGAGCTCCCTTTGCCTTTTCCAATCACATCTCCTTCCCTCTTCTTCTAGAAGTAACCACTACCCGGATGTTTTTGTTGATCATTCCCTCTTTCCTCCATAGTTTTACCATCTAGTTTTGGAATCCCTGAACGGTGTATTTCAGTTTTGCATGTTTTTTTTTTTGCCTCTAAACAGATGGAACTGAGCTGTGTGTATTCTTTTATGTCTTATTTCTTTTGCTCTATGTTATTTTGTAAAATTCATCCATGTTGTTGCAGCTTATTTTTTATTGCTGAATAGCACTCCATTGTACAATATACCACAATTTATCTATTTTATTGTTCTTGTTGTTTGTTTGTTTTTGGTTTTGGCTGTGCTGGGTCTTTGTTACTGCTCGAGGGCTTTCTCCAGTTGCAGTGAGCGGGAGCTACTCTTCATTGCGATGCACAGGCTTCTCTTGTTGCCTTACATGGGCTCTAAGGCGTGCAAGCTTCAGTAGCTGTATCACATGGGCTCAGGAGTTGTGATGCACAGGCTTAGTTGCTCCTTCGCGGGTGGGGTCCTCACAGACCAGGGGTCAAGTCCATGTCCCCTGATTGGCAGGTAGATTCTTAACCACTGAATCACCAGGAAAGTCCCCTTTTGGTTGTTCTTAAACATTGAAGTTATCTCTGTTTTTGGCTACTATGAATAACATTGCTGTGAATATTCTTTTCTATATATCCTGGTGCCCCTGGGTCAAATTTCTCTAGGTACATACTGAGAGAAATGGAATTGCTAGGTAAGAGGGCACGCATATCAGCTTTGCTACATAACGCCAGTTTTTCAAAATGATTGTACCAACTTCTACACTCACTGTTCCTGTAGAAGAGTCACCACGGCTCCATGTTATTTCTGACACTTGGTACTGTCAGTGTTTTAAGTTTTTGCCAATCTAGAAGATCTGAATAGACATTTCTCCGAAGAGGACATATAGATATGTCTCATGAAAAGATGTTCAACGTTGATAGTTATTAGAGAAATGCAAATCACCAGTACAATGAGATATTACTTAATACTGGTCAGAATGGCTATCACCAAAAAATCCACAAACAAATGGTGGATGAAGAGAAGGGAACCCTTCTACACTGTTGGTGTAAATGTAAATTGGTATAGCCACTACGGAGAACAGTATGGTGGTCCCTTAAGAAACTAAAAATAGAGCTACCATGTGACCCTGCAATCCCACTCATGGGCATATATCTGGAGAAAAACATGATCCGAAAGGATACATGCACTCTGGTGTTCATTGCTGCACTGTTTACAATAGCCAAGACATGGAAGCAACCTAAATGTTGATCAACAGAGGAATGGATGAAGAAGATATGGTACTTATATACAGTGGAATATTATTTAGCCGTTAAAAGGAAAATGGATATTGATGAACCTATTTGCAGGGGAGGAAGGGAGATGCAGGTGTAAAGGATGGACTTGTGGACACAATGAGGGAGGGAGAGAGCGGGATGAATGGAGAAATAGCATCACCATATATACACTATCAGCTGTAAGCTGGCGATAAACTGCTGTGGAGCATAGGGAGCCCAGTCTGGCGCTCTGTGTTGACCTGGAGGGTTGGGGTCGGGGAGGAGAGGGAGGCTTGAGAAGGAGGGGATGTAGTATAATTATGGCTGATTTGCATTGTTGTATAGCAGAAACCAACACAAGGCTGCAAATTTTTTTTTTAATTTAAATAAACAATTGTCACACACACAAAAGAATGAAATAATGTCATTTTCAGTAACATGGATGGACCTGGAGAGTGTCATACTGAGTGAAGTAAGTCAGATGGAGGAGAAACATCATATGGCATCCCTTATACGTGAAATCTAAAAAGGAATTTTACAAATGAACTTACAAAACAGAAAGAGACACAGATTTAGAAAACAAACTTATGGTTGCCAAGGAGAAGGGACAGTTAGGGAGTTTGGGAAGGTCATGTACACACTGCTGTTTTCAAAGAGGATAACCCACGAGGACCTACTGTCTAGCACCTGGAACTCTATTCATAATGTTATGTGCCAGCCTGGATGGGACGGAGGTTTGGAGGAGAATGGATACATGTATATGTATGGGTGAGTCCCTTTCTATTCACCTGAAACTACTACAACATTGTTAATTGGCTATACCCCAGGACAAAATAAAAAATTTTAAGTTTGAAAGAAAATTTTTTTTTGCCAGTCTAGTGGCTGTGTGGTTGTATGTATTTGTGCTTTTAATTTGTATTTCCCTGATTGCTAGTGAGGTTAAGCACCATTTCAGATGTTCCTTCACTGGCCATTTAGATTTCTTCTTTTGTGAAACCTCTGTTCAGATCTTTGGCCCATTTTTCTGTCAGACTATCTGTCACATTTGTAAGATTTATAGTTCTTTATATATGCTATATATGAGTCCTTTATTGGTTGTAAGTGTTGAAAATTCTTTCTATTCTGCAGCATGCCTTTTCGTTCTCTGTGTCTTCTGTTGGACAGAAGTTCTGAACTTTAATGTAGTCATTTATCAAACTTTTTATGATTAGTGCTTATTGTGTCTTACTTTTAAGTCCTTTCATACCACAAAGTCAAGAATTCATTCTGTTACCTTCTTTCCTTTCGTTTTAGGTACATAATTCACCTGGAATTGATTATTTTAGAACTCCAATTTCATATATATTGTCTCAACATCATTTATTTTTAAAAAATTATTTTCTGTACTGGTCTGTCATAAATCAAGTGTTCAAATATGTTTTTGTTTCTGGGATCTTTCCATTCCATATGTCTATTTGTCTATCTCTTATCATACCATCTTAATTATAATATCTTTTTAAAAAAAATCATGCCTCTGGGCATGCAGAATCTCGGTTCCCCAACCAGAGATCAAACCTGTGTCCCCTGATTTGGGAACTTGGAGTCTTAACCACTGGACCACTAAGGAAGTCCCATTAATTATCATATCTTTATAGCATGGTCCTTTTTTTTAATTTTATTTTTAATTGGAGGATAATTGCTTTACAATGTTGTGTTGATTTCTGCTATACAACAACATGAATCAGCCATAAGTATACATATATCCCTTCCTTCTTGAACCTCCCTTCTACCCCAGCCCCCATCCCACCCCTGTAGGTTGTTACAGAGTACCGGGCTGAGCTCCCTGTGTTGTATAGCAACTTCCCACTAGCTATCTATTTTACATATGGTAATGTATATGTTTCAGTATAGCAGGGTTCTTTACCTTCTTTGAGCTATAAACCTTTTTGACAGTCTGGTAAAACCTATGGGCCCCTTGTCAGTATAGTATTTTTAATTCATAAAGTAGAACACAAAGGATTGAAAAGCATATAGGATTACAAAAGAAATGAATTATATTGAAATATAATTTTCAAGTGTTAAAAAAACAAGTTTGCAATCTAATGTATGTGTGCTTCTTTATTAGTACACTAGATAAGATTTCAGTTCAGTTCAGTTCAGTCGCTCAGTTGTGTCCCACTCTTTGCGACCCCATGAATCGCAGCATGCCACGCCTCCCTGTCCATCACCAACTCCTGGAGTTCACTCAGACTCACGTCCATCGAGTCAGTGATGCCATCCAGCCATCTCATCCTCTGTCGTCCCCTTCTTCTGCCCCCAATCCCTCCCAGCATCAGAGTCTTTTCCGATGAGTCAACTCTCCGCATGAAGTGGCCAAAGTACTGGGAGTTTCAGCTTCAGCATCATTCCTTCCAAAGAAATCCCAGGGCTTATCTCCTTCAGAATGGACTGCTTGGATCTCCTTGCAGTCCAAGGGACTCTCAAGAGTCTTCTCCAACACCACAGTTAAAAAGCATCAATTCTTCAGCGCTCAGCTTTCTTCACAGTCCAACTCTCACATCCATACATGACCACTGGAAAAACCATAGCCTTGACTAGATGGGACCTTTGTTGGCAAAGTAATGTCTCTGCTTTTCAATATGCTATCTAGGTTGGTCATAACTTTCCTTCCAAGGAGTAAGCGTCTTTTAATTTCATGGCTGTAGTCACCATCTGCAGTGATTTTGGAGCCCCCCCAAATGAAGTCTGACACTGTTTCCACTGTTTCCCCATCTATTTCCCATGAAGTGATGGGACCAGATGCCATGATCTTCGTTTTCTGATTGTTGCTGCTGCTGCTGCTAAGTCACTTCAGTTGTGTCCGACTCTGTATGACCCCATAGACTGCAGCCCACCAGTCTCCCCCGTCCCTGGGATTCTCCAGGCAAGAACACTGGAGTGGGTTGCCATTTCCCTCTCCAATGCGTGAAAGTGAAAAGTAAAAGTGAAGTCGGTCAGTCGTGTCCGACTCTTCGTGACTCCATGGACTGCAGCCTACCAGGCTCCTCTGTCCATGGGATTTGCTAAGCAAGAGTACTGGAGTGGGGTGCCATCACCTCTGTTCTGAATGTTCGTGTGGGTTTAATAAGCACTGTAATGTCAAGGTAGTGATGAGCAGTAACAATATTTTGAGGTGTTTCCAACAAAAGTATCTAATTTCCATTTGTGACAAAGCCACAGGTACTGCTAACATTTCTGTGGTTTGTTGCTCACATTCATAATTGGGAAAGACTAAATTTCAGTTAGATATAATTTTTTCCCATCCAGGTTCATGGACCCCTAAATTCTCTTTGTGACCTCCAGGCTAAGAACCTCTGCTTTAGAGGATGGCACTATTTAATAGACATTGTGGTCTATTCTTAACCCTTTGTATTTTCATATAAGAGTATTTGTTGGTGGTTTTGATTGGAATTACATTGAGTATATATATTAATTTGAAAAAAATGACATCTTTACAATATTGTGTCTTTGAATCATTTCATTAAGTATTCTATGTAGATCTTTAATCTTCTCAGTATTTTTTGCAATTTTCTGCAAAAAGTTCTCTTGTTAGATTTATTCCTAGGTACCTGACATTTTAATGCTGTTATAAATTGTGCTTTTATATTTCATTTTGTTGGTTGCTGTTGCATAGAGATACAATTGATTTTAAATCCAGTAAACAAACTAAATTTATATACATACAAAGTCATCTCATTTGTGAATAATGAGTTTTGTTCCTCCTTTTTCAAGCTATATGTACTATATTCTTTATTGCCTTACTGTACTACTTAAAACCTCCAGTACATGGTTAAATAGAAGTGATAATAGTAGCAGAAGTCTTCATCCTTGACTTTTTCTTCATTCTAAAGAGAAAGCTTTTATACCTTTCACCATTAAATATGATATTTGGTATAGGAATCTTGTAGTTATATTTTATCAGATTAAGGAAATTTTCTTCTATTCCTAATTTGCCGATTATTATTTTTACCATGGATGGATGTTGAACTTTATCAACCACTTCTTCTGTTGAGATGATCATATGATTTTTTTCCGTCAACGTGGTAAATTGCATTGATGAAATTTTCTAATGTTTAACCATCCTTAGCACAATGGATTTCAACTTGATTGATCATCAGAATCACACAAATTCTTTTTTAAAGTTTAAATTGTGTCAAATATTATTTTTAAAGTACATAAATATAGAAAAAGTGAAGAAACTATTATAACACCTATGTTCATAATTTTTATTTCATATTTTATTAAGGAAATAAAACAAGGGAATTCCCTGGCAGTCTCACAGCCAAAAAAAAAGAAAAAAAGAAAAAAAATACATAAAATCGATGTCCCCTTTCTTCTTGTTTCCAGTTGCATTTCCTTATCTTCTCCATCCCAGTAAAGCTTCCTCCATCCCAGTAATTTACATACTTATTTTTTTAAGCTTAATTACTTTAATAAAATAGGTAGTACAAAATTGAAAAGTAACCAAAGTCAAACCCTTCCATTTCTGCTTCCTGCTCCCCATTTCCCCTCCCACAGGCAACCGCCAACACTAGTTTGTGTGTCTTTTTGTAGAATCTAACGTGTGCAAATGTATACGTGTTCTTATTTTCCCTCCCATAACCAGTAGTAGTTCTGCAGGCTCAGTTGAGTATCCTTTACTCAACTGCACCCGTTTAACAGGATATAGTGGAGGTTGTTTCAGTTCATCACAAATAGTTCAAGCCTGGATAGTGTTCTATTATATTGATGTGTGACATTTTATTTAGTAGGTCTCCTATTGATGGATATATATTAAGGATGTTTCTACTTTTCTGCTATTACAAATGATATTACAATAAATAATCTTATATATGATTTTTGTGAACATGTAAAGTGGAATTGTGAGTATGTTTGATAGCTGGTATCAGATAGTCTCCATAAGTATTTAATAATTTTTATTCCTACTAAAAATGTACAAAACTGCCAGTCTCCCCTACGCTTTTGCCAAAATAGCATTTTCAAATGTTTTGATCTTTATCCTTCTAAAGATTAAAAAAAGATATCATTATAGTTCTGTTTCACATTTATTGAGTGAGACTGAGCATCTCTTTATGTTTTTAAAGGCCATTTGTATTTTCTGTGTGTGATCTCTTGTTTATCTTTTGCCCATTTTTCTATAGGATTATGAATTTCTTATTGATTTAGAAGAGCTTTATGCACATAAGGAAAGTAATTCTTTCTTTACCTGTGATGTTTATTGGACATATATTTTCTCAGTGTGTTGCTTTTCTTATGATCTTGTTTTTTACCCTACTGAATTTATCTATTTTTCTGCATTGGGAGGCAGGTTCATTCTTTACCACCAGCACCACCTGGGAAGCCACTATCTATTTTTCTGAAGTCTTTTCTTCAAATTTTTTATTTCAAAATTTCTAGTTTTGTGTCATACTTCAAAAGGCCTTCTCCACTCTAGGATTTTCAAAAAACATTTTCCACTTTTTCTTCGAGTAGTCTTAATTTTCTTTAAATAGTGCAGTTATTTTGATTCATCTGGAATTTATTTTTTATGTAAGAAATGGGGTAAGGATCCAACTTATTTTTTCCCCGAGCTGCCTCATCAGTTGTCTTTCTTTTTTTAAAGCGATTTCATTTTCTTTTTTTTGTTGTTGTTTTTCTTCAGTGAGTTTTTATTTTTAAAATTAATTTTTATTTTATATTTAAAATTAATTTTATTACATTTTATTAATTAAAATTAATTTACAATGCTCTGTTAGTTTCTGCTGTATAGCAAGATGAATCATTATACATATACATATATCCACTCTTTTTCAGATTCTGTTCCCTATAGATCATTACAGTGTATTGAATAGAGTGCCCTGTGCTATGCAGGAAGTTTGTTTTTTCTTTTTCTCTTTTTTTCTGGCTGCACTGCCCTGAATGGGGGATGTTAGTTCCCTGACCAGGGGATCAAATACAAGTCCGCTGCATTGAAGTTTGGGGTCTTAATCAGTGGACTGCCAGGGAAGTCCCCCCTCAATTGTCTTTCAAGATTTATTTAATAATCTATCTTTTCCTTGAAGATTTTATTTTTAAAGTACAAAACAATATTTAAAATGAAAAAAAAGAAAAATTGCATACTTTAAAAAGCTGATAGTTGGGACCTCCCTGGTGATCCAGTGGCTAAGACTTCAGCTCCCAATGCAGGGGGCCTCGGTCCGACCCCTGGTCAGGAAACTAGATCCCACATGCTGCAACTGAGGTCCCAGTGCAGCCAAATATATAAACAAATTATATATATCAGTTCAGTTCAGTCGCTCAGTCGTGTCTGACTCTTTGCGACCCCATGAATTGCAGCACGCCAGGCCTCCCTGTCCATCACCAACTCCCGGAGTTCACTCAGACTCAAGTCCATCAAGTCGGTGATGCCATCCAGCCATCTCATCCTCTGTCGTCCCCTTCTCCTCCTGCCCCCAATCCCTCCCAGCATCAGAGTCTTTTCCAATGAGTCAACTCTTCGCATGAGGTGGCCAAGGTATTGGAGTTTCAGCTTTAGCATCAGTCCTTCCAAAGAACACCCAGGACTGATCGCCTTTAGAATGGACTGGTTGGATCTCCTTGCAGTCCAAGGGACTCTCAAGAGTCTTCTCCAACACCACAGTTCAAAAGCATCAATTCTTTGGCACAGCTTTCTTCACAGTCCAACTCTCATATCCATACATGACCACTGGAAAAACCATAGCCTTGATTAGATGGACCTTTGTTGGCAAAGTAATGTCTCTGCTTTTCAATATACTGTCTAGGTTGGTCATAACTTTCCTTCCAAGGAGTAAGCGTCTTTTAATTTCATGGCTGCAGTCACCATCTGCAGTGATTTTGGAGCCCAGAAAAATGAAGTCTGACACTGTTTCCACTGTTTCCCCATCTATTTCCCATGAAGTGATGGGACCAGATGCCATGATCTTAGTCTTCTTATATATATATATATTTAAAGCTGTCTTTCTTTTTTTTAAAGCAATTTCATTTTCTTTTTTTGTTTGTTTTTCTTCAGTGAGTTTTTTTTTAAATTAATTTTTATTTTATATTTAAAATTAATTTTATTACATTTTATTATTTAAAATTAATTTACAGTGTTGTGTTAGTTTCTGCTGTATAGCAAGGTGAATCATTATACATATACATATATCCACTCTTTTTCAGATTCTATTCCTTATACATCATTACAGTGTATTAAATAGAGTGCCCTGTGCTATGCGGTAGGCTTGTTTTTTCTTTTTCTCTTTTTTAGTTACCACAGATATCACAAAATCCAGAAAAATAACAGGATATTGTATGTATGTGTGTGTGCATGTGTTCTATTAATAATTATTCATTGTTATATTACAAAGCATTCCAAAACCTGGTGGCTTAAAACAAGAACCATTCCTTTTGCTCATGAGTCTACAATCTGGGCAGCACTCAGCAGGGATGGCTTGTTTCTGTTCCCAGATGTCTGAGGCCTTCACTGGGATAACTGGAAAAGTTGGGAACTTGAAAAACGCAGCATCTCTTTGTCTTTCAATGAGAAGGGGACAACAAAGGATGAGATGGTGGATGGCATGACTGACGCGATGGACATGAGTTTGAGTAGGCCTCAGGAGTTGGTGATGGACAGGGAAGCCTGGTGTGCTGCAGCCTGTGGGGTCACAAACAGTCGGACACGACTGAGCCACTGAAGTGAACTGACCTTTCCCTTTCTTCTTTTGGGCCCAGGGTCTGTCTATGCAGTCTCTCCACCAGGCCTCTTCAGCAGGACAGCCTCGGGATAGTTAATCTGATTACATGGCAACTGGGCTCCAAAAACAAGGGTTCCAAGAGACCCAGGCAAAAACCGAATGGCTTCTTATTATGATCCAGGCTTGAGAGTCTGAGAACATCACTGCCACCACATTTTATTGGTAAAGCAAGTCACTAAGACCAGCCCGTATTCCACAGTATCTTTATTAAACGTCTATCTGTTTCTCCTCTAAAATACATTTTACTCTAGGGAGCTCCTCCCTATTTAAAATGTATTGTTTAATAAACATCCAGTAAAATTCACTTTCTTTGTTGTCACAGTTCTGTGAGTTTAGACAAAGGCATAGCCTGGATGCAGCCACTGCATTCGAGATGGAGAACAGCCCCATCACCCCCAAATGTTCCCTCGTGCTGTCCCTTGGTAGGCAAAGTCCTCTCCTACTCCATCCCCTGGCAACCACTGCTGTGTCCTCCACCCATACCCAGGCAGTCAGAATTTTGGAGACTGGGTTCTCCATCTAGAGGGATAAAAGTCCCCCAGGTGATTCTGATTTGAGTCAGGTCTGAGAACTGTTGGTAGGGACATGTCTTCTTTTAAAATACCAGTTCAGTTCAGTTGCTCCGTTGTGTCCGACTCTGTAGCCCCATGGATTGCAGCACGCCAGGCTTCCAAGGCGCAAGCATCTTAATTTCATGGCTGCAGTCAACTTTCATTACTGCAGTCATCTGCAGTGATTTTGGAGCCCAAGAAAATAAAGTCTGTCACTTAAAAAAAATTTATATCTATATAATTTTGCTGCATTGGGTCTTAGTTGCTGCATGTGGGATCTTTAGTTGCAGCATGTTGCACCTTTTAGTTGACTAGTCCCCTGATCAGGGATCAAACCTGGATAGAGTCTTAGCCACTGAACCACCAGGGAAGTCCCTCAAGAACACTGCCTATTAAGCAATAGGAATTTGCTTTGCGCCCTTAGAATAGGCTTGGCTAGTGAGAGCTGTGAGTGGTCAGAGGCCTCAGATAAGTAACAGTAACAGCTAATATCTCTTGAGTGCTTAGTATATGACAGGTACTGGGCTATGTACATTTGGCACATTATCTCACTCTGCACCACAGTTCCACTAAATCTATTATCCCCATTTCACAGATGAGGAAATTAAGGCTCAAGATTAAGTAATTTGTCCAAGATCACACAGCCGGAAAATGGTAGAGCCACAGTTTGGACTCAGGCAGGCCAAATTTTGAGGTCCATGCTCCTTATCCCTCCCTCCCCAAAAGAGAAGTTACCTGCCCCCACCAGCTCCAGCCTGGGCAGTTCCCCATGTCGGCTCTCACTTCCTCAGAAGCTTCTCCTAATACAACGTCTTGTTTGGGAAATAGGTGTTCCTGCAGGAGGGATGATTCAGGAGGAACAGAGGGATGGAATGCTGAAGTGAGCTCAGCCAGCGGGGGAGCAGGGTAGAGGCCTGGGCTGGGGCGGGGGTGCTGGGAGACCTCCACCTGCGTGCGTCTTGCTGACAAGACCTTTCCTCCCCCTGCACTGGAAACAGCCTCCTCTGTTTCTCTCCATCTGATTTCCTGTTTCCTCTTCTGGCTTTGGAGTACCTGGCTCCCCTGACTACCTCTTCCTAAGCTCCTACCTGTTCTCTGTCCCACCTCAGCTTGGTAAGAGGAACAAGGGTCCGGGGGTCTGGGCAAGGGGAAACACCTCCTGGATCTGGTGCACGGGCCCTGTGGGGGTGGGTCCCACAGCCCTCCTTCCCCATGGACTGTAGAAGGTTTAAGAATGCCCCTGAAAAATTAAAAGGTAAATTGATTTTGGGTTCTCAACCAGAGGTGCCAACATTTGGGTCATTTTGAAATGGGGGCTGCTTTTTAAAAACTTGAATTGAACTGCAATATATTAATACATGGAGGAAAGGGGCACAGATTGATTTTCACAAGGTAAATATACCCGTGTAACTGGTACCAGATCAAGAAATAGAACATCACCAGTGTCCCAGAAGTCCTCATCAAGCTTCTTCTAGTCCCAAGCCTGGAGTGGGAGGGGTGGGGAGCATTTTTTTGCTTGTCACTAGGACTTAGGGGTTCTGTTGGCATTTAGTAGGCAGGTTCTAGGGATGCCAAATGTCCTGCAGTACATGGGGCAGTTCTGCACAAAGAATGGTCCCGCCCAAATGCCTGGCTGAGAAATGCTGTGCCTGATGGAACTGAGCAGTCATGGCCTGCAGCGTGGCCAAGAGAGATGCTTTAGGCCCAGGGAACAGGGATGCAGCTGGGTCTGTGGGTCAAAGTGAGGAAGGGTCTTCACTGCAGTGTATCCACACTGTGGCTACACCCCCAGGCCTCCGGAACGCCCCACGCTGCTGGGCAGTGATCCAGCCCCTACTGTGTGCTGTGTACATGCCTAAGTGTGAGAACGACCGGGTGGAGCTGCCCAGCCGTACCCTCTGCCAGGCCACCCGCGGCCCCTGTGCCATCGTGGAGAGGGAGCGGGGCTGGCCCGACTTCCTGCGCTGCACCCCCGACCACTTCCCCGAGGGCTGCCCGGTGAGTGCTCCGCAGGGCTGGGGCTGAGCTGGGCACGGGGACAGGGCCCAGCAGGGGCAGGGAAGCTCGGAGCCTAGTGAGCTGAAAGATCCCAAGTCATGGGCTCAGCGAGCCACAGACCCAAACCAAAACTGGGCCAGTCCATCAGGGATTATCTTGTCTAGCTATAAAACATTTTTGAGCACCCACTCTGTTACACAGTGGGGAGTTACAGGAGTCATGAGTGACAAACCTATTCTCAGAAAGTTTATCGTTTATTTAGAAAGTCAAGGCTTGCACATGTAAAACGCAAGAGACACCAAGACAGGGATGGGATCTAGTTCTGGGGTGAAGGAGAGCACATTAATAATAATAATAATAGTAATCATTATTTATTACTGTCCAAATACATTTTAAACATCTTGCATTTATTTATTCACTTAACCCTTAGATCACACCATGAAGTAAGTACTGCTGTCCTATAGATCAAGAAACAGCTAACAGGGAGGTCACATAACTTGCCCTAGGCTATGTGGTGCCTGAGCCGCAAGGCTGGGATTCAGATGCTGGAAGGTTGTCTACAGCACCTGCGCTTTCAGCCTCTCTGCCATGCTAACCCTGCACCTCCTATTAAACCAAAGGTCACCTCGAGCCTACTGCTTTCCATTGTATTGTCTTCTCCCCTTCTCTCCGTGCCAGAATGAGGTGCAGAACATCAAGTTCAACAGTTCCGGCCAATGCGAGGCTCCCTTGGTTCGGACTGACAACCCCAAGAGCTGGTATGAGGATGTGGAGGGCTGTGGGATCCAGTGTCAGAACCCGCTCTTCACCGAGGCCGAGCACCAGGACATGCACAGCTACATCGCGGCCTTTGGGGCTGTCACGGGCCTCTGCACACTCTTCACCCTGGTCAGTGGAGGGCAGGCCCCGGGTGGAGGGCAGAGGGAGAGGTGGAGGCCCGGGACCCTCAGGCTGCTGTAAAGTAGGGAGGGAGCCAATTGTCCGTGGGAGGCTGGGCTCTGGGAATCGGGGGGAGGAGAACTTGACAGGGGTCTTCAGGGAAGGGTGGTGATTAGAGGGATGGGGAGTTCCGATAAGAGTGGCAGAACAGCCCTAACCCCATGGAACGGGCCTCTCTTCTCTCTTCTAGGCCACATTTGTGGCTGACTGGCGGAACTCCAATCGCTACCCCGCCGTCATCCTCTTCTATGTCAATGCATGTTTCTTCGTGGGCAGCATTGGCTGGCTGGCCCAGTTCATGGATGGGGCCCGCCGGGAGATCGTCTGCCGTGCTGATGGCACCATGAGGCTCGGGGAGCCCACGTAGGTGTCCTGGGTTCCCAGAGGCGAGGGCGAGGGGAAGAGGCTGATGCCCGTTTTCCACAAAAGGGGCAGGTTGGACTGGAAATGGAGATTTTCACCGTGGGATTCAGCTCTGCCTTGTTGCACCCAAGGTCTTCAGCACTAGAGCCTGGACCATTCACATCTTCTGTATCCTCTTCACTTCTGACCCGAGCCTGGTCTCCAAGCCCTGACTCCTAGAAGAACCTTCAGACCTTAGAAGCCAGGAGTCTGGGGACCACAGGGCCAGAGGGGGGGAGACTTGGTAGATGGAATACAGAATGAGCGCCCCAAGTGACACCCCACTTGTCTGCACAGCTCCAATGAGACCCTGTCCTGCGTCATCATCTTTGTCATCGTGTACTACGCCCTGATGGCCGGCGTCGTCTGGTTTGTGGTCCTCACCTACGCCTGGCACACTTCCTTCAAAGCCCTGGGGACCACCTACCAGCCTCTCTCGGGCAAGACTTCGTACTTCCACCTGCTCACGTGGTCACTCCCCTTTGTCCTCACTGTGGCAATCCTCGCCGTCGCCCAGGTCTAGTGACTGGTGCGGGGTGGGGACCCGTGTGGGGTGGACTTGGGTGAGGGAGAAAGCGACCAACTCTGTCCCCCTACCCCTTCTTCCTGCAGGTGGACGGGGACTCTGTGAGTGGCATCTGTTTTGTGGGCTATAAGAACTACCGATACCGTGCTGGTTTCGTGCTGGCCCCCATTGGCCTGGTGCTCATTGTGGGAGGTTACTTCCTCATCCGAGGTGAGTGAGGACTGGGCTGAGCACCTGCTCTGTGTAAGCAGGAGCCAGGAGCTGCCAGCTCTGCTGCTTTGAGGCAGGACCTCAGCTGGCTCACTGGGGCCTTTGGGCAAAGGGGAAGGACAGATACAGCACCACAGACAGACACAGCGCCATGACACTTGGTGTGGGGCAGCACCTTTGTTTGGCCAGAAAAATGCTGCCTTCAATCCAGCCTTATGTGAGGGCTAACGGCTTGCTGAGTGGAGCTTGGGCTGGGTCCCTACCCCTGCTCAGCTCTGACCAGATGCCCTTGCATGATAAACACCTTGAGTAACCTACCTCGTCCACGTGGGCCAGCTGGGGGCCTTCCATCGTGTGTGTGCCCTGAATTTATATACACGCTCAGTCTCTGGAGCCTGGTTTTTCAGCTCCTTTCTGCCCACAGTGCACACACACGCTGAGTTTTGACAACACACACAGATTCTGTTTCCTCATTTCCCTGTTTCAATCTGCCGCCTCCACAATGAGCCTCCGTGTCTGAGCTCATTTTTGTTGAACGTTCTCTGTAAACTTCAGTTTCCTCCCCCAATTCCTGTTCAGCCCACCTTGTTTCCATCTCCTTGGCAGTGGCTGGGCCTCTGATGTGTGTTTTGTATCTGTGTGCTCCTGTGCGGTAGCCACCAGCCACGTGTGTTGAAACTAGTCCAGGTTGAGACGTGTCATAGCATAAAATACAAACTGCACTTTAAAGACTCAAACACACACAGAAGTAAACTGTCTCATTAACAGCTTGTTATATGGATTACACGTTGAAATGATAATGTCGTAGACAATGATTTATTGTTTTTAAGGTGTATTGAAGTTAATTTCATTTGTGTCCTTTTACTTTTTGAAGGTGGCTTCTAGAAAATTTGAGATTATGAGTTGTTGTGCAGTTGTGCAGTCATGTCTGACTCTTTGTGACCCCATGGACTGCAGCATACCAGGCTTCCCTGTCCTTCACTATCTCCTAGAGTTTGCCCAGACTCATGTCCATTGAGTTGATGATGCCATCCAGCCATCTCTGGAAAATTTGACATTATGAGTGTGGCTCACATTATATTTCTCTTGGACAGCACTGTCCTGGGGTCTCTTCTTTGGCCTTTTTCATCATAATAACTTTGACCCACGGCCTTTCTTGGGGAGGCTGGACCGGGAGTGAGGCGTCTTTGGTCTCCACTGTCTGCCTGCCCTGCTCCAGTCTTTCCTGTCCATAGCATGTCTGCCACCAGCTGCCCTCCAGTGTCTCCAGTTCCTCCAGCTTTAAATCAGCACAAGAATCATCAGACCTGGGACTCCAGGACCATAGGACCCTCCTAGGATGCCACACACACATCCCTCCCAGAAGAGTGGTCGGGCCCCCACTAATGTCTGCCATTTCCCTTATGTTCAGGAGTCATGACCCTGTTCTCCATCAAGAGCAACCACCCTGGGCTGCTGAGCGAGAAGGCAGCCAGCAAGATCAATGAGACCATGCTGCGTCTGGGTGAGTGGGTCAGTCTATCACCACGCCCACTGGGGAAGGGTATTGGAGGCTGAAGTTAGCAGTTAGCAGCCAGGGGGCAAGACTAGGCTCTGTGTGTGTGGTGTGTGTGTGTGTGTGTGTGTGTGTGTGTGTGTTGGCGGTGATGCTGGTGGTAGCAGCTCAAAAGGGAAGGTACCTTCCTTCTCAGTTGGAAGAATTCAAGTTCATGTCAACACTTGAGGCCTTTATAGAGCCCTTAACTGCCTCTAATTTCTTACCTTATTTTGGAGAAAACGATTCTTTTGTATGTTTTATTGACGTGTACTTGAATCACAATGTTAATTTCTAGTGTATAGAAAAGTGACTCATATATATATCTATAGATAGATACTTTTTCATTTTCTTTTCACTATGGTTTATCACAGGATATTGAATATAGCTCCCTATGCTATACAGTAGGACCTTGTTTATCTATTTTATATAGAGCAGTTTCTCTCTGCTAATCCCAAACTCCTGATTTACCCATGCCCCACTTCCTCCACCTTGGTAACCATAAGTTTGTAGAAAAAACAGTTCTTAAACTGAGCCCAGCATGAAGTCATCCCAGAGTCTTTCAGGCCTGTGTAGGGTGAACACCCTCCTCCCTACTGCTGCTCCCACACCTGGGATGGGTGACGCCCTGCCCCATCCCTGACCCTCCACAGGCATTTTTGGCTTCCTGGCCTTTGGCTTTGTGCTCATCACCTTCAGCTGCCACTTCTACGACTTCTTCAACCAGGCTGAGTGGGAGCGCAGCTTCCGGGACTACGTGCTGTGAGTGGGGGACTGAGGACCTGCAGTGGTGGGCACTGGAGACCCCTCTCTGCGGTCCAGCAGGGGTCTGTTAGGTTCCAACCTCAGAGGGCGAGAGAAACTGCTCGTCTTGCTCTGGGTGCTCACACTGTTAGTTGCTCTGTAATTTGCAGACATGGCCAACAGCCCTGGGGTCCCTGCCCAGCTCCGCCCTTCCCTCTCATCCCCAAGGCTGCCTGGCTGGTGCGTTTGTAACTGTTAAACCGTTGTATGTTTTGGCTTCTCCCCACCTCTTGTGTTGGCCACAGATCTCGCTATTTCTTATGGACTCTTTATAGAGCGTATTGCAAATTGCTGCACAGAAATAGTTATTGCTCTACAACAGGTTAACAGCCCATTAATGCTTTCTGGGTTTGCCTGTGCTTTTTTTGTGTCACTTGATAAATCTGCGAGGGTAAGGCATCTCAGCTACTTCAAGAAGTACAGTCCATACTGATACCAGGAATAGGAGTTAAAATGCTCATTAAAATCCTAAGTGCTTCTTGGGACTTCCATGGTGGTCCAGTGGCTAAGACTCCGTGCCTCCAATGAAGGGGCCTGAATTGGATCCTTAGTCAGGGAACAGACTGCAACATGCTGACTCCCAGATGCTGCAACTAAGACCCTTCGAAGTCAAATAAATAAATAAATATATTTTAAAAATCCTGAGTGCTTTGGACTTTTCCTTAAAGGCTCCAGCTTCCAGTGTGTGGGAAGACCTGATGCCTGGGTCCCTCCCCCAGAAATTTGATTTCATTGAATGGGGTGTGGCCCAAACATCACGAGTCATTAAAAGCTCCCAGGTGACTCTATTGATCACCTAGGATTGCAAATCATTGATGTGGGCTTCACTCTTTCTAGTGTTGGGATTGATTGTCTGGGCAACCACCAGGGAGACTCAGAAAGCTTCACCCGTCTACTACCTCTTGCCACAGATGCCAGGCCAATGTGACCATCGGGCTGCCCACCAAGAAGCCCATCCCTGACTGTGAGATCAAGAACCGCCCCAGCCTCCTGGTGGAGAAGATCAACCTATTTGCCATGTTTGGAACTGGCATTTCCATGAGCACCTGGGTCTGGACCAAGGCCACGCTGCTCATCTGGAGGCGCACCTGGTGCAGGTGGGGTCAGCAGCAGCCCGTCCTGACCTGGCTGCCTCGTTCTCTCAGCCTCAGCATCCTGTAGGCTCGGTCAGGTCTCACAAGTCCCAGCGCAGCCTTGAGCAGGTGTGGTTTCTAAGGGGCCCAGCAGCCGAAAGCGGCCTTTCCTGTGGCTCACCACTGCCCCCTGGTGACACCTCGTGTCCTTGCGAGGACGGGCCAAGGGCTGCGCCTTCGTGTCTTCTAAGAGAGGAGTGATTTGTGAGCTGGGCACAGGAGCCCTGCATTCTAGCCTCCCTTTTTGGCAGAGAAGGCCTCTACTCTTCAGGGCCCTTGAGGCCCTCTGGAGGCTCCTTTCCTGGAGGGAATGGATTTTCTGGTCTTCTGCAAGATTTGAGGGGAAGCGGCTGCTCCTCCATGCTCCCTGCCCCATCTTTCTGCCCTCAGGTTGACGGGGCAGAGTGATGATGAACCCAAACGGATCAAGAAGAGCAAGATGATTGCCAAGGCCTTCTCCAAGCGGCGGGAGCTGCTGCAGAACCCAGGCCAGGAGCTCTCCTTCAGCATGCACACCGTCTCCCACGATGGGCCTGTGGGTGAGCTTCCACTCTGTTCCCCTCTGGAGCACGTTCCCAGTTCCCTTCCAGGCTGGTGTGGCTTCATGGTCTGTTTGCAATGCTGTGAGGAATGGCGCTCCTTCTTCTGTTCACATACCCCTTCTTCTCCAACCCCCCACCCCCATCCCCCCACCACTCCATCCCAGGCTACTCTCCCCTCTGTTTCTGCCCCTGGGTCTGCTTGCTGATGATTTGATTCCAAAGGACTCATCTCCCTCACCTTTAACCATCTTCTGCAGCTATTCTCCCTGGGCTGCAGGAAGTCAGGTTTCGGGCACTGGGTTTCTGGCATCCCCTCAGGCCCCCATGCCCTTCAGACTGGGGGTGGGTAGAGATCTGGCTGTGCCCACCAGGGTGGGCTTTCTTTGCTAAGTTGAGTGGGAGCCAAGGGCTGGGGGAAGGTGACTGGTACCGAATATAGAAGGAGCAGTCATGGTGAGGGCCTGGGCAGTCATGGCACCTCGCCCTTTCCTTCCATCCCCACAGCGGGCTTGGCCTTTGACCTCAATGAGCCCTCAGCCGACGTGTCCTCTGCCTGGGCCCAGCACGTCACCAAGATGGTGGCCCGGAGAGGCGCCATACTGCCCCAGGATGTGTCTGTCACCCCAGTGGCAACGCCAGGTATGGGTTTCCACTCCTGTAGGAAGATGGGGGATGTTGAGGCTGGAAGAAAGTCCTGGGAGTGGAGTGCCAGGAGCTTCTGGAGGGGAAGGCTTTGGAGAACTATAGCATGGATCCCCGGCTCCAAGAGCAGGGGCCCGGGGAGAGAAGGTGCCACGCGCACAGAGCTTAGAGTCCCAGGCTCCTGTTCTCTCTCCCACCGTCAGTGCCCCCGGAGGAAAAAGCCAACCTGTGGCTGGTTGAGGCAGAGATCTCCCCGGAGCTGGAGAAGCGCCTGGGCCGGAAGAAGAAGCGGAGGAAGAGGAAGAAGGAGGTGTGCCCGCTAGTGCCACCCCCGGAGCTTCACCTCCCCGCCCTGGGCCCTGCCCCCGCCCCTAGTGCGGTCCCTCGGCTGCCACAGCTGCCCCGACAGAAGTGCCTGGTGGCGGCAGGTGCCTGGGGACCTGGGGAATCCTGCCAACCTGGAGCCTGGACCCTGGTCTCCAACCCCTTCTGCCCAGAGCCCAGCGCCCCAGCCCCGGTGGCCTGGGTGCAGGGCCGCCGGCAGGGACTGGGGCCCATTCACTCCCGCACCAACCTGATGGAGGCGGAACTCATGGATGCAGACTCCGACTTCTGAGCCTGAAGAGTAGGACCTGCAACAAAAGGAGGAACAAATACCGTTCGGAGGATTTTCTTCCTCCCTGAGAGTGCTTCTCTCCAGGATCTCATCTTCCCGAGCACCTGAGTGCCCAGTGCCTTCCCGGGAGAGTTCAGTGTGGACGGCTCACAGCACCAGGACTGTAGGAAGGAGCCCTGACATCTCCATGGATAGGCCTCACCGGGGCAGGGCCCTGGAGGTCAGGGTCCTTGATTCTGCCCCACCTGGCTGGCAGCATCAGGATCCAGCGGGGTCATGGGTATGCAGAGCTCCTAGTGTGGCGGTAAAGGTGCAAGCAAGGCTGCATGGGCTTGCATGCATACTTGCATGGGCTGTGGTGGCCAGCCCCTGTCTGGCAGATGAGGGCTGGCTGGCCTTGTTTGTGCCAATGGGTGCCCTTCCTTGGCACTCTCAGACCAAAAGTGTTCATTGAGTCATTATCCCTTTGTCCACCTGAGGACAGAGCTCCTTTCTCCCCTTTCCAGTTGGTTGTGGGGCTGGGAGTATTTACTCCCATAGGGGCAGTAACCTCTCTTAAAAGTGTCCAGCTGGCTGCACCATAGGCCAGTAACCCACCCTGGGTGTTGTGGCACCCTCCTTTCCCCTTTCCCATTTTGGTTCAACCAGGCCAGCCTCTTCCTGTTTGCTGTTTGTTGATTAGGACGCAGAGTTGCAGCATTTTCCACCCTGCCCCCACGCCCTACCCCTTTGCCGCTGGACTCCATCTCCAGGTGAGAGGTTGGTTCAGCCATAGAGCCTGGCATGGTGGAGAAGCTGCGAGTGATGGGAAGCCTCTGGGCCTCAGAGAGATGCATGCTATCTCTCGGGGGATGGATCCTCTGACTGAGGAACTACCCTTGGGAAGCTGCTGACATTTCAGCCAGGCAGGAACGCTTCCTTCAACTTCCATAGTCGGCGAGTGAAGAGGTTCCCACCTCTCATTACCCCCATCCAAGGCCCCAGTGTCAAGAACCAGACAGCAGGGAGGTTTAGCAGCTGGCTGGGTTCCAGATCAGAGGGTAGGGATAAGGAGACAAAATATAAACAGTAAATAAAAGGTTTTTGTATAATCTATTGATGTGCTTCTTTCCATAGGCCCTGTCTTGACCCACTTACCTGGTCATGATCTCATTTGTCCTTCACTTCCTCTGCAAACTATTCTGCAAGGCCAAGAGCTCAGTTCTAATGAGGTCACCACTGACAGATGTCAGGCCGGTGTCAGCTTAATGTGCTGGCTGTCCTTCCTGGCCAGTTGGTTCTATATATGGACAAAGGCTCTGGCCACAGCTGCCTCACTGCGCATTGATCATGAGATGAATGAGCAAGGACATGCAGCTTGTCCCTGCAGTGATGACACTTGCAGAAAGCAAGTGTCCCCTGCTGGGGAGTATAGGTGGGCATGGAGCCTCATGGCAATCCCAGGCCCCCTCTGGGAACCTCTTGCCTCTACAAGGATGTCTGTGGGACCACGTGCATTCGCATCCACAGCTTCCTCCCCTTGGGCTGTCAGAGAAATTCAGGCTTCTCTGAGGGAAGCCTGCTACTTCCATTTCCTCCAGAAAGATGTCAGTAGAAAACTGGGAACTGGACTCAGGATTCTGTGGAAGAGAGGGCGGAGGAAAGGGGGTGGTACCCACGGATGACTCAGGGTATTGTGCAGTATTACGTGTGCTTGTTTATGGGTGTCGCTCAAGTGATGGGCACACAAGCAATTTGCCCAGAGCCAGATTCCAAAGGAAGAGGAAAGGGAACTAACACTGGTTATCTACCATGTACTTTACATGTGTATAAGGATAATGATGATGATGATGATAACAATAAGGGCTAATTCTTATTAAATGCTTGCTAGCTCTAAGCACTTCGGATCTCTTTAACCTGTTAAATCTCACAACAGACCTCAGAGGCACTGTTAACACCGCCAAGACACTTAGGTACAGAAAAGTTCAAAAGTTTGCCTGAGAGAAAGTGAGTGCTGGGATTCCATCAGAGCCATCTGGCTCCAGAGTCACCTGGTTCTTGGCCTCTGCACTCTGAGTGCTGTGCTTGTGCTTAGTCATGCAATCGTGTATGACTCTTTGCAACCCCATGGACCATACCAAGCCAGACTCCTCTGTCCATGGGATTCTCCAGGCAAGAAGACTGGAGTGGGTTGCCACGCCTTCTTCCAGGGGATCTTCCCAACCCAGGGATTGAACCCAGATCTCTCACATTGCAAGTGGATTCTTTACCGTCTGAGCTACCAGGGAAGTCCCTGCACTCTGCTGCCTCTCCTTTAATTCGGAAGAGGCAGAGGAACTATTTTTCTGTAGCAACAAACTTCAGAGAAGCAAAATGACTTGCCCACAACCTCATAGCTAGTAAGTAACACACTGGGCCCAGGGCCTTCCTGACTCTGCAGTCCAGACTTTCGGCTCTTAGGTCTGACTTTTGGTTTTTCTTCCTATCCAGATTGCCCATGCTGTGTTCCCTCTGGCCTCCCCACATCCCCTTGTGCTTGCCCACCTTGCTTATTCTTGCCATCACTGCTCTTCTCAACAGTAGAGCTAATTTCTTTCTTTTTAATTGAAGTATAGTTGATTTACAATGTTGTGAGTTTCAGGTGTACAGCAAAATGATTCAGTTACATATATTTTTCAGATTCTCTTCCATTATAGATTATTATAAGATATTGAATATAGTTCTCTGTGCTACATAGTAGGTCCTTGTTTATATTTAATAGTGGATTTTATATATAATCCCAAACTCCTAATTTATCCTTCCCTGCCTTTCCCCTTTGGTAATCATAAATTTGTCTGTGAGTCTATTCCTGTTTTGTAAGTAAGTTCATTTGTATCTTTTTTTTTTTGTATTCCATGAGTGATACCATATGATATTTGTCTTTCTCTGAGTTACTTAATATGATAATCTCTAGGTCTATCCAAGTAGCTGCAAATGGCATTGTTTCATTCTTTTTTATGGCTGAGTTTTATATATATATATATATATATATATATATATGTAAATATATATACTCACCCCATCCTTTTTATCCGTTCATCTGTTGATGGACATTTAGGTTGCTTCCATGTCTGGCTACTGTAAATAGACCTGCTATGAACAGTGGGGTGCACATATCTTTTCAAATTAGAGTTTTCATCGTTTACAGATATATGCCCAGGAATGGGATTGCTGGATCATATGTTATTTTTACTTTCTTAAGGAACCTCCATACTGTTTTCCATAGTGATTACGCCACCTCACATTCCCACCAACTGTATAGAAGGGTTCCCTTTTCTTCACATTCTCCAGCATCTATTATTTATAGACTTTTTTTTTTTGGCCACACCCATGGCTTGCAGGCTCTTAGTTCCCCTATCAGGGATCCAGCCTGGGTTCCAGCAGTGGAAATGCCAAGTCCTAACCACTGATCTGCCAGGGAATTCCCTATTTGTAGGGTTTGTGTGTGTGTGTGTGATGACTGGTGTGAGGTGATACTTCATTGTAGTTTTTATGTTCATTTCTCTAATAATTAGCAGTGTTGAGCATCTTGTGTCTTCATCTTGGCCATCTGTATGTCTTTAGTAGTAGAGCTATTTTTAAACCTTATCCATGCATGCATGCATGCTAAGTCGCTTCAGTCGTGTCCGACTGTGTGACGGTATGGACAGCAGCCCACCAGGCTCCCCTGTCCACAGGATTCTCCAGGCAAGAATACAGGAGTGGGTTGCCATTTCCTTCTCCCAAAGCAGTATTCAAAACAATAAAAATGATCAGTGTTGTCTAATGAACTTTTTTGAAACAAGGGGAAATGTTAAATGATTTTCTATCTCCATGTACATCCCCTCCATCTCTTCTTTCTTTAGTTGTGTTATAATGGTGTGTTGGAGGAGTTTATTCTGGGTTTTAAAAAGCTGAGAAATGTAACCTGTCTGTGGAGGCTGATAGACTGTGACCACTAGAGGACACCGTGAGCCTACCTTTTGTGAACACTGGCCAGGCAGCTGTTGGAAATCTGAAATTTTGTGGACACTCCCACAGACCAGTTGTATATTTTAGTATTTTTATAGGAGTGCAAAATCTTGTGACTGAGCCACAGTGGCCACTTTCTTACCAAAACCCTTGAGTTAAACTCCTGAAAGAAACTCCTCAGGGCCCAAGAGAAACTTGGTTTGGGGGACTCCCTGTGGCTGTCCTGTTGTCCTGAGGTCAACATGTCTTCACCCCTCAAGTTGGCTCTGCCCTCAACAGCTCAACTGGGTCCCCCTTACGCCTCTCAAACTCACTCATCCAACTTACCAGGTTGTAAGACCTGCCTCTGTCAGTCCCAGAATCTTGTAAGCAGTATGTTCACTGCTCCAACCCTTCCTCTGCCCGTGTATGACTCTTTTTTTTTTTATCCGAGAAATTGAAAAGATACAGAAAAGCACAAGGAACAACCTAATAAACATCCATATTCCCAATACTCAGAAATAAATGTTAAAATGTAAAAAAAAAAAACTTAAAAAATGTTACCATATTTTCTTCCAATCTACATTCATGAAGAAATAAAACAGATTTAGCTAAGTCCTCTTTGACCAACACCCCTATTCCATTTTTCCTTCCACTTTCCCTTTCCTCAGTCAAAAAACAACTGTCTGCATTTAGTGGGTTTTCTTTCAGTCCATTTTTATATTTTCATATGTGCAAACGAAGCTATGCATTCATAAACTATATACTGCTTTTATAGCTTTTTAATTTTTAAATTATATTTTTTATTGAAGTATCGTTGATTTACAGTATTATATTGATTTCCGGTGTCCAGCACTACTGGAGTGGGTTGACATTTCCTTCTCCAGGGGAACTTCCTGACCCAGGATAAAACCCAGGTGTCCCGTATTGCAGGTGGATTCTTTACCAACTGAGCCACCAGGGAAACCCCACAATGATTCGTATTTTTATAGATTACTCTCCATTTAAAGTTACTACAAAATAATGTCTATAATTCCCTGTTCTGTACAATAGAGTTTTGCCTGCTTTTAAAGTTTGAATTTTCATCTCAGTTATATGCATGATATAGTTTGAAAAGTCAAATAGTTCTACATCTTTCCAATATGGAGAATAAGGACTAAGCTCTTTTTCACTCTACCTACTAGGAGGAAAGAAGAGGTGGAGTGGGGAGGAGTCAGTAGTGACACTTTTGAAAGCTGGAAAGCAAATGAGTGATATTTAATTTGACAGACTTGAAAAACTAAAAGTTTTAGCCAGCAATAGGGAAAACTTATATTGCAGCACCCCTAAAAGCTTCTGAATTGGAGGCAGCAGGGACTTCAGAAGGTAGAAATGAAAGCAGGAGGATTGGTCTCTGACTCCCTGTCTAACTCTGAACATTCTGATGACTACCCTTCCCAAACCTGGATGGTTGTCAGCTCATTCTCTAGAGAAGGCAAACAGAGGGTCTGTAGCACTTGAAGGCATTATCTTCTGGCTTCCTGAAGTTCATTTTAAGAAGTTCATTATCTTTCTATGAGTTTTTGTAAAAATGCTCCTTGACCCCCCCGCCAGACATTTGAAGGATTGTCTCTTTGTCCCCAGAATTTTGAAATTTAACAGTGATGTATATGGGGACTTCCTTGACAGTCCAGTGGTTAACACTCCCACTGTAGAGGGTGTGGGTTCGATCCTTGGTCAGGAATCCTTCATGCCACATGGCCCAGCAAAAAAAAAGAAAAAAAAAAAAAACCAACCAAACAAAAAAATGATGTATGTTAACGCAGGTCTATTTTCATCCATTGGGTTGGGCACCTAGTGGCCCCTTTCATTATGGAAATTTTCATTTTTCAGCTTTGGGAAAATTTTTGAGTTATTTCTTTGATGATTCTTCCCTCCCCCACCTCTAGTTCTTTGTTATCCTTCTGGCACTCGTATTATTTTGTCTTCTTGGACTGATCCTCTAATTCATTTTCTTTTCTATTTTTTTTTTTGAATTAGAGAAAAAAATGTATTGAAGATCTGAAAAACAATTCATAAGAGATTGACTTTTCCAGAAAACTGAGGCTATGAAATCCATTGAACCTATCATGTTAAAATGTGCATTAGACACAACTAACACAAAGTTGTAAATCAACTATACTTCAAAAACAGAAAAAAGAAAGAAGCCACCATTATTCAACAATCTGAGAAAGATAACTGCATCTTTCCTATTTTTAATTTTTTCCTTTTTTTGGGCGGGGGCGGTCAGTGCAGCTTGTGGGATCTTAGTTCCCCAATCAAGGATTGAACTAGGGTCCTCAGCAGTGAAAGTGCAGAGTCCTAACCAGTAGACCACCAAGGAATTCCTAATTTCTCCCTCTTTTTATTTATTTTTAAATATTTTCTGTTAGTATGCTTTCATTTTAAAGGTCTCATGTTTGTTTTCTGAATGTTCACTTCTTGAAACAGCATGTTCTTTCACAAATACAATATCTTGAGTCTCTGAGGATATTAATGAGTTTTGAGGGGGTCATGATTTCTTCTTGATGCATAGCCTCTGTTTTCTCCCAGTTGTTTTCTTCTGTTTGCTTATGTTGGTCTCTGTCTTCCATATTAAAGGTTTTCTTTTTATTTCTGGTGACTTTATCTGCTCATACTAAGAGTGTGGCCCTAAGTAGTTCTCTGGAAACTCTGCGAATATAGGTGTGGTCTTCACTAAGGGTGATTTGCTGGCCTATTTCCTTGGGGGAACTCTCAAGGTTTATCTTCAAGTTTTCTCTATTGGCCTGGTCAGATACCTTAGAGAGGTTCTTCCAGTCTCCTGCATGGAAGATATATTTCTGCCTGTCAGGGTCTGGAAGCTGAATGAGCCAGGCTAAGGAAGAAGTTCTGTAGTCTAATTAGTTCAGGTCAGTTCAGTCGCTCAGTCATGTCCAACTCTTTGCGACCCCATGGAGTGCAGCTCGCCAGGCTTCTCTGTCCATCACCAACTCCTGAAGCTTGCTCAAACTCATGTCCATTGAGTTGGTGATGCCATCCAACCATCTCATCCTCTGTGGTCCCCTTCTCCTCCTGCCTTTAATCTTTCCTAGCATCAGGTTCTTCTCCAATGAGTTGGTTCTTTCCATCAGGTGGCCAAAGTACTGGAGTTTCAACATCAGTCCTTCCAGTGAATATTCAGGACTGATTTCCTTTAGGATGGACTGGTTGGATCTCCTTGCAGTCCAAGGGGTTCTCAAGAGTCTTCTCCAACACCACAGTTCAAAAGCATCAATTCTTCAGCGCTCAGCTTTCTTTATAGTCCAGCTTTCACATCTGGACTACATAACTACTGGAAAAACCATAGCTTTGACTAGATGGACCACTATTGGCAAAGTAATGTCTCTGCTTTATAATATGCTGATTAGGTTGGTCATAGCTTTTCTTCCAAGGAGCAAGTGTCTTTAATTTCATGGGTACAGTCACCATCTGCAGTGATTTTCGAGCCCCCCAAAATAAAGTCTCACTGTTTCCATTGTTTCCCCATCTAGAAGTGATGGGACCAGATGCCATGATCTTAGTTTTTTGAATGTTGAGTTTTAAGCCAACTTTTTCACTCTTCTCTTTCAGTTTCAAGAGGCTCTTTAGTTCGTCTTTGCTTCCTGCCATAAGGGTGGTGTCATCTGCATATCTGAGGTTTTTTATATTTCTCCCAGCAATCTTGATTCCAGCTTGTGCTTCATCCAACCCAGCATTTCGCATGATGTACTCTGTATATAAGTTAAATAAGCAGGGTGCCAATATACAGCTTTGGTGTACTCTACCATAAACTAAATAGTTCATAAACCTGCGCTTAGTCATCTGTTTTCATTATAGTATTTCCACCTTCATCTGTGCCTAGTGTCCTTCAGTAATAAGATAGAGGAAGCAACTGTGTAGGACGAAGTTGAGAATGGGTGAGGAATGTGCCCTTATGCGTGGCCTCAAGCAGAGGATTGTGCCTGGATAAAGAAAGGATGAATATCAGTTTCTTTCCAGTGCTCCAACTTCTTATGTTTTGTAACCACATCCCATTGAAAAATTAGTTCATTCCCTCAGTAATCAAGTCTAGTGGCCCTCCAGGTAGGCAGCTGCTGCCTAAGAGCTTCAACACACGCCAGGTGGCTGCACCACAGCTCCCTTGTGCATTAGGGGGAAGAAAGAAATCAGTTACAGAGCTGCTAATCTCTTCTCCGACAGCTGGGGGATGAAGCTCTGAGCTGGTTCTTTATAACAGGACGGAAATTCTGAAAGCCAGAGTGTGATGAGAAAGCTTAAGAAGCCGTTGTGTCTGGTGGACTTGTGGGCTTTGTGGAAATGGCAGTGCTCAGATGCCTTCTAACTCAGTGTTACATACAAAGTTTGAAGGCCAGGATACAAAAGATTCAATTCAGGGTAGGACAACTCCACAAATAAACATATTTCCAAGATAGTAATAGCACTGGGAAGGAGATCAGGGCAGGTGATTTCTCCCTCTCCTTTTTGTCAGGGAAAAAATAATCACTCCAAATCTAGATGTCCAATGGCCTTCTGGGGTTGTCAGGGCTATCACTTACTCTCTAAACAACCATAAACCATAAGATCCCCTTTGCTTCAGTTTCTCTGAGAACAGAGAAGAAATGACCTACCCTATAACCTGTCAGAGTCAACTGTATTTTAATATATTATTTTTTTCAAGTATTCTTTACATAGTTAAAATCTAATAGAACGTGCAATTTGTCTCCTGCTTTTTAACTTATTTTATCACAAGCATTATTTCCCTTTATCATTTAAAAAAAATGTTCTTGGCCAACTTAATTTTTTAAAGGTTGTAGCCATTCCCCTGGGCTCCCTCCCTGGTAGCTCAGTGGTAAAGAATCTGCCTGTCAAGGTAGGAGATACAGGTGCAAGCCCTGGGTTAGGAATATCCCCTGGAGTAGGAAATGGCAACCCACTCCACTATTCTTGCCTAGGAAATCCCATGGACAGAGAGGAACATGATGGCCTACAATCCATAGGGTCGCAAAAGAGTTGGGACATGACAGCGACTAAACAACAACCATTCCCCTATTGTTGGACATTAGTTTCAGATACCTTGTCATAAATGCCTTTAGGTTTATACCTTTTAAAATAAATTTTAAATTTAAAAATAATACAGAAAAATACAAAGTAAAAAAACCCAAAAAACTCACCCCAAATCCCATCACTTAAGGAAACCACTATTCGTATTTTAGTTAGTATTCCTCTTTGTTGATATACTTATCTGAATTTTACATTATATCCCTGAAACCGAGCTAGACTCTGTGGGATCCTCTTTGGGACAAAAGCTCTTCTGACTCCTCTGTTTCTTGTTTGTAATTTAAAAAAAAAAAAAAAGAAGACTTTAATCTTTTAGGTATTCTCCAAATTCCAAACAGCAGGCTCAAGCATTTAATAGGACAATAGAGTCACAGGACTCACAGTTCCTTCTGAAGAGATATAGATAATAATCTGATACTTATCTCTGAGCTCCTCTACAGAACCTAAAACCCCCTACCCAGGCAGATGGTGACCGCATACATGTGACCACAAGTATGTGTACCCTAGACACGTTGGAACCAGAAGGTTGAGATTCCCCAGACATCCAGACATCATCCAACCAATCAGAATAGTCACACATTGGCAGCCCTCACCCCAAATTTTGTTTGACATCTGGGTTTGGGTTTTCTTGAGTACTAGCTCCCTCTTGTGCCTGGCACTCTGTAATAAACCTTTCTGTGCTCCCAACTCTGACATTTTGGTTTATTTTACCTCTTGGTGCCACTGGCATGCAAACTTAGATTGGACATCTATGAGAATTCACAGAATGGAAATTCCCTGGTGGTTGGGTGGTGAGGACTCACTACTTTCACTGCTGAAGGGCCCGGGTTCAATTCCTGAACTAAGATCCCACAAGCTGAATGGAGGGGCAAAGAGAAAAAGGAGAAGAAAGAAAAAAAGAATTAACAGGGCAAAAGAATTAAGCTTAAGGCAACGTGTAATTCTTTTGTCGTTGTTGTTTAGTCGCTAAGTGGTGTCTGACTCTTTAGCCTTAAAATTTCCTACCTAGTAATATCGAACTTCTATTTTTTTGGACTGATAGTAAACTCTAAGCCCAGAATGTTCTAGAAATCACCACAGCACATAAGATCTTATTTTATTCTTTCTAAAAACAAAGCCATTAAAGTTCAGAAAGGTGTTAGGGTTCCCTTTCACTGAGGCAGAAAAATCAAGTCACTTTCAGCCTGAGGCCTGCGCTCTCCCCACGTGATGCCGCTTTTCCTTTAAACGCCTGCTTACGTGATCTTAGACTAGCACACGGGGAGGAAATGTACACTGTCAGGGTAGAGAGCCCTTTCTTTCCCCACCTTCGCAGGCGGAGGGTTTCTAGCGTTGTCTCCCCGGAAGCCCCAGTTCCTCTGGAGACTCTTTCTCATGTCCTGTGTCGTGTCACCCGTTCTCACTCCTTTCCGTTAGTCGCCTGGACTAGAGCTCCACTACTACTACAGAATCCCGCTAGCCGGAAGGCGACAGGGACTACAATTCCCAGGGGGCATCACGGCCCCGCCCTCGGCAGCGCGCAGTGCTGGTCGGGGGCTGAGGTCCCACGGTGTTTTCGCCGCGTGCGGCCCTGAACAAGCGCACTACAGATTCCGTGGCACCACGCGCGCGAGCTAGCCGGGTCGGGCGGGGCGGGTCAGGTTGCGCGGGGCGGGGCGGGGCGGGGCGGGGCGGGGCGGGGTGGGGAGGGAGAGGCCGGGGCTGGCTGGAGAGTTGGCGGGCGGGCAGAGGAAGGGGGTGGGAGCGGAGGCGATGGAGGGGAGGAGTGGGGGAATGGGGGAGGGAAGGGGAAGGGAGGCGGGAGGCGGGGCCGAGCCGGAGCTAGAGTCTGAGCCGGCGGTCGCAGTGGAGGCGGTGATGTCGGTGCAGGTCGTGTCAGCAGCTGCTGCCGCGAAGGTGCCTGAGGTGGAGCTGAAGGACCTGAGCCCCTCCGAGGCGGAGCCGCAGCTGGGACTGAGCACAGCGGCCGGGAGCGCCATGGCCCCCCCAGCGGGCGGCGGGGACCCTGAAGCTCCAGCTCCGGCCGCAGAGCGGCCCCCGGCCCCCGGTCCGGGATCGGGGCCCGCAGCGGCTCTCAGCCCGGCCGCTGGGAAAGTGCCTCAGGCGTCGGCCATGAAGCGGAGCGACCCTCATCACCAGCATCAGAGGCACCGCGACGGCGGCGAAGCCCTGGTCAGCCCCGACGGCACCGTCACCGAGGCGCCGCGCACAGTCAAGAAGGTATTGGGGCCGGGCTGCCTCTTTCGGAGAGGGAGGGAGGTGGGGAACCGCAGATCCTCTCGGCGCGGCGGCACCACTCTCCACGCCCTCCCTTCTGATGCTGGAAGTAGAGACATCTCTTTTCCCCTTAAACCCGCTCTCTCAGAGATGCCCCCACCCGGGCCCCAGTGCTGGGGGGCGAAGACTCCCGGTGGTACGGCCGTACTTCGCTGGGAATAACATGGAGGTAGCGCCCTTCCTTACTACTTGGAATAGGCTGGGAGAGGAGAGGCACCTCGTATTACACCTTTCTGTACTCCTAACCTACTCCCGTGTGTATTTTCCAGACTGTCGGGGAGAAGACCCCGATGGTGTAGAAAAGCTTTACTGCTTCTGAGAGTTCACCCAGGGTTGAAAGAGCTTTTCCGTTTGGACATCTTTTCTGTAAGGAGTAGTTACCTCTCGTTGAGATCCTCAGTTGTCTGGTTTCTGTACAGAAGATGACTCTCTGTCTTTCTGTGGCCAGGCGCTTCCATCTAACAATACTGATGCCGTGCCCTTCATTCCACATACTGCAAGATCCTTAGGTTTTCTCTGAAAGTAGAAGGGTAATAGGGTAATGGAGAGATTCACTCCACTCTTCTCTTTGAGGTTTGTCCTCTCAACTCAGTAGTTGATCACCGGGATTGTTAGACTGTGTATAAAGAGAATGATTGTTTTTATTGGTTCTTTTATTATGGTCCGTAAGTATTAGGAAGAAATGCTTCTACTTTTGGGAAAGGCGATCACTGTCAGATTTTGTCTCAGCTGCCAGCTTCTTTCAGATAGTTTTGAAGAGGCAGTAGTCTCAGAACACCAAGGAGTAGATAGATGTGCCTGAATGTTTGATATTCTCAGTATTATCCTTGCAATGGCTGTCTGTGGTGTCTGTCCTCTCAGAAAGCAAATCAGTACAGAGAAAAATGGCAAATATTGCAAAAACAAGTTGTGGATTATCGCTATAATTTCTGAGGTAGTATGCGAACATAGTGATATACTGGGTTTTTCGTTTTGTGAATGATTTATCAGAAAAGCAAGAAAGTGATGTGAAATCTGCATTGTGCAGGACTCAGCTGAGTTGAAACCTTGTATCCAGCCTAACTTTGATTGTAATAGCCTCCTTATTAAGGTGTAAATCAGAGAACTCTTGCATTCTAATTACTAAAATATAGTGATAAGGTCAGAAGCAAGACTAAAGGAATTTGTTTAATGATGCTTTAGGACAGTGTCTTTCTTGTTTGCATTATGAAACTCCTCTGGGCAGAATTATTGGGGGAAAGAGACGTAGCATGGGCACCATGGCTTCCCTTGTGGCTCAGTTGGTAAAGAATCTGCCTGTAATGCGGGAGACCCTGATACAATTCCTGGGTCGGGAAGATACCATGGAGAAGGGATAGGCTTCCCACTCCAGTATTCTTGGGTGTCCCTGGTGGCTCAGCGGGTAAAGAATACACCTGTGATGCGGAAGACTTGGGTTCGATCCCTGGTTTGGGAAGATCCCCCACAGAAGAATACAGCTACCCACCCCAGTATCCTGGCCTGGAGAATTCCATGGACTGTATAGTCCATGGGGTCGCAAAGAGATGGACCTGACTGAGTGACTTTAACGCATTCAGACACACATGAGCACCAAAGCTGGTAGTACCTAGATATGAGTCTGGAAATCTGAAACATTTGTAATAGTTGAGTTGCTTTATAACTTTGGCCAAATTCTGTGGTTAAGGGTCTTTTTGTGTAAAATGTACAGATTAAGTCTCGAGTATAATAGTGTTCAACAAATTGCCTTTATTTATTTGACCTTGCCATGCAGCTTGTGAGATCTTTAGTTTACCAGGAATTGAATGCTGGGTCCTACCAGTGAAAGCTCAGAGTTCTAACCACTGGACTGCCAAGGAGTTCCCCAACAAATGGCCTCTAGAACATGGGATTTACAGTCCAGCAGACCTGGGTTTGAATCCTAGTACCCCTGTGAGCTAGCTTTTGGGTAATTTCTAAATTCTCTGAGTCTTAGTTGTCTCTTTTACAAAATGAGGTTGAAGCTTACAAATATTTGTAGAGGACTTACTGTTGAACTTGGCACATATAATAAGGGCTTAAATTATTGCCATTGTTAAGAGTTGATTTTATTTTTTTCTTCCTCCGATCATGGTTTAAGTGCACCACCATGGCTTCCTTTAAAAGATATATACAGTTCAATGGCTTCTATGTAAAGCAGTGAACAACACGGCAGGCCAGCATATCAGCCTGTTTTTCCTAATGCTAGATGTGTTTCTTGACCATTTTCCTTGTTGCTGAACCACCTTCTTCCTGTTTTTCCAGCATTAAAATGTGGGTCCCATGATTCTAGATTTACTCAGCAGCCTCAAGGCTGTGAGAGACAGGGCTGAGCTTGCCTTACAATGTTAATTGCAACCAAAAAACAGCTCCTCCACTGGAAGTTAAACAGGCGAAACTCTGGGCGAGGGTGCAGCCTTGTGACACAACTGCAGGCATTTCTGAGCGGCTTTTAGGGGGCAGAACCTTTAACTTTCTTGACATTGAAGTAGCTCAACTAAAACAAGTGCACGAGACTGACCTTTCTTAAAGCTGAAAGTCACCCTCTCCAAGGGACTGCAGTGTGATTTTGATTTGTTGAACCTTTCTTGATTGTTTTTTTAGTTTATTTAAATAAATAATCATTCTGACCTTCACTCCCTTTTGCTTTTATTTAGTGTAGGGAGGGACTGGAGGTACTAAGGATTGAAACAGCTGCCTTTGACCATGTAATTGATGACTGTTGCTCTCATTTTTTACCTGTCACATACAAGCTTATTTATCTTAAGCTTATTTCCCTCCACTGATGGTTTCTCTTACTCTATTTGCGTATCTGTCATTAGTTTTCTTAGTGCCATTACTCTGTTCAGTCACACGAGGGAAATAAACTTTTTTATAAGAGTCAGAATTCCCAAGTGCAGCATTTAGTAAGAGTGAACATATGGTGTGCAGGTTACTCAGTCCTGTCTTATCTTTGGCATCTACCTCAATCCTGTAACTTGTGGTGCTCTCGGGACAGATCTTGTCACTGTGGCTCTCATATATTTGTATATAATGTCTTTCTTTGTAAGTGAACTCAACAAACCAAACATCTCTGTAAGAAGTGATCTGTGAAATAGGATGATACGGTCCACCGTCAATGCAATAGAAATATTTGAGAGGATGTCTTTCCCTTGTTCTTGAAAATGGGGTAATAGGAATGTCATACCACAGTAGAGAAAGCAATGTGGGAGAGAATTTATTTCAGAAAAGGTAAAACTTTCTGATGATAAATATGTGAGCTTAAGAACCACAACTAGTTTGTGCTTACATCAATATCAGTAATGACCATGTTCAAGCAGATTCTTTTTTTTTTGGCAAGGGAATCCATCTTGTGCTGGCTTTGTTGCTGTCAGCAGAGAATGAGTTCAGCCATGCTAGCACCTTCTTGTCCTGAATTCTTTAAGCTCTTTATTTGGTTAATTATGGATTACTAAGATGGAACCTTTTGGATATAGTCATGGGAATGCAAGAGCAGTTTTGTTCCTTTTGCCAGTTAGGAAAATACAGCCTTGCAGAATGTTCAGTAAGGCAGTTGGCAGATTGACCCTAATAACAGTTACCATTAATTGGCCCTTTCTTTTTTTTTTTTTTTCTAATTGGCCCTTTCTATGCCAGGAATTGTTATCAGCATTTTTCTAATCCTGACAGCTACACAATGAGATATAAGTGGCAATATCTCCATTTCACAGATAAGGAAATGAGGTCCAGAGAAGGCAAAGTGCCTTGATCAAGGTTATACATCTAGAGGGGGGCAGAGGTAGGACTTGAAATCCCTTTTTTAAGCCTTTGTTTCCAAAGCCCATTTCTTTTTATTATGCCACACTGACTCTAACTTCTTAGTTGCTGAGTTTTGGCTTTCTCTCAGAAGTCTTTCAAAATACTCAGTGAACTCTAAGGTATGTCTCTCTGATTTAAGACTTTCAGTTCAGTTCAGTTCAGTCGCTCAGTCATGTCCGACTCTTCGCAACCCCATGAATCACAGCACACCAGGCCTCCCTGTCCATCACCAACTCCCAGAGTTCACTCAGACTCATGTCCATTGAGTCGGTGATGCCATCCAGCCATCTCATCCTTGGTCGTCCCCTTCTCCTCCTGCCCCCAATCCCTCCCAGCATCAGGGTCTTTTCCAATGAGTCAACTCTTCACATGAGGCGGCCAAAGTATTGGAGTTTCAGCCTTCAGTCCTTCCAGTGAACATCCAGGACTGATCTCCTTTAGGATGGACTGGTTGGATCTCCTTGCAGTCCAAGGGACTCTCAACAGTCTTCTCCAACACCACAGTTCAAAAGCATCAATTCTTCAGCGCTCAGCTTTCTTCACAGTCCAACTCTCACATCCATACATGACCACTGGAAAAACCATAGCCTTGACGAGATGGACCTTTGTTGGCAAAATAATGTCCCTGATCTTTAATATGCTATCTAGGTTGGTCATAACTTTCCTTCCAAGGAGTAAGCGTCTTTTAATTTCATGGCTGAAATCACCATCTGCAGTGATTTTGGAGCCCCCCAAAATAAAGACTGACACTGTTTCTACTGTCTCCCCATCTATTTCCCATGAAGTGATGGGACCAGATGCCATGATCTTCGTTTTCTGAATGTTGAGCTTTAAGCCAACTTTTTCACTCTCCTCTTTCACTTTCTTCAGGAGGCTTTTTAATTCCTCTTCACTTTCTGTCATAAGGGTGGTGTCATGTGCATATCTGAGGTTATTGATATTTCTCTCAGCAATCTTGATTCCAGCTTGTGCTTCCTCCAGCCCAGCGTTTCTCATGATGTACTCTGCATATAAGTTAAATAAGCAGGGTGACAACATGCAGCCTTGACATACTCCTGTTCCTATTTGGAACCAGTTTGTTGTTCCATGTCCAGTTGTAACTGTTGCTTCTTGACCTGCATATGGGTTTCTCAAGAGGCAGGTCAGGTGGCCTGGTATTCCCATCTCTTTCAGAATTTTCCACAGTTTATTGTGACCCACACAGTCAAGGGCTTTGGCATAGTCAATAAAGCAGAAATAGATGTTTTTCTGGAACTCTCTTGCTTTTTCCATGATCCAGCGGATGTTGGCAATTTGATCTCTGGTTCCTCTGCCTTTTCTAAACCCAGCTTGAACATCTGGAAGTTCACAGTTCATGTATTGCTGAAACCTGGCGTAGATCATCCTAAGTAAAGAGTAAAACCAAAGTAAAGAGGATCTGAGTCAGGGCTTTAGGAAGAGGATGGGAAAAACTTGTACAAATGTAGAATCTCAAACAATTATAAAATTATGAGAGTGGGAGAAGAGGATCTTATATGTGTGTATAAAAAAGTGTTTCAAGATCAATGATGTGTTTTCACATTAGTAATTGAGTGATAATTACAGAGATATATTCCTATTTTTAAAGTTATGAGTAAATCAGGAGTGCTAGAGGACTATGCTCCTCTTTCCTGTCCAGCTAACATTTTCCTTGTTCTTTAAGACTCACCTTCTTTATGAATTGATCTGTAATGAAACATTTTGAAAATTAAAAGGGGAAGCATACTGTTATATATTCCTGCTGTGTCCCAGGCATTGTATTAGAGCTTTACACATACTATTTTATTTAAGAGCTGTCAGAAATAGGTTGTATTATCCTTGTTTTACTAAGGAAACTGAGAGTTGAAGAGATTTTGTGTCAAAGTTATACATTTAGTAACTGATATGAGCCAACAGAACTCTAATCTGTTTGACTCTCATGCCCAAATTCCATTGCTTTTCAGTTGAAGTATTTCTCTGTTTAAAGCTTAGACTGCACTTTTAAATCTTAGTTAATTGTATATTTTTGTGAATTTTCTGTTATTTCACTAACAGGCCATTTCTTTTTATTTACTGAGTTTGTTTAATGATCTACCATATATCTATGTCAACATTTATGAATTTTCTGACAAGGCAGCCTATATTTGTATTAGTATAATTTCTGAAGTCTACTTTTCCTGGGAAAGATTGAATATTAAGAGCTGTTTCAGGAGGTTGTTCAGAGCTGAAGTTGCAGTTGTGTATTTAATGTCTTGAGGAAGATGACTTAGGTCCTAGTGTCCAGTTAATAGAAGAAATGGAGAGTTCCTTGAAAAGGGAGTTAGTCTTTGTCATTTCCTTGAAAGTGTTCCCTTCTCCACAGTAAAAGGAAAAAAAATAGGAAGAGATTTGTTGGGATTTTCATTCAGAGTTTGTTCTTTCTTGGTTGTCCTAGGTAGTCCTTGTGTAAATAATTCAGAGAGGGACAACTGACGTGGATGGGAGAATAGTGTATCTTGGCATCTGCCCCAGTCCACCCCCCACCACTGTGTTCAGGTGGTATGCAGAATTACAGGAGCTAAGATTCCACTCCCCCAATAAGAGGTTTAGTTAGCTTGATCAGGTTTCTATGGAATTTGTAGGAGGTTTTTACAGTCTGAATGACCTATGGCCCCAGATTTGATGAGAGCTGAGCAGAGGAGAAGGCAGTGGACTTCTATAATAGTTGTAAGTAAAACTACTTTGATTAAATTAAATCACTGAAGCCAAATGACGTGTATGATTTTCAGTCATACACTTCCAGAACTGTATTCTGCCACAGTTCAGTTAGCCATTTTCCCTCTTGGATACTGCGTTAATAGCGGGTGATTTCCTATTCTTTATTTCTTTCCCCCCCACAGGAGTCTATCAGTAGAAACGGATTGGTTTGGAGCACCTAGTTCTTAGCTTATAACTTAAATTATGGAAGGGTATAAACTTAAAATAAGGGAGTATATAAAGGTCCTTGATTGGCTAGTTGAGCTTCTCTTTTCCTTAAAGCCATTCTGAATACTATAAAGCTTTCACTGAAAGTTAAGTACGCTGACACTTAAACTGGCTTCATCTTCCCTATAGATTTATCTCCTACTGTGCTCCAATGTGTATCCTTCTATTCATTCTAAAAGATTTGATTTGATATTGTTGACTGCCTTTTCTTGGAAACTTTTATCAGCTTCAGTTATAACTCGTTTACAGCTACCATTTACTGAATATTTACTCTCTTCCAGGTATCTATCTCATCTCATTTAATCCTCATAATGACCATCAGATGAATATTATTAGAAAACAATATTATTATTCTACAGATTAGAAAATGCAGGCTCAAAGAGAGTGATTAACTTGCCCAGGGCTTTGCCAGTCCTTGATGCCTTTGGGATTAGTGAGATGAATCACCACCCACAGCAGTAGTGGGAGGCTTTGCCACTCTGCCAGCCCCTTACTTTTCTGATTAAACTCCCGGTGAAACCTGCTTAAGTTACTCCACCTGGGCTGCTGAGATTACTCTGCAACCATCTGGACTACAGGATCTATCCTTTTCCAAGGGGAAGTCTCATTCCCTGTTTTCTTTAGTTACTACCTGATGCCCACCTCAGTCACTACCTGATGCCCAGTCAGCCATTGTCTTCCTAATACTCATTCCCTTACCACTCCCTTCATCCTCTCAGCCAGTCCAGTCTTCCCGAACCTTTCCACTATGTTCTGAACAACTTGCCCATCTATTATCAGCGTATCTTCTTGTAGCATCAGCCTTTAGCAACAGGATCAAGTTACAGGGGCAAAAGTGGCACCTGGTACCCTGAACTATAATTGTGCAACCCAAGCTGCAGCAGCTCCTGCTTGGCCTAAAGCAAACATGACGTGTTTCCTAAGCCCATTCTGTAATGGTGTTTTTAGCTGTGTTGCCCTGGAGCAGGTTCTCTGCTCTGAAAGCTACTTCATGTCCTTCCTATACATTCTTTTTCTGTCCAGTTCAGCCAGAGTTGACTTCTGCTCTTTATGGAACTCTGAGAGGTATACTGGTTGAACCTAACCATCTGCCTTTTTAGCTGTCTGCATCTATGGAGCTGAGTGTTTGCTAGAGAAAATCAGAACCAGGCAGATCGATGTCACTATAAATTCATAATCATCAGCCTCATATGCTTGATCAGCGTTGCCTAGTAACATCATACATTCTCTAGTAAGTTCACTTTAAGCCTCACTGCAAATAATTATTTAATATGGTATCTATTTACTTCTAATTTCAAGTGTTTTAAAAACAGTGATATACCCTGTACTTGTTATAAAAACAGAAGCCACCAAAAGAGAATTCCTTCATCTTTGTACCTCCCAAACCTGCAAATCTGCCTGCATTTGGGGTTCATCTTTTTCTCCTCTCATGTTATGATAGTGGAAGACATGTCTTTCATTTTGTCAAGAGCTCTAGTCACATTCTTTGGTCTTCTTAAAGAACTTCTTGTGGTTATTTCCTCTTTCCACCAGAGCCTTTCCTACAGATTTTCTTGCTATAATCTCGCCCATTTTGGAAACCCTGTCCTTTGACCCCTGTATCTGCTTTCTGTTACTGACCTATCTTTCTATTCTGTTACCCAGCTGAGTTTCTTAAAGAAGTTTTCAGTGTATGCTAGATACACTTTTTTCCTTTCCAAAGACTTTTTAAAAATTAGTTTTTTGGAGGGTGGGCTGTGCTGTCTTCATTTCTGCTCACAGACTTTCTCTCGTTGGGACAAGCGGGTGCTGCTTTGTGTTGCAGTGCGTGTTCTCTCTGTTCTCGGTGCAGTGGCTTCTCTGGTTGTGGAGCACAGGTTCTAGAGTGCCTGCTTGGAGTGGTTAACTGTTCCTTTCTCCAGGGGATCTTCCAAACCCAGGGATCAAATCCAGGTCTCCCTCATTGCAGGCAGATTCTTTACCAGCTGAGCCACCAGGGAAGCCCAAGAATACTGGAGTGAGTAGTCTATCCCTTCTCCAGTGGATCTTCCAACCGGGGTCTCCTGCATTACAGGCGAATTCTTTACCAACTGAGCTATCAGGGAAGCCCAACAGGAAAGTTTCTGTGAGAAAAGTCTTTTACTGTTGTTTTTATTAGTATTTTTCTGCTTACAGTGAGGCTGAAAATATTTTCATGAATATATTGGTTATTTATATTTTTTTCTTATAATTGTCTATTCATATTCATTTGTTAACAGATATTTATTGAGGACTATTGTGTGCCAAGTACTGGGGATTCAGCAACATAGATAAAGATTTCTGTCCTATGAACTTGTCTTTTTCATGTTGGCATATAGGAATCTTTACATTTTTGGAATATATTTTTTCTGGCCTCACAATGTGTAGGATCTTAGTTCTCCTCACTAGGGATCTAACCCGCACCTGCCGCAGTGGAAGCATGGAGTCTTAACCAAGTCTTAAGGGCTGGTTGGCCAGGGAAGTCCCTGGATATTAATTCTTTATATATATGTTGCAAATATTTTTTCCTACTCTGTTTCTTGTTGACTTGTAACTTTGTTTATATTAAATATTTTCATGTAGTCAGATTGGTGAGTTTTTTTTTCAGACTTTAAACTTTTAATTTTGTATTAGAGTATAGCTAATTAACCGGAGAAGGCAATGGCACCCCACTCCAGTACTCTTGCCTGGAGAATCCCAGGGACAGAGGAGCTTGGTGGGCTGCCGTCTATGGGGTCGCACAGAGTCAGAAACGACTGAAGGGACTTAGCAGCAGCAGCAGGAGCATAGCTGATTAACAATGTCATGGCAGTTTCAGGTGACAGTGAAGGGATTCTGCCATATGTATATACATGCATCCACTCTCTTCCAGTCCTCCAACCCCCATTTTTTCTTTAATGGGTTACATATTTGTGTCTTAGAATGGCCTGTCCTACCCCAGATTTATTAACAAGTTATTTTATATTTTCTAAAGCTGTTTTCATGGTTGTGTTTATTTGGTCTTCAGTCCATCTAGAATTTATTTTTGTTTGTAATGTAAGGTAGGGACTATTTGGAGTGTAAAAGGTGACAGTGAAAGTTATATCGCTCAGTCATGTCTGACTCTTTGCGACCCCATCGACTGTAGCCTACCAGGATCCTCCGTCCATGGGGTTTTCCAGGCAAGAGTACTGGAGTGGGTTGCCATTTCCTTCTCCAGGGAATCCTCCCAACCCAGAAACTGAACCTGGGTTTCCCGCACTGTAGGCAGACACTTTACCATCTGAGTGTAAGATCGCTGTATTTGTCCCCAAATAAAATTTATTTATTTATTTTTTTCCCCAAATAAAATTTAATATTTTACTTACTCGGGTTTGTTCTCCCTCCTTTTTTTGCCCCCTGTTTAACTTGTCCTTCCTAACAGTTTTTCTTAACATTTAGCAGGAAGTGTAGAAGTAACTTTTTAAGTGAAAACTCTTTTTAACTCAAGAATGACAGACACTAAAATTGCCATCCTGGTAGTACCAGCTTTTCCAAAATGACACCTGATTTTTTTTAAGGCATTGCCAGGAATTGAGTATGTGTAATGTAAATGGATCATGGAAAAAGGAAGAGAGTTCCAGAAAAACATCTATTTCTGCTTTATTGACTATGCCAAAGCCTTTGACTGTGTGGATCACAATAAACTGTGGGAAATTCTGAAAGAGATGAGAATACCAGACCACCTGACCTGCCTCTTGAGAAATCTGTATGCAGGTCAGGAAGCAACAGTTAGATGTGGACATGGAACAACAAACTGGTTCCAAATAGGAAAAGGAGTATGTCAAGGCTGTATATTGTCACCCTGCTTATTTAACTTATATGCAGAGTACATCATGAGAAACGCTGGACTGCAAGAAACACAAGCTGGAATCAAGATTGCCGGGAGAAATATTAATAACCTCAGATATGCAGATGACACCACCCTTATGGCAGAAAGTGAAGAGGAGCTAAAAAGCCTCTTGATGAAAGTGAAAGAGGAGAGTGAAAAAATTGGCTTAAAGCTCAACATTCAGAAAACAAAGATCATGGCATCCGGTCCCATCACTTCATGGGAAATAGATGGGGAAACAGTAGAAACAGTGTCAGACTTTATTTTTGGGGGCTCCAAAATCACTGCAGATGGTGACTGCAGCCATGAAATTAAAAGACGCTTACTCCTTGGAAAAAAAGTTATGACCAACCTAGATAGTATATTCAAAAGCAGAGACATTACTTTGCCGACTAAGGTCCGTTTAGTCAAGGCTATGGTTTTTCCAGTGGTCATGTATGGATGTGAGAGTTGGACTGTGAAGAAGGCTGAGTGCCGAAGAATTGATGCTTTTGAACTGTGGTGTTGGAGAAGACTCTTGAGAGTCCCTTGGACTGCAAGGAGATCCAACCAGTCCATTCTGAAGGAGATCAGCCCTGGGATTTCCTTGGAAGGAATGATGCTAAAGCTGAAACTCCAGTACTTTGGCTACCTGGTGCGAAGAGTTGACTCATTGGAAAAGACTCTGATGCTGGGAGGGATTGGGGGCAGGAGGAGAAGGGGACGACCAAGGATGAGATGGCTGGATGGCATCACAGACTCGATGGACGTGAGTCTGAGTGAACTCTGGGAGATGGTGATGGACAGGGAGGCCTGGCGTGCTTCGATTCATGGGGTCGCAAAGAGTCGGACACGACTGAGTGACTGAAGTGAACGTAACTGTAGGAAGAGCTTTTTTTTTTTCTTTCCTCAGTATATACTTGTGTGCATCTGCCTTTCAAAGTTGACATTACCTGCTTCAGGTTACAGAAAGACTTCTTTTCCTGACAGTTATAAAATGTCTTCTTCAACAAAGCTTTTGTTGGGTAAAGCTTGACTGATTCTACTCTTGGATCACTCTGCTTTGGGAGGCAAGTAGAACAGAAATTTTTACTACATGCATGTCTATTGTTTCTGTGAAAGAGAAAAAGTGACTGGTCTAATGCCAGTTCCTTTTTAGGGCCTTCTACTGTATTGTAGAATTAGAGAAGCAATTTTACTGCTTTTGGATATTTGTCTAATAATCTTCCGCAGTACATTCTGAGCATCTTTTGTGCAAAAACCACCTATATGTTATGTTCTAACCACTGCTAAGCAGTAGGGTTACTAAGTCAAAATACTATTCTTGGCCTCAAGGAGAGGGTAGGGAATGTGAATAGGAAAATACATACAGTCTAGTTTAGTATGAGCACTATTAGAAGCAGGAATGTTTGCAGTTTGCAGAGGTCAGCATTGAAACTGAGGTCTATCACGTTAGAAAAGGAGTTGGTTGTCCACCCAGGAAGCTTCACAATGTAGCAAAACCTTTGTGAGGTTTCCGTGTTCCAGCTTTACAAATTTAGAAATTCATATTTTAAGTACACTTCACCTCTTCGGACTGATTCATTCACTTCTTAGGACTGGTTCATTAAACCACACTCACCAGAGACTCATTTAAAACAAAATAACATCTAATTTTTAGTCAGAAGATAGCATTCAAGCTAATCTGAAATACATGTCAATTATAGGAGACTCTGGAACATCTACATGGGAAGTCTAACCATAGTTAAAGGCAGTTTATTAAGTTTGGAATCTTTTAGGTCCTTGCTACTTAAACCCATCTATGACCAGAATCATTGACATCACTTAGGAGTTGTGAGAAATGCACAGTCTCAGGCAGTTTGGTTCATGTTAGTGTGTACCCACCAGAACCTTAGTTTTTTTTACTCATTGTTGAATAAGATTGGCTCAGCAGTTGGCTTGTTTCTTTTTCTCTTTTATGCAGTCTCAGAGTAAAGAGGCAAGAAAATCATTTTTTAGTTTTGTGGTAGGGTGGAAATTTATAATGAAACATTGTAAGACTTGCAATATTTAAGAAACAGAGACAGAAGCTTAGATGGGCACTGATACACAAAGACAGACACACACAGAGATTCCCCTACATACATAGAACCCCTCAAGACCCTTCCACTCAGACACCCCTTCCCAGACACACACACACACACACACACACACGCACACACACACACACACGCACACACACACACAAGGGACTCCATAAAGTTCCAAACTTAGACCCACAGAGATACCCTGAACCCTGCCCCAGCACAGAGAGAGATGCACACACTCCCAATAGGTAATGTGTGAAACTCAGATTTTTGAAGGACTTAAGTAGTATTCTCCATAGTTATTTTGAAGAGATGGGATGAGTATACTCTTTAAGGTACTTTTAGCTGAGCCAGAAAAATAAAGCAAAAATAGATTGGCTGCCACTGGGTCTACAGAACAGTGGGTGCTAAAGCCAGTTTTATTTGGATTCTTGTTTTTGGAACTGCTTGTTCCTGGGCATCATTTGCAGCCTGATGTACTTACCATGCTTGGATGGAAAGTCATTCTGTTTCCCTCAGGAGCTTGCGTGCTAGATTGCTGGTTGAGCAGGGTTTCATGCTCAGTGCCCTGGATGCTATCTGAGTCACCTAAGTCTGCCCAGCATGGGAAGATCCAGAAACACTGCACCTATGTAGAAGGCTGTGAGTCTCTGTGGGTGTGTGGGACTGCAGAATGTAGGGTGGAGAGGGAAGATTATGTTAAAACTAGAAAGAAGTGTCATTTGGGAGTTTATAACCTGTTGGATCATTCATGGTATAGGTTTGCATAAAGATCTGTGATGAAGCCTAATGACAAGAATGACTCAGGGGAATAATTTAGTTGTAAGTTGTTCAGTCACTAAATCGTGTCCAAGTCTTTGTGACCCCATGGACTGCAGCACGCCAGGTTTCCCTGTCCTTCACTGTTTCCCCTGGAGTTTGCTCAAACTCATGTCCAATGAGTTAGTGATGCCGCCCAACCATCTCATCCTCTGTTGCCCCCTTCTCCTCCTGCCCTCAATCTTTCCCAGCATCAGTGTCTTTTCCAGTGAGTCAGCTCTTCACATCATGTGGCCAAAGTATTGGAGCTTCAGCTTTAGCGTCAGTTGTAAGTTAAAAGGTTTTAAAACTGTACAGATGTGGGCTGGAGTTTGCACACTGTTGGTTGATAGATCATTGTTATCCATGTCGCCAAGGATTTGGCTTGGGTAGCATCTTGTTAGGTCAAAAGAGATTCAGTAGTACAATGTGTTTATGCCTAAACACTTAAAAGTTTCTATCACACTGAGACAGTAAAGCACCAGAGAGACATTAGTAGAACAGTTTTACAAATGTGGGTTCCAAAGGGAGATACTTTTTCCCTGCTGCCTGGTACATGTGTATATATTCATTTGACCAAAAAACTCTTCATTTTTTTTTCCCCAAGCATATGGAAGAATACGGAGAAAATTGTAGTCACTGCCCAATTTAACAAATGTTAGCATTTTGCAAAATTTTCTGTAGATGTTCTTTTAAAGATGTAAAACATTGTAGATAAAATGAAAAACCCCCTTGTACCTCTTCCCTGTTCCTTTCCTTTCTTTCCTTCTTTTCTCCCAACTCAGAGGTAACTGCTGTTCAGACTTTGCTGTTTATAACACATTTTAATACTTTTGCTTCATTTTGTGTATTAGTATAAATTGTATATCAATAAAGGATATATAGCATTGTTTTGTGTGTCTGTATATTTAATGCAGGTGATATTATAGATCAGATATTTTTCTGTAACCTACTTTTTTTCCCTCAGCTTTGAGTTTTAACTAGTCTGGAACATGTAGATTTTCCAGGTGATTAATTTTAACTACTGTATAGTACTTTACTGTATGATAATACCACTTTTTACCCATTCCTCTTTAGTGTTCTCTTTTTCTTCTTGCTGAGGTTTGAACATTTGTAATTGTGTTATGCACACTTCTTTATCAGCATTTCTCTAGGGTGTTTCGCTATATGCAAAATTGCTTAAGGTGTATCTTAAATTGCTTTCTAAATTTGTTTTATTAATTCCTCTTTTCTGAATCCTTACTAATAAGTACAATTATCAAACACTGAACTTCTGTTCTGTTGGAAAAGACTCTGATGCTGGGAGAGATTGGGGGCAGGAGGAGAAGGGGACGACTCAGGATGAGATGGCTGGATGGCATCACAGACTCGATGGACGTGAGTCCGAGTGAACTCCGGGAGATGGTGATGGACAGGGAGGCCTGGCGTGCTGCGATTCATGGGGTCGCAAAGAGTCGGACACGACTGAGCAACTCAACTGAACTGAACTTCTGTTCAGTTGATCTACTAATATCTGGTAGTTGTGAAATGGAATCTCTGTTTGTTTTAATTTGCATTTCTTGGATATAAATGAGATTGGCATCTTTTAATATGTTTATAGTCCATTTGGATTTCCTTTTTTGTAAGTTATGGTCTGTATTTGTGTATTTTCTGATTTTCTTTTTGAGATCTCTTTGGCTTTTATTATTGCTTTATAAAAGTTTTTATATGTATTCATTCTAATCCTTTATTTTATCAGATATATGTGTTGCAGATATCTTCCAGTCTGTGTCTGTCTTTTTTTTTCTTTAACTTAGGACTTTTATACAGAAGTTAAATTTTTTAATGTAAAGTTGACCAGCTGTTTTTTTTCCTTCTGTGAAGTTTGTCATTTTTGAGTTTTGTTTTAAAAACTTCTCCATATTTCACATACTCTTCTCTATAAGTGTTCTAATATGTTTAGTTTTAATTTTTCATGGTTTAGTCTATCTGGAATTTGTTTTTTGTTTATAGTGTGAGATAGTGATCTATTTCATTTTATTTTCCCATATAGATAGCCAGTTGTCCCAGCCCTGTTTGCTGATTAAGTCACTATATTGAATATAGTTCCCTGTGCTGTACAGGGATATGTATAGCACAGGGAATAGGACCTGAATACAACCTTCTTCTGCATCCTAACACATGGCATTATCAGTCTTTTTTCGTTGTAACCGTTTTAGTGGTTGTGTAGTGCTATTTTGTTATGGTTTGAGTTTGCATTTCCCCATGACTAGTGACACTGAGCATCTTTTCATGTCCGCATTGATGAAATGTCTATTCAGATCGTTTAACTTTTTTTTTTTTTAACTTTCTGGCTATACCACATGCATGTGGGATCTTAGTTCCCCCACCAGAGATCAAACCCATGCCCCCTGCAGTGGAAACGTGGAGTCTTAACTGCTGGACCACCAGGGAAGTCCTGTCCATTTTTAAATTGGTTTGTTTTCTTATTAAGTTGTAATAAGCTGTAAGAATTCTTTCAGTATTCTGAATATAAGTCCTTTATCAGGTACATGGTTTGCAAATATTTTCTCCTAGGTTGTGAGTGGTCTTTTCATTTTCCTAATGCTGTATTTTGAAGACCTAATATTTTAAATATTGATGAAGTCCAGTGTAATACTTTTAAAAGACATTATGCTTTTGGTGTTATAGCTAAGAAATTAGTAAGTCAGGATCACAAAAATATTGTTTCCTTCTAGTAGTTTTGTAGTTTTAGATTTTTTATTTAGTCCTGTGACCAATTCTGATGCGAAGAACTGACTCACTTGAGAAAACCCTGATGCTGGGAAAGATTGAAGGTGGGAGGAGAAGGGGATGACAGGGGATGAGGTGTTTGGATGGCATCACCGACTCAATGGACATGAGTTTGAATAAGCTCTGGGAGTTGGTGATGTACAGGGAAGCCTGTGGCGTGCTGCAGTCCATGGGGTCACAAAGAGTCAGACATGATTGAGCAACTGAACTGAACTGAACTGTGACCCATTCTGAATTGACTTTATTGTATGGGGTGAGTTATGGGCCTGATCTTTTTTCCTTCATATGGATGTACAGTTGTCTCAGTGCCATTTGTTGAAAAGACTATTCTTTCCCTGTTGAATTGTCTTGACACCATTGTTGAAAATTAGTTGTTTGTAGGTGTGTGGGTTTATTTCTGGATTCCGGACTCTGTTCCAATGATTTACTTATTTATGTTGATGCCAATACTGTACTTTCTTGATTACTGTAGCTTTATAGCAAGTACTGGAATTGGGTACTATTTTGTTCATCTTTTTCGGCATTATTTTGGTTTTTGTAGGTCCTTTAAATTTTCGTATAAATTTAGGATAAGCTTGTCACTTTCTGTGAAAAAGCTTGCCAGAATTTCGATAGGGATTGTGTTTAACCTATAGGTCATTTTTGGAGAATTCCCATTATAATGATATTGTGACTTCCAACCCATGAATGTGAAATAACTCTCCATTTTTTTAGCAGCTGTTCACTAATTGCTCTTGGCAGTGTTTTGTACTTTATAGTGTACAAGCTTGGTACTACTTTTATTAAATTTTTTTCCAAGTTTAATTTTTTTTGGATGCTATTATGAGTGGAATTGTTTTCTTAATTTTATTTTCAGATTTTTTTATTACTAGTATATAAAAATATAATTGATTTTTTTTTTACTGTGGTAAAATATATCATTTTAACCAGTTTATTTAAAATTTTTATTTATTTGTTTGTTTGTTTACACAGAGGGGCTTGTGGGATTATAGTTCCCTGACCAAGAGTTGAACCCAAATGTGGCAATGAAAGAACCAGGACCTAATCACTGGACTGCCATAACAGTTTTGAAGTATGCAGCTCATTGACACTAAGTACAGTCACAATGTTCTAGAACTATTATCACTATCTATACCCCAAACTTTTTCATTCCCAACAAAAATTCTGTACCCCATTAAACAATAACTCCCCTTTCACTCCTCTTCCTAGCCCCTGTCTCTACAAATTTGCCTTTGGATACCTCATATAAATAGAGTCATACAATATTTATCCTTTTGTATGTAACTTATTTTACTTAGTATAATGATTTTCAGTTCCATCCATGTTGTAGCATATATCTAGATTTCATTCCTTTTTTTTTTTTAACATTGTCATTCTTTTTTTTTGAAAAATAAAAAAAATTTTTGGCTGCACCATGTGGCTTGCAGTATCTTAGTTCCTAGAACAAGAATTGGACACCAAATGAGCTTCCTGTTTACTTGTAGACATAAAATCAGCCAGAGAACAATGCTAAGATATGCAAGCATATTCAAAGTAGTTCAAGGCTGTTTTTGAACTTACGTGTTCATGCTATTTAGAATATATTTTCAAAAGCCAAATAAATGAATCACTTATACTTGCAGGCTTTGTAAATGTGTGCGTGTGCTACATCACCTCATATATGTCCGACCCTTTGTGACCGTATGGACTGTAGCCTGCCCAGCTACTATGTCTGTGGGGATTCTTCAGGCAAGAGTACTGGAGTGGGTTGCCATGCCTCCCTCCAGGGAATCTTCCTGACCCAGTGAAAGCACAGAGTCCTAACCACTGGACAACCAGAGAATTACCTTTGTTCTTTTTTAATGCTAAATAATATTCCATTGTATCTATATACTTTTTTTTTTTAGCCTTTCCTCTGTTGATGGGCATTTGTGGTGTTTCTCCCCTTTGACTGTTATAATACTGCTATGAACATGGGTATATAAATATCTATTTGAATCCCTGTTTTCAATTTGATATATATTTAATTGAATTTTGTACTCTGCAGCCTTGCTAAACTTGTTTATTACTCTATTTGTTTTACTACTACTCATATTACTCTACTAGATTTTTAAAAATTTTCTACATCCAGACTTCTGTCATCTACAAATGACTTCTTTATTTCTTGTTTTCTAATGTTAATACCTTTTATTTCTTGTTCTTGCCAATTTACACTTCCTAGAGCCTCCTGTGCAGTGTTGAAATAGAAATGGTGACAGCTGACATATTTGCCTTGTTCCCAGTCTTAAAGGAAAAGTATTTATTCTTTCGGGCTTCCTAAGTGGTCCTCAGCTGGAACTCCATCACCTCCACTAGCTTTGTAGTGACGCTTCCTAAAGCCTGCTTGACTTCACACTCCAGGATGTCTGGCTGTAGGTGAGTGATCACACCATCGTGGTTATCCAGGTCATTGAGATTTTTTTGTATAGGTCAGTTTTGATTCTAATCCCAAAGAAGGGCAATGCCAAAGAATGTTCAAACTACTGCACAATTGCACTCATTTCACATGGTAGCAAAGTAATGCTCAAAATCCTTCGATCTAGGTTTCAACAGTATGTGAACCGAGAACTTCTAGATGTACAAGCTGGATTTAGAAAAGGCAGAGGAACCAGAGATCAATGCCAACATCCGTTGGATCATAGAAAAAGCAAGAGAATTCCAGAAAAACATTTACTTCTGCTTCATTGACTACGCTAAAGCCTTTGACTGTGTAGATCACAATAAACTGGAAAATTCTTAAAGAGGTGGGAATACCAGATCACCTTACCTGTCTCCTGAGAAACCTGTATGCAGGTCAAGAAGCAGTAGTTAGAACCGGACATGGAACAATGGACTGTTTCAGAATTAGGAAAGTAGTACGTCAAGGCTGAATACTGTCATCCTGCTTATTTAACTTATATGCAAAGTACATCATGTGAAATGCCAGGCTGGATGATGGTATCAAGATTGCCAAGAGAAATATCAATAACCTCAGATGCAGATGACATCACCCTTATGGCAGAGAGTAAAGAGAAACTAAAGAGCCTCTTGATGAAGCTGAAAGAGGAGAGGGAGAGTGAAAAAGCTGGCTGGAAACTCAATATTCAGAAAACTAATATCATGTCATCAGGTCCCATTACTTCATGACAAATGGATGGGAAAACAGTGGAAACAGTGACAGACTTTATTTTCTTGGGCTCCAAAATCATTGTGGACAGTGGCTGCAGCCATGAAATTAAAAGATGCTGCTCCTTAGAAGAAAAGCAATGACAAACCTAGACAGTGTATTTATTAAAAAGCAGAAACATTACTTAACCAACACAGGTCCATCTAGTCAAAGCTATGGTTTTTCCAGTAGTCATGTATGGATGCAAGAGTTGGACTATAAAGAAAGCTGAGCACCGAAGATTTGATGCTTTTGAACTGTGATGTTGGAGAAGACTCTTGGGAGGCCCTTGGACAGCAAGATCAAACCAGTCAATCCTAAAGAAATTCAACCCTGAATATTCGTTGGAAGGACTGATGTTGAAGCTGAAGCTCCAATACTTGGCCACCTGATGTGAAGAACTGACTCATTGGAAAAGACCCTGATGCTGGGAAAGATTGAAGGCAAGAGGAGAAAGGGAAAACAGAGGATGAGATGGTTGGATGGCATCACTTACTCAGTGGACATTAGTTTGAGCAAGCTCCAGGAGATGGTGAAGGACAGGGAAGCCTGGCGTGATGCAGTCCATAGGGTTGCAAAGAGTCGGACATGACTGAGGGGCTGAACAACAACAACAAATGGCCCTATTGGTAAAGAACCCGCCTGCCAATACAGGAGACATAGGAGACACTGGTTTGCTTCCTTGCTTGGGAAGGTCCCCTAAAGTAGGAAATGGCAACCCACTCCAATATTCTTACCAGGAAAATCTCATGGACGGAGGAGCATGGTGGGCTATAATCCATGGAATTGCAAAGAGCTGGGCACAACTGAGTGACTGAGTGCAGCAGGATGACAACATTTAGCTTTTTACTATTAAGTGTGATGTTAGCTGGTAGTTGGTAGGTTCTTGGGTTGACTAAGAAAAATTGCACAATCTAATAGTTAAAGATTTTATGAGGATTTGCCCAGAAGACAGTCTCTCAGGTAGCTCTGAGGGATTGCTCTGAAGAAGAGGTAAGGGAGAAGCCAGGTTACACAGTAAATCCCCTACATATGAACAAATTCTGGTCTCAGAATGCATTTTTAAATCCAGTTTGTAAGTCCAAGAAAGTTAGCCTAGGTACCTAACTTACACAGTTGGTTATATATTGTTCTGTAATAGGTTTATAATACTTTTTACACAAATAATACATAAAAAAACCACAAAAAATAAAGGAAACATTTTTAATCTTACAGTATAGTACCTTGAAAAGTGCAATAGGAGAGTATAACAGCTGGCATACAGGGGCTGGCATCGAGCGAACAGGCAAGAAGAGTTAGCGACTGAAGGAGGAAGAGCTGACGGATCCTCAGCTATATCAGACTGAGGACAAGCTGCAAATTCACTCAGGCCTCATGTTGATGGAATGCATGTTCACACCTTTGAAAGTTGTAGGGGGCTTACTGTATTAGGAGTTTTTGCAACACCAAGACCAGGTAGTGAAACATCAAAAAATTGCTGTCAATTAAAAAAAGCCAGTTATCTCAAGTTAATGAATTTAGCAGTTTTCTACTTATAGGTAGATAGATACAAGAGTCTGGGCTGATTGAAATCATTCCTTTGATATGCCCCTTAGCTATCTAGGCCCAGCATCTTGTTCTTTCTCATCCTGAGCCCCTTCAGGATGCACCATAGCAGGTGGCTTTGGTGGCTAAAGGCTTGGAAAGAAAGAAAGTGTGAGTCCCTCAGTCATGTCTTACTCTTTGCCACCCATGAACTGTAGTCCAGCAGGCTCCTCTGTCCTTGGAATTTTCCAGGCAAGAATACTGGAGTAGGTTGCCATTCCCTTCTGCAGGGGTTCTTTCCAACCCAGGGATAGAACCTGGGTCTCCTGCATTGCAGGCAGACTCAACCAGCTGAGCCACCAGGGAAGCACTGGAGTTCCCTCAGGGCTCACTGTAGGGTGCTGCGACCTCCTTTGTTTACTGATTTGGCAGGCAACATTTTTCATTCACAAGGGCCTGGCTGGAAGTGATCTTCCTTATTTACCTGTGAGCCTGGAAACTCTGTTTGCCAGGTACAGGCTGGTTTTTCCAAGAAAGCTTTGTGAGTATTGGCACCAAAAAGTCAACCTTAGTTCCATAAAACTGTCTAACTGTATCTGATACTGTGCATCTTATGACCTGTTACAAGGAGAACAGGTTCTTATTTAATGTATTAAAACAACTGTGTGCTAAGTCGCTTCAGTTGTATCCAACACTTTGAGACCCTATGGACCATAGCCCCCAGGCTTCTCTGTCCATGGGATTCTCCAGGCAAGGATACTGGAGTGGGTTGCCATGCCCTCCTCCAGGGGAGGAACCTGTGTCTCTTATGTCTCCTGTATCGGTGGATTCTTTATCACTGGCACTACCTGGGAAGCCCATAAATAGCTATATTGCCATGAAAATAAGAATACTTAAAAGTGTTCCAAATTCTGGAGGAATCACATAGGAGAAAATACAACTGTTACATTTTTGTTTGCCAAGGTATAATTATTAAGCTGCCCTTATAGATAGCTTAAGAGAAAAGGGAAAGGAGTTCCTTATGTCTGAAGAGCAGAACATTAAAGATCCAACAAAATTTCAAACAAGAAGGCCATAAAAAGTCATAGTTCTTCATCAGTTCCTTCAGTCCCATGTGATTTATGCTTGTTCTGCTTGATCTTGGATTAGCAGTTTCAAACATTTTCAGAGAAGAATCTGAGTAAAACAAAAACTATCTGCATAACAAAACATTTTGAGGTTAAGATTTGATGAGAGTTCATTTGATAGGGAAATTTGGATATTTCTATAGCATACAACATTTTGGCATAAGAATAAGACAATGAAGGTATTGACAGATTTCTATGAACTCCATGTAGTTTCTGGAATACCTACATTATTAACCTGTGTGCGTGCTCAGTCACTCAGTCATGGCTATCTCTTTGTAAGAGCATGGACTATATATAGCCTGCCAGGCTCCTCTGTTCATGGTTACCCATACAAATGTAACTTAGGGAAGCTGAAGCATCCCTTTTTATTTTACAGCATTTTGTATGCAACTTAATGTATCAAATAAAGGAAATTATTATTTTTTTAAGATTTCTTTTTACAAGGTAAAAGAACAATTTTTTTTTTTTCTAGTAGCCCTCCAGGTGTCCAATGCAGGGGACACAGGTTCAGTCCCTGGTCAGAGAAGTTCCATATGCCGCATGTTGTGGCCAAAAAAGAGAAAAGACTTCATTTAGAATTTGATTTTAGAAAGTTTGTCACAAATCTTGAAAACCTTGAACATTTGATTATATAGGGTCAGGTCACTATAAAAGAATACTTAGTTGTCCTTTTAACCAAAGTGATAATAAAAGATTTTAAAGGCAAATATGAGAAGTAATATATCTGTAAAAGAAAAGAAAAAAAAACTTGTTCAGTATTGTGAAGACTTTTTTTTAAGTGATCAAAAACATGATAAAGATGACATGAAATACAGGATACTATTTTGATAAGATGTAAAACTTTTGTTTCTAGCAGATTGCTTAAAAAGTAAAGAAAAACCATACAGTTCTTTAATAAGAGCAGTCAGTAATCCATTAAAACGTTGTCATTCTAGTTTTGCATTAATACACTTTTGATTGCAAGGCTCTTTTTTTTTTTTAACTGATGAATAAATCCTTTCAATCTTAGCAGTTTGAGCACGGAAATTTCTTTTCCACAAATGTTCTGCATGTGATAAAGCACATGTTTACATTTTTAAATGTCTGTTTAGTTTTTTGGTTCATCTTTCTTATTCTGGAACAACCAGTTGTTCTAGTTTGAGACAAAACTGTCTTTTTCCCTAATAAAAACACATCTTTCATACCTTTCCATATCAAAAACACATTTTACTTTCCTTACATGTCTTACATACAGAGTTTTTTAAAACTCTTCATCCTAGTAGTCTCATTTCTGCATATTCATTATAGTTTTTAATCATTAGTAACCTTTTACTAATGGTTAAGTAATTATTAGTTATTTGGTTAAATAATCATTAGTTATTTGGCAGAAAGAGAAGAGGAACTAAAGAGGCTTTTAATGAAGATGAAAAAGGAGAGTGAAAAAGCTGGCTCAAAACTCAACATTCAGAAAACTAATATCATGGCATCCGGTCCCATCATTTCATGGCAAATAGATGAAGTGAAGGGGAAACAATGGAAACAGTGACAGACTTTATTTTCTTGGGCTCCAAAATCACTGCAGATGGTGACAGCAGCCATGAAATTAAAACACACTTGCTCCTTGCAAGAAAAGCTATGACAGACCTAGACAGCGTATTAAAAAGCAGAAACATTACTTAGCCAACAAAGGTCCATGTAGTCAAAGTTATGGTTTTTCCAGTCGTCATGTTTAGATGTGAGAGCTAGACCATAAAGAAAGCTGAGTGCTGAAGAATTGATGCTTTTGAACTGTGGTGTTGGACAAGACTCTTGAGTGTCCCTTGAACTGCCAGGAGATCCACCCAGTCCATCCTAAAGGAAATCAGTCCTAAATATTCATTGGAAGGACTGATGCTGAAGCTGAAGCTCCAATACTTTGGCCCCCTGATGCGAAGAACTGACTCATTTGAAAAGACCCTGATGCTAGGAAAGATTGAAGGCAGGAGAAGAAGGAGATGACAGAGGATGAGATAGTTGGATGGCATCACCGACTCAATGGAGATGAGTTTGAGTAAACTCCGGGAGTTGGTGATGGACAGGGAGGCCTGGTGTGCTGCAGTCCATGGGGTCACAAAGAGGTGGGCATGACTGAGCAACTGAACTAAGCTGAAAGAGGGTGTAAAAGATGCATACCCCTTCTCCCCCACACCCCAAGATCCAGAGTTACTCCCAAAGATAGTCTAGAAGAGTAGACTTGTTATAGTTGCAGGTGGGATGAAGAACCTCCTATGACAAAAGAGACATGGGAAAGACAAAAGACAGAGACATGGGAAAACAATGACTGTTTCTGGGATCTATAACCAATGAGTATGCAAATCCAAATTCACAGGAGTTACAATCCAAAGAATTAATTCTTAGAAATGCTCTTCTCCTGCTAATCTGACAAGGAGAAGTTTACCTTCTTTTGACCAACATTGTGGATGGAAATCTGGGAGGCTGATTTTGGTTAAAAATTCTTAACCTTTTGTCAGCCGTCCCAGGTTTTTAGCTATATCCTCTGTGGTGAGTGGGGTGTCCTGGCCCTCCCTTTATGATCTTAGACAGGTTAACAAGAGAAAAGCATATGAAGCTATTTAGTATGTTTTACATGAGACAAGAGCCATCATTAGAAAATGAAAAGCCCAAGAAGTGGTTAAACTTGAATGTTTTAATACTAGTTTTGATGAAAACAGCAGAACATGATAGGAGCTAACGGTAGTAAACTAGGGGAAAGTTAGCAAGACCCTCAGTATTCAAGGTGCCATGTTTTGAGGTAACATGTTCTGAACCCCATCAGTAATGATAACTCGCATAGCTTGACAATGGTGATATCCAAAAATAATTATTTCCATTATTTGAACATACCCGTTAATTAATCTAACTAATCCTGAATTCTTTTTCTGCCACTGTCTTTTGAGTTATCATCAGTTCAGTTCAGTTGCTCAGTCGTGTCCGACTCTTTGTAGCCCCATGGACTTCAGCACGCCAGGCTTCCCTGTCCATCACCAACTCCTGGAGCTTGCTCAAACTGAAGTCCATTGAGTTAGTGATGCCTTCCAGCCACCTCATCCTCTGTTGTCCCCCTTATCCTCCTGCCTTCAATCTTTCCTAGCATCAGGGTCTTTAACAATGAGTCAGTTCTTTGCATCAAGTGGCCAAAGTATTGGAGCTTCAGCTTCAGCATCAGCCTTCTAATGAATATTCAGGACTGATTTCCTTTAGGATGGACTGGGTGGATCTCCTGGTAGTCCAAGGGACTCTCAAGAGTCTTCTCCAACACCACAGTTCAAAAGCATCAATTCTTCAGTGCTTATCTTTCTTTATGGTCCAAAGACCATATGGTCTCTCTTTATGTGAGAGAGAAACATTTTTATTGGAATATAGTTGCTTTGCAATGTTGTGTTAGTTTTAATTGATCTACTTTTTGTTCATTAGTATTTGTCTTGCTGTTGGTCAGTTTTTCACAATTTAATGCTAACATATGTGCCATGCTGTTGCTTCAGTCATGCCCGACTCTGTGTGACCTTATGGACTGTAGCCTTCCAGGCTCCTCTGTCCATGGGATTCTCCAGGCCAGAATACTGGAGTGGGTTGCAATGCCCTCCTTCAGGGGATCTTCCTGACCCAGGGATCGAACCCACATCTCCTAAGTCTCCTGCGTTGGCAGGTGGGTTCTTTACCACTAGCCCCACGTGGATAGTGCTAGTTTCACCTTCTGACATATAATAGGTACTTTATAAATGTTTGTGATTGTCGAGCTGAGCCCCAGTCATGAACTATTGATTTATAACATAACTTTTCTCCCCTTACAGTTTATTAGCTGTGTAATGTGTCCCTTAAATGAATTTAACCCCACACACAGTCATACATGTGAAAAGTTCAGTATTGACTTTTCAGCTCATCTGTGTAGTATTCTTGGTTAGATTCTCTGTCAGATGGCACTGATAATTAACCCTTTATGAAGAGCCCAAGGTTCTTCAGACTCTCTGGCTAGATGATAAAAAAAACAGTGTATAGTATACATGGACGTGATGATACTTAATGATTCTAAAGCAACACTGGTTTTATTCAGGAGCATCATATTAAACCAGTTAAAGACTCCTTTGGCTTAAAACCTACTTTTCAGATCTCACATTTTATCTACTCTTTTTCTGCAAAACTGTTTTTTAAATATGTAGCAAAGATCATGGTGGATATGTATTTCCACTTGAAGAGTGAGGGACTCAGCAGGAGGTCTGTCAGCTTAAAGAAAGCAAAGATGATGGATATTTGGGGACTCACAGTTAGACCCCTGAAGCCCCCCACAACCCAGTCTTGGGAAGAAAAGGAAGAGCACCCTAGAAAGTTTGGGTCCTTGCCAAGATGTAGCAGAGTATCAAAGAATACTCTCTTTAAAGCACTTATAAATATGAATTAGTTTTTATAATAGCTCTGTGGTAAGCAATTATCGTTTACTAATTGGAAGGCCAAATAAAATAAGATAAATGTTAAATGCCATTAAGCACTCCACTTAGTGCTTGTCCAAGGCTCCAGAGCAGACAGCTAGAAATGCAAAAAGCAAATGCTGCGTTTTGCCAAGATAGAATCTGTTTCTATTAATATATCTGTAAATATAAATAATTCCAGAGTTATAAGATAATAAATACTCTTGAGCAGAAATTAGAATGTTTCAGAACACAGTTGTTTAGGTTTTTATGTTTCATTAATTTTCAGAGGGTTAAAAAGTCAGAAAAACAAGAAACAAACTTATAGTATCTTTTCTGCTTAAATATTATGATTTAGTTAAGTCAAATACAATATTAAAAAATGTATTCTATAATACTTCAACCAAATGCTTATTTGACTAAATTATGAGTACTTAGTTAAAGCACTACAGAATAAAAACTCGAGTTCAGCTTTTTATTTTGTGTTTGAAATATTAGTATAAGCTCCAAATGAAAATGTCTTATAGATAGCTAGAACTGGATTCAGAGTGGAAATAGGAGGAAGAGAGTCAAAAAGATAGTTTTGAAAGTTACCGTAAAGGTCCTTATCATATTGTTAGCTATATGTAGAAGGATTGTAGGGAGGATAAAGATGGCTAATGAGAGAACCTTAGGTACAAAGCACTATTAAATGAACAAGAAATAGTAGTATTGGCAAAATTTATACTACAGTAACCTTTATATAGTTTCTTATACCTTTTAATCCAGCTAAATCCATAATTTTACTTGATACTAAAAGTTTGAAATAATATAACATGCTAATTTCAGGGAAGTTATTTTTTTTCTAAAAGCTATGATTAAAACTAGATATTTTACATTGAGTTGTTTTGTACTTGATTGGTATATTGTTACTATTTTTCAAAGAAATATCGTTTTATTGAAACTAGAGCCCAGGAGTCTTAATTTTCCACCTCAGCCTCTTTGTTGTACTGTACTGCTATAAAACCATCAGTGTTCATTAAGCCCTTGAGTCACTTTTTATTTAACCTGATCAAAACAATACTATCTGGAAACTTTATTTCAAAGAAGACGCAAGACTACAGCTGTCCTTCTATTTTTTTCTGAGGCTCAGTGATAGGCTGAGGAATGGAGAAGGAAAAGGACTAAGTTTGACTAAAATGGTGAAATTTTGAAATACTTTTTTTGTGGAATATGAGCAAATGAATTCATCTGAAATGTAGCAGTATTAATTTACTACATTAATCTGAAATTCAAAGTATAGTCGCATTAAATTTTCTGGTAGCTACATTAATAAAAGTAAAAGAAACAAAAGTGATTTTTAATAATGTATTTAATCTTATAAATCCATATGTTACAATTTCAGCATGTAATCCATATTAAAATTGAGATATTTTACTCTTTCATATTAAGTCTATTATCTGGTATGTATTATGTTTTGACAGCACATTTAACTTTGGACTGGCCACATTTCATGTGTTCACTAGCGTCATATGGCTAGTCACTATTGAACAACACAATTCTTAAGTAACTGAAAGTAAATACATTTTGGGGGGATTCCCTGGCAGTCCAGTGGTTAGGAGTCAGTGCTTTTACTGCCTGAGGACTTAGGTTCAGTCCCTGGCTGGGGAACTAAGATCCTGAAGGCAGTGTGACTTGGCCAAATGACAGAAAAAGGAAATACATTTTGAGCTTCATAGACACCATTATCTGTTATCTATATGGACATATTATTTCTTTCTAGCAGTTCTTAGGGACAGGGCAATTCATTTGATAGACTTGTCTTGATGAACTCAAGGAAAGTCTATATAAATAAAAAATAAGGTGAGATCCAGTTAGAAGGAACTTCTAAAGGAGATGGCAGTGCCAAGACTAAATTTAATACTCTTATACTATATAGACACATGCACCTTGTCTAATGAAAGCTGGCTTCTTGATACCCTTCAGTTGCTTTATTTCTCTCATTATTTGTGAGAAACAACTATTTGACTGGAAGTCAGATGTTAAAATCAGAATGTGAGGGCTTGAAGAATCTTTAGAAGATAACGTAGGTTGTTAGAGTGATAAATTAAAAATTTTAATAGATTGTACATGTAATGGGCTTCTCTGATGGCTCAGCTGGTAAGGAATCCACCTGCAATGCGGGAGACCTGGGTTCAATCCCTGGGTTGGGAAGAGGCCTTGGAGAAGGGAAAGGCTACCCACTCCAGTATTCCGGCCTGGAGAATTCCATGGACTGTATAGTCCCTGGGGTCACAAAGAGTTGGACATGACTGAGTGACTTTCACTTTCACTTTTCATACATGTAATGGTATAAAATTCAAAAGATATAAAAAGATTATATAGCAAAAGTAAAGCACTTGTCCTCTAGCCACTTGATTGCCCTTTTTAGAGGCAGCCAGAATGTTGAGTTTTTTAAGTGTCCTTCAGGAGCTGTTTTCAACATATTTTGCCTTGACAAATGAAGATATAATGAATATACTTGTATGTATGTGGACAGATATGTGAATGTCTATAGAAAAATTCTTACAAGTGAAATTTCTAATTCAAAAGAATATATTTATTTTTTATTTTGTGAATATTGCTAAATATAGTAAAAATTATACCAGTTAATACTCCTAACTAGTTACGTGTGAATAAATCTCTTTCTTATTGAACCAATTTTCCAGACTGAATCTAAGGAAGGAACAAAATTTATAGGTTAAAAAAAATTTTTATTGTGCTGTTCTAATTGAAGAGGCATAGGTAACCCTGTTTTATCTTGACATGATCATCTTGAGTCCTCAGTTCCAGAGTTTAGATTGAAAACACTGATTGTAATCCAGCTCTCCCCTTATTTTATGTATGAAGAGTTCCAAATAAATGGTGCTATTTCTCCAAGTACTCCCTAAAAAGGGAAAGAAAATGGACTATAGAATGGTCTAAAATGTAAACAAAGAAATTTCTTGGTGTTCAGTATAATGGGCAAACTTCAATTAATGACTTTTTTAGAGTTAAACCTGTTAAAATAACATTGGCTGTTTGATTTTGTTTCATAAGTTTCATGGTTAGTGAAAGCCTTGGCAGCCCAGGGCATCATTGGAGTAGAACAGGGAACTTGATGGTCAGGAAGAAGCAAGGGAGGAAACCCTTACATTCATAGTTCTGACGTGGTGACTGCTGATGTGAAAAGCAAAGGGGCAAAGACTAGCTGAAGAGGATGAAGTTTATAGTAGAAAAAGGATCTGGAGTGTCTCACCCAGTGCTTGGTAAGCAGTGGCTGCACAGGTACCCTAGTTCCTTGTTGGTGGAAGTGTCCGTTCAGTTGCTCATTCCTATCCGACTCATTTGTGACCCCATGGACTACAGCACTCCAGGCCTTCCTGTCCATCACCAACTCCCAGAGTTTACTCAAACTCATGTCTATTGAGTCGGTGATGCCATCCAGCCATCTCATCCTCTGTTGTCCCCTTCTCATCCCGCCTTCAGTCTTTCCCAGCGTCAAGGTCTTTTCCAATGAGTCAGTTCTTCGCATCAGATGGCCCAGGTATTGCAGTTCCAGCTTCAGCATCAGTCCTTCAGTGAATATTCAGGACTGATCTCCTTTAGGATGGATTGGCTGGATCTCCTTGCAGTCCAAGGGACTCTCAAGAGTCTTCTCCAACACCACAGTTCAAAAGCATCAATTTTTCAGTGCTCAGCTTTCTCTATGCTCCAGCTCTCACATCCATACATGACTACTGGAAAAACTATAGCTTTGACTAGACAGACCTCTGTTTGTTGGCAAAGTAATGTCTCTGCTTTTTAATATGCTGTCTAGGTTGGTCATAACTTTCCTTCCAGGGAGTAAGCGTCTTTGAATTTCATGGCTGCCATTACCATCTGCAGTGACTGTGGAGCCTAAAAAAATAAACTCTGTCACTGGTTCCACTGTTTCCCCATCTATTTCCCATGAAGTGATGGGACCAGATGCCATGATCTTCGTTTTCTGAATGTTGAGTCTTAAGCCGAATTTTTCACTTTCCCCTTTCACTTTCATCAAGAGACTCTTCATAGAAGTGTAGACTTGTCTAACTATTTTGAAGGGCAGTACTTACCCAGATACATTGTGATCTAACAGTTCTTTTCGTAGCTGTATACCTGAAAGAAATTCTCACAGAGGTCCATAAGTGGTTGGTCATTCACTGCTTGTTATTTGTGCTTATGGAAAACAATCTTATTGTCCATACTCTTTGCCCAGTGTTGAGTAAATTATGATAGGTTTATTCCACAGGGTACTATCTAGCAGTTTGAAGCAGTGAACTAGATGTATGCATGGAAACATTATGGACCTTAAAAGTATGTGTGCATGCCAAGTCACTTCAGTCATGTCTGACTCTGTGCAGCCCTAAGGACTGCAGCCCACCAAGCTCCTCTGTCCATAATATTCTCCAGGCAAGAATACAGGAATGGGTTGCCGTGCCCTCTGCCAGGGGATCTTCCCAACCCAGGCATCAAACCTGTGTCTCTTATGTCTCCTGCATTAGCAGGCCGGTTCTTTACCACTAGCGCCACATGGGAAGCCCTCTTAAAAGCATTAGTTCAGTTCAGTTCAGTTCAGTCACTCAGTCGTGTCCAACTCTTTGCGACACCATGAATTGCAGCACGCCAGGCCTCCCTGTCTATCACCAACTCCCAGAGTTCACTCAGACTCATGTCCATCAAGTTGGTGATGCCATCCAGCCATCTCATTCTCTGTCATCCCCTTCTCCTCCTGCCCCGAATCCCTCCCAGCATCAGGGTCTTTTCCAATGAGTCAACTCTTCGCATGAGGTGGCCAAAGTTTTGGAGTTTCAGCTTTAGCATCAGTCCTTCCAGTGAACACTCAGGACTGATCTCCTTTAGGATGGACTGGTTGGATCTCCTTGCAGTCCAAAGGACTCTCAACAGTCTTCTCCAACACCACAGTTCAAAAGCATCAATTCTTCAGCGCTCAGCTTTCTTTATAGTCCAACTCTCACATCCATACATGACTACAGGGAAAACCATAGCCTTGACTAGACGCACCTTTGTTGGCAAAGTAATCTCTCTGCTTTTTAATATGCTGTCTAGGTTAGTCATAACTTTCCTTCCAAGGAGTAAGCGTCTTTTAATTTCATGGCTGCAGTCACCATCTGCAGTGATTTTGGAGCCCCCCAAAATAAAGTCTGACACTGTTTCCACTGTTTCCCCATCTATTTGCCATGAAGTGAAGGGACTAGATGCCATGAAGTGAAGGGACTAGATGCCATGATCTTCGTTTTCTGAATGTTGAGCTTTAAGCCAACTTTCTCACTCTCTTCTTTCACTTTTATCAAGAGGCTTTTTAGTTCCTCTTCACTTTCTGCCATAAGGGTGGTGTCATGTGCATATCTGAGGTTATTGATATTTCTCCCAGCAATCTTGATTTCAGCTTGTGCTTCCTCCAGCCCAGTGTTTCTCATGATGTATTCTGCATAGAAGTTAAATTATCAGGGTGACAATATACAGCCTTGACATCCTCCTTTTCCTATTTGGAACCAGTCTGTTGTTCCATGTCCAGTTCTAACTGTTGCTTCCTGACCTACATATAGGGCAGCTCAGGTGGTCTGGTATTCCCATCTCTTTCAGAATTTTCCACAGTTTATTGTGATCCACACAGTCCAAGACTTTGGCATAGCCAATAAAGCAGAAATAGATGTTTTTCTGGAACTCTCTTGCTTTTTCCATGATCCAGCGGATGTTGGCAATTTGATCTCTGGTTCCTCTCCCTTTTCTAAAACCAGCTTGAACATCAGGGGGTTCATGGTTCATGTATTGCTGAAGCCTGGCCTGGTGGTAATTAAAAACAGAAACAGATTGAGATATGTAACAAAAGCATCTATATAAATTTTTAAAAGATATGTAAGGAAAACACATTACACAGTTTACTAGAAAAAACCTAAACACGTTAAGTAGATTACAGTGATTGCTTAAGTTGACAGGATGATGAGAATGGGGATACAAGAATAAACAATAAAAATATAGAAATGTGAAACTTTGCTTTTCCTGTGGGTGGTCTTTGAAGCCTCTGATGGCTGACTAGGTGGGTATCTACAGACCACTACCTATGTATCTTTCATTACTGCTGTGTTGGAGAGTAATGTTTCTCATTATCATTGGAACATTTTTTTTGTTGTTGTTGTTAAATTAACTGTACTTAAAGTGATTATTTGGAGTTCGTGGTTCTGAAATCTTGCTCTTTTTTTGTTCTTCACTTCCTCTTTCTTTCCTTTTTCTGTTACTGTAATGTTCTGTTTGGTTATTGCTTTAATACAGAATATACAGACCTCATTGTTTATATCTGGTTTAGGTCTGCTTGTATAGCCAGTACTATATGTTGTTATTCTTAGAAGATAGTAGTTAGTAGGACATCCCTGCTGGTTGGTTCAGTGACTAAGACACCACGCTCCCAGTGCAGGGGGCATGGGTTCAATCCCTGATCTGGGAACTAGGTTTCACATGGTGCAACTAAAAATAAAATCCCATACACTGCAACTAAAGATCCCACATGCCACAGTGAAGGTCGAAGATCCTATATGCTGCAACTAACACCCGGTGCAGCCAAGTAAATAAATTTTTTTTTTTTTAAGAAAAATAATAATGATGAGTCATGTGAGAGACTTTTCAATGTCCTTTTAGATAATGGTCTTTTTTTGATTAAAGCAAGGGGGAGAGATACTGGTAATAAAGGAATCACAGCTTTGATCCATTACTCTTTATGAAATTCATGTTATTTGTCTTGCTTTTCCTTTAAGAATATCTGGTTAGGGCCAGTAAAAATATTGACTCCTGGAGAGTTCCCTGAGGTAGCAGTAAGATCTTGAGTAGAAAAAATACAGGAAACAAAGAGCCCTGCCTTTTGGCAATTTTTAATAGAACTCTCCTGTAGGTCATGAACTTTTGAGTATCCTGAATTTTGAGTTTGCTTCAGTTGAGGTTTTTGATTGTGAAGGGTACCACCCAGGCTGGAGCTCCAGTTTAGCAACTGGAGAAAGGAGCTGTGATGCAATTAAAGTAACCGTAGCAACCATTATAATGTAAATAAGTTTCCTTGGGAAGGAAATTGAGATCGTGGGCACTTGTTAGGGCGTTCCTTCAGAGATTTTACTAGGAGAGCTGACCACCAGTTTTCTATCAAAAACCCATTGTAACTCCTCCTTGAACACTATCAAGTCCTGTGCATCTCCAGCTTTCTTTAATAGCTTTTTGACAAGCTAGCCCCATGTATAGAAAACACAGTGAATCTTTCATGTGCTTATCTTCTTCATACACATGAACACTTCTTTTTCCTCTACCGAAGTTAAAATTTTTCTCACTGTCTTCTGTTACTAACTTTGCTGCAGGTCTGTAGTAGCCACTTAGGTTTCCAGAAAAACAATGTGGTGTGTGCTTAGCAGACCCTGTTGGCCAAGATTTGCTTATGGTCGAACCGATGGTGCCATGGCTACTCCTTAAGCAACATGAAAGAGACAAATCTTTGGTTTGAAATCTCATTACTTTTTTGTTTTAGCATTTAAGCTTTAAGAAATAAAAATTTCTAAATGTTGCATGGTTTTAATGCAGGCTTACTTTGTGGATTTAGAGACTGGATGGCTGGCTGCTTCTGCTGCTGCTGCTAAGTTGCTTCAGTCGTGTCTGACTCTGTGCGACCCCATAGACAGCAGCCCACCAGGCTCCACTGTCCCTGGGACTCTTCAGGCAAGAGTACTGGAGTGGGATGCTATTGCCTTCTGCATTGGATGGCTGGAGGAAGTAATAAAAGTGAAGCCAGAGTATTACCAAATTGGAGTTGAGTTGATAAGTGTAATACTATACTTGTTTACTGTGTCCCTAATGAGTATAGTGGGCTTCCCTTATGGCTCAGCTGGGAAAGAATTCACTGCAATGTGTGAGACCTGGGTTCGATCCCTGGGTTGGGAAGATCCCGTAGAGAAGGGAAAGGCTACCCACTACTCCAGTATTCTGGCCTGGAGAATTCCATGGACTACACAGTCCATGGGGTTGCAAGGACGAGACTGAGCGACTTTCACTTTCACTTTCTAACGAGTCTAGCAGTTTTAACAAAGAGGTTGTGAGTAAAACGCTTAGAGTTCTAATTCAAGTTTAACCATTGTCATGTGGTTTGCTGCCAAGTAAATAGCTTCTCTCAACCTCAGCTTTCTGTTTGTAAAAGAAGAATGAAAAAATGACTTTGTATTATAGAAATATTTATTAATACAAGAGGAACTGAAATGTAAGTAGTGGTAAGACCTACCTCTTGAGAAACCTGTATACAGGTCAGGAAGCAACAGTTAGAACTGGACATGGAACAACAGACTGGTTCCAAATAGGAAAAGGAGTATGTCAAGGCTGCATATTGTCACCCTGCTTATTTAACTTATATGCAGAGCACATCATGAGAATGCTGGGCTGGAGGAAGCACAAGCTGGAATCAAGATTGCCGGGAGAAATATCAATAACTGCGGATATGCAGATGACACCACCCTTATGGCAGAAAGTGAAGAGGATCTAAAAAGCCTCTTGATGAAAGTGAAAGAGGAGAGTGAAAAAGTTGGCTCAAAGCTCAACATTTAGAAAACGAAGATCATGGCATCTCGTCCCATCACTTCATGGGAAGTAGATGGGGAAACAGTGGAAACAGTGTCAGACTTTATTTTTGGGGGCTCCAAAATCACTGCAGATGGTGACTGCAGCCATGAAATTAAAAGATGCTTACTCCTTGGAAGGAAAGTTATGACCAACCTAGATAGCATATTAAAAAGCAGAGACATTACTTTGCCAACAAAGGTGCGTCTAGTCAAGGCTATGGTTTTCCCTGTAGTCATGTATGGATGTGAGAGTTGGACTATAAAGAAAGCTGAGCGCTGAAGAATTGATGCTTTTGAACTGTGGTGTTGGAGAAGACTGTTGAGAGTCCCTTGGACTGCAAGGAGATCCAACCAGTCCATCCTAAAAGAGATCAGTCCTGGGTGTTCTTTGGAAGGACTGATGCTAAAGCTGAAACTCCAATACTTTGGCCACCTCATGCGAAGAGTTGACTCATTGGAAAAGACCCTGATGCGGGGAGGGATTCGGGGCAGGAGGAGAAGGGGATGACAGAGGATGAGATGGCTGGATGGCGTCACCGACTCAATGGACATGAGTTTGAGTGAACTCTGGGAGTTGGTGATGGACCGGGAGGCCTGGCATGCTGTGATTTATGGGGTTGCAAAAGTCGGACATGACTGATCAAGAACATCATCTGATAGAAGACAGAAATTCTAACTTTCAGGGTAATATTCCTTCCTTACATAGCCTGTGTACTTGCTTCAGTTAAGGCTTTCTACTTTGGTTTTTAAGTTTTTTCCTCCAGCTTTATCCTTTTGTTGAGTTGTCATTGAGATCACATTAGTTACTCCTGTGTAACAACTCTTTGTTGGCTTAGCCATCAACAGCTGAGTTGATTTTTAAGCTTTGAATTCTTGAGCACTTATTACATGTCAAGTTAGGGCTTCCCAGGTGGTGCAGTGGTAAAGAATCTGCCTGCCAGTGCAGGAGATGTGGGTTCGATCCCTGGGTCAGGAAGATCCCCTGGAGAAGGAAATAGCAACCTGCTCCAGTGTTCATGTCTAGAGAATCCCATGGGCAGAGAAGTATGGACAGGCCGCAGTCCATGGGACTGCAAAGAGTTGGGCACGGCTGAGCATGCACTCACACACACACACGTTTGTAACTGTGTGCATGGGAAATAAGTACAAAATTTATAAAACATAATTTGTGCCATTCAATATAACAGTCATTCAAAGAACTGAGAAACAGCTCTGATGTTACTTTTACTATCTCAGATCTTCTCATCTCTGTGGATATCATTCCTGATTCTCTCAGGTCTTTCTTTCATTTGGTTTAGTTTGCCAGCCCCAGTACTACCATCCTGGTTATCCTCTTCTGAATGTGTTATAAGTGGTGAGTTATCACTTTATTTTTTAATTAATTTCTTTTTTATTGAAGGATAATTGCTTTACAGAATTTTGTTGTTTTCTGTCAAACTTCAACGTGAATCAGCCACAGGTATACATATATCCCCTCCCTTTTGAACTTCCCTCCCGTCTCCTTCCCCATCCCACCCCTCTACGTTGATACAGAGCCCCTGTTTGAGTTTCCTTAGCCATACAGCAAATTCCTGTTTGCTATCTGTTTTACATACGCTAAGTTTCCATGTTACTCTTTCCATACATCTCACCCTCTCCTCGCCTCTCCCCATGGCCACAAGTCTGTTTTCAATATCTGTTTCTCCATTGCTGCCCTGAAAATAAATTCTTCAGTACCATTTTTCTAGATTTTGTATATATGCATTAGAATATGATATTTATTACTTCACTCTGTATGATAGGTTCTAGGTTCATCCACCTCATTAGAACTGATTCAAAGGTGTTCCTTTTTAAGGCTGAGTAATATTCCATTGTGTCTGTGTACCACAACTTCTTTATCCTTTTATCTGTCAATGGACATCTAGGTTGCTTCCATGTTCTAGCTATTGTAAATAGTGCTGCAGTGAACAGTGGGATACATTTGTCTTTTTCAATTTTGGTGTATATGCCTAGGATTGGATTGCTGGGTCATATGGTGGTTTTTTTCCTAGTTTTTTTTGTCTTTTTCAATTTTGGTGTTTATGCCTAGGATTGGATTGCTGGGTCATATGGTGGTTTTATTCCTAGTTTTTTAAGGAATCTCTGTACTGTCTTCCATAGTGGCTGTATCAATTTACATTCCTACCAACAGTGCAAGAGCATTCCCTTTTCTCCACCCCTTCTCTAGCATTTATTGTTTGTAGGCTTTTTGATGATGGCCATTCTGACCGGTGTGAGGTGATATCTCATTGTGGTTTTGATTTGCGTTTCTGTAATAGTGAGTGATGTTGAGCATATTTTCATGTGTTTGTTAGCCATCTGTATGTCTTCTTTGGAGAAATGTCTGTTTAGGTCTTTCCCCCACTTTTTGATCGGGTTGTTTGTTTTTCTGGTATTGAATTGCATGAGCTGCTTGTGTATTTTGGAAATTAATCCTTTGTCAGTTGTTTCATTTACTATTATTTTCTCCCATTCTGAGGGTTGTCTTTTCACCTTGCTTAGTGTTTCCTTTGCTGTGCGAAAGCTTTTAAGTTTAATTAGGTCCTACTTGTTTACTTTTTTTTGTTTGTTTTCATTGTTCTAGGAGGTGGGTTATAGAAGATCTCGCTTTGATTTATGTCATCGAGTGTTCTGCCTATGTTTTTCTGTAAGAGTTTTATAGTTTCTGGGCTTACATTTAGGTTTTTAATCCATTTTGAGTTTATCTTTGTGTATGGTGTTAGGAAATGTCCTAATTTCATTCTTTTACATGTAGCTGTCCACTTTTCCCAGCATCATTTATTGAAGAGGCTGTCTTTGCCACATTGTATATTCTTGCTTCCTCTGTCAAAAATAAGATACCCATATGTACATGAGTTTATTTCTGGGCTTTTTATCTTGTTCCATTGGTTTATAATTCTGTTTTTGTGTCAGTACCATACTGTCTTGATGACTGTAGCTTTGTAGAATAATCTGAAGTCAGGAAGCTTGATTCCTCCAGCTCCATCCTTCTTTCTCAAGACTGCTTTGGCTATTCTGGGTCTTTTGTGTTTCCATATGAATTGTGAAATTTTTTGTCCCAGTTCCGTGAAAAATGCCATTGGTAATTTGAGAGGGATCACACTGAATCTGTAGAGTGTGTTTCACAATACTGATTCTTCCTACCCAGAAACATGGAATATCTCTCTATCTGTTTATGTCATCTTTGATTTCTTTCATTAATGTCTTATAATTTTCTGTGTACACTTCTTTTGTCTCCTTAGGTAAGTTTATTCTTAGATATTTAATTATTTTTGTTGCAATGGTGAATGGGATTGATTCCTTAACTTCTCTTTCTTATTTTTCATTGTTAGTGAGTTACCACTTTTAAGAGGTTACATTCTAATTACAAGTCTCAGAAAGCTGCCTAACCTGTAGTGATTTTCTTCTCTGTTCAGTCACTAGTGGTGGTAGTTTAGTCATTAAGTCATGTCCGACTCTTGTGATCCCATGGACTATGTGTAGCCTGCCAGGTTTCTCTGTCCATGGGATTCTCCAGGCAAGAATACTAGAGTGGGTTGCCATTTCCTTCTCCCATCAGTCACTAGACTGTTATTTTATTAACTAAATTTGTGTAAAGTTTTTAAGCTGACAGTACACATCAAAGCTTCATCTTTAGCTTACGGTCAAATAAACTCTCAACTAATTATCAACTAATATTAAAATTGATTCCTTGGGAATTCTCTTGTGATACAGTGGTTAAGGCTTTGCAGGCTCACTGCCAAGGGCCTGAGTTTGATCCCTGGTCATGGAGCTAAGACTCCACAAGCCACTGGGTGCAGCCAAAAAAATGAAAATACTAGAATATTTTAAATTACTTATGTAACTTGCAATAAATTTTTAAAAATTGATTTCTTGCTAGTCACATACTTTTGTTTAGATAAATGCATTTACATGTGTCCTTGATAAATTCCATTTTGCATTTGCAGCCCATTGTTTCAATCTATCTGTTCAGATAGTTTTGATTTTCGATTATGACTTTCATGGTATTACCTAATCTTCCCAGGTTTTATATCACTAGGAAAATTTATAAGCTACCACTTGAAACTTCAAGGTGTTGATAAACACTGAAAAAAGTAAGGTCAAATACAGAGCCCTGAGATAACCTGAGAGCCTTCCATCCAGACTTATACTGTTGAAAAAAATTTGTACAATATGAGACTTGGGAATTAAGTTTTATTTGGGTCAAATGAGGACTGCAGACAGCTTTCAGATAGCTCTGAGAAAGTGCTCCAAGGGGTGAGGGGAGGAGCTAGGATATGTAGGAGTTTTGCTACAAAGGGCAGGTAATCTGGAAAGTCACAAGATTACTGGTAAACCAGAAATGTCAAGGTAAGGAATTTAGCGCTTTCCTGTGTATGGGAAAATACAGGAGTCTGGCCTCTCTGGAATCATTTTTTTGATATGCATCTTCCTATCTGGGGACAGTGTCCTGTGTTTTCACGCTCTAAGTTCCCTCAGGAGTCATGGGGAGTGGCTGCAGTCTGATGGCTGCTAGATGACATATATTCTTTCCTTTCTGAGTTCCCTCAGGGCTCACTAGCTTGACCATCCTTGGTGGCTGCAATTGCTTGTGACTGTGACATCCTTGTTTTCTAATATGGCAGGAAATTACTCCATTTCTCAATATCAAGCCATTTATGAATAATCTGAGATGGTTCAGCGTATTCTCAATCCATCACCTAACGAACATAAGAAACTTTACTTTGATCTCAATGAGATGTATTTGACCTACTCTATGTTATTTCTCTGATCTCTCAATCTTGTAGTTTTTAAATTAGGTTAGCATGATTTTTTTTCTTATTGAACCCATTCTGGCTTCTAGTGCTTTCTTTACCTCTTCCCTATTCTGTCATAGGCTGACATAGAATATTGCTGGAAATCCTTGTGAACTTTTTTTTCCCTTTCCAGTTTTATATGGATATAATTGATATATACCGTATGTTTAAGGTATACAGCATAGTGATTTCACTTACATACCTCATGAAATGGTTATCACAGTAAGTTAGTGAATATCCAGCACTTCATATGGATACAAAATTAAAGAAATAGAAAAAAAATTCTCTTTTGTGAAGAGAACTCTTAGAATTTTTTCTCTTGACAACTTTCATATATAATATTTAGCAATGTTAATTATTTTTATCATATTGTACATTATATCCCTATCTTAGTTTGTGCTTTTTGCTTGTCTTCATCAAATTCGCCCTCTTTAGTCCTTGCCTGTGGTAAGTACCAATGTGATTTCTTCTTCTATGAATTAGTTAATTTGTTAGTTTTGTGTATATATTTGAAGTATAACTGACCCACAACACTGTCATTTCTTGGTACACAGCATAATGACTTGCTATTTTTATACATTTCAAAGTGATCATCATGTCAAGTCTAGTTACTGTCTGTCCTCATCATACAAAGATAAAACATGATTATTGACTGTATTCCCCACACAAATACATTTGACTCACTTATTTTGTTACTGAAAATTTGTCTCTCTTAATCTCCCTCACCTAATTTCTCTCTTTCCCCCATCGCCTGTGCTCTGGTTGTTCTCTGTATCTATGACTATTTTTGCTTAGTTGTTTGTGTTTACTTGTTTTGTTTTTTCGATTTCACATAAAAGTGAAATGCAGTATTTGTGTTTCTCTGACTTGTTTCACTTAGTGTAGTTCTTTCTAGATCCATCTATGTTGTCATAGATGGCAAGATTTCATTCTCTCTTATGGATAAAAAATATTTCATTGTTTGTATGTGTATATATATATCTTCTTTTCCATTCATCTGTTGAGACACTTAGGTTGCTCCCATATCTTGGCTATTGTAAATAATGTTGCAATGAACATAGGGGTACATGTATGTTTTTGAACTAGTGTTTTGTTTTCTTTGGATAAATAAACAGGTATGCAATCTATAGATCATATGGTAGTTATGTTTTTAATTTTTTGAGGTATCTCCGTACTGTTTTTCATAATGGTTGCACCAGTTTACTTTCCCACAGTGCAGAAGGTACTCTTTTCTCTACATCCTCACCAGCACGTATTATTTGTCTTCGTGTTGTCCTTCTAACAGGTGTGAGATGGTGTCTCATTGTGGTTTAGATTTGCATTTCCCTCATGGTTGGTGGTGTTGAGCATCTTTTCATATACCTGTTAGCTATCTGTATGTTATCTTTGTAAAAATGTCTTTCACGTCCTCTGCCTGAATTTTAATTTGGTGGGTTTTTTTTCTTTTTTGCTAATGACTTGTATGAGTTCTTTATGTATTTCGGATATTCATCCCTTATCAGATATATTTTTTTGCACATATCTTCTCTCATTCAATAGGTGGTCTTTTTGTTCTATCGATAGTTTCCTCTCTGTACAAAAACTTGAGCTACTTGGATGCTCTCTTTTCTTCTGTCTCAGGCTTCAATTTTCACTTAACCATATGTATACTGTCCTTCCCAATCTGGAAGATTATTCTTAATAAAGAAAGTGGAAACAAAATAAGAGTAGAATAGGTCAGGTATTTATCTTTTAGCATGGGGAAAGAGCCTGTCTCATCTTTTTGTATCCAACTTTGCTGGAAAAAGACTGTGTGTTAGCACTTTTCATAAACTTATATTGATCCTCTATTATGTGCCAAACACTGCATTAGATCTGGACTCTAAAGATGAATAAAACAAAGTCTTTTCTTTCAAGGAAGTCACAGTGTAGTTGGAAAGTTAAATATAAATTTTTACAGAATAGGAAAGTAAGGTCTGCTGGAGGATGTTCAGAATCCTGTGGTGGTACTCAGGAAAGAGCAACCAGTTGTGTTTAATGGAGGCATGTTGATGTGAGCCTTCACAGAGGAAATTCTGTTTAAGTGGATTTTTAAAGAAAGTATAGTTTTGGGTTGATTGGGGTGGGATAAGTTAAAGGCCAACATCATGTGTCGAGAAATCTTAAAATAGGCCATTATGATCAGAATATGGAATATAAAGGGGAGTCTCAGGAAATGAGACTGGAGAAACAAGCAGGACCATATCAGAAAGGGCCTTGATAACTATACTGGAATTTTGACTCCGGTAGGCACATGAGTGTCCTCAAAGGGTTTTAAGCACAGTATATCTTCAAAACCAGGTCAGAGTCCTTCCTTGTGATACAGTATATAATATAGTATACTATATAAATCAGTTTAGGCTAGGTTAGGTTGTGGTAACAAATAATTCCCCACTCAGTGGCTTATAATAGCAAGAGATTATTATTTGCTCACACTGCATATCTGTCATGTGGCTCTGTTCCAGAACCAAGGCTAGAGATGCAGCTCTTATCTGAGATGTTGCCCTTGTGGTGGAGGAAAATGAGACTTGATAGAACCATGCATTTCTCTGAAAGCTTCTGTTCAGAAGTAGAATGTATCATTTACTCAGTGATAATGAGTGATATATCTAGAAAGATTTACCCTAATAAAAAATATGTCCATTATGTTATCTAGGTGGCCTCACAGGTATCTCAGTGGGTCAAGAATCCACCCACTATTCAGGAGACGCAGGAAACACCAGTTTGATTCCTGGGTCAGGCAGATCCCTTGGAGAAGGGCATGACAGCCCACTCCAGTATTCTTGCCTGGAGAATCCCATGGACAGAGGAGCCTGGTGGGCTACTGTCCGTGGGTTGCATAGAGTTGGACAGGACTGAAGTGACTGAGCATGCAACATGCACAACGTGAATATATTATTTATGTTGTGAAGATATGGTAAAATATGGTATGTGCTTAGTTGCTTAGTCATGTCTTACTCTTTGAGACCCCATGGAATGTAGCCTGCTACACTTCTCTGTCCATGGGGTTCTCCAGACAAGAATACTGGAGTGGGTAGCCATTCCCTTTTCCAGAGGATCTTCCCAACCCAGGTATCGAACCCAAGTCTCCTGCATTGCAGGCAGATTCTTTACCATCTGAGCCTATGTAATAATATTCAGCCAACAGAAACTATGTGCACAAGCTTACTTAATAAGAAAGGGAAGTGGTCATTAAGTTTTAAGTGGGAAAAAAATGGGTTATAAAGTAACTTGAACAGAAAATATCAATTTAATTTAAAATATCAATTTAGAGGGAGGGAAGGAGGGATGGAGAGAGAGAGTGTGTGTGTGTATGTGTGTGTGCCCTCCAGTTTGGTTCACTTTAGCCTTATTAGACTGGAATGGTAGTAGATAATACATTGGAGGTGGGGTGAGGCTAGTATTAAAGACAAAGAGAATAGTCAGGCTGTTGTGGTTATCTAAGTAAGAGAGGATGAGGGCCTTACCTAAGACAGGAGATAGAGAAGAGGAACCACAATAAGAGAAATAGTAAGATGACAGAAATGATGGAATTTGGTGACATTTGTTTGTTGAGGTGGATGCTCTTTGTTATGAGAGGATGATAAGTTTTTTAGTCTTGTATAATTGAATAAATGGTAGTAACACTTTCTATTTATTTCGCAGTCCTTTAAACATAAGAGAATAAGCACTGAAAGTATCAAATTACCTGTTTTAAGAAAAAATTGATGAGGGAAATGTCTAGAGAGAGTGAAAATGAGATAATTTCTTTTGAAGACTTTTTAGCAAATTTGCTGTTCCAGTCTACTCCCCTTTTATTCTAAGTTCTAATTTAAATTGGTAATTTCCAAGTATGAATTTTGGCAGTTGTGGGATGATTTTTAAATCTCTATGCTATCTTGAGGATCTTGTTTTCATCAGCTTGACCCTAAAGAAATTCAGCTTGACCCGAGTATTTATAATATAACCAGATAGGAAGATCTATATATTAAAAAAACTATAACTTTAGGGACTTCCCAGGCAGTCCAGTGGATAAGATTCTGTGCTTCCACTGCATAGGCTCAGGTTCCATCCCTGGTCTGGGAAGTTCTTCATGCTAAAGGAGGGAAAATGATATAATTTTGAAGGAGGCATTAGGGAGTTTTGGTAGAATTTATGCTTCTTTAGAGACAACGTTAATGCTGGGCTTCAGTCTTTCATTTGTTTAAATAGAACAAACATAAAAAGGAGCTTGAATATTGCTTCATGTTCTGAGTTTCTCTTTTAGTAGGATGTTCTAGCTTTGGGGATATAAATAGACCCCTCCTTTTTAATAACTTTATTGAAGTAAAATTTTATAATATGAAGTTCATTCACTTAAGGTGTACAGTTGAGTGCTTTTGTATATTTACAGAGTTATGTGATCAATCACCATAGTCTACTTTTAGAACATTTTCTGTATCCCCAAAAGAAACCTCAGAGTAGTTATTCCCTACTCCTCTCACTACACCACCATGCCATCTCCAGGCAACCATTAATCTATTTTCTATGTCTATAGATTTTCCAGTTCTGGACATTTCATACAAGTGAAATACTTACAATATGTAGTATACTTACAATATAAGTAGGCTTCTTAATTTTTAAAGTTTTTCCCTTCCTAAATGATTTCTTTTGTGTCCCATATTAGAGGTCACTTTAAAGTTTATGATATTTATAGCTCTATCTTATGTGATAAATTGCTTGATTCTTAATTATATTTGTACTCTGTCATTTAATACAATGCTTTGTACATTGTATATAGCAAATAAATAATTTGTAGATTACATGGATTTTTTATGGATATTAAAAGATATGTTTTGTGGATAATTGTCCTAGTGTCTGAATTTCATTTACTGTTGCTTATTTCCATTTTCTCCCCTGACTACTCACTTTCTAGCTGAATAGTGTCTTTACTTACACTACTGATGAAAAGTACTTTACTCAGGTCCTCTTTATTCCTGCAGAGTAAATTATTCACTACTTGGTAGAAGTCAATGATTTACTGAAAAGCAGATGAAGCTCATTAGGAGACTGCTGGGTATAGCTTAACAGTTCATATTTCATTTCCCTTAGACCTTTCCTCAGTGTATAATCTGGATTACCCTGATTAAAGGATTGTGCCTTCCAAATGTAATGTCAGTTGGGTCTAGAACTGCCTTGGTATACCTGCCTGAATGGTAGGTATTCCTCTTCCATTAACCACTAGAGCACAAAGAGATTTGGATAGGATAGTGTGTACATACGTTCCTTTAGTTTATTTATTTATTTATTTGTTTTCATATATTCCTTTAGTTAGAATCTTCTTAGTGCAGATAACCTTGGATCTGTGAATGCTCTGTTCTGTTTGTGATAAAAGGCAGGGTTTTTTTTTTCTTTTTTATCTTTCTGAATTTTGCTTCCTGTTGCCTTTGTTTTTGTTTTCCCTGTCATATGTTTTACATGTGACAGAAGACAAAAAGAACACTAGTCAAGTGCCAGATAGAATTTAATAAATGTTATTTTAAATCCAGTAGCTGAGCTTGTGAAAAAAAAAAAAAGAAAGAAAATCCTCAGTGGGAAAAGTGAAGAGGGTATTTAAAACCAAAGTTGTAGGTACATACGCTAAAGTTATGGCTGCCCTAGGTAAATAAAAGGTTTCAGTTTTAACGGCCATACAGGAAAAAGGGACTTTGCTACTTCCCTCCGTAAAGCTATTTCCTCAAAAGTTTGCCATATTGTTGAAAAGTTGATATGAAAAAAAAAATCTTCCCCAGTGATATAGATGTCAAGGAAGTTCATCCACACTGTGTGAATTCTGAGAATTTGTTACCATGAACTTCTGTTGTAACCTTGGTTTAGAGTGTCCCTTTTTCTCTACAGTTTGGGGAACCCAAAGCCAAGAAATTAATGGATAAAGTAGTCCTAAATTAGTGATGGTCCCATGATATCAGGATGAAGCAAATGTAAAACTTCTCTATAGGAATATCTTCAGTGTAAGCCACACAGGATTCCCACAGCTAAAGGTGTCCTACAGATTTTTTTTTTTGGAAAGTGGAACTTTAAAAAATATAGTTGTTGAAATTTAAAACTCAGTGGACAATGTCAATGGTAGAATGGATAGATTGTATATTCATGCAACGGAATACTGTAAAGCAATGGAAATGAATAAATTGCTGGCATGTATAAGATCATGTTTGAATAATGATAATGCTGAATGCGGGAAGCCAGACAAAGAGTACATACTATATGATTTTATCTATATACAGCTAAAAACTCTAACGTATATTAGAAGTCATGACTCAATCTTTGAGGAAGAGGGAGGGGTTAGTGATTAGGGAGGGGGCAAGAGAGAGATTTCTGGAGTGCCAATAACATTACATTTTTTGACCTTGGTGGTTGTTACATGATTGTCTCACTTGTGATAATTTATTGAGCTTATGATTTGCATACTTGTTCAATCTAAAAGAAAGCAGGAATCAAAAATGTGATAAATATCATAGAAAAGATAGGATAAATTAAAAGCACAGTAAAAGGTGGTAGAAATAAGTTCAAATGCATCAGTAATCATACTAAAGTGTATGAATTACACTTACCAGTTGAAAGACAGAGTGTTCTATCATGTTTCCAAGATGGTTGACATGTGTACCATCCTTCCACCTACAGGTAGAGTTTTTTCCTCCATTCACCTTGAATCTGGGCTGGCTTTTGTGACTTGCTTAAGCAATAGAATATGCCAGAAGTGACATCCTGGGACTTTCAGGGCTAGGACATGAGAAACTTTGCTGCTTCTATCTAGCCTTTTTGAACATTCCTTTTTTGAGTGTTCTCCCATGGAATATTCAGTCTGGGGACCTAGCTGTCGTGCTGTGAGAAGCCCAAGCCAGATTGAGAGGCCCAAATGAGTTCCCAGCCAACTGCCAGCATCAACTGCTACCCATGTAAGTGAGTTAAGGAATCATCTTGGATATTCTAGACCCAGCAGACATCATATGGAGAAAAACCCGGATATCAGGCACATGGACCTAGTCTAGTCATCATCAGCAGCCATTAGAGTCACCCCACCTGAGGTCCCAGAGGTCACAGGGCAGACATAAGCCTTTCCTGCTGTGCCTTGTCTGAGTTCCTGGCCCTCGGAATTATGAGCATAATAAAATGGTTGTAGTTCTATGCCAGTAGACTTTGAGGTAGTTTGTTTATAACAATAGATAAATGAAACAGAATTTGGTACCTAGAAGTGAAGTGCTGTTATAATCTAAAATATGGATTGGCTTTGGGACTTGGCAGTGGACAGAGGCTGGAGGGACCTTGAGGAGACTGTTGGTGAAGTTTTGAAAAACGAAAAAGTATTACTAGAGGCTGGATAAAAAGGAAACTTTGTTATGTGGTGATGATGGTACAAGGTTTATTAATATTGACATGTGTGGGCACATGAAAGATAGAAAATGTATTTAATATATTCATTTTATCTAAGAAGTCTTCTAGACAGAAGGTTGAAAAGTGTTACCTAACTTCTCATGATAAGGTGAAAATACAGAGATGAATGAGCTAAAAAATGAACTATTCAGTTTTCAAGCAGAACTTACAGGGAAAATATTTCTAACCCAAGCTCTGTTGTTAGGTTAGGAAATGAAAAACTTTTCCTCATCCCTAGTTGCTCCAGATAGCCAATGATTTCTAAAGAAATGGCTTCAGAGCAAAGATTAAGTTAAACATGATGCCAATAAAACATCACCTCAAACTAAAGATCTCAAGGATGCAACTGGAAATCCCTTTGTTAATAAGACTTCTGAAAGATTTAAGGCAGTGCCTCGTAGAACTTTTCAGCTACAAAAAAAAAAAAAGTCTAAAGATCTAAAGGGAATATATCCTAGATTCTCTTTATTAGACAATAGGGCTTCTAAGAATTTTAAGGGTATTTTCTTACAGTAGCCTCACATAAAAATTAAAATAGAGAAAATGAGTATAGCTCTGTCTATTGAAGTGAACTCCCTATAAGAGTCATAGGAAATCTGCAAGAGTTTTTAATAGACTGTATGTACTGATTATAGCAACTTCAGCATGAAGTAAAAGGAGCCGAGACAATAAAAAATGAAAATAGGTCTTTGAACTTCCCAACCATCTACAGGCAGGAAGCAGGCTAAGAAGGCTACTCCACTGCAGATATTAACCATCTCTTATGTAAAAGGAAGGATGACTCAGGGTGGAGCCAAATTTTGAAGAATCACTCTCAGGAAATAAGGCTGGGCTGTAACCAAGAAACTGGTGATATTTGATTAAATTTCACAATTGCTGTGGAAAAAAAATAACTGCTATATATCTCCTGTTCCTTCTTCATATTTTGAATGAGAGTGTCTGTGGTGGTTTTACTAAGTCAGTCTTACTATTGTGCGATTATATGTTGGGTGTGTGGGAGCAGATAATTTGTCTCTTTATTCAGATCAAGAGGAATAATACTCCAGTAGCTGTACCTGAGGAACTGCATCTGAGGAACCTCAATCACACCTGGACCTGAATTAGATATCAAGATTCTGGACATCAAGCTGATGCCATTATCAGATGAGACTTTTGGAGGTCTTAGGAGAGGGTGAGTGTATTTTGCATGTGGGAGGGATTTGTTGGGGCCAGAGGGTGGTTTGTGGTAACTTTGTCTCCAAAGTGGCTGTCATCAATCTCTTCCCTTCTTGCCATTCAGAGGTGAAGTCTATTTCTCTCCTCCTTTTGAATCTGGGATTGCATAGTGGCTTGTGTGACCAATTGAATGGGACTTCCAAGACTAGGTCATAAGAAGGCGAGCAGCTTCTGCCTTTGTATGCCTCTTGGAGTACTTGCTCTCAGAACCAGCCACCATGCTATGAGAAGCCCAGGTCAAATGGAGAGGACATGTGTAGGCGCTGGTTGATAGCCCCAGTGAGCTACCACCAAACAACCAGCATCAACTAACTGTCAGTCATGTGAGTGTGTGAAGGAATCATATTGGACAGTCCAGCCCTAGCAAACATCACCTGGAGAGAACCGAAGTGAAGTGAAGTTTCTCAGTCATGTCCGACTCTTTGCGACCCCATGGACTGCAGCCTACTGGGCTCCTCCGTCCATGGGATTTTCCAGGCAAGAGTACTGGAATGGGGTGCCATTGCCCCAGCCAAATAGCTCCTCTTGAGACATCCCAGCCATCTTCATCCATTCAAGTCATCCATCCCATCTGAGGTTCCAGACGTTGTGGATCAGAGACACCTGGTCTCTTCTGTGCCCTATTAGAATTTCTGGCCTAAATAATCAACATTTACCATTGTTTGGGAGTAGTTTTCTTTTTCTCTTTTTAATGCAGTAATAGATGATTGAAACATTGTCAGAATAAATAGAAAATAATCCATCTCTATGCAGTTTATAGCAGGCATAGTTAATAAAATATGAGGAATCAGAGAGATTGGAAGAAAGGTATGGAAAAACATTTTCTAAAAGAAAGCTAGTACAGCAGGATAATAGTAGGCAAAGTTAACTTGAAGGTAACAATTATTATTATAGTTAAAAATCATCATAAAATATTATAAGGAGGCTATTCTAACTCCAAATCAGTATGCATTCAATAGTATGGCCTCAAATTTTATATAGGTAGAATAGAGATAGAATATTAAATATATAGAAAGAATGAATACAGGAAGAAATTATAATAAAAATATAGATCTATAAAGAACATCTTTTTCAATAATTGGTCAAACTGACAAATTTGAGAAGAGTTGAAAAGCAACAAGTTAGATTTGGTGGGCCTCTACAGAGCCCTGCAGCTAATACTTGAGAATATACTTTCTTTTTAAGTAACTTAAAAAAAACTGAACACATACTGAATTTGTAAAGTAAGTCTCCACAAAACCAGTGAATGGTATTATGGAGACTATGTTCTCTTACTCCAGTTGCTATTGAAATTAAACCAAAAGATGATCAAAGTAACTTTATTTGGAAACTTTAATTCATGCCTTGAATAACTCATATCAAAGAAGAAATAATAATAGAAATTAGAAATAAAACTAACTTATCAAAACTGACTCTGGAAGAAATAAAAACCTGAATAAATCTATATTCATTAGACATATTGAACTATAAATAAATATCTACCTACTAGAAAAGAGACACATATGAAATTTTTTATAGTTTTATAGAAGTATAATTGACAAACAATACACTGAACATATTTAAAAACTATACAGCTTGGAAAGTTTTGACATTGGTATTCAACCATGAAACTATTATCACAATTAAGTTAAAGAATATATATTAAGTTAAAGAATATATCACTTCTCAAGTCTTCTGCTCCTTCCTACTACCTCACCTAGGCAATCAGTGATCTGCTTTATAATAGATAAGTTTGCATTTTCTAGAATTTTATTAAATGTAACCATACAATATATACTCTTTTGTGAAGGTGGGGGATATTATACTTCATTCACTTAGCATTATTATTTTGAGATTTATTCATATTGTTAGTGGTCAGAGGCTCGTTCCTTTTTATTGCTTAGTAGTATTCCATTGTATGGCTAGAAAAGCTTTAGCTTTGTTTTTCACTTGTTGACAGACATTTGGGATATTTCCAGCTTGGGGTGATTATAAATAACGCTTCTGTGAACATCTGTGTAGAAGTGTTTGTAGACATATGCTTTCATTCCTCTTTGTTAAATATCTAGGAGTGGAATAGTTGAATCATATTAGTGTATGTTTAAGAAACTGCAAAGTGGCTTTGCCATTTTATAGTCTCATTGGCAGTGGTTTGAGTTCCTCCATATCCTTGTCAACATTTGGTATCAGAAATCTTTATTTTTAGCCATTCTAACTGTATATGGGGCTTCCCTGATAGCTCACCTGCAATGCAGGAGACCCCAGCTCGATTCCTGGGTCAGAAGATCCCCTGGAGAAGGGATAGACTTTCCATTGCAGTATTCTTGCCTGGAGAATCCCCATGGAGAAAGCCTGGCAGGCTACAGTCCACGGGGTCGCAAAGAGTTGGAGAGTTCCAAGTGACTAAGCCTTCTTCAGTGATCAGTGCAAAGAAATAGAGGAAAAGAACAGAATGGGAAAGACTAGAGATCTCTTCAAGAAAATTAGAGATACCAAGGGAACATTTCATGCAAAGATGGGCTCGATAAAGGACAGAAATGGTCTGGACCTAACAGAAGCAGACAATATTAAGAAAAGGTGGCAAGAATACACAGAAGAACTGTACGAAAAAGATCTTCACAACCCAGATAATCATGATGGTGTGATCTCTAATCTAGAGCCAGACATCCTGGAATGTGAAGTCAAGTGGACCTTAGAAAGCATCACTACGAACAAAGCTAATGGAGGTGATGGAATTCTAGTTGAGCTGTTTCAAATCCTGAAAGATGATGCTGTGAAAGTGCTGCACTCAATATGCCAACAAATTTGGAAAACTCAGCAGTGGCCACAGGACTGGAAAAGGTCAGTTTTCATTCCAATCCCAAAGAAAGGCAATGCCAAAGAATGCTCAAACTACCGTACAATTGCACTCATCTCACCTGCTAGTAAAGTAATGCTCAAAATTCTCCAAGCTAGGCTTCAGCAATATGTGAACCGTGAACTTCCTGATGTTCAAGCTGGTTTTAGAAAAGGCAGAGGAACCAGAGATCAAATTGCCAACATCCGCTGGATCATGGAAAAAGCAAGAGAGTTCCAGAAGAACATCTATTTCTGCTTTATTGACTATGCCAAAGCCTTTGACTGTGTGGATCACAATAAACTGTGGAAAATTCTGAAAGAGATGGGAATACCAGACCACCTGACCTGCCTCTTGAGAAATCTGTATGCAGGTCAGGAAGCAACAGTTAGAACTGGATATGGAACAACAGACTGGTTCCAAATAGGAAAAGGAGTACGTCAAGGCTGTATATTGTCACCCTGCTTATTTAACTTCTATGCAGAGTACATCATGAGAAACGCTGGACTGGAAGAAACACAAGCTGGAATCAAGATTGCCGGGAGAAATCTCAATAACCTCAGATATGCAGATGACACCACCCTTATGGCAGAAAGTGAAGAAGAACTAAAAAACCTCTTGATGAAAGTGAAAGTGGAGAGTGAAAAAGTTGGCTTAAAGCTCAACATTCAGGAAACGAAGATCATGGCATCCGGTCCCATCACTTCATGGGAAATAGATGGGGAAACAGTGGAAACAGTGTCAGACTTCATTTTTTTGGGGCTCCAAAATCACTGCAGATGGAGATTGCAGCCATGAAATTAAAAGACGCTTACTCCTTGGAAGAAAAGTTATGACCAACCTAGATAGCATATTCAAAAGCAGAGACATTACTTTGCCGACTAAGGTCCGTCTAGTCAAGGCTATGGTCGCATGTATGGATGTGAGAGTTGGACTGTGAAGAAGGCTGAGTGCCGAAGAATTGATGCTTTTGAACTGTGGTGTTGGAGAAGACTCTTGAGAGTCCTTTGGATTGCAAGGAGATCCAACCAGTCCATTCTGAAGGAGATCAACCCTGGGATTTCCTTGGAAGGAATGATGCTAAAGCTGAAACTCCAGTACTTTGGCCACCTGATGCGATGAGTTGACTCATTGGAAAAGACTCGGATGCTGGGAGGGATTTGGGGCAGGAGGAGAAGGGGACGACAGAGGATGAGATGGCTGGATGGCATCACGGACTTGATGGACGTTAGTCTGAGTGAACTCCAGGAGTTGGTGATGGATAGGGAGGCCTGGCGTGCTGCGATTCATGGGGTCGCAAAGAGTCGGACATGACTGAGCGACTGAACTGAACTGAACTGAACTGAAGCACAGTAAGTGTATATAGCATATAGTTGGATTTGCTTTAATTCATTTGACAATGTTTTTTTGGCTTGTTTTTTAAACTTTTTATTTTGTACTGGGGTACAGCTGATTAACAATGTTGTGATAGTTTCAGGTGAACAACAAAGGGACTCAGCTGTCCATATACATTTATCCAGACAGTCTGTTTTTCGGTTGATTTTTTTGAATCACTTATGTTTAAACTCATTTTTGATAAGGTTAGATTTAAATCTACTATCTTGCTGTTTGTTTTCTATATGTCTCATCTGTTCTAGTTCCATTTTTTCTTTCTGCCACATTTTGCATTAATTATTTTTATCGTTCTTTTTTTGTTGTAATAGTTGTTTAAAATTTGACTTATAGTTTACGTCTTCTTCTTATCACAGTTTGTCTTTAAATGATGTTTTCCTTGTGTTCTCCCTTATAGTATAAAAAGTTTACAACAAACTAAAAAAGTTAAAGTTTACAGTGGCTCTTATACAATAGAAGATAAACTCCCCTTTCTTCCCTCTCAGCCTTTATGCAGTTTCTGTCATAGATTTTCTCCTTATGAACCCTATCCTTCTTATGATTTATTTTTATATCAATAATAAACTATCTTAGAAAGAGATCTAAATAATAAGAAAAAATTTTCATAAAATATCCATGTGTTATTCTTTCTTTTTTTTTTTTTTGTTATTCTTTCTGATACCCTTCATTTCTTTGTACAGATTGAAATTTTCATCTGGTATAGTCTTTCTACTTAAAGGGTGTATTTTAACATTTCTTCTAGTGTGCCCTAGTGTTAAATAATTCTTTTGTGTATCAGAAAATGTTTTTATTTCACCTTCATTTTTGAAATATATTTTTTGCTGACTATGGAATTGAAGGTTGACAGTTTTTTTCCTTTAAAGCTGTTTCTTCGCTATTGACTTGCACTGTTTCTGATGAGAAATCTTTTGCCATCCTTATCTTTGTTTCTCTTTTTTTCTGACTGCTTTTTAAGATTGGTTTTTTACCAGTGGTTTGGACAATTTGATTAATATGTTTCTGATTTAGTTGTCCTTGTGTTCTCATTCTTGGGGTCCATTGAGCATCTTGGACCTATAGATATATTGTTTTTATCAAATTTGAAAAATTTGGCCATTATTGTTTTTAAAATATTTTTCTGTCCTTTTTCCATCTCCTTCAGGGAGTTCAAATTACATGTATAGTAAGCTGCTTAAAGGGTTACACTCACTGATGGTCTTTTTCACCCTTTTTTCCTCTCTGGTTCATTTGGATAGTTTCTTTTGTTGTGTCTTCAAGTTCACGCATCTCTTAATTTGGTTTTGTCACATCTTCCGTTAATTCTATCCAGTGAGTTTTTCATCTCATAGTTTCTATCACTGGAAGTTTGATGTGAAAGTGAAAGTTAAGTCATTCAGTCGTGTCCGACTCTTTGTGACCCCGTGGACTGTAGCCCGCCAGGCTCCTCTGTCCATGGGATTCTCCAGGGAAGAATACTGGAGTGGGTTGCCATTTCCTTCTCCAGGGGATCTTCCCAATCCAGGGATCGAACCTGGGTCTCCTGCATTGCAGGCAGACGTTTTATCCTCTGAGCCACCAGGGAAGTTTGATGTAGACCTTTAAAAAATCTCTCTTATATTTCTACAATAGTTTTTTTGAGTATAGAATACAGGTATAATAACTGTTTTAATCCCCTTGTCTGGTATTAGTAATTCTAACATTTGTGTCACTTCTGTGCTGGTTTCAGCTGATTGGTTTTTCTCCCCCTCCTTTTTTTTTTTTTTTTGCATGCAGGGATCTTAGTTCCTAGACCAGGGATTGAACTCATGCTCCCTGCAGTGGAAATGCAGAGTCTTAACCATTGAACTGCCAAGTAAATCCCAATTTTTCTCATTGTATAGGTCATATCTTCCTGATTCTTTACATGTCTGGTAAGCTTCCTTAGCCCTGGAGAAGGAAATGGCAGCCCACTCCAATATTGCCTGGGAAATCCCATAGACAGAGGAGTCTGGCAGGTTATAGTATGGGGTTGCAAGAGTTAGATGTGACTTAGCAACTAAACTACCACCACCACCAAACTTGCTCAGGTTCCACTATGCTGTGCTCAGTTGTGTCTGACTTTTTGTGACCCCATGGGCTGTAGCCCACCGAAGTCCTCTGTCCATGGGATTTTCCCAGCAAGAATACTGGAGTGGGTTGCCATTTTCTCTTCCAGGGATCTTCCTAGCCCAGGTTTCAAACCCAAGTCTCTTGTGTCTCCTCCATTGGCAGGCAGATTCTTTTCTTTACCACTAGCGCCACTGGGAAGCCCCTTCTTATGTTCCACATGTGGGAATTTTACCTTGTTGAGTACTGAGTCTTTATCTTTGTTTTGTATCACAGTTAAGTTATTGATAGTTTGATCCTTTCTGGTCTTGCTTTTAAGATTTATTAGGTAGAGCCAGAGCAGTTTTCCCTCTAGGGTAATTATTCTCTACCCAGTACTCTATACATTATGGGGTTTTCCACTCATCTGAATACTTAAGGAGATTCTGAACACTTGTCTCCAGAGTATTCTCTCTCTACAGCCCTCTATTTTCCAGCACTCTGTCCTCCCAAGTCTCAACTTCATTTCCTCAACTAAGTTCGTCTGCTGGGCTCCCTGACTATGACCTGAAAATAAGTCTCAAAGAAGTAAGTTGAGGCATTCCTAGAACTCACCTTGCTTGTCTCTCAGGCATCACTGTCCTTTGTTCATTGTGTGATGAGCAGTGTCTTCAAAACATTTCGTGGTATATTTTTGTTCTTTTGTTTGTTCTTTGAGGCAGATAGGTCAGTCCTTTACATGTTACCCCATATTGGCAGGAAATAGAAGTCCCCTATTTTTTATACCTCTTAATATACTTAAAATGTTTTGTGATAAATATATAAGCTAAACAAATATATTTTTGCAAAGGTAAGGTAGTGATTAGAAACTACCAGACTTGGGTTAAACTTTAATTTATCAAACATTTCAGGAGGCTAAAGCTTTATATTTTGGGTGTTCTTCAGGTAATTCCTTTTGCTTTGATTCTATTAGCATTCACTGGTTATTTTTAAAACAAAGAGATTTATTATGTTCTATGATTTTATGAATAGAGCAATACTTCTTGTACTACAGGCCCTGAGGCCTGAACTCATATCACTATCTTGTTTCATATTAGCTTCCAAATAGCATTAGGTGGTCATTTTTTACTTTGAAACCAGTTTACTAATCTGGTCTGATTTGATCTTGTGACCTTGGAAAAGAAACCTCCCAGGAATAGAATAAAAAGACATCCTGAGGCTTTAAAAAACAAAATGGAGATCCAAATATTAAAGCTGTTTAAATATCTTTAAACTTTTCTACAATGGAGTAATTCAGCCTGGTTAATGAATTATTTAATTTGGATTATTGTTTTACTGTGAATAATTTATTTTCAAGATTTCCTGTGTTCTAGCTGAATAGTTTAAGGGAATTGATAAGGATGTAAATTCTGTTGGTGGACCTAATAAAAGAAAGAAAAACAGGGGCTGATTCTGAAGTTGAGATGAGAGAGCTGGCCAGTCTTCTCAGAGAGGAAGTAGGGTTATCTGACAAAAGTGAGAAATAGGAAAATTCAGCTTCTAGTTGTGATAGAAAAAGCTTAGAATGTCTCTGGGTGGTTGTTCTGGAGCAGTGTGATTCTCACCTTTCTGGGGGTGAGGAATTCTCTTCTAGGTTACCACTTTAACTGTTGCTTCCCCCTACACCCCATATTGCATATGCAATTGTTGATTAATTGACAAGGAGTAGGAATGGAAATTTTTTTAAAAATAAATTTTTGCCATAGCAGTAAAGTATATCAAGAAATAGACATTTCGGGGAATTCCCTAGCAGTCCAGTGATTAGGCCTTGGTGCTTTTACTGCTGAGGGCCTGGGTTCAGTCTCTTGTCGGGGGACTAAGATCCCACAAGAAGCTGTGTGGCATGGACAAAAAAAAAGAAAAGAAAATTCACATCATTAGTTTCTGAAGGTTTTTTTTTTTTTTTCAAACAGAAGTAGTGCAGTTTTTATTGTATCAATTTATAGAATTACAGCTCTAGGAAAGTGAAAGTGAAGTCGCTCAGTCGTGTCTGACTCTTTGCAACCCTGTGGACTGTAGCCTCTGTCCATAGGATTCTCCAGGCAAGAATACTGGAGTGGGTTGCCATTTCCTTCTCCAGAGGTTCTTCCTGACCCAGGGATTGAATCCAGGATACGCTTTACCCTCTGAGCCACCAGGGAAGCTCTAGGAAGGTAGCAAATTTCTTGTTTCCTCACAATTTTTTATTTTTGTAGCTGTGCTGGGTCTTCGTTGCTTCACAGGCTTTTCTCTACTGTGGCAGTGGGGGCTGCTCTCTAGTTGTGATGTGTGGGCTTCTCATTGTGCAGCACAGGCTCTAGGGCACACAGCCTTCCATAGCTGTGGCACATGGCCTCAGCAGTGTGGCTCCCGGGCTCTAACACACACGCTCAGTAGTTGTGGTGCAGGAGCTTAGTTGCTCCATGGCATGTGGGATCTTCCCAGATCAGGGATCGAAACCACGTCTCCTGCTTTGGCAGGCAAACTCTTTACCACTGAGGATAACAGGGAAGCCCCACAGTATTTTTGTAAAGGTGAAATTCAGTTAAAATGCCTAGGAGTATCAAAGATTAGAAGACATGATATCGAGGAGTCCAGTGCTGCTTAAGGGTGAATGAGAGGGTGAGACAGCCAGCTCTAGGTGTTTGCATTTATATGTACATTTGTACATATGTATTTATAGTCTGCATTAGCTGTTTCGGGCTATAGTCTTCCCTTTCTTTCCTGTCTGTGTCCTCCTTGATATATTTATGTACACAGCCTTTCTTATGATGTATGGACGTGAGTCTGAGTGAACTCTGGGAGATGGTGATGAACAGGGAGGCCTGGCGTGCTGCGATTCATGGGGTCACAAAGAGTCGGACACGACTGAGCGACTGAACTAAACTGAACTGAATTATAAGTGTATATGTATGTATTTACAGCTAGCATCAGCTGTGTTTAAGGTTGCATTCTTTTCTTTCTCTCCCATCTGCGGTTTCTTTGAGTCATTCCTTCAAGAGCGCACCCAGGTTTGTTTAACTGAATTAAACTTTGTTAGAATAAGGCAGAGTTCACTGCTTAGAGGTGCCTAATGGAGAATTCACTGGGTAAAGAAATGAACAGTTCTCTGTGTCCTGTGATGACCAGCTTTTCTACCCTGACCAGGAAGGATTATTTTGCCAAAGTCTTCCCATGGTGTCAGGGAACTGGAATTGAGGACTCTAACTTTGGCAAGTCTTAATGAAAAGGAAAAAAAATTACAAAGGAAAGAATTTAGGTCCTTGGACTAAGTGCTAATCTCTCTCCAAAGGGAAATGTTCTTCCTGACCTTGTAGAGTCCATGTGATTAAAATTCTTCATTTCTTTTTATAATTGTGAGCAGTAATCCTCTCTCTTTAAACTAGGACACCCCCTCCCATGAATTTTAAATTTTAGGTATATTAAACCAACTAATTTTAGAGCAGTGTTCTTTTAGGGTAAAAATGAAAGAATTGAGGTTATACAACATAAAATGTTGAACTGTGAACTTCCAGATGTTCTAGCTGGATTTAGAAAAGGCAGAGGATCAAATTGCCAACATCTGCTGGATCATAGAAAAAAGCAAGAGAATTCGAGAAAAACATCTACTTCTGCTTTATTGATTACACCAAAGCCTTTGACTGTGTAGATCACAACAAATTGGAAAATTCTTCAAGAGATGGGAATACCAGACCATCTTACCTGCCTCCTGAGAAATCTGTATGCAGGTCAAGAAGCAACAGTTAGAACTGGACATGGAACAACAGACTGGTTCCAAATTGGAAAAGGAGGACGTCAAGGCTGCATGTTGTCACCCTGCTTATTTAATTTATATGCAGAGTACATCATGCGAAATGCTGGGCTGGATGAAGCACAAGCTGGAATCAAGATTGCCGGGAGAAATAATAACCTCAGATACGCAGATGATACCACCCTTATGGCAGAAAGTGAAGAGGAACTACAGAACCTCTTGATGTAGGTGAAAGAGGAGAGTGAAAAAGTTGGCTTAAAACTCAACATTCAAAAAACTAAGATCATGGCATCCGGTCCCATCACTTCATGGCAAATACAAGGGGAAACAGTGGAAGCAATGACAGACTTAATTTTCTTGGGCTCCAAAGTCACTGGAGATGGTGACTGCAGCCATGAAATTAAAAGACACTTGCTCCTTGGAAGAAAAGTTGACCATCCTAGACCGCATATTAAAAAGCAGAGACATTGCCAACAAAGGTGCGTCTAGTCAAAGCTATGGTTTTTCCAGTAGTCATGTATGGATGTGAGAGTTGAACTATAAAGAAAGCTGAGTGCTGAAGAATTGATGCTTTTGAACTGTGGTGTTGGAGAAGACTCTTGAGAGTCCCTTGGACTGCAAGGAGATCCAGCCAATCCATCCTAAAGGAAATCAGTCCTAAATATTCATTGGAAGGACTGATAGTGAAGCTGAAACTCCAATCCTTTGGCCACTTGATGCGAAGAGCTGACTCCTTTGAAAAGATCCTGATGCTGGGAAAGATTGAAAGCGAGAGGAGAAGGGGATGACAGAAGATGAGGTGATTGGATGGCATCACCAACTCTATGGACATGAGTTTGAGCAAGCTCTGGGAGTTGGTGAAAGACAGGGAAGCCTGGTGTGCTGCAGTCCATGGGGTCACAAAAAGTCGGACATGACTGAGTGACTGAACTGAACTGAACATGTAATGGAAGATGGTATAGTTGAAGACATGATCAGAGTTCTGTGTGTTCTAGTGCAGTAGTTCTCAAACTTCTTGGTCTCAGGACCAAAAACATGAGGATCCCAAAGAGCTTTTGTGTAAGTTTTTATATCTATCAGTATGTACTGTGTTGGGAATTAAAACTGAGAATTTAAATTTGTTTTATTTATTTAACATAATAATAATAAATATATCATGTTACTATGTATTTAAAACTGAGAAATTTAAACACTTTTATATATTTTAGAAATAATCAGTCCATTACATGTTAGCATAAATAACATTTTCATGCAAAATGACTATATTTTCCAAAACATGCAAACATTTAGTGGGAAGAAAGGTACTGTTTAATATTTTTGCAAATCTCTTTGATATCTGACTTCATTAAAAATAACTTGAATTGTATATCTGCTTTTAGATTTGATCTGGTGTGTTTTCACATGTTGTGTATCATCTGGAAAATTCCACTAAACACCTATGAGATGATGAGAGTAAAAAAGGGAAATATCATCTTAGTATTATCACCAAAATACTTTTGGTCTCAGGCATCTCCTGAAAGTGCCTTGCTATCTCCAGCAGGTTCCAAACCACTCTTACCAGACAGTTTGTAGGAAAAAAGAAGCACAGAAGTTACCACCATTGGATAAAGCAAAAATTTCCATGTTTTTAATCAGAACTGGCTGTGTAACCTACTAATTAAGCGGTATAACATCCAGACTCTAGAACTTAAGTGGGTGGTATAGCCAAAACCCCCAAGCACTGAACTGGGAATCAGTCCCAGTTCATGTGCTTTTTAAAAGTAGTTATTGTTCAGTGTTTTTGTGTGCTATTGTTAACCAATGGGAGAAGAAAATTGAGCCATATCCCTGGGGATGCACGGAAGAATTTGAGAGATAAGAATGACCTTTGAAAATAATCTAGTCATAGGATTTTAAACTTTCAGAATTGAAAAGTACCCAAGAGGTCATCTAATCCAATCCTTGAGCATTGTAATAATTACAAGTAGTGCTTGTGATGTACAGACCAAGTGCTTTACATACAGTTTCTCTCTCTTGTTATGTTGATCTTTACTGTTTCTTTAAATTTTTTTTTATAGTGGACAATGTATACTATATACCGTATCACTCACTCAGTACTGTCTCTACCCACTCTACTCTCCTACCTAGGTTATTGGATGCAATTCTAGACATTGTATAATATCATCTATAAACATTTCCACATATATATACTTCTAAAAGATAATGTTTATCACACTTAAACATTTAACAGTATTTCTTTAATAGCATCAGAACCCAGTGAGTGTTTTGCATTTCCATGATTGTATCCCCAGTGTGTTTGAACTGAGATACAAATAAATTTGTACAGTACAGTAGTTGGTTCATCTTTTTAAGACTGTTTTAAGACTTTTTAAGACTTTTTAAGTCTGTTTCTCTTTTCTTTCATGATTTTTACTTGTTGAAAAACAAGAGCTTTCTGAGTCATATGTCTTGTAGAGTTTCCTTGAGTCTGAATTTTGCTGATTGCATCTCTGTGGTACTTTTAGCGTGTTCCTTTCCCCTCTGCATTTCCTGTAAATTGGTACTTAAATTTAGAACTTTGCTCAGACTTATTCATGAGTGGTTAAGTACTTCATCAGCAGGTTCTCTCTTTTTGTAATGTCAGTAGCTATTAATGATCTTTGCTTAGATCCCATTAAATCATTAATAGCGAATGGTGATATTCTCTAATCTATTATTCTGTATTTATTAGATGGAATACTTCTAGAACAAGAAACTTTCGCTTATCTACTATTTGATTACCCAGTGGTCTATATAGTTCATGTAAGAAATTCAGGATGAATGCTTGATTCTTTCTTTTATTCATCTATTTTCACAATAAGAAATTGGTTCACTAGCATTTGCCAGATGTGACCAGTTAGTTTTGGTTTGGTTTGGTTTGGTTTGGTTTTGGTATCATGAATGCCTGGATTTAAACTTTTTAAAAATGTGTTTCAATCCATTGCTGTCATAATTACACATTATTCCTTTTCTAGTAATTTTACATATTTGCTAAATAGACTAAAGTTGAAGATGAGGGCATTTCTTAGTTATCCTTGTGACCCTGGTACCTAGCGCATGGCTTTCAATAAATGTTTAAATGAATGAATGAATGTTCTGAGCAACATTTTAAAATAGGAGTTCATTTTAGAGACATGACTGGGGACAATGTCAAATATGGTTTCTCTGCTTGATCTGAGAAAAGCTAATATAACAGTGAAAAATATTCTGGGTGAATGTAAAAGAAAAAGGCATTTTAAAAAAGTAAATGCTATTTAATTTCTGATTGTTAGAAGACATTGAATTGTTTACTCCATTATTTCCAGTGAGTCTTTTCATTGAGTTTTTGCTCAAAGGAATAAATCATAATCTTGCACTCTCTTGCTATAAGATAAATAACATTTAAAAAGCACCCTCCCCACCCCTGCCCCATCCATTCTTTCCTCCCTTAATATAAATGGCAAAGATTTACATCCTCATCAAGCACACATTCCCCCTCGGTTTATCCTTTTATTTTACAAAACTCTAAAAAAAATATTTCTGGACAGTAATGCAAAACTAAGTACTGACCATTTGCTAGGCACTTGTTTGAGCATTTTTGCATAGAATATGTATAATTTATTCTTGTTGTTCAATCGCTAAGTTGTGTCCGACTCTTTGCGACTCCAAGGACTGCAGCATGCGAGGCTTCTCTGGCCTTCACTGTTCTTACCAAAACCATATTAAGTAGATAGGATTATTATCATCTTCTCTATTTTTAGATGAAGTAATTGAAGAATAGAAATTAAGTAACTTGCCCAGGGTTATACAACTAGTGAATATTAGAGCCAGGATTCAAATTGTGTATTCTTTCTCCAGAGCTTGGGCTGTTCAATTCCCTCTAGTGACTTAACTGCAGACTATTGCAGAATGGGAGGATGTTCATAAAAGAATTTTATGGTCATATGGTAAAATTATTGTCACAAATCTCTCATTTTATGATAAATAATTATGGCTAAACCAGTTTTTTTTTTTTAACGTAACTTTATTCTTAGAAAGTGAAAGTGAAAGTCACTCAGTCGTGGCCTACTCTTTGTGACCCCATGGACTTTATATTCCATGGAATTCTTCAGGCCAGAATACTAGAGTGGGTAGCCTTTCCCTTCTCCAGAGGATCTTCCAAACCCAGGGATCAAACCCACGTCTCCCACATTGCAGACAGATTCTTTACCAGCTGAGCCACAAGGAAAGCCCAGGAATACTGGAGTGGGTAGCCTATCCCTTCTCCAACAGATCTTCCTGATCCAGGAATCAAACTGGGGTCTCGTGCATTGCAGGCAGATTCTTTACTAACTGAGCAAAGTCAGTCTTAATTTTTTCCCCAAGTCACCATTTCATTTACTTTATATTAAAGCAAATAAACATGAACAAGTTCTTATTATTCTCTATTTATAAGAAGCCAGATTTATGGAATTTGGAAATCTTAAACATTTTTAGGAGTAACAGTACTTATAACATTTGTTTGCCCTCACTTTCCATTTGCTCAGGTAATTATAACTTGTTTTGTTACTTACAAGTTCATAGCATTCTACCTGAGCCCTGAAGAGGCAATTGTCTTAGTTTCTTCATCTCTCTTAGCTTCTATCATACTATTAATATGAATTTATACATGAGAAAGAGAAGATAACTCAAAGGGACTATAATAATCAGCAGTTTTATAACTAAGGCTATAATATATATAATAGAGTCTGTTGGTTGTGCAAAATTCCTTATTGACTGGCTATATGTTACACCTTTCTCTCCTTCTCAGTAAAATTGAATGTAATATGAGAATGAAAGTGCCATTAATACAGAAAATTTTGACTTTAATTTATTTATAAAAAGATTATTATTATGAATAGGTTGTCTGGGACACAGCTTTACAACTTGACTTCTAGATTGAGAAACATTACCTTGTTTTTTCATACAATGTATGACCCTTTTAATGTGTTGTTGAATTTGGTTTGCTAATATTTTGTTGAGGATTTTTATATCTATGCTCATCAGTGATATTGGCCTGTGATTTTATTTTTTGTGTGTGATATTTTTGGTTTTGGTATCAAGGTATGCTATTGTAGGAGTTCAGAAGCATTCTTTCCTCTACAATTATTGGGAATAATTTGAGAAGGATAGTGTTAACTATTTCTAAATGTTTAGTAGAATTTACCTATGAAGTTGTCTGGTCCTGGATTTTTGTTAGTTGTGAATTTGTTTTCTGTTTAATTATCAATTCAGTGTCATTACTTGTAATTAGTTTGTTCATATTTTCTATTTCTTCCTTGATTCAGTTTTGAGAGATGGTATATTTCTAGAAATTTGTCCATTTCTTCTAGATTGTCCATTTTATTGGTGTATAATTATTCATAGTAATCCCTCATGGTCTTTTGTATTTCTGTGTGTTGGTTGTAATTTCTTTTTCATTTCAGGCTTTATTTGGACTTTCTATTTTTCTTGGTCAGTCTGACTAAAGGTTTATCAGTTTGTTTATCTTTTCAAGAACCAACTCTTAGGTTTACTGATCTTTTCATTTCATTTATTTCAGCTCTGACTTTTGTACTTCTTTCCTTCTACTAACTTTGGGTTTTGTTTCTTTTTCTCTTTTTCCATATGGTTTATAGGATCTGTTTTCCCGATTAGGGATTGGACCTAGCACCATATCAGTGAAAGTCTGGAATCCTAACCACTAGACCACCACTATTTTTCTTTCTCTAGTTCTTTTAGGTGGAAAGTTAAGGTTTTTTATTTGAGATTTTTCTTGTTTCCTGAGGTAGGTTTTTATTGCTATAAACTTCCCTCTTAGAACTTATTTTTCTGAGTCTTATAGATTTTGAATTGTTTTCATTTGCCTCTAGGTTTTTTTTTTGTTTGTTTTTTTAATTTTTCCTTTGATTTCTCCAATGACCAACTGGTTTGTTTAGTAGCATATTGTTTAGTCTGCACATTACCTGTGTTTTCTGAAGCTTTTTTTTGCATTTGATTTGTAGTCTCAGAGCATCAGAAGGATGCTTGACATTTCAGTCTTCTTAGATTTGCTGAGACTTGCTTTGGGGCTTAGCATGGGATCTGTCCTGGTGAGTGTTCCATGTGTACTCGAAAAGATTGTGTATTCTGCCGTTTTTGGATGGAATGTTCTATGTATATCTATTAAGTCCATCTGATCTAATGTGTTGGAGAATCATTACCCATGAAGCATACTGCTTAACCACTTTTCTTCAAACAAATAGCAGAGACCTCTAGTAGCATTCTTTTCTTTCTGTTTTTGAAACTTTTGTTTTGGGGAAGCTCACTTTTAATGGTTGAGGAAAAGGACGTTTTAGAAAAGGAAACCAAGAAATAAAATGCTAAATTTATTTTAATAAGTAATATGTTACTTATTTCCCATGTCTGAGAGATGAAAAATATTCTGCAGCATATAAAAGTTATTTACAAATATATGTATGCCCTTCAACTAATATCAGTGCCTGAAAATAGCCTTGAAAATGTTCTAGTTGAAATCATGAATTGATTATGACCACAAAATAAAATTCATCTGAGGGAACCCAACACATATCCAACTTTCTTCGAACGAAAATAATGAGGATAATAACAACAAATATTAGCTTTTATGTGTGAGGGACTTAACATGCTGAAGTCACTGAAATATTTGTTGCAGTTTTTCTTTTTAACCTTTATTTTTGTTTTAACTTTTTATTTTATTATTAGAATATAGCTGATTAACAGTGTTGTGATAGTTTAACTGTTTTTCCAAATATAGTAATCCAGGGAGAGAAATGGCTCACTATGAAGTTATATATGTTATTGAGAGTAAGACTCAGATGTGATTTATCCTAAACTAAGAAATTCATTTGAGAGACTGTTAATTCACTTTTAGGAACTTATTACATAGTCAATGTGATTATTCAGTTATTGGTTGTGAACAGTGCTTCATCCTCTTTGGCTTATTTGGTCATAGTGGAGAAGAATTATTTAGATTATTGTTCATATTATATCTTTTTGTATGGATCTAACCTTCCTAATGTTCAAGCTGGTTTTAGAAAAGGCAGAGGAACCAGAGATCAAATTGCCAACATCCGCTGGATCATGGAAAAAGCAAGAGAGTTCCAGAAGAACATCTATTTCTGCTTTATTGACTATGCCAAAGCCTTTGACTGTGTGGATCACAATAAACTGTGGAAAATTCTGAAAGAGATGGGAATACCAGACCACCTGACCTGCCTCTTGAGAAATCTGTATGCAGGTCAGGAAGCAACAGTTAGAACTGGATATGGAACAACAGACTGGTTCCAAATAGGAAAAGGAGTATGTCAAGGCTGTATATTGTCACCCTGCTTATTTAACTTCTGTGCAGAGTACATCATGAGAAACGCTGGACTGGAAGAAACACAAGCTGGAATCAAGATTGCCGGGAGAAATCTCAATAACCTCAGATATGCAGATGACACCACCCTTATGGCAGAAAGTGAAGAGGAACTAAAAAGCCTATTGATCAAAGTGAAAGAGGAGAGTGAAAAAGTTGGCCTAAAGCTCAACATTCAGAAAATGAAGATCATGGCATCCATTCCCATCACTTCATGGCAAATGGATGGGGAGACAGTGGAAACAGTGTCAGACTTTAGTTTAGGGGGCTCCAAAATCACTGCATATGTTGATTGCAGCCATGAAATTAAAAGACGCTTACTCCTTGGAAGAAAAGTTATGACCAACCTAGATAGTATATTCAAAAGCCGAGACATTACTTTGCCAATTAAGGTCCGTTTAGTCAAGGCTATGGTTTTTCCAGTAGTCATGTATGGATGTGAGAGTTGGACTGTGAAGAAGGCTGAGTGCCGAAGAATTGATGCTTTTGAAGTGTGGTGTTGGAGAAGACTCTTGAGAGTCCCTTGGACTGCAAGGAGATCCAACCAGTCCATTCTGAAGGAGATCAGCCCTGGGATTTCTTTGGAAGGAATGATGCTAAAGCTGAAACTCCAGTACTTTGGCTACCTCATGTGAAGAGTTGACTCCTTGGAAAAGACTCTGATGCTGGGAGGGATTTGGGGCAGGAGGAGAAGGGGACGACAGAGGATGAGATGGCTGGATGGCATCACTGACTCGATGGATGAGAGTCTGAGTGAACTCCAGGAGTTGGTGATGGATAGGGAGGCCTGGCGTGCTGCGATTCATGGGGTCGCAAAGAGTCGGACACGACTGAGCGACCGAACTGAACTGAACCAGTTGAAGGCAATGCCACCCCACTCCAGTACTCTTGCCTGGCAAATTCCATGGGCGAAGGAGCCTGGTAGGCTGCAGTCCATGGGATCACTAGGAGTCGGACACGACTGAGCGACTTCACTTTCACTTTTCACTTTCATGTATTGGAGAGGGAAATGGCAACCCACTCCAGTGTTCTTGCCTGGAGAATCCCAGGGACGGGGGAGCCTGGTGGGCTGCTGTCTCTGGGGTCGCACAGAGTTGGACATGACTGAAGCGACTTAGCAGCAGCAGCAGCAGCAACCAGTTGGTTGTAGTTGAAGTGACATTAATTCAGCTCTTCTGTATTGGATGGCTGAATGATGTATTCTAGCTGCCATTCAAGTATATTTTTAGTTGGTAGAACAATTACTTTGTGTACCCATGATAAATGTTATTTATTTGACACATTTGCCTTTTCCTATTATTTTCTTAATTGGTTTGACTACATCTCTAAAAGCTGTTCATTAGACTGACAGCCAAAAAACCCCACATGTCTGAGGGAACTGCCAGGAAAGTGTTAACATTCCAATTTCCCTAATCCCCATCCCTTAATTTTTAGAGGTTGCTGAAATCCAATGAGTTAGACTCTCTCAAGGGCCGGTGATCTGTTTAGAACTGTTACAAGGAAAGGAATTAACATTTAAGTGCTTTTTATGTATCAGGCACTTAACATGTGTTAACTCTTTTAATTCTTAGAGTTTTGTGAAGTAGATGGTATGCTGATTTTACAGGTAAAGAAATTAAGGCTAGCTATCAATTTACCCTAAATCTTACACCTGAAGTGCTAAGACTTTGAACCTATCTTAGTTTCCAAAAACCACTTTTTCTACTGCATGACACGAATCTATATTTACTAACATGACTGAACATGCTGTCTTCTGTTGGTAAATGTTTCAATAAGTTGGAGCAGATAATAAAATTAATAAGGCATACTAAAGAGATTGCAAAGATACATAATGTGTACGAAATCACAGGACTCTAGGAAAATGACATACTTGATCAACACCTAACACTGGACAAGTAATATATTGTCTTTGTTGCATTTTCCCAGTGTTTAAAATGAGGATAATATCTGTTCTACATTCCCAGGAGGGTGTGAAGAAAGAGAAAATATGTGTGTGTGTGTGTGTGTGTGTGTGTGTGTGTGTGTGTATAAGCTTTGAAAATTGTAAAACTTTTACAAATGTAAAGTATTATGTATTATGATAATGGGGAGTTGTGTAGCTTGGTGGATTGGTATCATTCTTTTAACTAAGGAACAATTAGTTGATCTTGGCAGTAGGCCATTGGAACTCAAAGAAATAGCATCTGTCAATCACAGTCATTTCTTGGAAGGAAGAATTGAAAATAGCACAGCAGTTATTCTCCTTGACCTCTTTCTCTGAAAGGGAATTTGATTAGGCAAGCTGGTTTCATAATAGAGTAGAGCCTGTCCCTTCTCTCTAGGGAATTGAATCTGGCAGCCAGACTTTCTGTGAAGCTAGAGCAATCTGGTTTTAAAGGATTTAACCAAATTTATTGTGATTAAGGTTTTATGAGGGATGTCCACCATAGAGCAGCAGCTTTAAAAATGTTACATATGAATTAGTCTGTGTCCCTAGGTTGAGAACAGTAAACTGAAGCTAGTTTAAGTTTAGGGAACAGTCCTCAATAGCATACTGAAAATAAGCCTAGATTTTGAAAGCAGAAGAATAGACAGTAGGGGGCCCAATTGTAGGGACGGGTGAATTGAGTACCCATCTAAGTGTTACTTGGTATTTCTCCAGACCTTTGTTAGTGAGCTGATTCATGGACTTTTCCATTATATAGATAAGAAAATTAAAACACAACAATAACACATAGTAAGCACATAGTAAGTAAATGCTTGAATGTTTTCATAAAACCAATTATAGAATTATGCTTAATTATTATCCTAAAATGAGGTCAGTGAATGGCCGTGCATTCCAGAAATGACAGGCATCCCTGGAAGGTTGCTCAATCTTTCATTCTTTCAGCAGTTTCTGGCATTACTGGGGATGTATATGAACATATATGGAGTCAAAGCCATTGGTTTGGGTAATTTGGTCAAAGTCAGGATCAGTTCAGTCACTCAGTCGGGCTCGACCTTTCACGACCCCGTGGACCACAGCACACCAGGCTTCCCTGTCCATCACCAACTCCTGGAGTTTACTCAAACTCAAATCCATTGAGTCACTGATGCCATCCAACCATCTCATCTTCTGTTGTCCCCTTCTCCTCCTGCCTTCAACCTTTCCCAGCATCAGGGTCTTTTCAAATGAGTCAGCTCTATCAGGTGGCCAAAGGATTGGAGTTTCAGCTTCAGCATCAGTCCTTCCAATGAACATTCAGGACTGATTTCCTTTAGGATGGACCGGTTGGATCTACTTGCAGTCCAAGGGACTCTCAAGAGTCTTCTCCAACACCACAGTTCAAAAGCATCAATTCTTCAGTGCTCACCTTTCTTTATAGTCCAACTCTCACATTCATACATGATGGAAAAACCATACCTTTGACTAGACGGTCCATTGTTGGCAAAGTAATGTCTCTGCTTTTTAATATGCTGTCTAGGTTGGTCATAACTTTCCTTCCAAGGAGTAAGCGTCTTTTAATTTAATGGCTGCAGTCACCATCTGCAGTGGTTTTGGAGCCCCAAAAAATAATGTCAGCCACTGTTTCCCCATGTATTTGCCATGAAGGGACCAGATGCCATGATCTTAGTTTTCTGAATGTTGAGTTTTTAAGCCAACTTTTTTACTCTCCTCTTCCACCTTCATCAAGAGGCTCTTTAGTTCTTCTTCACTTTCTGCCATAAGGGTGGTGTCATCTGCATATCCGAGGTTATTCATATTTCTCCTGGCAATCTTGATTCCAGCTTGTGCTTCATCCAGCCCAGCATTTCGCATGATGTACTCTGCGTATAAGTTAAACAAGCATGGTGACAATATGTAGCCTTGATGTACTCCTTTTCCTATTTGGAACCAGTCTGTTGTTCCATGTCTGCTTCTAACTGTTGCTTCTTGACCTGCATAGAGATTTCTCAAGAGGCAGGTCAGTGGTCTGGTATTCCCATCTCTTTCAGAAAATTTCACAGTTTATTGTGATCCACACAGTCAAAGGCTTTGGCATAGTCAATAAAGCAGAAATAGATGTTCTTCTGGAACTCTCTTGCTTTTTCCATGATCCAGCGGATGTTGGCAATTTGATCTCTGGTTCCTCTGCCTTTTCTAAAACCAGCTTGACATCTGGAAGTTCACAGTACACGTATTGCTGAAGCCTGGCTTGGAGAATTTTGAGCATTACTTTACTAGTGTGTGAGATGAGTGCAATTGTGCGGTAGTTTGAGCATTCTTTGGCATTGCCTTTCTTTGGGATTGGAATGAAAACTGACCTTTTCCAGTCCTGTGGCCACTGCTGAGTTTTCCAAATTTGTTGGCATATTGAGTGCAGCACTTTCACAGCATCCTTTTTCAGGATTTGAAATAACTCAACTGGAATTCCATCCCCTCCACTAGCTTTGTTCATAGTGATGCTTCCTAAGGCCCACTTGACTTCACATTCCAGGATGTCTGTCTCTAGGTGAGTGATCACACCATCGTGATTATCTGGGTCTTGAAGATCTTTTTTGTACAGTTCTTCTGTGTATTCTTGCCACCTTTTCTTAATATTGTCTGCTTCTGTTAGGTCCAGACCATTTCTGTCCTTTATCGAGCCCATCTTTGCATGAAATGTTCCCTTGGTATCTCTAATTTTCTTGAAGAGATCTCTAGTCTTTCCCATTTTGTTGTTTGCCTCTATTTCTTTGCATTGATCACTGAGGAAGGCTTTCTTATCTCTTCTTGCTATTTTTTGGAACTCTGCATTCAGATGCTTATATCTTTCCTTTTCTCCTTTGCTTTTCACTTCTCTTCTTTTCACAGCTATTTGTAGGCCTCCCCAGACAGCCATTTTGCTTTTTTGCATTTCTTTTCCATGGGGATGGTCTTGATCCCTGTCTCCTGTACAATGTCATGAACCTCCGTCCATAATTCATTAGGCACTCTATCTATCAGATCTAGTCCCTTAAATCTGTTTCTCACTTCCACTGTATAATCATAAGGGATTTGATTTAGGTTGTACCTGAATGGTCTAGTGGTTTTCCCTACGTTCTCCAATTTAAGTCTGAATTTGGCAATAAGGAGTTCATGATCTGAGCCACAGTCAGCTCCTGGTCTTGTTTTTGTTGACTGTATAGAGTTTCTCCATCTTTGGCTGCAAAGAATATAATCAATCTGATTTCGGTGTTGACCATCTGGTGATGTCCATGTGTAGAGTCTTCTCTTGTTTGTTGGAAGAGGGTGTTTGCTATGACCAGTGCATTTTCTTGGCAAAACTCTATTAGTCTTTGCCCTGCTTCATTATGTATTCCAAGGCCAAATTTGCCCATTACTCCAGGTGTTTCTTGACCTCCTACTTTTGCATTCCAGTCCCCTATAATGAAAAGGATATCTTTTTTGGGTGTTAGTTCTAAAAGGCCTTGTAGGTCTTCATAGAACCGTTCAACTTCAGCTTCTTCAGTGTTACTGGTTGGGGCATAGACTTGAATTATTGTGGTACTGAATGATTTGCCTTGGAAATGAACAGAGATCATTCTGTCGTTTTTAGATTGCATCCAAGTACTGCATTTCGGACTCTTTTGTTGACCATGATGGCTACTCCATTTCTTCTAAGGGATTCCTGCCTGCAGTAGTAGATATAATGGTTATCTGAGTTAAATTCACCCATTCCAGTCCATTTTAGTTCGCTGATTCCTAGAATGTCGACGTTCACTCTTGCCATCTCCTGTTTGACCACTTCCGATTTGCCTTGATTCATGGACCTGCCATTCCAGGTTCCTATGCAATATTGCTCTTTACAGCATCGGACCTTGCTTCTATCACCAGTCACATCCACAACTGGGTATTGTTTTTGCTTTGGCTCCATCCCTTCATTCTTTCTGGATTTATTTCTCCACTGATCTCCAGTAGCATATTGGGCACCTACCCACCTGGGGAGTTCCTCTTTCAGTATCCTATCATTTTGCCTTTTCATACTGTTCATGGGGTTCTCAAGGCAAGAATACTGAAGTGGTTTGCCATTCCCTTCTCCAGTGGACCACATTCTGTCAGACTGCTCCACCATGACCTGCCCATCTCGGGTGGCCCCATGGGCATGGCTTAGTTTTATTGAGTTAGACAAGGCTGTGGTCCTAGTGTGATTAGATTGACTAGTTTTCTGTGAGTATGGTTTCAGTGTGTCTGCCCTCTGATGCCCTCTTGCAACACCTACCATCTTACTTGGGTTTCTCTTACCTTGGACGCGGGGTATCTCTTCACGGCTGCTCCAGCAGAGCACAGCCGCTGCGCCTTACCTTGAACAAGGGGTATCTCCTCATTGCAGCCCCTCCTGACCTTGAATGTGGAATAGCTCCTCTAGGCCCTCCTGCGCCTGTGCGCAGCCACCGCTCCTTGGATGTGGGGTTGCTCCTCCCGTCCGCCGCGCCTGGCCTCGGGCGCAGGATAGCTCCTCTCTGCTTCTCCTGCGCTGTTGCAGCCTGGCACTCTCAGCTGCTGCCCCTGACCTCGGACTTGGGGTAGCTCCTCTTGGCCACCGCCCTTCGGGCATGGGGTCCTCCCGGCTTCTGCCCCTGACCTCTGACATGGGGTAGCTCCTCTCAGCTGCACTCTGTGTGCTGTCGCAGCCGCCTGGAAATGTGGTTACAAGATTCTCATTTTAGGGGAATCATTTAAGATACTCAAAATAGATATTTGCTTTAAACAAGGAACTAATAGGAGGAGTAAAGGAGAGTCTATATAAAGGACACAATAAGAACCATTGAACCCCTTAATACCGTCAACCCCAGCTTTCCTTCCAATTAGATACTTGGTCAAAAGATCGGAAACATCTATGGAAGAAAGACAAAATGATTTTCAGGTGCCATGTTGCCTTTTACATATTGGTTTTTGGGTTCCTAGGGTGATACATGAAATTGATGGAGAGCAAATGCCTGGGGTTTGTTAAAATGGAAAAGTTAAGGTGCTTATTTGAGAGTGACTACAGGGAGATCAATCTAGTCACTCCTAAAGGAAATCAACCCTGAATATTCACTGGAAGGACTGATGCTGAAACAGAAACTCCAGTACTTTGGCCACCTGATGGGATGAGCCACTGGAAAAGACCCTGTAGCTGGGAAACTGCTGCAGCTGCTGCTAAGTTGCATCAGTTGTGTTCGACTCTGTGTGACCTCATAGACGGCCTCCCACCAGGCTCCCCCGTCCCCGGGATTCTCCAGGGAAGAATACTGGAGTGGGTTACCATTTCCTCCTCCAATGTGTGAAAGTGAAAAGTGAAAGTGAAGTCGCTCCAGCATATCCGACTCTTCGCAACCCCATGGACTGCAGCCCACCAGGCTCCTCCGTCCATGGGATTTTCCAAGCAAGAGTACTGGAGTGGGGTGCCATTGCCTTCTCCATAGCTGGGAAAGATTAAAGGCAAAAGAAGAGGGTGGGAGAGGAGGAGATGATTAGATAGTATCACCAACTCATTAAACATGAATTTGAGCAAATTCTAGGAGACAGTGAAGGACAGGGAAGACTGGCGTGCTGCAGTCCATGGGGTCACAAAGAGTTGGACACTACTTAGCAACTGAACAACAACAGCAACCTATATTTCACATAACCTGAAAGATAAAATAAAAATTTCAGAACCTTCTGGTACTAGGTAGTTTAGAGCTGATATTAGGTACTGAGTGCCTGGGGTTAGAATGCTTTTGCCTGGGGCCTGGTAGAAACAGCCTCCTTCTTCTGCCTGCTGCTAGAAATATTGCCTTGTGGCTCTGGACTGTGCTGTGGTATGATTAGTCACTCAGTCATGTCTGACTCTTTGCAGCCCCATGGACTGCAGCCCACCAGGCTCCTCTGTCCTTGGGGATTCTCCAGGCAAGGATACTGGCGTGGGTTGCCATGCCCTCCTCCAGGGGATCTTCCCGACCCGAGGATCAAACGCAAGTCTACTGCATTGCAGGCATATCTTTACCGGCTGAGCTACAAGGGAAGCCATATGGCTCTGGACTAGTGGCCCAATAATTAGAATCACAGTTCTGTTCCTTTCCTTTTAGTATACAGATGACACTTTTTTTTGCTGATAAACTGAGAGAAATCTTTGAGAAGACTTTTTTTTGTTAGTGAAGGTGAATAGTATTTGATAAGATGATTTGGAGCGCTTATCAAAATTGTTACCTGTTGCATAGCCAGTTATTCTCAGTTTATGTAAACAAGTAGCTTGAGAGTAGTACGAAAGGAGGCCTGAAGTTTGATTTGAGAGGAAAGATGCTAACCTGATTGAGAGTAATGATTGGAAAATGTTCCTTTTTTATTGGCAAGAGAAAAAAAATTGGATTCTAGCCGATTAGAGTAGATTCATATTCTACAGGGAATGCAGTGTTCAACATCCAATCTTTCTACTTCTGATCCCTTAGTGAAATCTGACTTAAGAAATAGGAGGTTGCTTGGTTTTCCTGCTGAACTAGGAAAAAAATATCACTTTGTCCTATCTAGTTAACTAAATATTTCAAGGTAACAATCTAAAGATAGTAGTTTAAATTTCCACTATGACTTGATATCAAATTTTGCTACTCTAGTTTGGTTAAAAACTGTCTCCATCTACTGGCCATAATTCACTTGACATTTAATGATGACACACTGTTTTGTTTTGTTTTCCTGAAACATATGGAAGTACAACAGCTACGTAAGTTACCTAGGTAGGGTTGCAGTGACAAAATACTATATGTGGCTTTCCCTTAGACTCCTAGAGGAGATTTGGAGACCCTATAAAAGGTGAATAACTGAAGGGGAATAATTGAAGAGAAACAGGAGAACAGCTTATGAGAACTAAACTGAAGAGATTAATTCTTGTAAGTGGCACATTTGCAATAGTATGTTAGATACCTGTCATTCTACCAACTGAATTAGGACTAATTTACTTATTAAACTATTTAATCTTTGTTAATTCTAATCGACTAAGATTATCATTTTCCAGATTGCTGTTGGTTTAAGCTCTTGTGCCCATCTGGAAATAATTGTCATTGTCATCACCAAATTATATAATAAAATAAGGCTTTTTCAGGGGAGGCAGGTTATATGTCAGCAAACTTTTTTTGTAAGGTGTCAGATACTGGGATTTTAGACTTCTCAGGCCACACATTGTTGCTGCAACTAGTTAGCTCTTCTGTTGTAGCACAAAAGCAGCTGTGGACAACGTGTAAACACATGAGCATGACTATGTTCCAAAAAAACTTTCTTTCTGGAAACTGAAGTTTGAATTTCATGTAATTTCCATGTGCCATGGTATATGATTTGTCTTAGATTTTAAAAGATTATTTCAGAATGTAGAACCATTCTTAGTGAGCTATATAGGCAGTGTGCCAAATCTGTTCTGTGGGCCATAGTTTGCGGACCCCTGCTTTATATTCAAACACATTTTTAAAAAATCCACTAGTAAGTTCTCGTATCCCATGGAGGTTATCATCTAGATGAGAATTTCCCAACTTTTAGGAGTATTTTCATGCTCTTATGACTCACCAGGTGAATGTTGTACCTGTTCACCATACAACACAGAGGTTCACAATTTTGTATACATAGAAGATGATTGTTTGTCCACAAGTATGGGGTCTGATCTGTTCTGGTTTTATTGTATTTCTGCAGTTAAGATAATTTAAATCCAAAACACCAGAAAGGTTTTCCTGAAGGATGTTTTAGCATGTAATTGTGTATATAGAAGATTCTTTATGTGAGTTTAAAAGTGAGAAACACTCATGTAATGAAATTATTCTAAAGTGATTTAAAAAATCATTATTATAATGAGGAATAATTTGCTGTGGTAAGGGGCATGCTGTATTGGTGCCAGAGCACATGGACCACATGATGTGGGCAGGCTAGTAGTGTGGAACACCACTGACGTTACATTTTGGGAGGTAAGTATTTTAGAGCATTGAATTATACATTTCAGTTAGTCACCTGTAAATACCTTCAACTCGCTTGACTTTTATCCTCTACCAGTCCACAAATTCCTGTATGTAGTTTGCTTTCTCTGTTCCTTCCTGTGCTTATACAACTGGTGCTATGAAGTTATAGATGGAATTGCTGCCTCTCTAATTTCATGTCTCTAAATTCCAGTCTCTGTCTTTGCTAACTGGCAAAAGCTAACAGATTGTGATAGTAAGAAAAGGTCAAGTTTCCAGAGGTGTAGTTGAGGTCAAAGAGATATATGGAAAACATGAGAGTGAGAGACTGATGAAAGACTAGCAGGTGCCATCAGAGTTAAGATACCATAATTAATTGATTTTAGGGTTGTTATTTTTTCATCTTATTTCTGAAGTTGAGATGTCAGTTTAATTGGCCGTGCTTTTTCTTACTGCTTTGTAAAATAATGAGTCTTCCAGTTGATAAGCATCTTAGATTTGATGAAATGTGGTATTTAAATTTATGATTCCAAACATGTAGAAATTACAGGTACTGACAGGTTTATCAGAGTCTGGCTGTTGGAGAAAATAAAAAGGAATCAGAGGTGAAGCCTCTGATTAGATACATTGTGCCACGGATTTTGAAGACCCAGAATCATGCGTTGGTTGTGAGAATTCCCAGCGTTGAGACGCAGTGACTGGAAGCAACGGCACGGGGAGAGGTAGAGGATAACAGCCTCACCTTCAGGCCATTCTCTTCAGTCCGTCTTCCTTTAGGCCTCAAATGCCGCTTTCTCAGGAGTTGCTGTCGACCTTCCTTTATATCTCCTTCTCTCAAGTCTAAAACAAGTCCCCCTCTTATGCTGTCTCATGGGCTTCCATGGTGACTCAGCGGTGAAGAATCTGCCTGCCAATGCAGGAGATGCAGGTTCGATCCCTCAGTGGAGAAGATCCCCTGGAGAAGGAATGGCAACCTACTGCAGTAGTCTTGCCTGGGAAATCCCCTGGACAGAGGAGCCTGGTGGGCTACAGTCCATGGGGTTGAAAAAGAGTCAGACATGACTTAGTGTCTAAACAACAGCAACTTACACTGTCTCAAAGTATCCTATACCTTTTTATGATTCTTTAGTAGTTTCTCGATGTTATTATATGATTATATGTCTCACTCCTATCTGGTTGTAAACTCATTGTAGTATGATGTTGTGCTAACACATTCTAAGTACTAGTTTTTATTTGGTTAGTAAATGAATTAAAATTGAGAAAATAAGGCTGTCTGTGACCAGATTAAGGTTATGCTCTGAAATAGTGTTCTAGAAGCCAGGTTGACCATACAGAGGACATTTTATTAAATTTGACTCTCTTTGATATTTGGTTTATTTGTTGCATTTTTGAACTTTGTTTTCTCTGAATCTCAGGTCCCTTATATGTTGGATAAAGATGCTGGTATCTACCTAACAGTGTTGTGGTAACCATTAAATGGGATAAAACACCAGAATCTTATAATACGGCACTTTCCTCTTAGTTGATGTTCAGTAAGTGTCAAGAAGATCCACCCAGTCCTAAAGGAGATCAGTCCTGAATATTCATTGGAAGGACTGATGTTGAAGCTGAAACTCCAATCCTTTGGCCACCTGATGCGAAGAGCTGACTCATTTGAAAAGACCGTGATGCTGGGTAAGATTGAAGGCAGGAGGAGAAGGGGACGAGAGGATGAGATGGTTGGATGGGATCACCGACTCAGTGGACATAGGTTTGGGTAAACTCTGGGAGTTGGTGATGGACACGGAGGCCTGGCATGCTGCGTTCATGGGGTCACAAAGAGTTGGACACGACTGAGCGAGTAAACTGAACTGAAGTGTTAAGCTGATAATAACCATCTTGATTTTTTTCTTTCGAAAATTTTCAGATTTAAAGCCCTTTCATCTCACCTGGGCTATTGTAGTTAACAGTTGACAGATTTTCTTGCCTCTGTACCCACTCCTTCCATTCTCTTCTCTGCACTTGAGATTCTTCAAACATTGGTCATGTATCCTCCTTTTTTTATATTTCTTTAACGTCTGCTCATTGCTTGCGTTGTTAAGTCCAAACTCCTTAGCTTGAGCTTCAAGGTGCTTCAGAGCGCCTCTTCTAATTGCCCTCTTTTATGTCTCCTGTCATTTTCCCCTTGCCTGTCCTGCATGCTCCAGGGTAACACCATGTTACTTGTTTCCCAAGCATTACACACTATTCAACATTCTTTGCCTTTGTTTTGGAATTTCTAACTGGAGTGTCCTCTTCTTTTGGGTCTGATGGATTCCTATTCGTTTTAAAGTTATCACTTTTCCTGACCTTTGTAGTTTGTATCAGTCAGTTCAGTTCAGTCACTCAGTCGTGTCCCATTCTTTGTGACCCCATGGACTGCAGTACACCAGGCCTTCCTGTCCAGAAGGCCATCGCCAACTCCCGGAGTTTATTCAAACTCATGTCCATTCAGTCGATGATGCCATCCAACCATCTCATCCTCTGTCGTCCCTCTTCTCCTCCTGCTTTCAGTCTTTCCCAGCATCAAGGTCTTTTCCACTGAGTCAGTTCTTTGCATCAGGTGGCCAGAGGATTGGAGTTTCAGCTTCAGCATCAGTCCTCCCAATGAATATTCAGGACTGATTTCCTTTAGGATGGACTGATTTGATTTCCTTGCAGCCCAAGGGACTCACAAGAGTCTTCTCCAACACCACAGTTCAAAAGCATCAATTCTTTGGCACTTAGCTATAGTCCGACTCTCACATTCATACTTGACTACTGGAAAAACCATAGCTTTGACTAGACAGTCCTTTGTTGGCAAAGTAATTCTCTGCTTTTGAATATGCTGTCTAGGTTGGTCATAACTTTTCTTCCAAGGAGCAAGTGTCTTTTAATTTCATGGCTGCAGTCACCATCTGCAGTGATTTTGGAGCCCCCCCGACAGATAAAGTCTGCCACTGTTTCCCCATCTATTTGCCATGAAGTGATGGGACCGAATGCCATGATCTTAGTTTTCTGAATGTTGAGCTTTAAGCCAACTTTTTTACTCTCTTCTTTCACTTTCAAGAGGCTCTTTAGTTTGTATAATCTTCCATTATTGTGTTATGCTCTTTTATAAATATAGATACATATGTCTTTCAAATAAGACTGTGAACTGTTTGAGGGCAAAAGTGATATATTCATCCTTATTCACAACATCTGCATCTACTAGGTGCTTAGTAAAAGTGTATTGAATTAAATGAACTGTGGAGAATATACAGTCTGGGTGTAGATTTGAATGAAGATTTAACAAAGGAAAATCTTTAGTGGGAATCCAACAGGGAGGAAAGCTGTTATGAACATTATCAGTAAGTAGTTTCTAGTACCAATAGGCCAAAATATGGATAATAGTCACTTGAGAAATTAGCATTAGGGCACAGTTCTACTCTTGTTTCAGAAGCTGAAGAGGAGATACAAGTGATCTAACAGGGGTTAAAAAAGAGAGAAAGAAACCCCAGAGAGCAAGAGAGTCTTGACAGTAATGGCAGATAACAAACTTGGTTTGGGCTTGAAATGTGATCTGGCAGTCAAAGGAAAACTCATGCTATTCTAGGCAGTAGACAAAGAAGAATTGCGCCACAGCACAGGGAATTGGCAAGAGCCCACTGGGAGTATTACATTTAGCACAGTGTCAGCATGATAGAAGCAGAAAGTGGTGAGTTGTGAGAGCAACTGTAGTGCATAGATGAATTTACAAAGATCATTTAAAAATTTAAGCATGGAGAGTTGACTAAAATCTGGCAACTGTGAGATCCAGGAGAGATATACTCCCAAATATCTGAAGGTTATTAACATTAGAGCAAGAGAGGAATTATTTAGCCTGGACTAGGAAACTTTGTAAGAAGGTGATACTAAGGGCAGGAGAATGTCTATGTTTCTAAAAGTTATGTCCTGATATAGTTTTGGGGTAATGGTGTCACCTTCATCCCTCAGAACTTTTTATAGTATGAAGCTATAAGGCCAAAATGTAAGAGTTAAGAAGCTTTTTCCCTTGAGAAATTGCTATGAAATATTTTGATCTTATGATTAAAGAGAGTTTTGTCCTATGAGGCAGATGACAGAGGACTGGTTTAGCGTTTATTAGTCATGCCTCGTATATCAAGCACTATACACAATAAGGCGACATGATTCTTGAGGTTCTAAAGTAAAACCACTGGTCGTTGTAGCCTTTATACATTCTCAATTTGTTTCAATAATTTAGAAACTTTGGCAGATTTAATTAAGACTATCCCTTTGGAACTGAATGATGGTAGAAGTAAGCCAAATGTAAACATCAAAAAAAAGAAAGAAACACATATGAAATCCTATTTGAATGAGTGCTCTGTCACAAGATGGCATAATATGTGTCCTTGGGGTGAGATTTGAGAGTTTCCTTAGGGATGGGGATGATAACATATTTGTTGTTCATAACTTCTTAAATGCCAGAGAGTGGTGCAGTTCCGTTTTGTGCTGGCCAGATCTCTGAGTTATTTCTAAGTTCAAGACAGGACAGGGAAAAATGTGGTGATTCATTTAGAGATACCTTGTTTCCAGAGGCAGATATATTTGAGTGTCCAGTTGAAATAGTTAAAAGAACCCACAGTATACTGAGATTCAAAAGAACTTGTTTCTCTTTCCTCATCTTTGGGCTCCATGGCTTTTAACTGCTTATCTAGAGAAGCCATCCATGTTGCAATTTTAAACATAACGTTGGGTATGAAGAATGTGGAGTTAGGACCCATTAAATTATCTTATATTCCCTATATCATCAGTCTGGCTCTTCCATGATGCAGATGTCAGGACAGTTTAGAGGTACAGGATTTCTTGGAGGAAACACCTGTGAACTAGAGAGGGAAGGGAGCCAGGAGAGTCAGGGAGAGCTCTCAGAATGTGATCCAGGTCTAACAGCTTGTGAAGGAAGACAGGGAAGGAAAGATTGGGTGGGAAGAACTTCAGACCACAGCACAATTGAGAAAAATCTCAGTCAGGCAGATGTGGAATCCCCCAGCAAAAGTTGCCTATTAGGGCAATTCTATATGGGGAGGAATTATACTCCAGATTATTCTACTTTTAGAAACTCACCCAAGAAAAATGGAAGCATATGCACATATAAAGACTTGTATGTAATGCTTTCTTCTACCTGTTGATTTATGAAGTTTTTTTAGTTTATTAATATTATAAATTATATCAATTGATTTTCATATGCCAAACCAACCTTCTATCATGGGATAAACCCCACTTGGTTATGATGTATTATTATTTTTATATATTGTTGGAACTGATCTTCTGTAAATTTGTTAAGAATAATTGAAGCTATGTTGATGTTTGACAGAAAACAACAAAATTCTATAAAGCAATTATCTTTCAACTAAAAAATAAATTGAGTAAAAAAAAGAATATTTGAATCTGTGTTAGAAAAATTAGTTTCTAGTTCTTTTCCCTTACTATGCCTTTGTAGAGTTTGTTTAGAATTTATATTACTTTTTCTTTAAATATTTGGTGAAATTTACCAGTTAGGCCATCTGAGCCTGGTTTTTTGTATATGAGGAGGAAGGTTTTTAACCACAAATTCATTTTTTTCTAATAGATAAGGTCTATTCAGATTTATTTGTTTCTTCTTGAGTGGGCTTAGTATCTTTCAAGAAATTGATTGATTTTGTTAGAAAAAAAATTTACTCATAATATTTTTTTTCATAATATTTTAACATTGTTTTGTAATGATGTCACCTGTATCATTCCTAATATTGTTAATTTGGACCTTCTGTCTCTTTTTTTTTTTTCCTCTCATCAAACTGATTAAAGGTTTATCTGTTTCATTCATCTCAAATACTAGCTTTTGGTTTCAATGATCTCTATTTTGTATTTCTAGTCTGTATTTTATTGATTTCTATTCTGATCTTTATCATTCCTTTCTTCTGTTTATTTTGGATTTTATTAGCTTTTTTGTTTCCAGTTTCTTTAGGCAGAAACGGAGGTTTTTGACTTGAGACCTTTTCTGTTTTTTTTTTGTAATAACAGTGTTTAGTGCTATGTATTTCTAAGTGCTGTTTAGTTGTATCCTGCAAATTTTGATATGCTGTGTTTTCAGTCAGCTTAAAATATATTTTAATTTCCTCATTTTTTTCTTTTAATTTTCAAATGTTTAGAGGATTTACCAGATATCTTTCTGTTACTGTTTTCTAGGTTAATTTTATTGTTGTCAGAAAATGTACATTGTTGGCTTGAATTCTTTTAAATTTATTTAAACTTGTCTTAAAAGTTGTCTTAAAACCCACAATGAGTTTTACATTGTTAAATGTTCTGTGTGCACTTGAAAAGAATGTGTTTTCTGCTGTTCTTGTGTTGAGTGACAAATGTCAGTTAGGTTAAGTTGGTTGAGAGAGTGTTAAGTCTTTATAATCCTTCCTGGTCAGCTGTTCTATCAATTAAGGAAAGGGTATTGAAATCTCTGGCTAGAATTGTGGATCTGTCTGTTTCTCTTGGCATTCTATCAGTGTTTGTCTCATGTATCTTGAACCATAGTTATCAGATACAGAACCACTTTGAATAATGTCCTCTTGATGAACTGACCACTTTATGATTAAGAAATGATATCCTTTGTTCCTGGTAATAGTCTTTGCTCTGACATATACTTTACTTGATAGGAACATAGCCTTTTCAGCTTTTTTTTTTTTTAAACGATATTTTAATTTAAAAATATGCAACACTTAAAAGTCACAAGATTGTATTTTGAAATAATCATTTGGTTCAATTTACTGAGGGAGTTCTAGTTTCTGTATTTCATGAAAGAAGGTTAAAATATATAGGCTTATAAAAAGAATTTACAACTCTGAGATATTTACCCCCGAGAATAATTGCCTGAAGAAAGTGGGGGACACAGTGAATGGATGTCTTTTTTTGCTTAAGTTTGCTGTTTTTAGGAATTATGCAACACTAGCATGTGAGACTGAGAGGCATCCATTTACATGGTAGATTTAAATGTTGGTAAACCATAAACAAAATGTATTATTTATATAGGGGAAAATGCATTCCCCTGAGTAAAGTGTGCAGAAAATCTGCTTAAATGGGGCATATAATTTTTAATGACTCAGACCTTTAATCCTCAGAAATGAATTAGGTATGATTAGTAAAATGGAAGCTGGTAAGTATTGAGTGACTCATCATCACACAATCAGGTTTGAAATCACTGAAGAATGTGTATAAAAGGTAGTCATTTCAGCTTTCTTTTTGTTAGTATTAGCATGTATATTTTTTCTACTCTTTTTCTTTTAGTGTGTTTGTATCCTTATATTTATTTGTATTTCTTGTAGGCAGCACATAGATCGATCTTGTTTTTATCCAGTCTGTCCATCTCTGCCTTTCAATTAGAGGCTTAGATTATTGACCTTTGATGTGATTGTTAATATGGATGCATGCTAAGTCGTGTCCGACTCTGCGACCCTATGGACTGTAGCCCGACAGGCTCCTCTGTCCATGGGATTCTCCAGGCAAAACTACTAGAGTGGGTTGCTATGCCCTCTTCTAGGGTACCTTCCCAGCCCAGGGATCAAACTCGTGTCTCTTACATCTCCTGAATTGGCAGTCAGGTTCTATACCACTAGCACCACCTGGATTGTTAATATGTGTGTGTGCATAGTCACTCAGTCGTGTCCAACTCTTTATGACCCCATGAATTATAACCCACCAGGCTACTCTGTCCATGGGGATTCTGCAGGCAAGAATACTGGAGTGGATTGTCATACCTCCTCCAGGGGATCTTCCTTACCCAGGGATTGAACCCAGGTCTCCCCCATTGCAGGCAATTTCTTTACCATCTGAGCCATCAGGGAATTGTTAAGGTGATTGAGTGTAAATCTGCAATCATGCTATATGTTTTGTTTTTCCCATTTACCCTTTGTTCCCCTTCTCCTATTTCTTTTGTAGTAATTAATTTAGTTTTATCACCCAGCTGGTTTATTAGCTATAATTCTTTCTTTTCTCTTCTTTAGTGGTTGTTTTGGGCACATTTTTAACTTATTAGAGATTGCATTCGTCTGATGTAATGAGACTTTCACATATAGCAGCGGTCCCCAACATTTTTGGCAACAGGGACCAGTTTCATGGAAGGCAGTTTTTCCACAGACCAGGGGAGGGAGAGAGGAAGGTTTCAGGATGATTCAAGTGCATTATATTTATTATGCACTTTATTTCTATTGTTAGTACATCAGCTTCATCTCAGATCATAAGGCATTAGATCCTGGAGGTTGGGGACCACTGACATAGAGTTTTAATCTTATAATAGTATGCTCCTATATCTCCTTACCCATCCTTTGTATTTCTGCATATAACTCAACAGTACCTTTTAATTAACTTATTTGTTATAAACTTTTTGCTTAGAAGCACCTTTATTAAATTTCTTTTTTAATTGCTATGTGTTTGACATATGACATTATGTAAACTTAAGGTATGTGACATGTCAATTTGATACATTTACATACAATGTGATTGCCATTCTAATATTAGATCCTCTATCATGATCATGGAAAAAGGAAGAGAGTTCCAGAAAAACATCTATTTCAGCTTTATTGACTATGCCAAAGCCTTTGACTGTGTGGATCACAATAAACTATGGAAAATTCTGAAAGAGATGGGAATACCAGACCACCTGACCTGCCTCTTGAGAAATCTGTGTGCAGGTCAGGAAGCAACAGTTAGAACTGGACATGGAACAACAGACTGGTTCCAAATAGGGAGAGGAGTACATCAAGACTGTGAATTGTCACCATGCTTATTTAACTTATATGCAGAGTACCTCATGAGGAACGCTGGGCTGGATGAAGCACAAGCTGGAATCAAGATTGCCGGGAGAAATATCAATAACCTCAGATATGCAGATGACACCACCCTTTATGGCAGAAAGTGAAGAACTAAAGAACTTCTTGATGAAGGTGAAAGAGGAGAGTGAAAAAGTTGGCTTAAAGCTCAACACTCAGAAAACTAAGATCATGGCATCTGGTCCCATCAGTTCAGTTCAGTTCAGTTGCTCAGTCGTGTCCGACTCTACGACCACATGAATGGCAGCACGCCAGGCCTCCCTGTCCATCACCAACTCCCGAAGGTCACTCAGACTCACGTCCATCGAGTCTGTGATGCCATCCTTTCATCCTCTGTCGTCCCCTTCTCCTCCTGCCCCCAATCCCTCCCAGCATCAGAGTCTTTTCCAAGGAGTCAACTCTTTGCATGAGGTGGCCAAAGTACTGGAGTTTCAGCTTTAGCATCATTCCTTCCAAAGAAATCCCAGGGCTGATCTCCTTCAGAATGGACTGGTTGGATCTCCTTGAAGTCCAAGGGACTCTCAAGAGTCTTCTCCTACACCACAGTTCAAAACATCAATTCTTTGGCGCTCTGCCTTCTTCACAGTCCAACTCTCACATCCATACATGACCACAGGAAAAACCATAGCCTTGACTAGACGGACCTTAGTCGGCAAAGTAATGTCTCTGCTTTTCAATAGGCTGTCTAGATTGGTCATAACTTTCCTTTCAAGGAGTAAGCGTCTTTTAATGTCATGATTGCAATCAACATATGCAGTGATTTTGGAGCCCCCCAAAATAAAGTCTGACACTGTTTCCCCATCTATTTGCCATGAAGTGATGGGACCGAATGCCATGACCTTTGTTTTCTGAATGTTGAGCTTTAAGCCAACTTTTTCACTCTCCACTTTCACCTTCATCAAGAGGCTCTTTAGTTCCTCTTCACTTTCTGCCATAAGGGTGGTATCATCTGCATATCTGAGGTTATTGATATTTCTCCCAGCAATCTTGATTCCATCCTGTGCTTCTTCCAGCCCAGCGTTTCTCATGATGTACTCTGCATAGAAGTTAAATAAGCAGGGTGACAATATACAGCCTTGATGTACTCCTTTTCCTATTTGGAACCAGTCTACTGTTCCATGTCCAATTCTAATTGTTGCTTCCTGACCTGCATACAGGTTTCTCAAGAGGCAGATCAGGTGGTCTGGCATTCCCATCTCTTTCAGAATTTTCCATAGTTTATTGTGATCCACACAGTCAAAGGCTTTGGGGTAGTCAATAAAGCAGAAATAGCTGTTTTTCTGGAACTCTCTTGCTTTTTTCATGATCCAGCGGATGTTGGCAATTTGATCTCTGGTTCCTCTGCCTTTTCTAAAACCAGCTTGAACATCAGGAAGTTCACGGTTCACGTATTGCTGAAGCCTGGCTTGGAGAATTTTGAGCACTACTTTCCCAGCATGTGAGATGAGTGCAGTTGTGCGGTACTTTGAGCATTCTTTGGCATTGCCTTTCTTTGGGATTGGAATGAAAACGGACCTTTTCCAGTCCTGTGGCCACTGCTGAGTTTTCCAAATTTGCTGGCATATTGAGTGCAGCACTTTCACAGCATCCTTTTTCAGGATTTGAAACAGCTCAACTGGAATTCCATCACCTCCACTAGCTTTGTTCGTAGTGATGCTTTCTAAGGCCCACTTGACTTCACATTCCTGGATGTCTGGCTCTAGATTAGTGATCACACCATCATGATTATCTGGGTCATAAAGATCTTTTTTGTACAGTTCTTCTGTGTATTCTTGCCACCTCTTCTTAATATCTTCTGCTTCTGTTAGGTCCAGACCATTTCTGTCCTTTATCGAGCCCATCTTTGCATGAAATGTTCCCTTGGTATCTCTGATTTTCTTGAAGAGATCTCTAGTCTTTCCCATTTTGTTGTTTTCCTCAATTTCTTTGCATTGATCACTGTAGAAGGCTTTCTTATGTCTTCTTGCTTTTCTCTGGAACTCTGCGTTCAAATGCTTTTATCTTTCCTTTTCTCCTTTGCTTTTCGCCTCTCTTCTTTTCACAGCTATTTGTAAGGCCTCCCCAGACAGCCATTTTGCTTTTTTGCGTTTCTTTTCCATGGTCCCATCACTTCAGGGCAAATAGATGGGGAAACAGTGGGAACAGTAACTGACTTTATTTTTGAGGGCTCCAAAGTCACTGCAGATGGTGATTACAACCATGAAATTAAAAGACACTTACTTCTTGAAAGGAAAGTTATGACCAACCTAGATAGCATATTAAAAAGCAGAGACATTACTATGCCAACAAAGGACCGTCTAGTCAAAGCTATAGTTTTTCCAGTAGTCATGTATGAATGTAGAGTTGGACTATAAAGAAAGCTGAGTGCTGAAGAATTGATGCTTTTGAACTGTGATTAGAGAAAAGTCTTGAGAGTCCCTTAGACTTCAAGATCCAACCAGTCCATCCTAAAGGAAATCAGTCCTGAGTGTTCATTGGAAGGACAGATGCTGAAGGTGAAACTCCAGTCCTTTGGAAACCTGATGCGAAGAGCTGACTCATTTGAAAAGACCCTGATGCTGGGAAAGATTGAAGGCAGGAGGAGAAGGGGATGACAGAGAATGAGATGGTTGGATGGCTTCACTGACTCAATAGAGATGAATCTGAGTAAACTCCAGAAGTTGGTGATGGACAGGGAGGCCTGGCGTGATGCAGTCCATGGGGTCTCAAAGAGTCAGACACGACAAGTGACTGAACTGAGCTGAACTGAATCATGTCACGTAATTGTCTTTTTTTGTGTGTGGTGGAAAAAATTAAGATCTAGCCTCTTAGCAAGGGTAATGTTTATAATATAATGTTATTGCTTATAATCAGTGTATTGTATATTAGGTCTCCAGGTCTTCTTTTTCTACTAGTTATAATCTTTTTCTTTCACTAGTTATAATCTTATACCATTAAACAACCTCTCTCATATTCTGCTACCTCCCAGCCCCTAGGAGCCACTATTTACTCTCTGATTCAATGAGTTTGGCTTGTTAAGATTCTGCATATAAGTTACATCATACAGTATTTGTTCTTTTTTGTCTCACTTACCTCACTTAGCATAATGTCCTCAAGTTTCATTCATGTTGTCACAAATGGTAGGATTTCCTTCTTTGTCGTGGCTAGATAATATACTATTGTATATACATATATATCACGTCTTTATTATCCATTCATTTGTTGATGGACACTTAAGTTTTTCAATTATCTTGGCTATTGCGAATAATGCTGGATTATTTATGTGGGATTGCATATATCTTACTGATACCCTTTTTCAGTTCCTTTGGTATATTCTTAAAAGTGGAATTACTGGATCATATATAGCTCTATTTTTCATTTTTTGAGGAACCTCCGTCTTGTTTTCCATATTGGCTGAACCAATTTATATTCCCACCGATAGTGTACAAGAGTTTGTTGAAACAAAGAAGACACAAACAGATGGAAAGATATCCCATATTCATGGGTCAGAAAGAATGAATGCTGTTGAAATGTCCATTCTACTCTAAGTCATCTATAGATTCAACACAATCTATCAAAATTCCAATGGTATTTTCCACAGAAATAAAAAAATTCTTGTGCTTCCCTGGTGGCTCAGTGGTAAAGAATCCACTTGCCAGTTCAGGGGACACAAGTTTGATCCCTGGTGCAGGAAGATCCCACATGCCGTGGGACAATAAGTGTGGGCCACAACTACTGAGTCTGTGCTCTAGAGCCTAGTAGCCGCAACCGTAGAGCCCACGAGCTGAAACTACTGAAGCCCACCACCCTTGAACCTGTGCTCCACAGAAGAACCCCCCACAATGAGAAGCCTATGCACCACAACTAGAGATTAGCTCCTGCTCACTGCAACTAGAGAAAGCCCGTGCACAGCAATGAAGACCTAGCATAGCCAAGATAAAATAAATAAAATTAAAAATTCTAAAATCTGTATAGAACTACAAAAGACCCTAAATAGTCAAAGCAGTCATGAGAAAGAAGAACAGAGCCAGAGGCATCACACTTCCTGATTTCAAACTGTAGAGCAAAGGCATAGTAATTAAAACTGAATGATACTTCCATAAAAATAGATGTATAGGCCAGTGAGACAGAATAGAGAGCCCAGAATAAGCCCTTTCATATACCATCAACGAATACTCAACAAGGAAGCCGAGAACACCAGTGGAGAAAAGATTGTACTTTTCAATAGTACTCTTCAGCAAATGGTACTGAGAAAACTGCATAAAGACATGGAGAGAAAAGAAATTATACTCTTATAGGATTCACAGAAGTTAACTCAAAATGGACTGAAGACTTAAACATAGACCTAATACCATAGAATCCCAGGGACGGGGGAGCCTGGTGGGCTGTCGTCTGTGGGGTCTCACAGAGTCGGGCACAACTGAAGCGACTTAGCAGCAGCAATACCATAAAAATCCTAGAAGAAAACATAGGGATGGATCTCCTCAGCATAGATCTTGGTGATGAGTTTTTAGCTATGACACCAAAAGCACAGACATTGAAAGCAAAGCTCGACAACTGGGACTATATAAAACTTAAAAGCTTTTGACAGCAAAAGAAACAAGCAGGGACTTCCCTGGTGGTCCAGTGGTTAAGACCCTGTGTTCCCAATGCCAGGGGACCTGGGTTTGATCCCTGGTCAGGGAACTAGATCCCACATGCCACAGGTGAAACTCCCACAGGCCATACCTAAGACCCAGCACAGCCAAATAAATAAATAGATAAATATTTTTTTAAAAGAAACAGTCAACAAAATGAAAAGGCATCTTACAGAATGGGAGAAAATATTTGCAGATTGTATATTGGATAAGTGGTTAATAGCCAATGTAAAGTCATACACTCAATAACAAAAAGGAAAACCAAATAATTTGACTTTAAAATGGGCAGAGGAACTAAATGGGCATCCTGGTGGCTCAGCCATATAGAACCCATTGCCAATGCAGGAAACTCGAGTTCAATCCCTGGGTCAGGAATATCCCCTGGCAAAGGAAATGGCAACCCACTGCAGTATTCTTGCCTGGGAAATCCCATGGACACAGGAGCTGGGCAGACTACTTCAGTCCATGGGGTCAGAAAGAATTAGACACGACTTAGTGACTGAGCAGAGCACAGAGGAACTCAAGCAACATTTTTCCAAAGAAGACATCCAAATGGCCAACATGCATGAAAAGATGCTCAACAACGCTAATCATCAGGGAAATGGAGATCAAGAGCACAATGAAATATCACCTTACATCTGTTAGAATGGCTGTCTTCAAGAAGACAGGAGAGGGACTTCCCTGGTGGTCCAGTGAAGACTCCACACTCCCTGTGCAGGGGTGCCAGAAGAATTTCTACACCCTCTTTGGAAGGCACTTTGGTAGTAGCTATTAGAAATGCTCATTCTCTGACTCAAGAGATTGGAATCAAGATTGCCGAGAGAAATATCAATAAGCTCATATACTCAGATGACACCACTCATATGGCAGAAGGCAAAGAGGAACTAAAGAGCCTTTTGATGAAAGTGAAAGAGGAGAGTGAAAAAGCTGGCTTAAAACTCAGCATTCAGAAACTAAGATCATGGCATCCAGTCCCATCACTTAATGACAAATAGATGGGGAAATGATGGAAACAATAACAGGCTTTATTTTCTTGGGCTCCAAAATCACTGCAGATGGTGACTGCAGCCATGAAATTAAAAGACACTTGCTCCTTGGAAGGAAAGCTGTGACAAACTAGACAGCATATTCGAAAGCAGAGATTACTTTACTGACAGGGTCCATCTAGTCCAAGCTATGGTTGTTCCAGTAGTCATGTATGGACGTGAGAGTTGGATGATAAAGAAAGGTAAGCGGTATTGGAGAAGACTCTTGAGAATCCCATGGACTGCAAGAAGATCAAACCAGTCAGTCATAAAGGAAATCAGTCCTGAATATTCATTGGAAGGACTGATGCTGAAGCTGAAGCGCCAATACTTTGGCCACCTGATGTGAAGAGCTGACTCATTTGAAAAGACCCTGATGTCAGGTATTTGAAGGGAGGAGGAGAAGGGGATGACAAAGGATGAGATGGTTGGAAGACATCACCGACTCAATGGACATGAGTTTGAGCAAGCTCTGGAAGTTGGTGAAGGATACAGAAGCCTGGTGTGCTGCAGTCCATGGGGTCACAAAGAATCGGACACAACTGACTGAACTGAGCTGAACTGAACTGATTCTGTGACTCACCAATTGTGTTCTTTAGTATTTTTCCTAGAGAAGTACTCACATAATCCACAAGGGCACTGGTATAAGAATTTTTTTTACTGCAGCATTGTTTGCAATAGGGAAAAACTGGAAACAGAGTAATAGAGGAATGATTAAGTGAGAGTAGTACCCTGATACAAGGGAATATTATCCAGTGTTTAAAAAGAATGATGTTGATCTATATATTCAGTCATAGAAAGCCCTCCATGGTACTCAGGTAACTTAAAAAAAAAAGTCAGCACACCAGTTTTTGTAGTATGATGATACATGACCATATTTATATTAAACAAAAATAAACTGTGAATTTATCTGCTTGTAAATTCACAGGTAAAGGTCTGTGATTGTTAAAGGATGAACTTTAATAATCACAGTCACTTCTGGGAAAGAGTGAGGGTGAATTTCGCTTTTCATTCTTCATATTTATATATTATTTGAATTTTTTAATGAGCTATCAGGGAAGCCCTAGAATTTGTAAGAGCAGATTATAAAAAGATATGCATGGTATTTTAAAAATATTTTAAACTCTCTCTGGATGGAGGAGTAAAAACTTTTATATATGCAGATGGAATTATAAAGTAGTACAACTTCTCTGGAGGCACTTTGGTAATAAAGAACATGTTATTCCCTTTGATTTATAATTTTACTTCTAGGAATTTAAAGAAAAAAATCATAAGACGTAAAGATTTAGATTTAGTGTTTGTTGCATTGTTATTTATAATATTATATATTTAGAAACTACTTTATTTGGACAATGCTTCCCTGATAGCTCAGTTGGTAAAGAATCCACTTGCAGCGCAGGAGACCCCTGTTTGATTCCTGGGTCAGGAAGATCCGCTGGAGAAGGCATAGGCTACCCACTCCAGTATTCTCAGGCTTTCCTTGTGGCTCAGCTGGTAAAGAATCCGCTTGCAATGCGGGAAATCTGGGTTCAATCCCTGGGTTGGGAGGATCCCCGGAGAAGGAAAAGGCTACTCATGCCAGTATTCTGGCCTGGAGAATTCTGTGGACTGTTTAGTCCCTGGGGTTGCAAAGAGTCAGACACGACTGAGTGACTTTCACTTATTTTGACAATAGGGGATTCTTAATAAGCTAGGATACATTTAATAGAATGTTGTAAAAGTACAAAATGTATGCATCATATATTATGTTGCTGAGTGCTTACTATGTACTAGACTTATTCTTTCTCTTATCTATTATTATTTAATAATAGATAAAAAATTTTACATAGGATAAACTTGTGAGGTATAAACAGTTTCTATAACTTAAATGAAATCACACAGTAGGTAAGAGAGGTGGGACTGTTATTTGTCTGACTTAAAAATCCACGCTTTCAGTTATAGTATTTAATGATTTTATAGACATAAATACATAATAATATATTGCATGAAAAGAGGTTATAACATCTCATTCTTTGCTTACAAAAATTTACCAGAAGGATGCATTTTAACATGTCAGCAATGATAATAGTCGAGTGTTGGAACTATGATTGATTTTTGTCTCTTGCTATTGTTTTCCACTATGAATATAAATAACTTTTATAATTGAAGCTTTTAAAACAATATTCATTTCATGGCTTAGTGGTGGGGTGGGTTGAAAAAATAATCGTCCCCTCTTCCCTTCTGTTTCTGAAGAGATATATTTCTGAGTTTGGGTATATCCACATTTGATGTTGCCTGTAATTTTCTCTTGGCTCTAGTTTATAAAAACTAGAAGGTTGCAAGGGCAGTGTTATTCTGAGATCCACAAAATGTGAACAGATGAAAGGTCTTTAAATAATAACATTGTAACCATTGCTCAGTTTGATCCCTAGATCTGGGACGGTGGCCATTAGAAACAGGATTCAGAAACCATAAGTACAATGCCTAGAAGTTTACAAGTTAGTAATTCCCCAGACCCATGTCTTTAGCTTTTTACCAGAAAAATTCTTCACTTCTCCTTTCTCACAGTTTTTGTTGTTGTTAGTTTATGGGTCTTTTTCAGTTCAGTTCAGTCACTCAGTCGTGTCTGATTCTTTGCAACCCCATGAATCGCAGCACGCCAGGCCTCCCTGTCTATCACCATCTCCCGGAATTCACTCAGACTCAGGTCCATCGAGTCTGTGATGCCATCCAGCCATCTCATCCTCGGTCATCCCCTTCTCCTCCTGCCCCCAATCCCTCCCAGCATCAGAGTCTTTTCCAAGGAGTCAACTCTTCGCAGGAGGTGGCCAAAGTATGGGTCTTTTTGCCTGGTTGAAAAGGATTTGAACCAATCAAAAATGAGTAGCTCTCTTTTGGGCCTGACTTGTATGTGTTTCTGTTGCCATGTATCAATAAATCAAATAAAGTTGTGCTCAGTGGCTCAACTGACTTAGTTCCTCAGTTGTGTCCAACTCTTTGCTCCTTGTCCATGGGGATTCTCCAGGCAACAATACTGGAATGGGTTGCCATGCCCTCTTCCAGAGAATCTTCACAACCCAGGGATCGAACCCAGGTCTCCCCTATTGCAGGCAGATTTTTTACTGTCTGAGCCACCAAGGAGCTGCGGCTGCTGCTGCTAAGTCGCTTCAGTTGTGTCCGACTCTGTGCGACCCCATAGACGGCCTCCCACCAGGCTCCCCTGTTCCTGGGATTCTCCAGGCAAGAACACTGGAGTGGGTCGCCATTTCCTTCTCCAATGCATGAAAGTGAAAAGGGAAAGTGAAGTCGCTCAGTCGTGTCCAACTCTTCGCAACCCCATGGACTGCAGCCCACCAGGCTCCTCCGTCCATGGGATTTTCCAGGCAAGAGTACTGGAGTGGGGTGCCACTGAGCTAGCTGTGAATAAACCAGCTGCTGCCTGAGCCTCCCTCCCTAGAGGAACGGAAAGGGTGGGGAAGGTAATTGGGAAGGACTTGAAGGAAGGGTAGAAATTGAGGAAAGAGAGTTATTGTGTTTACATTCTTGTTCTTGATTCTTCCTTTGTCTCTAAGATTAGAATATGCTCCCTATAGCTATTTGTATTGGCCTTTAATCATGTTTTCCAGAGGCTGAGAGATGTAGCTAGTATCTTTTTCTCTGTTTGTACGTTGGAAACTGTCGTTGTTGCTGTCTTTCAGAAATGCAAAACCTAGGAAAAAGTTTTTGGCATGACATAATGTTTAGTATTTTGGGCTATACAGAGTTATATTTGGGGAACTGGCATAAGAACATAGTTCCAGGGTGTCTAATAAAACATGCACTGGAGGCACTATGCAAAGATACATGTAGCTAGCTGGTCAGTAACTTATAAGCATTTACAGTTACAATTGGAGGGACAGTAACAGCTGAAGCGCAAAACACTTGGCCCAGAAATTAGGTAAGAACTTAGATAATAAGATATTATTAATAAACTATGAATATTGATTAAGGGTTAGTGGAGGTGAACATAGGGTGATACATTATTGTGGAAAGGGAAAGAATGAATGTGGCAGTTATCCATTTAATCCAGATATGGGGGAAAAGTTGTGTTTTATGTACTCTGAGGAGACTGGAAATCGATCTGCATCAGGCCTTATTGTGCCTAAACTTAAACAATCTCATCCGGTTCATCCTTAAGTAAGAAAGAGCAAAAGTTACATAAGAAGTGTCCTTATTTTGATCTTAAGTCTCTATCTAGGCAGCAAGGTTGCTAATGAACTTACATGTAAATAGCCAAAATCTTTTTTTCATGGTCATCATTTCTTATTGTTTCCTTATGCAAATATAAGTAATATATTTATTCATTCTTCCCCGCCTTTCTTACACCAAGGGTCACATAATAAGGATCTTCTATATAAGTACAAAAAAGCTTCTTTTTAAACAGATACATAACATTCTATTGTTTGAGTGTACCTTAGTTTGTGTAATCAAAATTTGACTGATAGACATTTGAGTGGTTTCAAATAGTCTTAAGCTGAAATTTTTAGTAAATAAATTTAGTAAATTTTAATAAAAGTTCAATTTATTAGCAATCTTACTTTGAGACCAGGCTACAAAAATTAATACATAGAAACCAGTTGACTATAAATGAAAAACTGCAAATCTAGCTCTAGTTCTAATCTGGGCTAGGTGAAGATGTCTGCATAGCTTCATAGTTATATTCCCTTCATGCAACCTCACCCTGCTTTGTTTTTCTTTCTTTATTATCATCTGTTTTTCTGGTGCCGATTAGTTTATTTTCTGTTTTAAAATTTTCTTTTCTTGGTTCCTTCCTGATCTATCTAATATGCCAACTTCTCTAACTGCTACTTAGACCTTTGTTAGGAAATTGTCAGATTTGCAGGTAACTTTCACATTTTACAGTTGCCAAAAGATAGCATTCTCATGCCAGGTGAGGTTGAGATTCTCTGTGTGTTACTTTGCTGGAAGTTTTGTAAGTCTTATTACCCAGATAATGCCCTTCTGTCATTGTTCCCTTGTTACCCAGGCACACTAAGTAGCAAGTTTGCATTCTGTTGGTGATAATCCATACAGATTTATCAACTGGTCCAGGAAGCTGGCACCATTACATTGCTAGGGGCTCAACAAGATTAGAGACAGGCAGAACTGGGAAATGTTCTTTTCTTTTCTTTTTAAATTTTTATTGGGATATAGTTGACTTAAAATGTTGTGTTAGTTGGGAAATGCTATTTAAATCTTCAAATTGGAAATAGGTCTGGGCTTTTTGGAGGGAAGCATAAAAAGCTGGTTGATTGACATTATTTTGGCTGACCTTCTGCCATGAGGAAAAAGAGTGGAATAAAGAAAAGAAAGACAAGTTACAAAAACATTTTGGTTACGAACAAAAAACACTGTATTGAAGATTAAGAAGCATGGATTTTGATCTATGTTCTACTATGAATTTGATCTGTAATTTGTTCTGTGATTTCACTTCTTTGGGCCTAAGTTTCCTTACCTATGAGTGGTTTGGAATTTTAACAAAAATATCTCTGAAGTTCTAAGGCAAGAAAAAATAGAAAAGAAATAAAAAGAAGTGAAGCAGAATGTCTTCAAGATTCTATATTGACTTCAAATAATATAGAGAGCTTGTCTACTATTGTACTGTGTGATATCATAGTACTGTTGCATAACAAATTGCTGCCAGAATTTGGAGGTTTGAAATAAATGGTTTGCTGATAGTTTTGTGGGTCAGGACTATGTAAATTGCTCAGCTGGACTGTTTGCACTTGGGAGTCTCTTTCTTAGCACTGCCAGTTCATAACTTTTTTGCCAACCAAGCAATTTATTTAAGTAGGTGTTTGTACTTTATATTTAGTTGTTTCCAGTGGGAGGATAATTCTGTTTATTTAGTACTTCATATTGTGTTCAGTTGCTGAGTCGTGTCCAACTCTTTGTGACCCTGCAGACTGCAGCACTCCAGGCTTTCCTGTCCTTCACTATCTCCTGGAGTTTGCTGAAACTTGTATCCATTGAGTAGATGACACCATCCAACCATCTTATCCTCTGTCACCCCTTTCTCGTTCTGCCCTTTTCCCCAGCATCAGGGTCATTTCTAGTGAGTCGGCTCTTCCTATCAGGTGGCCAAAGTATTGGAGCTTCAGTTTCAGCACCAGTGCTTCCAATGAGTATTAAAAATTGATTTCCTTTAGGATTGACTTCTTTGATCTCCTCGATGTCCAAGAGACTCTCAAGAGTCTTCCCCAGCACCACAATTCAAAAACATCAATTCTTCAGGGCACAGCCTTCTTTATGGTCCAACTCTCACATCTGTGGGCTTCCCTGGTGGCTCAGCTGGTAAAGAATCCGCCTGCAGTTTGAGAGACGTGGGTGTGATCCCTGGGTTGGGAAGATCCCTTGGAGAAGGGAATGGCTACCCACTCCAGTGTTCTGGCCTGGAGAATTCCGTGGACTGTATAGTCCATGGGGTTGCAAAGAGTCAGACACTACTGAGTGACTTTTACTTTTTACTCACATCTATACATGACTACTAGAAAAACCATAGCTTTGACTATATGGACATTTGTCAGCAAAGTGATATCTCTGCTTTTTTAATACCCTGTCTAGGTTTGTCATAGCTTTTCTTCCAAGGAGCAAGCGTCTTTTAACTTGATGGCTGCAGTCACCATCTGCAGTGATTTTGGAGTCCAAGAAAATAAAATCTGTCACTGTTTCCGTTTTTTCCCCATATATTTGCCATGAAGTGATGGGACCCGATGCCATCATCTTAGTTTTTTAAATGTTGAGTTTCAAGCCAGCTTTTTCACTCTCCTCTTTCACCTTTATCAAGAGGCTCTTTAGTTCCTCTTCACTTTCTGCCATTAGATTAGTGTCATCTGCATATCTGAGGTTGTTGATATTTCTCCCAGCAATCTTGATTCCAGCTTGTGCTTCATCCAGCCCGGCATTTTTGCATGATGTACTCTGCATGGAACTTAAAGAAGCAGGGTGCTTCTTCTGTATATCAGATAATATACAGCCTTGTCTGACTCCTTTCCCAACTTTGAAACAGTTCATTTTTTTTCATTTTTCCATGTCTGGTTCTAACTGTTGCTTTTTGACCTGCATACAGGTTTCTCAGAAGGCAGGTAAGATGGTCTGGTATTCCCATCTCTTTAAGAATTTTCCATAGTTTGTTGTGAGCTACAGAGCCAAAGGCTTTAGAGTAGTCAATGAAGCAGAAGTAGATGTTTTTCTGGAATTCTCTTGCTTTTTCTATGATCCAACAGATGTTGGCAATTTGATCTCTGGTTCCTCTGCCTTTTCCAAATCCAGCTTGTACATCTGGAATTTCTCTCTTCATGTACTGTTGAAGCCCAGTTTGGAGGATTTTGAGCATTACCTTGCTAGCAAGAGATATGAGTGCAATCGTGCAGTAGTTTGAACATTCTTTGGCATTGCCCTTCTTTGGGATTGAAATAAAAACAGACCTTTTCCAGTACTTCATACTCTTGGAAATACAAGTCACTTTTCCAAGTTACCCTTACAGAAAGGGGGGTTTCCCAGGTGGCTCAGACAGTAAAGAATCTGCCTGCAATGCAAGAGACCTGGATTCAATCCCTGGGTTGGGAAGATCTCCTGGAGAAGGGCATGGGAGCCCACCCCAGTATTCTTCCCTGGAGAATTCCATGGACAGAGGAGCCTGGTAGGCTACAGTCCATGGGGTCACAAAGAGTCAGACATGACTGACTGACTAACATGTTCACTTTCACTTTTAGAAAGAATTAACCGAAAGCATAGCATATAATTCTTTAGTACCATTTACCAGAGAAAGAGAGAGAAGAGCCATAGGAAGGAAGGGAGGTAGCAGTTGTGGGGGAGGGTGGTGGGGCCCCCCTGGGGAGGAAGTGGAGGACTGAGTATATAGAATTCTATGAAATTCTAGGTGGGATGGCACATATATGAGTATCATTTAAATATATATTTGGGGCAAGATAGTGGAAATAAGAAGTATGAGATCTGTTTATTAGCTTGAGAATTTAACAGTTGGAAGGCTTTGGCAAGTACTTAAAGGGAAAAATGTCAATGCAAAGGAGCCATGTGTTACAAGCCAGTTAAGTAGTATGGGCTATAATTACAACAGAAATTTAGAAGAAAAAATCATCTCCAAGGATATATAAAGGTAGAGCTTCAGATAAAAAGCACATTCACTTTGGCATTAAAAGAAAAGTAGGGAAGGAGGACAGGAAGTAAATAGAGTATATAGAAAGGAAACAGAAGGCGTCTTAGACTGAGGAAATTACAAAGGTACCAGGAGGGCCTTATAGGTATTTCTGGTCCTTGTTTCCATCTCTCAGCTGGTAGCAGAGTGGCAGAAACCTGAGAATCTTCTCCCTGTTGCGTTCACTCAAAGGTAATATCAAGAAGAGGAGAGGAAGAGTAGACTCAACTTTTGACCTACATGACTAATAATAGTGATTTAAAAAAATTTTTTTAACAGTTTAAAAACGTAAAAGTGACAATAGGGAGGTATTTTGAAGAGAGATGAGGAGAGAGACCTTTTTTCTTTAAAACAGGATGGAAGGAGAAAAAAGTAGGTGAATATACCAAAAATTTGGATTAAATATAAGGCTCACTGGCTAAGTGAGGCTGCGGTTCCTCAGAGGTGGAGGTATATGTAGAATTAGCAAAATACTTTGAGGCTCAGCTGGAAATTCTTCAAGACCTAATGGGAAACTAAGATATACTATCTGGAAAAATGACTTTAGAGCTAATAGGAGCACAAGAATCTGCCCAAGAATGAATTAGGCAGAGAGCAGATATTTTGGATTTCCTCCTTCAGATCCTGGAGACTTTGTGAGGAAATGGAAATATTTAAAGGATTAAATTCTTGGGCAAAATTGATATTGAAAAGTACTTTTAATTTATTGTTTCTCTACTTTTGCATGTTTGAGAGTATTGGAGGTTAATCTAGCTATGGTACCCTGTGGGACCTAACAAAAGTTGGTTAATTATAACCAACTGTTAGAACTATTCTCAACACAAAGTATCTCTTGCCACCTATTTGGAGGGGTTCATATATAAGTATGTAGAATTCTGTTTCACTGTTTCAAAATGATTGACCAACATTTTCAAAAGTGTATTTAAAATATATAAATGTATCAATCCTCCTTTTCTCCTTGCTCCCCCCAGTTCCTGCACTTCTTGTACTCCATTCCAGAAAACAATATTATGTTACATTGTATACAAGTATCAGTCAGTTCTGTTCTGTCAGACTCTTTGCCGCCCCATGAATTGCAGCAGGCCAGGACTCCCTGTCCGTCACCAACTCCTAGTATACATTAGCATATATCATGACAGTGTATTTAAACTACATATCTTGAAACTGTTTAGTTTATGTCCTTGCTCAATTATGTAAACTCTTTTTTCTTCTAACCTCTGGTCCCCATTTTCTTTATATAGGAAAGTATACTGTGAGAATACAAATTTCAAACATCCATTTTGTTTATTCGAACCAGTTTTTTATTTCACTGCACGCACATTGGATTAAAATAGCAAAACATTTCCCTTTTTACGTAAAAGTTTTTTTTTGTTTTGGAGGGAGTAAGGAGAATAACGGAGAAGGCAATGGCACCCCACTCCAGTACTCTTGCCTGGAAAATCCATGGACAGAGGAGCCTGTTAGGCTGCAGTCCATGGGGTCGCTAAGAGTCAGGCACGACTGAGCAACTTCACTTTGACTTTTCACCTTCATGCACTGGAGAAGGAAATGGCAACCCACTCCAGTGTTCTTGCCTGGAGAATCCCAGGGACGGGGGAGCCTGGTGGGCTGCCGTCTATGGGGTCGCACAGAGTCGGACACGACTGAAGCGACTTAACAGCAGCAGCAAGGAGAATAAATGAAATAGTAATCACATTTGTCGGTAGTAAATAGTAATCACATTTTATGCGGTATTCCTCTGAATAGTGTTTTATTTTACCATTTCTATAACATTTGTTTGTTATATCCTTCCAGTTTCTCCCCACTAGAGGGCACCAGAATATTGTTTGTTTTTAGTGGACTGTTTATAGTGAATTTAGAATTAAAATTTATGTATTTTTCTTATTTTTCTATATTTAATATGCATAAAATCATCATTCTGAGGTCAATCTATGTTAGATGTATACCTTTTGGGGCTTCCCAGGTGGCTCAGTGGTAAAGAATCCAACTGCCAGTGGAGATGTGGGTTCGATCCCTGGGTCAGGAAGATCCCCTGAATTAGGAAATGGCACTCCAGTATTCTTGCCTGGAGGATTCCATGGACAGAGGAGCCTGGAGGGCTAGTCCATGGGGTCACAGAGAGTTGGACACAACTGAGCACACACTCACATATAGTACCATTTATGCTAGCAGTTTTGACTTGGAAGAGTATTTTGTGCGAAATGTTTAAAGAAGAAAAAGAAAAGGAGGACTTGGAGAGATGGGAAAGAATTTGGAACTTTTTGGACTCCGATTATTACCTTTTCTCACTCCACAAAAGGTACTGACATTAAAGGGAAAAGGATGGGTACATACATGTAGGTCAATGCATCAGAAGAGGGAGCCCAGAAATAGACACACAGATAGACAGTGAATTAAGTCTTGACAAAGAAGCCAGAGTAAATCAGTGGGGAAAGGACTTTTTTTTGAAAAATCAAATGATGCTGGAATATCACTTCTCTCTTTATTTCCTTTCATATATAAGATTTAACTCAAAATGGATCATTGACTGTAGAAGAAATCAAAGGAAAAAAAAATCTTCATAACCTTGGGGCAAGCAAAAATTTCCAATTTCAAAACACATAGTTAAATAAATAAAAAGGCAAGCCACAGAATCAGAGAATACTCACAATACATATACCAAACAAAGGACTGGTATCTAGAATACATCAAGAACTCTTACAACTGAGTAATGATATACACAGTTCAGTTTTTTAAATGGAGAAATGATTTGAACAGACATGCCTCAATAGATACTATGCAAATGCCAGTAAGCACATAAGTTGCTCAACATGATGAGTCATTAAGGAAATGTGAATTAAAACCACAATGAGATACTGGAAGCCCACCAAAATGGCTAAAATTTAAAAGACTGACAATACCTAATATTGATGTGGATATGGATCAGTTGGGATGGTCATACATTACTGGTAACAGTTTTCCAGTTTATTGTTATGAATTTAATATATGACTCAGCAGTTCTACCCATACTTTTGTCTTTACCCTAGAAAATGAAATCCTTCGCAAAACCTAGTATGCTGATGTTGATAGCAGTTTAATTTATAATGGCTCCAAACTGGAAAAACACCAAAAATCCATCAACAATTAAATGGATAAAGTACACCTATATAAAAGAGTGCTACTTAGGAATAAAAAAGAATGATTCATATGGATGAAGGTCTCAAATATGCTAAGTGAAGTAAACTAGACACAAAAGAGTGTATTTTTTATGATTCCATTTATATGACATTCTGTAAAAGGCGAGTGTCTCTAGAGTAACAAGAAGCAGATCAGTGGTTGCCTCAGGCCATCGGGGTGGTGAGTCAACTGCACAGAAGTAGACAAAATAAGCAACTGAGTTAACAAAAAAAATGCAAATTATGAAGCAAAGAAGGCATAGTAAGCATGTACAAAGGCCTTGAATTGGAAAAGAAGGTTGGTTTTCTGTGGAGTATTTTTAAGCACAGGGTAAATGATGGGAGATGGAGTTGGAGAGATAAGGGTTAGATCATGTGGAAAGAGTTAAGTCCTCAATTGAGATGGAATGGATGGTAAGCACAAAGTGAGACCCTTATTTCAGTAAAAGGGGGGAAGAAGGTGAAGTGTGGCAAATGAGGTAGGCCTGGTGCTGGGAATATAAGTTTATATCAGATATTTCCCCCTTCTATTTAATCTCTTTTATTTCTGTGAGGTAAGGCTGTCACTTGAAAGTAAGGGTGTAAGTTTGAGGGGACGAACATGAACTATTCTTCCTGGGAGGGGCAGAGGGAGTGTGTACCACTAAAGAAACTTTGTAAAATGACTGAGGCACTGTTGATACTCATTTGAGTTTTGGAGAGATGAATTTAAAGTGAAACCTGTCAGCTTGGTCATGTGGTTTATCTCTTGCAAAATTTAGCAGCTTGGGCCCAAAGATGAAGTAGATAGATTAGTAGGAGTCATCAGGATTGAGGTTTTGAATGAAAGGGAAGAGGGAATGAAGTTATTCATGAGTTATTTTCAAGATGGACCAGGAAATCTAGACTAGACAAAGAGGGAAGTAACTAAAAAAGGGGTTGACAGATTGTGAGAAAATGATGTCATTGGAAAAAGGACAGAGTTTTATGAATTGGGGCTACTTCTGCATGAAACGGGTGGTTAAAAGGAAGTGATTTGAGGTTGACTTTGAGGTTTCTGAAATAGAACTCCATTTATTGAACGAATTTTGGAGGAAGTACAGGTTCGGTTAGTTCAGTTTTGAACAGGCTATGTTTGAGGAACTACGGAGTGTATGAGTGGAGATGTCCAAAGGCATTTGGATATACAAATCTGAGAGATCTAGGCTTTAAATAAAAATTTAGGGGACTTCCTTGGCAGTCCAGTGTTTAAGACTCCACGCTCCCAAGGTAAGGGCACAGGTTCAATCCCTGATCGGGGAACTAAGATCCTGAATGCCATGTGGTGCGTCCCAAAATGAAATAAATAAATAAATAAATAGAGCCTTAGGAGTTGTTAGCCTGTAGATGATAACTGAAACATGGTGATAGCAGAGATTATCAGGGGGAGTTTGGGAAGAGAAAGGGAGGGAGTGTGCGGTTTCCTTTTTTCACAACCAGGATGGTTGTGGTGGTGGCTGGTGTTTTGTTTTGTTTTCCTTTCATTCTGTCTCCTTTTCCAAGTCAGCCCTAGCAAACGTAGAATGGTGATAAGAGCAGGATTTAGGGCCTGGCTTTGCCATTTCCTACTGTATGCCTTCAGCAGGTAAATTTCTGAGCCTCAGTTTTCTGGTTTGTTGAAAATAACTGTATCAAGAGAATAAGAAGACAAACCACAGACTGGAAAAGAATGTTTGCAAAAGACCTATCTGATAAAGGAGTGTTACTCAAAATATGCAAAGAACTCTTAGGACTCAACAATGAGAAGACAAACAACCCAATTAAAAAATGGACAAAAATAACCTTAACAAAACCTTACCAAAGAAAATAAAGTGAAAGTCACTCACTCAGTCGTGTCTGACTCTTTGTGACCCCATACACTATACAGTCCATGGAATTCTGCAGGCCAGAATACTGGAGTGGGTAGCCTTTCCCTTCTCCAAGGGATCTTCCCAATCCAGGGATTGAACCCAGGTCTCCCACATTGCTGGCAGATTCTTTACCAGCTGAGCCACAAGTGAAGCCCAAAGAAGATAATATGGATGGCAAATAAGCATATAAAAAGATGTCCCACATCATATGTATCAGGGAAATGCAAATTAAAACAATGAAATGCCACTACACACCTATTAGAATGGCCAAAATCAAGAACGCTGACAATACCGGATGCTAAGAATATAGAACAAATATAGGAGCTCTCATTCATTGCTGGCAGGAATGCAAAATGGGACAGCCAGTTTGGAAGACAGTTTAGCAATTTGTTACAAAACTAAACATACTATATAATCCAGCAGTTGTGCTCCTTGGTATTTATCCAAATGATTTGAAAACTTATGTCCACTCACTGATGTTTGTAGAAGCTTTATTCATAATTGCAAAAACTTGGAAGCAACCATGATGTCCTTCGATAAGTGAATGGATAAATTATAGTGGAATCTAGATCTAGACAGTGGAATCTAGATCTAGACAGTGGAATATACATCTAGACAGTGGAATATTATTCAGCACTAAGAAGAAATGAGTCATCCAGCCATGAAAAGACACAGAAGAACCTTAAGTGCATATTACCAAGTGAAAGAAGCCAATCTGAAAAGGCTGTACATACTTTTTGATTCTAACTATATGATATTCCGTAAAAGGCAAAACTATGGAGACACTTAAAAGCAGTGGTTGCCAGGAGTGGAGGGCGGAAGAGATAAATAGGCAGAGCACAGAAGATTTTTAGGCCAGTGAAAATATTCTGTATGATAGTATTTGTTGCTGTTGTTCAGTTGTGACCGCATGCCAAGCTTCTCTGTTCTTTGCTATCTCCCTGAGTTTGCTCAGACTCATGTCCATTGAATTGATGATGCCATCCAATTATCTCATCCTCTCTTGTCCCCTTCTCCTCTTGCCCTCAAACTTTCCCAGCATCATTGTCTTTTCCAATGAGTTGGCTCTTTGCATCAGCTGGCCAAAGTATTGGAGTTTCAGGTTCAGCATCAGTCCTTCCAATGAATATTCAGGGTTGGTTTCCTTTAGGATTGACTAGTTTGATCTCCTTGCTGTCCAAGGGACTGTCAAGAGTCTTCTCCAACAGCACAGTTCAAAAGCATCAATTCTTTGGCACTCAGCCTACTTTATGGTCCAGCTCTCACATCCACACATAATTACTGGAATTAATTAGCTTTGACACAGCTTTGACTATACTAACCTTGTCGGTAAAATGATATCCCTGCTTTTTAATAGCTGTCTAGGTTTGTCATAGCTTTTCTTCTAAGGAGCCAAGTGTCTTTTTTAATTTCATGGCTGCCATCACTGTCCGCATTGATTTTGGAGCTCAAGAAAATGAAATATAATGATGGTAAATACATGTTATTATGCATTTGTCAAATCCATAAAATACATAACCTGAAGAATGAACCCTAATGTAAAGTTTGGACTTTGGGTGATAATGATGTGTCAGCATTGGTTCATCCACAGTAACAAATGTACCACTCTGGGGCTAGATGCTGATAGTAGAGGAGGATGTGTATGCTAGAGGGGAGGGGTTCCATGAGAACTGTCTGTGCATTCAGTTTTTCTGTGAACCTGAAATTACTCTAAAAAATAAAGTTTGTCTAACTCAGGACTACTGGTCTGAACTTCAAATCACTTGGTAAATACTGTAGGATCCCTTGGTCTTTATTTTCAGTTGTTTGCTTAAGGGGAGGGTTTTGCTTCCCTTCCTCAACTTCACCACTTCTATCAAGTTTTTTTTACAGTGGTAGTGAATAAAATTACACCCCTTGAAAAGATCTAGCCTAATGAACGTATAGATATTAGTGTCTGGATTTTTACATCTAAGTATTGTTTCCTGCTTGAAATCTTTTCAGATAGATACTACACATTAATCTTCTATGAGTACCAGGGCCTGCTTCCCTCTGTGAGTTCCAAAACAATTTCTGCAAAGGTGTGAAAGGGGTATTACTGAGTTCATGTATACAAGGAAGCCTGCAAAACTAAGGTGAAGTAATTGGCTAGCTTCTGGCTGGTAGACACACTCCCCTCCTTTCTTATTGCATCCAGAGTTTGGGAATGGGTGGAATGGCAAAAGTCTTTTTTTTTTTTTCCATAAAAGAGAATAATTACTACTTCCAGACATTTATCTGATAGGTGTTCTCACACATGTATGAAATATCCTATGTAGATGAATATTTATTATAGTCTTGAGCCAGTTACTTCACCTATTTGCTTATATGCAAAAGATATCTCTAGAAGAATGTGCAAGAACTAGAATTTTCCTTGTAGAGAGGATAATCTGGTGGGGAAGGAAATGGGCAGAAAGAGAGACTTACCTTTTACTCTTTATGTCTCTTGAACTTTGTGCCATGAACCTTTGTTACCTAGTTTAAAACAAAAGAACAAATACAAAAAATAAAATCCAGATTTTAAAAGCCTATTTTTAGGGTTTTCCTGAGGATTAAATGTATATAATCATTTATTTAATGTTCCCTGGTGGCTCAGAGGTTAAAGCATCTGCCTGCAATGCAGGAGACCTGGGTTTGATCCCTGGGTTGGGAAGATCCCCTGGAGAAGGAAATGGCAACCCACTCCAGTATTCTTGCCTGGAGAATCTCATGGACGGAGGGGCCTGGTGGGCTACAGTCCACGGGGTTGCAAGAGTCGGACACGACTGAGCGACTTCACTTAGACTTAGACTTAGACTTATATAATCTCTTGCAGTACTGCCTGGAATATAGTAAATGTAAATGATCACCTTTGTTCTTGTTTTTTTCCCTTCCAATTGCATAATTACTCTTTGTAGGATTTATTGCTTCACCTAGACTTAAGTGAATTCAGATTATCAGTCTGAATAGATCTATGAACTCCTTGAAATTGTGTTTCAAATTTTGTATAAGCAGACACCAAACTCTAGATTCTAGAGAGGGTCTGTGACATTCATCATATTTTCCAAGGAGGGTCTCATGGCCCTAAAAGAATTAAGACACATTAATCTAAGCCATTTTGCTATTTTATATTAACACCAAAAAATACCCTGCTGTTATTTCTCTTTATGTTAATAACCCATCTCCTTTTTTCATGCTGTTGCTATAAAAAACATGAAGATGTAAAGCAGTGTGACAATTTGGAAACTTACAGAGTTAGGTATTATTTCATCAAGTCCTGAATCTAATATTATTTCCCCAGTGAGGCCTTACTAGATCTCACTGGTATTGAACTGTGTTCCTGCAGCTCTTTGGTTGTTATTGTCTTCTCTCTTGCTACTGCACTTCAGACCTTTAAGGTGGAGGCCATATATTAAATTCCAGAAAGAGAAAACAAAGAAAGATAGTGGTAATAAGGTGGTGGTTCAGAGGCAGGGCCTGGGAGCAGGGCCAGACAGGATGAGCAGGGAAGGCCTTGAAGAGATGACATTTGAGTTGAGACCTGAAAGATGAACTTGGATTATGTATAAAATATTTTATACAACTCCATCCACTTAGAGTCTTGATTGTGTCTTCAGATTACCTTAGACTGGTAATTGCTGAATTTAGTTTACACTCACATTCTATACTTACAGCGGCAACAATAGCTCTTCTGCTTTCCCTCCCTCTCCCCTTAAGAGTGAGCTTTTGAACTGACTTTTTTGAACCTAGGGAGAATTTAATTCTTTGTTGATGTTTTAATTTGATACCCAGGATTTTATAAACAAAATATTACCATCCCTAGACATTCCTCTTGGGTATATGTGCTGTGCATTTCTTCATTTCACTCTCTCAGAAGTGGTGTGTTTGAAGCAAGCCTCATTGTAAGTACTAGGAATATGTTAGTCATGATAATAGATTATCTGAGAGTTCTAAACAGTAGTCAGTTCAGAGATTTCCCAGGTATTTTGACAAAAGTAGAAACTTTTACTGTAGAGAATCTAGTCCCCCCAAAGTTAGGTTGCAGCTGGAAAAATGTCATGCTCTCTGTTTGCCCTCTGTTTGGTGGTACAGTGATGACCTCACACCACTCTTCTTTTGAGAGCTAACATGATCTTATTATCCCACAGTCAGAATATCCTTGATAATGTTAATGACTACCTCAAGAAATAGCCCTTGCTGTACTGGTTAGTCAGAGAGGCAGGATTCAGTTTCTTGAATTAAAGGGTCTCATTAGATGGGTGGGTCAGAGTACATTTTTCTATAAGCAAACTAAGTTCCCTGGATTCCACATTGAGCTGTGGAACAAGTAGATATATGGGCCTCCCTAGTGGCTCAGGTGGTAAAGAATCCACCTGTAATATGGGAGACCTGGTTGGAGACCTTTGTTCGAATCATGGGTTGAGAAGATCCCCTGGAGAAGCGAATGGCTACCCACTCCAGTATTCTGGCTTGGAGAATTCCATGGAGAGAGCAATGTGGCAGGCTACAGATAAGTAGTCAAATAGAATTGTTAACTATCAGAATTAAGAACCAGTTCTCTCCTAATATGACTTTGTTGCATAAATCCTTTAGCAAGGATCTGTTTCTGAATGCCCAGGCCTCTATTGTTTTCTTGACCCCCCAAAAAAGAGGGAAAAAAAAGGCAGAGCAGCTCAGAATCAGGATTCAGTCATTGGATCTTTGGGCTTTCAGACTGCAGTGGTTCTGGGATTTCCACCACGAAGGTCAGGTAAATTTTTTTTCTTTCTCTTCTTGTCAGGTACCTAGCTGAATCAGAATTAAAGGAAATTCTTATTTTTAGAAGAGCAGCATACCCCATTACTGTCTACTGATTATTTCTACTAATTAGTTACAAAACGTGTAACTCCTAAGTAGACTCTACCTCTAATCCTATAGGTTTATCTTTCTGTTTTATTCAGGTTTTTCATCTGTGGTTTTTCTGGAAGAGTTCAAGATGACTGTCATTTAAGTGGTGATTTGGGGTCATCTTATCTTTGTATTGAGTCAGTCTTTATGCTGTATGACACAAAGAGCTCATCTTATTTCCACTGAAACTATTCAATTCCTTTTTTTTTTCAAACTATAAATGATTGGTCTCAAAATAATGCTGTAACTTAATTGGCACCATTGTTATTATTGTTCAGTTGCTAAGTCGTGTCTGACTCTGCGACCCCGTGGACTCCAGCACACCAGGTTTCCCTGTCCTTCGGCATCTCCCAGAGCTTGCTTAAACTCATGTCCATTGTCAGTGAGGCCATCTAACCATCTCATTCTCTGTCATCCCCTTCTCCCCCTGCCTTCAATCTTTCCCTTCATCATCAGGGTCTTTTCTAATGAGTCAGTTCTTTGCATAGCTGGCCAAAGTACTGGCGCTTCAGCTTCAGCATCAGTCCTTCTAATGAATATTCAGGATTGATTTCCTTTAGGATTGACTGGTTTGATCTCCATGCAGTCCAGGGACTCTCCAGAGTTTTCTCCAACACCACAATTCAAAAGCATCAATTCTTTGTCATTCAGCCTTTTTTATGGTCCAACTCTCACATCCATACATGACTACTAGAAAAACCATAATTTTGACTATACAGACCTTTGTTGGCAAAGTAATACTTCTGCTTTTTAATATGCTGTCTAGGTTTGTCATAGCTTTTCTTCCAAGGAGCAAACGTCTTTTAATTTCATGGCTGCAGTCACCATCTGCAGTGATTTTGGAACCCAAGAAAATAAAGTCTGTCACTATTTCCGTTGTTTCCCATCTATTTGCCATGAAGTGATGGGACCGGATGCCATGATCTTAGTTTTTTGAATGTTGAGTTTTAAGCCGACTTTTTCACTCTCCTCTTTCACTTTCATCAAAAGGCTCTTTAGTTCCTCTTCGCTTTCTGCCATAAGGGTGGCGTCATCTGCATATCTGAGGTTGTTGATATTTCTCCCAGCAGTCTTGACTTCAGCTTATGCTTCATCCAGCCTGGCATTTCACATGATCTACTCTGCAAAGAAGTTAAATAAGCAGGGGGACAATATACAATCTTGACCTATTTTGTACCAGTCTCTTGTTCCATGTCCAGTTCTAACTGTTGCTTCTTGACCTGCATACAGGTTTCTCAGGAGACAGGCAAGGTGGTCTGGTATTCCCATCTCTTTAACTGGCACCATAATGCTATTCAAAAATATTCTGCTGGATAAAGCAAAATAAAGTAACGAATTATCAACAAATCTGAGGGAAATACAGGTTTCATTGTATTTTTATTTCCAAAATTTCTCAAGTTCTTTGAGGGTGGATTCTTCTCTTTCATGAGTCAGAGAACTCTGATATGTTAGTTTCATCTTTTTCAGTGTTACATATATTAATTATTTTAGAATCTGCCTGCAATGCAGGAGACCCAGGTTCAATCCCTGGGTCAGAAAGATCTCCTGGAGAAGGGAATGGCTACTCACTCCAGTATTTTTGCCTGAAGAATTCCAGGAGAGGAGCCTGGGAGGCTACACTCCATGAGGTCACAAAGAGTTGGATATGACTGGGCAGCTAACACTTTGACTTTCACATCTATGGGTTGAAAACAAGAAGTTTTCTAATCTCCTTTTTTAAAGCGAACAATTCATGTTGTTGTTATTGTTTAGTCACTAAGTTGTGTGAGGACTCTTTTTCGACCCCATAGACTGTAGCCCACTAGGCTCCTCTGTCCATGGGATTTCCCAGACAAGAATACTGGAGTGGGTTGCCATATCCTTCTCCAGGAGATCTTCCCAACCCAGGGACTAAACCTGCATCTCTTGCATTGGCAGGCAGATTCTTTACCACTGAGCCACCAGGGAAGCCCCAAACAATTCATACTTGAGTATAAAAATCTTTATAAATACTTTCCCTCTATTTCAGAATATTGTTAAAAATTTATTGGTTGATAATGAAATTGCAGAGATTATAGCCAGTGTAACTGAAGATAGACAGTAGGAGCACAGTAGAAGCAATGAGTTGAAAACAATTTATGTATACCCTAAACCAAACTCCTTGGTAAATTTTAGAAAACACAAAAATACAGAAGCACACATTTTCTTAGACAGCACAGTGATGACAAGACATCATACAGACAAAAGTGAAAAGGACAAATACCATTTCAGTAGTATTATGAGAATACTTTTGATTCTGAAGGCCCTTTGAATAAAATAGGCAGGAGGTAAAAAGAAGAAAATCCCCACTGTTAATGGTAGAGGTTATGGAAGTTTGTAAGAAAAAGACTTTTCTGAGGCACCCTTAGCAGGTAAAAAAATATTCATGTTGTCATCTTACAATAAGCCTTTGTTCATCTCCCACTGGTCTCCCAGCACCTCTTATGCAGTGGTTCTGAAAATGTGGTCTGTGGATTTCTGGGAGTCCCTGCTATACTTTCAGGGTCCGTGAGGTCCAAACTATTTTCGTAATAACATTAGCATGTTATTTACCGTTTTCATTGTGTTGGATATTTGTACTAGTGGTACATTAGCAATGGCTGATAAAACTGCTAGTGCCTTACCATGCGTCAAGACAGTGGCACCAAACTATAAGTTGTCATTGTATTTTTCATTGCCATACACTTGTAATTTAAAAGTTTCTTTCTAGCTTCAGTTAAGAATGTTCTTGAAGCAATTGAAGGTTTTATTTTATTAAATATAAACCTTAGAGTACAGTTCTCTCTCTCTTATTATTATTTTTTTTTAATGAAATGGGAAGTATACCTAAAGCACTTCTGCTGCATGCCGAAGTGTGATGGTTGTCTTGAGGTAAAGCACTCATGTTTTGAGTTGAAAGCTGAACTAGCTTTTTCTTCTTTTGTGGCATACCACTTTTGCTTGAAAGAACCAACTGACAGACAAACCATAGTTATTCAGACACTGGATATTTTTGGGAAAATGAACAAAGTGGATCTGTCACTTCAAGAAAAATGGACTATTTGTTTCAATGATAACACTGAAGCTTTCAAATGAAAATAAGAATTTCAGAAAATTCAAATCTGTTCCCATAAGCTTGCCGGCTTCCAGTCAAGCTGCCTCCAGTGTAGACCTCTTAACTGAGCTCCAGATTCTCATATCTACTTACTGCTTTATGTATCTATGTAAATGTTTCACAGATGTTCCACTTAACCTGTCCACAGTGGACATTGATATCTTCCATAAAACTTTATCTCTTTTACCCCACCCAGGTTTTTCTCATCTTGATAAATCACCTTCAACCCAGTTGTTCAAACTAGAATTGGGAGTTATTCTTTATTTCTTTTTTCTCACCTCCTGCCTCTCCATTAGCAAGTCTTATTAGTTCTGCCTTTGAAATTACTTGAAGTCTGTCTGCTTTTCTTCATGTTTATTGCTATCAGCCTACTCCAGCTTACCAGTGTCTTTCATTTGACCTACTACTTCAACTTTCTAATTACTCTCCCCTTCTTGCCTGTCCATATTCCATTTTCTGTACAGCACCAAATGTAAATATGAATTGGTTCATGTCATTATATTGCTTAAAATCCTTTAGTGACATCCAGTATACTTAGAATAAAATCTAAAATCTTTACCTTGGTTTATAAAACCCTTTGTGATTGGGCCTTTGCCTTTCTTTAGGACCTCATTCTTCCTATCATTCATGAAATTCCTGCCATACATATTGTCTTTCTTTCTATTCCTTAAACATACCAAGGTTTTACAATTTGCTTCTGTTTTACAATTTTGCTCTCTTAAAATTACTATTTGCTTCTGTTTGAAGAGCAAGCTTTCTCTCATCGTTCTGGTCTTAGCTTAAGTGTTACCACCTATACAAGGCCTTTCTTGACTATTCTGTTGAAGATAGTTTCTTCCTTTTATATTTTAGGCTCTTTCTCATTTCCTTTCACTTACCATAAATTTAACTGTTTTATCTATTTATTTTTTATTTCCCTTAGAAGAAGTAAATGAATAATTTTAGATATGTTGAGTTGGATGTGCCTATGGGTGCATCAGACTAAATAGACCCAATAGGTCATTATCCACACAGAACTAAAGCTCAAAGAGGTGTTAGAGTTTTAGAAGTTACCTGTATTTTAAAAGTACATAAAGCCATGAATATGGATAAAGAATGTTTTGAGTGAAGATCACAACAGAGGTTAGAATCTTTAAGAACTCCTATATTTAAAGGACCAGAAGTTAAAAAAAAAAAAGCTACAAAGGAAACTGAGAAGGAAGTTACCTTGGAGATCAAAGAAAAGATAGGTATAATATTAGAAAAACCAAGGGGAGAGAGTCTTTCAAGGAAAAGGTATTAACAGTGTCACAATCATGCGAAGTAAAGCAAGCTGAAAAGTCTCATTAGGTTTAGCAACAGAAAGCTGTTGGGCACAGAGAGTTTTAGTGGACTGGCAGGATCCTGACTGTAGTAAATTGAGGAGTGAATAAAAAGTGAAAAATTGGGGATATAGCAAGCATAGGAAGCAAGAAGTTTTGCTCTGAAATTAAGTACAGAGAGCAGTAGCTAAAAGAAGATGAAAGATTTATTCATTTGGGGAATAGGAGAAACCTGAACATACTCTGTCCTGGTGGGAAGAAGTCAGTGGAAGATGAACATTGAAGAACCGTGTGTGAGAGGGGCTAATTGACAGAGAGCAGTCCCTAAGAGGGAACAGAGAACTTGATCCAGATGGTTAGAGGGATTAGAGTGATTGATTGATTGATTGATTTTTGGCCGATCTTAGCTCCCTGACCAACGCCACAGCAGTGAAAGCTCTAAGTCCTGGCCACTGGACTGCCAGGGCAGTCTCTGGAGGGATTATATTTAGGTGCTGTAATAGTCTACTCAGACTACCGTAACAAAATACCACCAGCTGGGTGGCTTTCAACAACACCGTTATTTTCTCACGATTCTGGAGGCTGGAAGTTGGGGTTGGTTTCCGGTGAGGCCTCTCTTTCTGGTTTATAGATGGCTGCTTTCTCCCTGGTCTTCACATCACCGTAACTCTGTGTGCTATATATAGAGAGTGCTTTCTAGTGTCTCTTCTTTTTAGAAGGACAATAAACCCATCCAAGCAAACCTGCCTTGGAATCGAGCGAACACAGCAGCATAGTTGATGCCCATTATTTTCGGATTCTGTATTTGCAAATTTGCCTACTTGGTAAAATTTATTTGTAACCCCACGAAATCAATACTCATGGTCCTTTTAGTTATCATTCATGTATATACACAGAGTGGCAAAAATTTGAGTCACCTAACATGTATGTTCCCAGTTGAGGTCAAACAAGGCAATGCTCTGCCTCCTTATTAAAGGTCTCGTGCTTTCATCCAGGTGTCCTTTACATGGTCTACTTAGTGCCACATTTTTGCATTTTTGTACTTTTTTCTTGTTGAGTTCACTATTTAAAATGTCTCCTAAATGTAGCGCCAAAGTGCCTGGTTGGAAAGATCCCTAGAGGAGGGCATGGCAACCCACTCCAGTATCCTTGCCTGGAGAATATCATGAACAGAGGAGCCTGTGGGCTACAGTCCATGGGGTTTCCTTTAAAGAGTTGGACACAACTGAAGCAACTTAGCAAAGTGCTATGTAGTGTTCCTAAGCACAAAAATGGCTGTGTTGTGCTTTATTAAGAAAAATGTATGTTAAATTAGCTTCATTTAGCCATGAGTTGTAATGCTGTTTGTTGGCTTTGAGTTCAGTGTTCATGAATCAAAAATACATGTTAAATAATGTGTCTAAACAGAACATATAAAATAGAGTTATCTGTTGAGCATTTGACAAAAATGTGATGAAGAGACTCATGGAAGTCTATCCCTGTATTTTCCATAGGACCAGAGCTTCAGTGTTGATTAAGTCAGTGTTCATTGTGACTTTATTAGAATATTATTGTTCAGTTACTAAGTTGTGCCTGATTCTTTGCAACCCCATGGACTGCAGCATGCCAGGCTTTCCTGTCCTCCACTATCATCTGGAGTTTGCTCAAACTTGTGTCCATTGAGTCAGTGATGCTCTCCAACCATCTCATCCTTTGCCGCCCCCTTCTCCTCCTGCCTTCAGTCTTTCCCAGGATCAGAGTCTTTTCTAATGAGTCAGCTCTTTGCATCAGGTAGAGTATTGGAGCTTCAGCTTCACATCAGTCCTTACAATGAAGATTCAGGGTTGACCATGAATAGTGAGAATCTGCTGTATTTTACATATTCTTTCCTTCAAAAACTTTAGAGTATCTTAAAGACATTAGCCCAGTCATCAACACAACTTTTAAAAATCGCTGCTAGACAGTAATTTATTTGTTATATGGAAGATGTTGAGGAGGAACAATCCACTTATCAGGTTTTCTTTAATGTTCAGATTCTAGGACAATTTTTGTTTCTTGTAAGGAGTCTCTTAAATATATCTTGCTATTGGATGTAAAAAGAGCTGTTTCCTTAAAGTTATGCATGACTGATTTGCTTCGAAGCTCATCAAAATATTTCCTGTTTGACTTTCATGAGGAAAGGTGAGAAGAGAAAGAATTTTGGAAGGCAATTAGAACTTTTTGACAGAGAATTGGCAGGTGAGGAAAAATAATCATAGTGGTTATTATCATAAACATAAAAGCAGTAATGGTGTAAGTTGCTGAGTGCATGGTTTTTGAATGTACTGTGTTGAAAATGGCTTTCTATAGATACATTTTTATGTATATAATAGGAACATCTCTCTCCTTCAATTCTGCATCCAGATCTTTGTCAACATCTTGCTAGTTCTTGTTTTATGTAATTTCTCAAATTTGTCCTTTATTTTTCATTCACATAGTAGTAATCTGGAAATCCAGACTTTAACCATCTTCAAGGCTGACCTTAAAGTTGTTCTCATTTCTTTCAGCCACATTCTCCCTTCAATGCATCTTACTTTAGCGTATTTTTATCATGTCATTCTGCAGAGATGTCACTGCCCTACTTAGAAACTTTCAGTGGCTGCTAGTTGTCTGTTTTTAAATTATTATAAACCAGTTGTCTTTTGGGTTTCCCAGGTGGTTCAGTGGTAAGAATCTACCTGCCATGCAGGAGATGCGGGTTTGATCCCTGGGTCAGAAAGATCACCTGGAGAAGGAAATGACTTTCTCAGACGTCTTCTTGGCTGGGAAATCCTGTGGATAGAGGAGCCTGCCAGGCTACAGTCCATTGGGTTGCAAAGAGTCAGATACAACTAAACAATTGTCTCTCAATGCTTCTCAGTTCTCCTATAGCCCTTCCTCCCTGCCTGCCTTTTATTTATTTTTTTAAATTTTGGTCATGCTGCAAGGATGGCAGTATCTCCATTCCCTGAACTTGGGCCATGGCAGTGAAAGTGTGGAATCCTAACCACTAGACCGGCAGGTAACTCCCTCTTCCTATTTAACCTTAATTGATGTCATGTCATAATTCATTGGGGGGAGGTAGGAAGAACCTTTTAGATGTGAATTCCCTCATTCTTACTACCTTCATCTGTATATTTGCTACATTTCTTCTTTTTTTCTTTCTGTAACACAGAAAGAAGTAATCCTAATCCTAACCAAACATAGCTTCTCCACTCCTGCCCTGGATCCCATTCTCTCTTATCTTCTGAGACTTTTCTTCTTGATTTGCCCCCAAGGTTGTTAAACTTGGCAAAAACAGCAACACAATGCACAATTAAATTTGAAATTTGGATAACTACAAATAGTTTTTAGTATAAGCATGTCCCATGCAATATTTGGGACACATTTATGCTGAAAAATTATGTGTTGTGTATCTGAAATTCAAAAATAACTGGGTGTCCTAAATTTTATCTCACAACCCTGTGTACCCCTCTCTTTATTTACACTTCTAAATGCACACACATTCACATACATACACACAGATGCACACATTTTTATCTTCCACCCTCTATTTCTTTCAGAGTTCAGTCAAGATTTAGTAACCATCTTGTGAACAAAGGCATTCTCTCTCTCTCTCTCTCTCACACACACACACACACACAAGTCCAAAGGCATTCTCTCTCTCTCTCTCTCTCTCACACACACACACACAAAGTCCCTTTGGCTTGTAATCCCTCTTTAGTTATTTCCATATCTCAGCCCAGTTTTTCAAAAGACTTGTCTGTTCAAACTGTTTCTGCTTCTTAACCTCTCAGTCATCCCTCAGTTTTCCCTAGTCCTGTTTTACCCACATTACTCCCTCAAGTCATCAAAACTTCCACATTGCCAAGTCCTACAAACTATTTTCAGCTGTCATTTTGTTAAACTTCTCAGCAGTATTTATCTGGTCAGTATTTAGTGAGTATTTAGTAATAGCTGAATATTTAGTGGTCAGTAATAGCTGACCACTCTTTCCTTCTTGAAGGAATCTCCTTTCTTGATTTCTTTGCATTTTTCCTCTTACTTTTCTGGTGGCTGCTTCTTAAATTTCAGTTGCTGGTTTTTCTTCTTCTTCTGCCCGGTGTGATAGATCATGGATCAGGGCTCAGACTTGAATTCTGTTTGTTTGTTTGCTTTTTTTCTGCTCTCTAGGCAATTTTTATCCATTCCCAAGAATTTTTGTATCTGTGTATACATGGGATTTAAATTACAGAGATGGATGAAATCTTAACTCTTTTATTTCAGCCTAGGCTTTCCTCTGAGCTCCAGACTGTATTCAGTTGCTATTTTGATTGCATTAGCATATCTTATAGACATTTCAAACTTACCATGGTCAAAATTGAAGTCTTGGTATTCTTCCCACATCTATTTTCCCTCTGTTCTTCCACATTTTAACCAGTGACACCCCTATTTGACCAGTTGCTAAAGTGAGAAAAACGATGGTCATTAATTAAAAAAAAAAAATTACTTATTTGGCTCTGTCGGGTCTTGGTTGTGGCATTCAGGAATCCTTCATTGTGGCATACGGACTCTCTAATTGTGGCACACAGGTTGAGTTGCTCCATGTCATGTGAAATCTTAGTTCCTTGGCTAGGGTTCAGACCTGCATCCCCTGCATTGCGAGGACCACCAGGGAAGTCCCCAGTGATGGTCATTCTTGACATCTTCCTTACCCTTCACATTGTCTGTTAACTAGGTCCAGCTGAGGCAACCACCAACATATTTGTCCTAAATCCATTTACTGCTGTCATTGTTATTGAGGCTACCATCATCTATCATATGTTTTAATGACCTCCTAACTATTCTTCTCATTTCCATTCATGGTTGTTTAGCTTTTCTCTTTTTATGGAGCCATGGTGGTCTTTTAAAAACATAAACCTCTAGTGGCTTCCTATTATTCTTTGAGTAAAATTAAAACTGTTCTGTGACCTGTAAACCCTACATGGTCAGTCAAGCCCTGTCTACCTCTCCAGTCACATTTAACCCTCTCTCTCATTGATGGTGTTCTTATACAAATAAGATTTGGTAAAAATGGAATCCTATTCCCAAGCACTTTTTAAAATATTAGTCACTGTAATGTGCAGAATTTTAACATTTCTGAAAATATTGCCAGCCAAACTGAGCATTCATGAGTAGTTAGTTGCAAATGAAGTATTTAAGACCGAACAGCTAATCTCTCCCTCTCCCCTTTAAAATTTCAGAGCCCTTATGTGTTAATTTTCTATAGCTTAAAATAATACAAGTGTATTTAATTATAATTCTTGGAGTCACAGTGGACTAAAATCAAAATGTCAACAGGGCCGTATTCCATCTAGAGTAGAATCTACTTCCTTGCATTTTCCAGCTTCTAGAAGCAGCCAGGATTCCTTGGCCCCTTCTTCCATCCTCAAAGCCAGCATTGTAGCATCTTTAAATCTCTCTCTGGCTCTTGTTCTTCTGCCTCCTTCTTCCAAGTATAAGGAAGCTTTTGATTATATTGGGCTTTTGTTGTTTGGTCACTAAGTCCGACTCTTTGTGACCCTATAGACCGTAGCCCACCAGGCTCCTCTGTCCATGGGATTCTCCAGGCAAGAATATTTGGGTGGTTTGCCATGTCCTCCCTCCAGGGGATCTTCCCAACCCAGGAATTGAACCCACATCTCTCACGCCTCCTCCATTGGCAGTTTCTTTACCATTAGTGCCACTAGGAGGAGAAGGCAATAGCAACCCACTCCAGTACTCTTGCCTGGAAAATCCCATGGGCAGAGGAGCCTGGTAGGCTGCAGTCCGTTGAGTCTCGAAGAGTCGGACACGACTGAGTGACTTCACTTTCACTTTTCACTTTCATGCATTAGAGAAGGAAATGGCAACCCACTCCAGTGTTCTCGCCTGGAGAATCCCAGGGACGGGGGAGCCTGGTGGGCTGCCGTCTATGGGGTCACACAGAGTTGGACATGACTGAAGCGACTTAATAGCAGCAGCAGCAGCAGCCAGCAGTGCCACTGGGAAGCCCCTATCTCAGTAAAACTGGGGAGGGAACTGAAAATTTAATAAAAAATATTAAACTGTTGTTTTGTTTTAAATCCAGTCAATCCATAGCTTTATTTCAGGATTTAGCCAACTGCTATTGTCAGGGTCATGAAAGACTGAGAAACTGTCATAGTTTGGAAGAGACTATGGAGACAGGACAACTGAATGTGATGTGGATCCTGGAACTGAAAAAGGCCATTTGGAGAACTTTTGAAATCCAAACAAAGCCTGTAATTTAGTTAATAGTATTGTACCAATGTTAATTCATTAGTTTTGATAATTACTGTGGTTTTATCAGTTAACATCAGTTAGAGGAATGTGGGTGAGTATATACGGAATGTGGGTGAAGTGTATAAGGAATGTGGGTGAAGTGTATATGAAGAAAAACTCTTGCACTATTTTTACAAATTGTTTTTCTAAGTCCATAATTATTTCAAAACAAAACAAAAATTTTTTTAAAAAGACAGCATAAGGAGTGTAAGCCACAGAGTGGAAGATGTTTGCAAAGGACTCAGAATCAGAATCTGTAAATGACTTATACAGATTAACAAGGGAAAGATCCACAATCCGTTAAAATAGGCAGAATACTTGAAAGGCCTCTTCATATAAGAGGATATCCAAATGGCCAATAAGCATAAAGATATGCTTGGCAGTACATGAGAGTTCCAGTTTCTCCAGGTTGGAACCCTTGTGCATTGCTGATGGGAATGTAAAATGATGCAGGTTCTATAAAATGCAATATGGTAGGTTCTAAAAAAAATTAAACAGAAATTTCTGTATGCATCATCAATTCCACTCCTGAGTGTATACCCAAAAGAACTGAAAGTAGGGTCTCTTAACAGGTATTTGTCCACCTATGTTTGTAGCAGCAGTATTCACAATAACCCAAAGGTGCAAACAACCCAAATGCCCATCAATGGATGAATAATAGATAAACAAAATGTCTTATGTACATACAATGGAATATTGTTGAGCCCTACAAAGAATGAAATTCTGATACATGCTGCAATACGGATGGACTTTAAAAACATACTAAATGAAATAAACCAGACAAAAGGACAGATACTGTATGATTTCCCTTATATGGTGTACCTACTCAGATTCCGAGAGAAAAAAAGGTAGAATAGTGGTTACCAGGGGCTGGGGGAGAAGGGAAATGAGGAGTGCTTGTTTAATGGGTACAGAGTCCGGTTTGGGATAATGAAAAATTCCTCAGGATGGCTGGTGGTGATGGGTGCTCAACAGTGTGATTGTCCTCACTGCCACTGAACTATCCACTTTAAAATCTTAAAAGATTTGCCGTTTACCACATGCACAGATACATGCAAACACTGTTTCAGGCCTATATTCCTAATCACTATAGATGCAGAAATCCTCAATAAAATACTAGCAAGTCAAGTTTAACAAGTCATTAAAAGTGTCTTAACACCATGATCAGGTGAGATTTATCCCAGAGATGCAAGGATGGTTCAGGATCTGCAAATCAATCAATGTGATACCCCACACTAACAAAACAAAGACGATCATCTCAATAGATGTAGAAAAAGCATTTGGCAAAATTCAACATCCATTCATGATAAAAACTCTCAGTGAAATGGGCTTATCAGAAATGTAACTCAACAAAATAAAGGCCATTAAAAAATGTGCTCAGTTGTGGTCGTGATGGTATTGCTGGTCATAAGATGCAGATGAAAAATCACAGAGTGACACCATTACTTAGAATGCCTAAAATGTAGAAGATTGACCATACTGAGCACTGGCAAGGATATGAAGCAACTGGAGCACGGATATCCTGCTGGTAGGACTACAAAATAGTACTGGTACTTTGGAAAGTTGCTTGATATTATCTACCTAGCTGGACATATGCATACCCTATAACCTAAGCAGTTCCTCTCCTACATACATACCTGTGTCCTACAGAAATATTTTCATGTGAGTACCACATGACATATACAAGAACAATCACAGCAACATTATTTTTAAGGTCCTCAAACTGAAACCAACTTTCAACAGGAGAATGGATTCAATAAATTACAAATATTCATGCAATGTGTATTTTAGGCTTCCCTGGTGGCTCATTGGTAAAGAATCTGCCTGCAGTGCAGGAGACCAGGGTTCGATCTCTGGGTTGGGAAGATCCCCTGGAGAAGGAAATACTTTCCACTCCAGTATTCTTCCCTGGAGAATTTCATGGACAGAGGAGCCTGGCAGGCTAGAGTCCACGGGGTCTCAAAGAGTCAGACGTGACTGAGCGACTAACACTTTTTCACTTCACAAATAAATGAACTCCTGCTAAATCAACAGACTTAGATAACTCTTAGAAATATGTTGAGCAGGAAAAAAAGTGCATCTTTTATGGTATTTATATCAGGTTCAAATATAGGCAAAATTGATATGTGGTGATAGGAATCAGAGATTATCTTTAGGGAGGAGTGATGACTGAGAGGGGACAGGCAGAAGACTCTAGGGTGCTGGTAATGTTCTGTTTCCTTATCTGAATAGTGGTTATAGAGCTGTGTTGACTTTTGAAATTTTATCAAACTGTAACTTTTGACCTATGTACTTTTTCTGTAGGTGTTATGCCTCAATTTAAAGTATCTTTAAAAAGTAATGTAGTAAGAAAAAAATTTGTAAAAAATAATGTAGTGAGGGGTCTAGATTCCACATTTATTTAATGGCATTGTGCTTCATTAGTTTATCCTACAACTTCCCTGGTAGCTCAGACGGTAAAGCGTCTGTCTACAATTTGGGAGACCTGGGTTTGATCCCTGGGTCGGGAAGATCCCCTGGAGAAGGAAATGGCAATGCACTCCAGTACTATTGCCTGGAAAATCCCATGGACAGAGGAGCCTGGTAGGCTACAATCCATGGGGTCGCAGAGTTGGACACGACTGAGCGACTTCACTCACTCACTCACTCACTCACACCTTTCCTACCCTCCCTCTACTTTCCACTCTGTGAGAGAATTCAGAGCCCTGAGTTCACATCCCTGTCTGCTCTGATTCTCCTTGTTTTCATGTTTAACAAGCTTTCAAGTTTAAGCTTGACTTTTTGAGGACAGTTTTAGCTCAAGGTGCTAACCATGCAGCAAACTGAACTCTGACCTAAGTGGCACCCTAGGAGCTGTGTCATAGAGGTTGAAGATTTAAGTCCACACTCCACTCCCAGATTCTAGAGGACTTAACAGGGAGTGGGAAAGACAGCATGCACCATTTAGTTTACTGCAGTCTCTGAACTGCTTAATTGTAACAGCGACTGGGTTAATCAGCGGTAAGGAGATACATTTTGGAGTACTTAGGCCTAATTTTGTTATGATGTTGTTTATGGCTTTGTCCGTTCTTATACCTACATCCCTTTTCCTTCCTTTGACCCTTCAGATGACTGTCATATGTTTTATTCATCTGGGGCTTTACTCTAGGCTAGCTGTTCTTTGAGTAAGTTCATTTTTTAAAAAATTCAGCACATATTCACTGGTATTTGCTGTGTGCTTGGAATACAGAAATGAGACACATAATCTCTTCCTTCAAATTATAGTTCTAGTGTGGAAATAGATAAATGTTTAGTTATAGTATTAGCACTGATATGTGCTATAATCAAGATCAGTTTGGGTGATTGCTCAATAACTCATTGAATTGATTCTTTTTTTTTCTTTTATGGTCATGTCACTCAGTTTGTGGAATCTTAATTCCCCAACCAGAAATTGAACCCAGACCCCCAGCAGTGTCCTAACCACTGACCACCAGGGAATTCCCTAAAATTGATTCTTAACCTAGACCTGGAGCTGGTAATACGTGCTGAAGGAAGTTAGAGTGTGTGTGTTCAGAATAGGGATCAAGGGAATTCAGAGAGCTGGGGGCTGAGGCTCAGGGATTTGCAGAGGCTAAATCATGAAGGGTCTTGTATATCATGCTAAGGAGTTTGGATTGTATTTGGAAGATAGTGGGGATCTATTGGGGCATTATGAATGAGGAAATTATGTGATCAGACTTTAAAATAATTGTGCTGATGGTAATCATGTATGAGTAAGTTAATTTAATGAATTGAAGTAGAGGGTTACAGGAATGGAGTTGCCTAGGCTCTGTTGGGTAGTCCCAGCAGTGTTGGCATCATCTGAGAACTGTTAAAAATGTAGAAGCTTGGGACCTATTCCAGATTGACTACATCAGAATAGGCATTTTTAACAAGATCTCCAAACAATTTGTAGGCACGTTCAAGTTTAAGAAGCACTGATTTAGATGGATAGGATGATGGTCAGGCTTTAGACAGCTGGTATGAAGACAACAGGTCAGACTGCAGGGGAATATGTGGAGAATATGCTCTTCTATGGGGAATTGCACTCACCCTGCGCACCAAAGGCACGCCAGGTACCCCTCCTCATCCATTACCTTTCAGCTTAAACAGAGCTTCTCTGATGTGACACTCCCAGTAGGCATAATTGGTACCCTTGCCATATTCTCCCATAACAATTTTGCTTTATCCCTTTTCACACTTTATTTTTGGTAATTATTTAATTGCCTGTCTCTCCTGAACCATGAAGGCAGGGACTGTCTTTCTATGCTGCTTGGTGCATGACAGGCACCCAGTAAATACTTGTGGTTCCGTTGAAAGATTTTACTGTGTATAAGAAGAAAATATGTATTTGAGTGTGTTGGGGGAACGTATGTGTTATATTTATTAATAATAAAAGTAAATGTTAAATAGCACTGATGAGTTCCAGGCACTGTTCTATGTGTTTTATATATGTTAATTTATTTGATATTATCAGCAATCCTATAAGAAGAGATTCTTAATGTCCCCATTTTAAAGAGAAGACAGAGGCACAAGGCATAAGTAATATGCCTAAGGTTACACAGTTGGTAACTGATGAATCAAGATTCAAATTCACCTGGTACTATTCTGCTATGCCTAGTTTTAGACAAAATAGTTCCCTGGCACTATGCTGAGTACTGTGTATTATATGTATTGCATAGGTGTGTGCTAAATCGCTTCAGTCATGTCCTTTGTGACCTTATGGACCATGGCCCACCAGGCTCCTCTGTCCATGGGATTCTCCAGGAACAAACACTGGACCAGGAAGCTGCCACATCCTCCTCCAGGGGAATCTTCTCAACCCAGGGATTGAACCCACGTCTCATATTTCCAGCATTAGCTGGTGGGTTCTTTACCACTGATGCCACCTGGAAAGCCCATTACATGTATTATTTAATCTATATAACATCAATGTGCAGATGACACTGTTGTTATGGCAGAAAGTGAAGAAGAACTAAAGAGTCTTTGATGAAAGTGAAAGAGAGTGAAAAAGTTGGCTTAAAGCTCAACATTCAGAAAACTAAGATCATGGCATCTGGTCCCATCACTTCATGGCAAATAGATGGGGAAACAGTGGCTGACTTTATTTTTGGAGGCTCCAAAATCGCTGCAAATGGTGACTGCAGTCATGAAATTAAAAGACGCTTGCTCCTTGGAAGAAAAGTTACGACCAACCTAGACAGCATATTAAAAAGCAGAGACATTACTTTGCCAACAAAGGTCCGTCTAGTCAAAGCTATGGTTTTTCCAGTAGTCATGTATGGATGTGAGAGTTGGACTGTGAAGAAAGCTGAGCGCTGAAGAATTGATGCTTTTGAACTGTGGTGTTGGAGAAGACTCTTGAGAGTCCCTTGGACTGCAAGGAGATCCAACCAGTCCATCCTGAAGGAAGTCAGTCCTGAATATTCATTGGAAGGACTGATGCTGAAGCTGAAACTCCAGTACTTTGGCCACCTGATAGGAAGAACTAACTCAATGGAAAAGACCCTGATGCTGGGAAAGATTGAAGGGAGGAGAAGGGGACGACAGAGGATGAGATAGTTGGGTGGCATCACAGACTCAATGGACATGAGTTTGAGTAAACTCTAGGAGTTGGTGATGGACAAGGAGGCCTGGCTTGCTTCAGTCCTTGGGGGGGTCGCAAAGAGTCGGACACGACTGAGTAACTGAACTGAACTGAACATCAATGTGAGGAGAGTTTTATTACCTGTTTTATGGATGAGGAAGCAAAGGCTCAAAAAGTCATACAGGTTACCAAAGATAGACACACTGCTTTTAAGTAGTGGAGCCAATGTTTAAACCCAAGGGTTGACAGAGGATGAGACGGTTGGATAGCATCACTGACTCAATGGACATGGGTTTGAGTAAACTCTGGGAGATAGTGAAGGACTGGGAAGTCTGGCGTACTGCAGTCTATGGAGTTGTAAAAGTCAGACATGACTTGGCGACTGAACAACAACGATCCAACTCTTAAAGCCTGTGGTCTTTAAGACCACGTCTGGAATATAAAACTACCTGTGGGATATGAGCCTTAAGATCACTGAGGAACTGGGAGGTGGAATGTCTGACATTTAAGTTGGGGGTGTGAGGACTTAACAACTCCAGTTGCTCAGGTTACATGGGCATTTCAAGTTTGAAGGGGCAAAGGAGATTTAAAGTCTAGCAATTTCAGCCAGCCTCATAATTGACCAGATGGAACTTTGGACTCTGATGGTTAGGAACCTCAGCGTCTACAATAAGCTGTAACTTAGGTGACTAAGGAGTAGTTATTGCTTTTTCTTAGGACCTTGAGAAACCAGATGGATTAGAAATACTGAATGTCAGAACTGGAAGGAACCAGTTCTAACCTTCCACAGTGCCCTCTTACCTACCTCCCTCTTATTTTGTAATAAGGAAACTGAAGAAGAGAGTAGGTGACTTGCCAAAACCTAATAAAACTGTTAGTGACAAGCCAGGAATAGAGGACAGGGTCACATTCCTGTATTCTTTGCCCTGTGCCTTATGACTCTCTGGGCTTCAGATTTATTGCCCCCTGTCTAAAACTCTTCTGCCATCGTAGTTGCTTCTTCACCACATTGTAGTTACTTCTGGTTCTTTTTGACTTTGGGCCCTGGACATATTAATTTTTTGTCCTTTCCTCTCCAGCCTCAAGCATATACTCTCTCCAGCAAGTTGTCTGATTAATTTCATGATGATCCTAGTGTCAAGGTAGGAACACCACTGGCTCATAGAACTTCAGGTTGATCTTCTTAGAATGAAAATGAGATTCCTTGGAGCTGTTGACAGTCAGTTTCTGTAAAACTTGAAGGCCACAGGAGCAGGTGCAGTTTGTGTATCCTTTTGAAGTTGCAAACTCCTAAATGTTAAGGCTGGTTATTATAGATAATCACATGCAGGGGTCTCACTCCTGCTCTAGCTATAGGTATATCTTTTAAGGCACTTTAGTAAAATTAAATTAGAATGAAAACAACTTTATAACTATTCATAGTACCTAAACCTATACACTGTGCCTTATACAGTCCCACTCAGTTAATAGACTTTCAGTTCTCAGTTGTAATAGGTACTGTTTTATTTTTGTTTCAGAGTCATTACAGAAAGAAGGTAATAAGTATAAGGTATAAGAAGGTTGCAGTTTTCAAATGCAGTCTATTTTAGTTAAAACCTTACACTAAAAGAATGGTCTTCCTTTTAATCCACTTTATCAAATCTGACACTCTGATCACAGATGGCCTTATCAAAACTGAAACCCTGACCTCAGATCATGCCTTCATTTCATTGACTTTCTTTATCTTGCTGTCATTCATTGCTTCACCCCATAGCTCCTCCGTGACCACAACTGCCTTTACTTCTACCCTTGCTATTTTCTCTTCTTATTATTGCACCTGCTCTCCACCTGCCTTGTGATCTCTAGTCCTTTGACACCTCTGCATTCACCTAGTCCAGTGGCCCCCTTCTGTTTTCAATTGCCTTTTCTCTAGTCTGGACCTCCAGGTTGGTCATTTGAATTCTGCCCTTTCTGACATCTCTTCGCTAGAAGTTTCCTTCCTCTCCTTCATTCTGTATCTAAAGGACCATTCTCCTAACTAGGAAAGACCTTTAAGGGCAATGAACCTATAATCCTAATCACGATATTATGACTGTCAACTCTAGAGAAATTATCTTTGCAGCGGGACTTAACACTGTAAAGAGTCCCTGGTTCTTAAAGGGGACCAGATTTCATTGGATAATATACTTTAGGAATTAATTAAGAAGGTAAAATAGAAGGGACTTACCAGGTGGCACAGTGGTAAAGAATCCACCTGCCAGTGCTAGAGACATAAGAGACGCAGATTTGATCCCTGGGTTGGGAAGATCCCCTGAGAAGGGCATGGCAACCCACTCCAGTATTCTTGCCTGGAGAACCCCATGGACAGAGGAGCCTGGTGTGTTACAGTCCATGGGGTCGCAAAGAGTCAGATATGACTGACCACACACAGAAAAAAGATTAGGTCACCTTTTTTTCTAGTTTTGTCTTATTTCCAAATTTCTGAAGTGTGTAGGGAGGAGGGAACTAGTATGGGGTCATAAGGAGGAAGCAGCTTCTGAGGTCCTAAAGACTACTGTGTTGGCATCCTGTTTCAGAAACCAGACCTGGGGATAAAAAACAGCATTGAATAGGGGCTTAGAGGTGGCACTAATCTTTTTTAAAAATTGAAATGTAGGGCATTCCCTGGTGGTTCAATGGCTAGAACTCCTGCTGTCACTGCCAAGGGCCCTGGTCAGGGAACTAAGATCTCACAAGTCACGTGGTGTGGCAAAAAAAAAATAAGAAGTGTAGTTGATTTACAATATTATATTAGTTTCAGGTGTACAATATAGTGATGCAATATTTTTATAGATTATACTCCACTGAAAGTTGTTTTACAGTGTTGGCTATATTCCTGTATGTGTGGTGTATGTGTGCTCAGTCATGTCCAGCTCTGTGAGACCCCATGGACTGTAGCCCGCCAGACTCCTCTGTCCATGGGATTTCCCAGGCAAGAATATTGGAGTGGGTTACCATTTTCTTCTCCAGAGGATCTTCCTGACCCAGGGATCAAACACATCTCCTGCAGCTCCTGTATTGGCAGGTGGATTCTTTACCACTAGCGCCACCTGGGAAGTCCCTGTAGCGGTTCAGTTCAGTTCAGTTCAGTCAGTCGTATCTGACTCTTTGTAACCCCATGAGCTGCAGCACGCCAGGCCTCCCTGCCCATCACCAACTCCCGGAGCCCACCCAAACTCATGTCCATTGAGTCGGGGATACCATCCAACCATCTCATCCTCTGTTGTCCCCTTCTCCTCCTGCCTTCAATCCTCCTTTCCCAGCATCAGGGTTTTTTTCCAATGAGTCAGCTCTTCACATCAGGTGGCCAAAGGATTGGAGTTTCAGCTTCAACATCAGACCTTCCAGTGAACACCCAGGACTGATCTCCTTTAGGAATGACTGGTTGGATCTCCTTGCAATCCAAGGGACTCTCAAGAGTCTTCTCCAACACCACAGTTCAAAAGCATCAATTCTTTGGTGCTCAGCTTTCTTCACAGTCCCAACTCTCACATCCATACATGACTACTGGAAAAACCATAGCCTCGACTAGACGGACCTCTGTTGGCAAAGTAATGTCTCTGCTTTTTAATATGCTGTCTAGGTTGGTCATAACTTTCCTTAGGAGTAAGCGCCTTTTAATTTCATGACTGCAGTCACCATCTGCAGTGATTTTGGAGCCCCAAAAAATAAAGTCAGCCACTGTTTCCACTGTTTCCCCATCTATTTGCCGTGAAGTGATGGGACTGGTTACCAGTGAGGAAAGAGAAAGAGGGATAGGGGATTTGGAGGCATAAACTCCTGTGCATAAAATAAAGAGACAGCACTAGTCTGACTTGGAAGTGCTGGTTTCCCCTAAACCTGCCTACTCTGTGGTAGCTCCTGACTAGCCTCAGAGAAGCAGGTTATTTATAGTGGGCATCTTTATCTCTGTAGCTGAAGGCCCTTAGACTTTCATGTGCATAGCACAGCAAGCCAGCAGAGGGAGCTGTGGTCCTAGAACTTTCTTTTGAGCTTGTAAGTTTTGGTTTTGACTGAGATCCTCTCCAGCTCCATCTGAATCTCCTGTGCAGTAAGAATTTAACTTGAGATATGCCTGGGTTTGGTGCCAGACCCCTGGTGTGAGCAGATGGGGAGCTTCTGCATAACTGTTTAAACTTGAAAGCCATAAGGAACTCGATTTCAAGGAAACGCCTGTTTACCGTGCAGATCCAAATCAAGCAACTCTCCAGAAATGGGTGTGCCTTCTTGACCTCGATCCTTATTGATCTTGGTATCAGCACCTCTAGTGACGCATCCTGAGGGGCGGGAAAAAGTTAACAAGTGCCTTATACACAGGGAAAAAGAGGAAGCCTGACTGCTGCTGCAGAAAGTCCCCACTGGGGAGGAGGGGATACTGTTTGGGTAGCATTAAATAGTGAGTGCTCCATGGAAAGTTCAGTGCCTGGGTGTAGAACCTTGTATCTGCTCTCGTTTTGAATCAGAAGCAGGTTTGCAGCTGGCCAGTCAAGGGGCTTGTCAGGCAGTTGACTAATGATCTTGATTTTAATAGGAAGACTTTTAAAGGGGGTGCAGCTTCTGCTAGTTACTGTGAACTCCTGAATCACTAGATCTGGCTCTGCTTTTTGGACACTCAGAAAACTCGGGCACTTCCAAGCCAGCTTTCCCTTTTGCTTCAGGACATAGATTACCCAAGCCTGCACTATGGAGACTGGCGCCTCAGCTTTTCACGTGCCTGAGTGGATGGTGAGTTCTTTGGTCACTTTGCTTTTCCCTCTGTTTCTTGATAATGACAAAAATAGGGATCATTGTGAGAAGTCCCTCCCAAGAGCTGTGATTGGGAAAACAGTTATTACTGTAATTTCTGATTAATTCCTGGGTCACTCCTGCTGCTTTCTTTGCTTTTTCTTTTTTTAAAATTATTTGTAAATTATGAGTGAGCTGGAAGGGCCTGTTGCCTGGTTGTCTGGACTGGACTGGAGCTTCCCCACTGCTCCTGGTGTACTGCATGGATTGTGTTACACTGTGATTGCATTGCATTCTGTTTACAAGCAGATACTTAGTTTATTTCTCATGGGGATAAAGAAAAAGAATGGGGGGGAGGGGGAACAACTTGTGGAAATGGTGTGCTCTCTCTCTCTCTCAAGACTGAAAAGATTTAAGTAGTTTATCCCCTCTCTGCCTAGTTTTCTCCTGCCAGTCAAAACATTTTCCCAAGTATTCTTGTACATGTCTTTCTAAAAGGAGGAACTATAAAACTCTCTTTAAATTAATTTATTTTTTGGCTGTGCTGGGCACGTGGGATCTTAGTTCCTCAACCAGGGATCAAACCCGTGCCCCCTGCAGTGGATGCACGGAGTCTTAACAACTGGACTACTGGGAAGTCCCTATATGGCTCTTTTGGTACTGTTCTTTAAAATACTTTATTTGCTTGATGAATGTTTTTAGTAAGTTATTTGTTGATAAGAACCAGCACATAAAACCTAGTATTTTCGATCCAACTTTAGTTTTTTATATAAAAATAGCAACCACCCTTATGTTCCTAACTGCTTTCTTCCAGGGTTAGCCTGATTTCTTACAGTCTATATACCAATTTGTGGTTTATATATATATGTATGTGTGTATATATATGTATATATAATATGTATGTGTGCATGCTAAGTTGCTTCAGTCGTATCCAACTCTTTGTGACCCCATGGACTTTAGCCCGCCAGCCTCCTCTGTCCATGGGATTCTCCAGGCAAGAATACTGGAGTGGGTTACCATGCCCTCCTCCAGGGGATCTTCCCAACCCAGGGATTAAACCCACGTCTCTTGCATCTCCTGCATTGGCAGGTGGATTCTTTACCACTAGCGCCACCTGGGAAGCCCCATAAAATATGTATAATGTATATGTATTTCCCTATTGAAAACTGCTTAGACTATGTACAACACATTCCAAGTTCTTTTCAGTGTTTATGGAATTATGGACTTAGAGAAGTGACCACCAGTAATGAGTCTGAGTATATAGTAGACCTAACCGAGGCCCAACTGATGAGCCCACTTTCGATTCACATACCAACTATTATTATTTCTGTTAGGGTTATTCCTGTTGTTGTTCTTAGTGTTGTTCCAGAACCTTGTACTCAGTTTTAAAACATTTGATCTAAAGAAATCCTACTCATCCGCAAGCTTATTTCAAATAGTATAGTGTTTTAGAATAACAGGAAAAAATTCAAATAATAATTCTAGCTGGATTTCTTTATAAATATTTATTTTTATTTATTTGGCTACTCTGGGTCTTTAGTTGTGCCGTGTGGGATCTAGTTCCCTATGCAGGGATTGAACCCAGGCCCCCTGCATTGTGGGCACTGAGTCCTAGCCACTGGACCACCAGGGAAGTCCCTCTAGTTGGATTTTTAAGTTTGTTTTTGAATTTCCAGCCCTTCACTGATACCAACAAGGGGAAATAGGATTCTGGTTTTCTTAAGTGAGAGCCCACATGAAGATATTAACCTTTGTTACTTCTATAAGAGAATATTACAGAATTTCACAGAACACTAGTATGTCAACTTAGTCAACACAAGTTTTACAGTAACACTTATTCTCATAAATAATACACCTCGCTGTCTTACCTGCCAAGCACATCTTCTCAAGAGGAGCGCCTACAGGACTTTTACCTACTTACCTTTTCTTTGTTTACCTGAACAGGATAACAGTCCTAAAGGAGTTAGTGTGACTACTGCTCAAGAGATATGACCTAAGACTTCTCAGCTTTTAGAAAATATTCTTTAATAAAGCACAGCTCTGCTTTGTTTTCAACATGGCACCTTTTTTATTTAGCAATTTCCTGGCCTCTGTCTTTCAAAAATCAGGAAAATATCTTTGATCAGTAGATTTTTCTTTTTTTAACAATGATGAGGCAAAGTAGGGAGGTGCTTGGCCTCAATAACTCAGTTTTATCCTCTGAATTATTCCTTTGCCAGAGATTAACCTCTTGAGGCTTGCTTTCAGATATCATAGTTGTTCATTTCTGACCTGGTCTGGAAGTGCTTCTTTAGGCTGCCACCAGTATCCACTTAGCCACCAAAATGAGCCACTGAGCATTCTCTAGCATACTGCCTATAGATTTCCAGACCTTACCTGTGACATGTTGGAGTACCTTTTAATCTCCAAGAGGAAACCCTGGTGCCAGTTATCACATTGGGTCAAAATTTCGATCAAAGAAAGCTTTTAACAGATGACTCCTGTTCCAGTTTACATATTAACATAATGAACTTTCCACTGAGAACTATCCTTGCCCCCAAAGGAACTATGACAAGGCTCTCAAACTTTCTTTCAGGGGGAAAATTTAGCAGAAAAAGTGGATTATGATACCTCCCTTCTTATAAATGATCTGTAGCAAAAAGGGACTGGCATATCCCTCAGAAGATCGGACTCAAGAGCACAAACAGCAGCTGACAGTACTCACATCTCTGACTCCTAGCAGGGCAATAAGCCAGGAGGAAATCTGAAGAACAGTCTTGAGACTTGACAAGTAGACCTTCGAGTTACTATTCCATCAGTCACTGGAAAACTTCTGTTAAAGCCTTTGCTCCCCAGCTATTTTTGTATAGCTTGTTCAGGCAGTTTTACTGCTAAAAGATTGGGAAACTCATCCTTTTAAAGATTGTCCTTATTAATACATTTTCACTTCCCCTGAGAAATTTTTAGTCCCTAGTGGTAGGTGAAAATACCTCCTCTCTTATGAGCATGGAGATCTGCAGTAACTTTTTTTAAGTTTCTACATCTTAATATTTCCTCCTCCCACTTAAGCTCTTTGTAGTACCTAGTACTTTTCCGTAGGAAATCTGATTCACTTTCTTGATTGAGTACCCAGCCAGCCGGTTACCTGGTTTTCTTTTGGCTAGAAGTAATCCCTTTTATAGTTGAAGAATTTGTTCCAGCAGCTCGTTTGGCTTGGAAGGGAGCAATGTCTCTAAGAATGCTTGAACCATATCTACTTGGAAGTGAGACGAAAACCTTTAAGGTATCTGCTAAATGGTAGTAGAGTTAGTTTCACTATAACTCTGGATCAGAATTGACACTTAAAGCAGAGACCCACTTGAGAAACTGATGAAAACTGTGGACCCACTCCCCAGGAAAATAGGTACACAAACTTTTTGCATTCTGTTTTAGAGCATCTGGACATCCATGGACTCTAGGTGAAGAATTTGGACCTAAAAAAATAGAAATGTTAATATGTTATATTTGTGTACCAGTGTGTCACCTCCAAAACCTTTTCACTTGCGTTATTTTATTTTCACAGCACACACTTGAGACAGACAAAGTAGGTATTATTGTTCTTATTTTACAAATCAGGATTATAGATGTTCAGTAACCCTGGAAATGTTAAGAAATGGAGATACAGAGAGAGAACCACTGATCAGCATTCTTTGTAGTACTACTTTATATATTTGAAAGGGAATTAATTTGTTTCTCTTGATGTGCTCCTGTGTAGGGTAAATAGATCTTCTATCCTCCCCATGAGTCCTGATTTTTTTAATGCATTAATCATCTATTCTTAGCCTTAATTTGTGGAAATCAGAATTAGATCCAGTTCTCTTTATGTCCTATGTTGTGTATAAAGAAAGGATCACCTCATTCCTTTCTCTGATCTTTGAAATAACTTTTTGTGCCTATGAATATGCTCCATGGTTACAGCCATAGGTAGGATAACATGGTTGGTTAAGGAGAGAGTTAAGAATTACGGTGACTTTAATCATGCTTGGAGTGTTCCAGCAGTGGTTCTTAAAAGTGTGGTCCCCAGGCCAGTAGCATCAGCATCACCTGGAAACTTGTTAGAAATACAAAATCTTGGGCCCCACCCAGATTCAGTAAATCAGAACCTCTGGAGCAGGGCCTAGCAATGCGTTTTAATAAACCCTCTGGGTGATTTTGATGTATCTAAAATTTGAGAATTACTTTGGTAGATAAACTTGTTAAGTGGTAAGGCTTTTTTCCAGGAATAGTAATCGAAAATGTCTTCCAGTTGTGTTTGGTATAGATCTGCAGGTCCCTTTGCTCAGGCCCAGAAACTCAAGACATTAGACCAGGAGTTCCTTTTCATCTGAGTGAGGAACCAGCTGAGTATACTAGGGTGCATATTCTTGATTAGTAGGAGCAGATTAGAGACTCATCAAGCAAGCAGAAAAATACTGGTGTGTCTCATTTCCTGAAATTGTGAATAAGAGACCAAGATTGTCATGGATGACAGTGAATAGCTGTATCTTAGTTCAGTTAATTTCCATTTCAATTTTTGGTAGTGACATTGGACAAAGTTGCTAATTAAAAGGCTGCTAGATTTCAGTTTCTTATATGATTTAGCCATTTCAGAATTGTGGTTTGATCAGAGCCCAAAGATAATCTGGGATGATATCCTTTTTGAAACCTAATCCAATAAGAAAGTAAATTTAAGGAGTAATTTTAAATTAAATAAATTTAAGATAAATCAGGGCTTCCTTGGTGGCTCAGCTGGTAAAGAATCTGCCTGCAATGTGGGAGTCCTGGGTTCGATCCCTGCATTGGAAAGATCCCCTGGAGGAGGGCATGGCAACTCATTCCATTATTGTTGCCTGGAGGGTCCCCACGGACAGAGGAGCCTGGCAGGCTACAGTCCATGGATTTGCAGAGTCGGACACAACTGAACGACTAAGCACAACACAGCAAGATAAATTAAGAGGGATGAGGTGGGGCTGAGTACACCCTGAATTAGGACCAGGGAAGTTTTTGATCTTCAGATCAGTATCACAAGGTTTGGTGTAGTAGAAAGAGCTTCGGCTCTGACATAAACACAGGCTCACTTTCTAGTCCCTCTTGCTTGCTGTGAGACTTCAGGCAAATCATTTGTTCTCTCAGTACATTTGTGGTTTCCTAATTTGTCAATGGGGATAATGATGCCAAGTTTTTGAGACTATTATACTGTTTAATAGAAATAACAGATACACAGGCCGTTGCATGGTAGGTTCAATAAATATTAATTCCTTCCCCTTATTCTGTTCTTCCAGGGACCTTTTCTCTCAAAATAAAGATTATCCTTAAAAAAAGAATCAATCATTTTATGTTCTTTCTTGTGCTCAGAGAGCACTCATATTTTTTAAATCACATCTGGAATTTTGTGAAAAAGAAAGTGTTAGTAGCTCAGTCACATCCAACTCTTTGTGACCCTATGGACTGTAGCCCACCAGGCTACTCTGTTCATGGAACTCTCCAGGCAAGAATGCTAGAGTGGTATAGTTAGGAAATTTAAAATGGTATAACTACAAAGAATGTGAACAATTCCAAATAATTTCCAAAGCTATCATCTTAACAGCATCTATATGGAAGACCCCTGGAGAAGGAAATGGCAACCCACTCCAGTATTTTTATGTGGAGAATTCCATGGACAGAGGAGCCTGGTGGACTGCAGTCCATGGGGTTGTAGAGTCAGTCATGACTGAGCAAACACTTCACTTTCATCTGGAAGACATTGGGGGGAATACAGAAATGGTTCACAACCGAGGCCTGGTTCAGAGGATTTGTCTTCTAATGGGGAGATCAGTATGTATTAGATAACAATCTATTATGAAAACCAGAGGAAATAAGCAGAGAATGAATTAAACTAGACATGGAAGGATCTTTGACTTTTGCTGGGATCTAACTAACCCAATCAGATTGCCTCACTCCTGGTCCGTGCAGTGGTGATTTTCTGTGGCGCTGTCGATATGACACTTCCAAGGGTCACGTTCCAATGATGAACCTCCCCTCCATTTGCTGACACATCTGGTGGCATGCAGATGTCAACATCACTAACCCCCTTTCTTAATCATCTATTCTAATTCAAAAATAAATTACTGGTTCTCTCTCGGGTCAATCTCCCATATCTTGGAGATGAGCAATGATATTAAATTACTAAAAGTAACAAGCAGATAAACTGAAATGGTCTCTGGAGAAATGCATGGTGCATTATTGTTTATTAGATAGCTGGTCCGTGGTTTGTTCTCCTACCCTTCTCATCTGGTCCATCTGCCTTCCCGGGACTATACTTCTCCAGCTCCTGTCTGCCCACTGGTCACTCACTGCATTAGCCCATAGCATCTTTTCATGACTAATTGGGAGTCACTTTTGTGCGCGGTTTTGCTTTATATCTTCTGTGGATTATTTTTATGAATTGTAAAGTTATCAGATTTATCGTGGCACAAAAGTCTCCACCAACTAGCTCTTGTATTTTCTTCAACTACATGCCCACCACTTCTAACTCCCTGTATACGTGTACTTGGTTCTTTGTCATCCTGGGCTCCTGGCAGTTCCTGGTTTCCTTTTCCTCTGTGTGTATCGCTGTGTGTACCTAGAAGGGCCACCCCTTCATTTGACTATTTGATATGTAACAAGGTCGCTATGACCCTGGGGGCTCTGAGGAAATAGGAAATTCCCTATTGTAGTTGCACCTTCCACGAAACAGTTTTTGAAAAAGGCAGGCAGATCACTGGACACTTAAGCAGCAACGCTCCTCAGATGGGACTAGAAACCAGATGTCAAAACCTGCATGAAAAGGTGCACAGTTAAGAGTAGAGCACTGGTCTGAGGAAGCTGAGTTTCCTGGTAACAGGCCTGAGACCAGTGTCCCCAGTCTGACCAACACAAGGCCACAGAGTGTAGGTTAGGGCCTGCATGAGTACTTGGCTCCTTTTTTTTTTCTTACCGTTTTTATAAATTCCTCACTGCTTTAGTGCCTCTGTAGTTAATTTTTTTCTAATGAGACTAGGTTAACTGCAGTCATCTGACTTGGAAAAGGAGGAGGTAAGGTTAAAAAGGAACCTAATTAGCAAGTTAATTATAGCAGGCAAAAAAAAAGTGCACCAGTTATATAAATAAGCTATTGTTATGCGCGTGCAAGTTGGGCCTTGTCAAGGGACTTGTTAAGGTTTAGAGGTCAGAGGATCCGTGTAATTAGGTGTTTAGGGGAAAAAAAATAATAAAAGCAAAACAGCCACCAGAATTAGGAATGGCTGATGAACCACTAACAGAAATGCTTTATTTAATTGGGCTCTACTGCTGGAGGGGTTGCTGGAGCTGCTTCAGGGTTTCCAGGGAAGGCAAACCCCCCCTTCACCACCACTACCACCACGCACGCACACACAAAACTAGCTGGAACCAGAGCCAACAGAATTGCTGATGAGGAAAGTTTAAAGGCCTAGCCACAAGGGTCCCTGGACTGGAGAGGTGGCTGTAGGGCTGGTAATGTCATTATGCTGAGCAGCAAGAAGAAATACATTGTCAATGGCAACTCTGGGATTAAAGCCCAGGTGAGGCTAAGTTCTTATTTACCAGTCTTGCTGCCGCTATAGCCACTATTATAAAAGGCCAGTTGCTTTTCCCCTTCTTTCCTGCTTTCGCCCCTTCTTCTGGCATAAGGTGAGCTGCTCCTCTACAATCTCTCTCCCTTCCTTGCCTTGAAGCCTGTTGGAATGAGTCAGTCTTCTCTGAAACAGATGAGGAGGGGTCCCGTAAAGGACTTTTTGATTTCAGTTAAGGTAGAAGAGTTAGGGGTAGAATCTACCAGGGTACCCCAACTGGGGTAGGGAGATTACTGTATTATAAGTAAGAGTGAAAAGTGTAATGGCACTTAAACTATTGATGGGAGGTGGGCACCAGGGATGACGGGTTGTCAATAAAAGATAAACATTTATTTCTTGGGGAAATTATATAGCTTATTCTATATAAGTGGTTAGCCTCTTTCTAATGTTCTTCTGTCTTAAAGAAACTTGAGGTAGTGTCTGACAAGTAACAAGCTTTAGACCCCTATGTCTCTGAGTGGAGAAAGCCTACACAGCCTAATGTTTAGTGCCCCAAAATAGCCTGAACTCAAGAATTCTCTGGTGGGCTAGTGGGGGCCAGGGGTTAGAGCCCTGCACTTCCATTTCAGAGGGCACAGTTTCCATCACTGATCAGGGAATTAAGATCCCATGCAAGGTATGGCCAAAAAAAAAAAAAAAAAGCTGAAACGTGACCTAGGTGGGAGGAAGTACTTGTTAGTAGTGAGGAGCTTAATAGAGGAGAGAACTCAGTTTAAGGAAACTGGTTTAAGATGATGGTGCAGCTGGATGGCTATGTTGTTGGGGTAAATGAGTATGTGGCTTCTCTGAAGGCTCTGCGGTAAAGACTCTGCCTGCCAGTGCTCGAGACACAAGAGACTGGGGTTCAATCCCTGGGTCAGGAAGATCCCCTGGAATAGGAAATGGCAACCTACTCCAGTATTCTTGCCTGGGAAATCCCAAGGACAGAGGAGCCTGGCAGGCTACAGTCCACAGGGTCACAAAGAGTTGGACATTACTTAGTGACTAAACAACAGATGGATTTGTGCCCACCGTCTCCAATCCTACAAATCTAGAGAAGTAGAGTGGCCCCCACTAGTGGTGTGTGGGTGGGAGGGGGTGGTATATATCTAAGGCAGGGTCTGGTCTGTCTGTTCCACTTTTTTAAAAGTAGGCTCTGCTGAAATTAAGGACTTATCGTGGCCTTTGGAAAGTCAATGAAGACTCATTTTCCTTGATGGACTTCTAAAAAAGAATAAAGATATATCATTGTCTTGAACAAGGTTGGTGAAATGGAAGCCGAGGTTTTGAGCTTGACTGATACTCCCCTCCTCATCTTCTTACTCACGTTCCTCCCCTTCCTGACTTTTGTTTTCCTCCTAATTTTTTTAACTTTAGACTTGATTTATGGTTACTTAATATTCAGTCAAGTACAGACTGTGAAGATAGGGTAAGATTCATTGTTTTGACGCAAGGTTGACTGTTATGTCAGGGGTTTGTATCTGAGGATATAAGGATAAGTAATATACATAGCTCCTGCCTTTATGGAGCCTAGTTTGTACAATGATAGAAGTACATGGGAGTTCATGTACATTCCATGGGAGTGCACAGAAAGAGCACTTTCTCTTTTTGGAATAAATTGCTATTTTAGTAAAATAATTAATTTCGCTATTTTTCATTTTGGGAAATGCTTCTAACCTAGTGAATTTTCCTGTTGCTGTAAGCAATTTGCAAATTCTAAAGTAGTATGCAGGCTTTAATGGTTGTTAAAGCTATGAACAGCTTCGGGAGATGGTGAGGGGCAGGGGAGCCTGGCGTGCTGCAATGCAGTCAAACAGCCCTGAACAACAGTAGCTGTGACAATGCTATGAGTTCCCCTAAAAGGCATGCTAATTGATTTGGCCTCGGTCTGATAGTTACCTCTAACTGCAGGAAATGTAGCCAATAGTTGTTGCAACCATCTTTTTTATCAGGAAAGGCAGAATCAGTTGGCAGATCTTTGATTTTCCCTACCTCCATGCCAGTTGGATCCAGAATAATCTAAGCAGTTATGCAAACATTCAATTAGAGAAGTAGAAAAAGAAAAGATATTTGCTTAATGATACAAACTTTGACTTGTGAAGTGTTATAAAGTATCAGCTGGAACTTCCAACAGTAGGAGAAAGAGATAAAATTGCAAGAAAGTCATTATTAGATATTGTCCAAAATGTAGCCTCCAGAGTATTGAGGTTTATACATATTCAGTCTAGTTATCTACTCCTACATCTGTTATAGTTAATAAGTTATCAACCTTGTAGCTTTTAGTTTATTGTGATACCAAACATTAAAAATAATAAATTAATGTTTACTTATTAGTACTGAAAAGCTGGTTGATGCATTTTAGAAAGCCTTTGAAAAGCTAAAGTGACTACCTGCAAGAGTTACGAGAACAGAAAATTTGTAGTGGTGGGAGTTGGGGAGCCAGGGATGAATTGAATCTCCTGCTGAGTTTCACAGTTTATATACCTTGTTTTGTATAACCCTCTCTAAAACTTTGGAAATACTTTCATCTTTATTGTGTTTGTGAGAAAAATGGGGGTCACAAAATATCTTGATGAACATCATACAGCTAATGAGTGGCATAACCAGGGTTTGAATGCAGTTCCAGAAAGGTCTGTATGAATAGAAAGCTTTTTTTTTTGTTATACCATACTGTTTCCTGAGTATCTTAAGGCAGGTCACTCTGCCTTTCTTAATCTTATAGTTTCGTAGCTTAAAAGGTTGGAATGTGTATGTCCGTGCTCGGTAGCTTCAGTTGAGTCCAACTCTTTGCAGCCCATGGACTGTAGTCCGCCAGGCTCCTGTGTCCATGGAGTTCTCCAGGCAAGAATACTGGAGTGGATTGCCATTTCCTACTCTAGGGGATCTTCCCTACCCAGGTATTGAACCCAAGTCTATGGCATCTCCTGCTTGGCAGGTGGATTCTGTCTGCTGAGCCACCTGGGAAGCCTGAAGATTGGAATAGATAGTCTCAATGATTCTTTCCAGCTTTAATTTTCAGTGAAACTATAGAAAGGATTGCTGAGTATGACTCAACTTTCTAACCATTTATTTTAATCAGAATATCCCATTCTCCCTTTTATCGTAAAAGACAGATAGTCAGAGAGTGGTTCAAGGATTTAAATTTGATAGAAACAGAGAAGAATGAAAGATCATTTTCTCCAACGAGTCTCTTAAGATTCCATATGTGGGTCAATACAAACAGATCAGCTGTGAGGGAAGGTAAGATCCTATAATGCAAGCATTGATTTGGTATCTCAAAATGGATGTTCTTTTCCTTTATGTAACTAGAGTTCTTTTTCTTAGCAGATCCAATTTGCTGACCAGAAGCAAGAATTCAATAAACGTCCCACCAAAATTGGACGTCGCTCTCTGTCTCGTTCGATTTCCCAGTCATCGACTGACAGCTACAGCTCAGGTGAGGATTGAACTGCTCTGGACCCACCTGTGGAGGCTAATTAAGTATGATCAATGGACCCTCCTGTCTATCTAAGGCTAATTAGGCACAATCAAAGCCTGTGCTCTGGCGTAAACATGTTCATTCTCAATTGAAATTTAGACCAAAATTCTAGGTGGAATCTTTAGGTTTCTCTTGGGGATTCAGAGTAGAGCTTAATAGAGGCATGCTCTTCCAGTTAAGACAGAAGAAGGTGATTAAGGAAACTGAGTCTGATTTATTCAGAGGGTGAGGATATGTTGCTCACCCTTGGCCTTCACTGAGCACCAAATGTGTGAACGCTTGTGTTTTTTCTACTCTTCGAAAATGAAAAAGGGCTTCTTCATCCTTCCGACTGGGAAATCTTAAATGCCCTGAGAAACGGTGAAATCACTGTAGCTAGTGAAGAGCCCTTCACTTTCTCTTCTGAGCTGTGACATTGTGTTTTTTGTTACTCCTTCCTTCCTTGGCAGTGAGTTAAGTCCAATACATGGATCCTAGGCCTGAGTTACCATTTACTGTCAGATGAGTATGAATTTGTGAATCCCTTGTCACCGGTAACCATTTATGCAGCAGTGCCTAGTATGTGTCTGATCTAATCTGGAGCCATTTTGTTTTGCTCTTAAGAAGGAATGTGGTAGGAAGCTGAATGTTTGCCCTAATTACCTCTTACATTATAAATAGTAATATTGATTAGAAAATTTTAATCGTGACCTAAAATTTTGTTTTTCACACAAATAGGAAAGTAGTATTTGTAAAGTTGAAGAAAGCTTGTTTGAGACACTGTAACTTTTAGGTTGAATAAATTATGTACACTCTTAATATTAGCATTTCTTTTTTTATGTTTTTCCCCACATAACTGAATAATATAAAGCACAAAATGTAAATCCCTAGGGATTACTGAATTTTGTAACTATCTTATTCTGCTGAAAGAACTAGCAGAATGATAAATAATTAAATAAATTAAATAATTTTTAATAGCTGTTGAAGATTCATGAACCAGGTAATAAAACTCTGGAAATTGTAATAATTGTGCAAATGTAAATTGTAAAAAAGTATGTACAAGTTAAACACTTGAGTTTGTGCATGTTATCTAAAAATTGAAATTAAACAGTAACAGTACTCAATTTTAACTCCAGCTCAATCTCTTCCCTACACACTGGATCGGTATTTCCATCTATGCTCCTGCAGAGAAAACCTTCCCAGGGAACCCCCATATGCAGGGAAGATAATTACAAAGTATCTATGTATGTAGGGATAGGTAGGTAGTTTCAGTTGAAGCTGAAACTCCAATACTTTGGCCACCTGATGTGAAGAGCTGACTCATTTGAAAAGACCCTGATGCTGGGAAAGATTGAAGGCAGGAGGAGAAGGGGATGACAGAGGATGAGATGGTTGGATAGCACCACTGACTCAATGGACATGAGTTTGGGTAGACTCCAGGAGTTGGTGATGGACAGGGAGGCCTGGTGTGCTGCAGTCCATGGGGTCACAAAGAGTCAGACACAACTGAGCGACTGAACTGAACTGATGTACATAGGGAAGAGTGAGTTTGATGCCCTTAGTTTCTAAGTGAACATATATTTGCCTGGTATTGCTCATTGGTGAGTGGTACTGGCTCATGTCAGCCTGGAAAAGTCAGACCTTTTAGGTTGAACTATGTGACATTGCCGTTTCTGTAGTAAAACCTTTTATGTATTCCTTTAAGGATACTAAGTTCAGGAGCATGGAATCAAACCATCCTGGAACTTGGAAAATAAAGATCAGTTATTCACTTCCCACTGAATGCCGGAATTGCCTTGGTGGTGTCGCTGACAAATGGCTATCCAGCCTCTTTGGGAGCATTTTAGATCATAGGGTGACCCTTGCTTAATCTAATAGTTTTGCTCCCAATAAGTTCTTATACCACCTCTGAGATTTAAAGATTTTACTTAGAAATAAAAATCCTCATTTTTGGTTGCCTGAGTTGGGGGGCATCCCACTGTCCTGGTTAACCTCATCTGGTTATATTCCAGACTAAGTGTCCTTTTATAAATATATGCCTATGAATATAATATTCTAGGTATAGTCCAAAATAATCTATAATAGGTGTTGTTTCCATAAACTCAGTGCTTTTAGAATGAAACCTAAGATTATGTTTCCTTTTTTTTTTTGTAGCTGTGTCACACACACACACTGTTACCTTGTCTTGTTTCCACATGAGCAACTGTCAAACCCTTTTAAACAAACTATGGATGGGGCTGCCTATTGCCTTGAGCCTTGGACTGGAAGTTAGGACAGACCTAGTTTCTAGGCTTTGATCAATGTGTGATTTGTTGTGTGATCCGGGAAAACTCTTGACGCCTACAATGCTTGTAGCAGAGGCAATGGGAAAGTTAAATGAGGTGATACAGAAAAAGCTTCATACTCATCAGACAAAAAGCCAGGAATAAAAGAATTACTCACAGCTTTCTAAATATGAGAAGATATGCAAGTGCATGTCAATAAGAACTTGGAACCCATTTTCAGCCTATGTTATAATTTAATTGACTATAGAAACTAACATTGTTAAAGCCCCAAAGATGGATTGACTAGACTTCTTCCCTTCTCTGTTTATCTCTTCTCAGGTGAACTCATTCAGACTCATAGTTTTAAATACCACGTATTGGTGTTTGAGTCCCAAATTTTATCTCTAGCCCAAATCTCTTCTCTGCACACTAGCCCCAGATATTCAAATGCCTGTTCAGTCCTTTCACTTGGATGTTTTACAGGTATCTCAACCCTCCCATGTCCTAAAAACTGAATTGCTGAGTTCCAGCCTTGCCCCTCTTCAGTCTGTTCTCAATGCTGCAGCCAGATTCATTTTTTTAAAAATAAGTCAGGTTGTATCACTTCTTAGCTCAAAACTTTCCAATGGCTTTCCAGTCTCACTCTTAAGGGCTGAAATTCTTACAGTGGCCTACAAGGCCTTATACCATCGACCCTCATGTTATATTTCTAATCACATCTCTAATTTTCCAAATTTCCCTCCTCCCTCAGCTATTTTTTCACTCCAGTTGTGCTGTCCTTCTGTTATTTTGAAACTGTTACTTTGTTATGCTGGGCACTCTCCTGCCTTAAGTCCTTTGCACTTACTATTTTCTCAGCCTGGAATGCTCTAAAATACCCTCACTGTGTATCTTGCCTCCTTCAGTTCTTAATCAAAGATCATCTTTTCATTGAGGCCTATCCTGATTACTCTTTTAAAATTGTAGAGTCACCCCACCCAATACTCCCTGTCATCAAATTTTCCTTCTCTGTTTTTCTCCATAGCACTTATTATCATATAACATATAATTTATTGTGTCTTTCTTCCCTTACTTGAATATGAGATCCATGAGGGCAGAGATTTTTATCTCTTTTGTGTTGTTCTCTTCCCACCACTTAGAACTGTGTTTGATACATGAGAGGTGATCAACAAATAAACACTGGGGAAGGGTGTCCAGAGACATTCTTATTATACTACTTGACATCCCTGTAAAGGAAATAGACCTCTGGTAAACTCTGTGTATGTGAAAAGTTAGAAGAAGGCTTATGACATTTCAAAAAAGGGTACCTTCCTATCCAAAGTGCTTGTTTTGCTGAAGATACTTAGAGTCTTACTAAGGTTGTGGCCCACTCTCCTTTCCTAATGATCCTAATATTAAGTTTTTATTTAGGAATGCCTTCCAGCCTTTTCAACTGGGTTCCTCCTGTGAAGTGCAGAACATAGAAAAGGATGGTTCATAACTAGTTCCCTTCTAGATGTATAGGAGAGAAGTTTATTCATATATTCAATGGATGCTTCAAGACAGTAGGGCTTAATTCTAGTGGAACCCATGTTGAAAAGGGCTATATTAGTCCTTATAATTATTTTATTAAAAAACGACTTCTAAAAACTTTCTGTAAGTGCAAAACCCTTGTAAAAAAAATGAATAGAAGCGACTTTTCTGGAAAGTCAAATGATTCTCGGTGATATATTTCTGAAAAAGCTGTCTTTGCAGTGAGTTAATTGGTTAAGGATAAGGAAAGAGGACTAAAGTCCCTTAGTTCACAGTAACTGGTTCTTCTAAAGCTTGAAATATTTTCAGATTTTTTCCAAATAACAGAGTTTTGTTGCTCTGTATTTTGGTTGCTAACCTGGCTTTTCAAATATTTCTAAAGTTATTCATCAGTGAAATCTGCAGCACATTGACACACAGGTCATTACTATTATTCAGTTACCAAGTGACTAGACTGGGCCCAGGAGGAACTACCTGATTTAAAATAATCTAATAGGACCAATTTGACCAGGAGTCTCTTCTTCTCTTGGCAATAACCCACAATATCACAGCTGCTGGGAGGAAAGGCTTAATCAGTCTAAGCCACAGAACATATATATGCATGTTCCATGGGGTCAGTTGTGGATAAGTGATTCACCAAGTTATGTTTTGGTCCTGAGATATCATGAAACAAAACATCTCATGATAAAGTTATTTTGTACTTTGTATTACTTTTCCGCCTAGAAACTGAACCCTTCTTTTGTGATTATCTCATTTATTCATAAGATTCTTCTGATGGGAATTAGGAGAAAGGGAGAGCATGGGAGAGAGAGGATGTGTTATACCTCCTATTTTGCGGTTGGATAAATTGAAAATTGGTCACTTAACCAATCAGAAGTGAAGTAAAAGCTTAGGTCTCAGATCTGTACTTCACTTAGGTTATTTTCTTATCAGTTGTTCATTTTTAATTAAATTATGACTGGGCTTCAGAGTGTGCTGACAATTACAAATGCTTTAGAAACTGTTTTAACATATGTGTACATGTGTGTTGAATTTCTCTAAATTTTCCTAGGAAGAATTTTGAATGCTATCTCAACTATTTTCATGAATATGCTACTTTAAATATACTGGCAGAAATGAGTTATAAATACAAAAAATAAATGTTATGCTAGTTCAGGAATAATCTTTCCACTGTGTTTGCAAAAATAACCCTCTCTAAGTCCAGGTCTGTTGGCCATTTTGCTTTCACATATTAGTACAGTCTAGACAACAAACATCTGTGTGAAGGGCTCTTTGAAAACAAATCCATTTTGGCTCAAAGAAAAACAGTGGTTGAACTATAACTGGTTGACAACTGTTAAGAAAAGAAAATACCTTTTTTTTTTCTTTTAGAAAAGGGAAATGGTATAATAATTTTTTTCTTTGAGTTGGAAAAAGTTTGAGTACTTCTCTGAAAGGAGAATTTTGGAGGTTTTGTTGCTGTTTGGTTGACTTTTCCCACCTGGCTCATCCTTAAAAGCCGAAGAGGCATAGGAGAGGAGAGCTATTCTAGATAGAGTAGGACTTCACTCTCAACCTTTATCATCACTGCCAGCCAACCACCTGCTACTTGGGTAAATTGATAGATGACGGAGGTAGAAAAAAAGAAACTGCTAAATAATATTGTATGTACATCATTCCTTTCCCATTCAAAATCCTAAAGCTAAGTAAGAACCCTGAAAGATTTTATATTTGTTAGTGAATAAAAGCATAAAGAAGCCACCTGCCAGTGCAGGAGACACAAGAGATGCGAGTTTGATCTCTGGGTCAGGAAGATCCCCGGAGTAGGAAATGGCAACCCACTCAGTAGTCTTGCCTGGAAAATTCCATGGACAGAAGAGCCTGGCAGGCCTTTGCAGTCCATGGGATTGCAGAGTCAGACACAACTGATCATGCACGCACTAGAAAACTAGTGCTTTAAAAATATGTACAAAACCCAATAATAATATCAAGTATCATTGACTGCATGCTGAATTACTTTATGCTGAGTATTGCAGTATGCACTTTACTTATGTTATTTTATTTAATCTTCTCAACAACATGACTCTGACAAATCGTGTCTGCCTATTATATTGTCTTTTTCATAGCACATATTGCAACCATGTGGAAAGAAGAACTCTAAATAATTAATTCTGTAATGAGTTATTTCATGTCTGACTCACCTACTAGACTGCAAACCCTGTGAAGGCAAAGACAATCCATATCCATCTTGTATCTCCAGCGCTTAGACTGTGGAGACACAGTAGATGCACAATAAAAATTGATTGAGTGCGAGACTGAATACATGAATGAATTAGCCACCAGATTCTGTTATCACCTCTGCTTTGTATACCCAGAACCAGAGCAAAGTTTCTCTGACTCCAGAACAAATAAAGAGCATAAAAATCATCATGGCTCTGGAAAAGGATTTGACATTTCAGGATATTGTGAATGTGAACAGTTTCTTTCAAAAGCAACTTTCCTATACACTTAGATCAGGATTAGGATGGCTGTATTTATCTTTCTTCTCTCAGGGGGCAGAAGCCTGGTTCCCTTAAGCTTCTAACTCATAAGCCATTTCTGAGTATTGATTGGTGAAACAGATGACTGCCCAGGAAACTGTTTCTGGGCTCTGTTGCCAAAGGTACTTTGAGCTCTTACTCCCTAGGAGGGAGAACCATAGCCTTTTTGTACAGATTAGCTCCTTTCAAGAACAGAAATCCCTTTGGGGATTTACTGATTCTCTCACCTCCCCTGGTGCCCATGTTCATTCTTGCTGCTTTGTGTTAGGACTTTGCTCTAGGGCAGTTTTCCAGCTCCAAGAGAGACACTTGGGTCCCTGCTGCCCAGACATTATGTAGCACCATGCTTGATTAACTGGGCAAGGTCAGACTTGCCTTTTCCAGCCCTCCCAGAGATAGACCCTTTGCTAAGAAATCCCAGAAATGCCATAATTCTCTGGATATAAGCAGATCAGGCAACCCTAGGAGCTCTGAACTTTTGCCACTTTCTCCCCATAAAAGTGAAAGAAGTACTTCTTATCTCATTGAGAAATGTGTAATGCTTTATATTATATAGACAGTGCTTTATGTACCCCCACCCCAAAACCTTGAGGACTACTTAGAAAGAAACAATCCTCAGGAACTTAAATGTAAATCAAAGAAAGAAATTACTTCAAATCATCCAGCCACTGATCAGTAACTACAGAATTCTGTGAAGACTAAAAAGACCTCAAACGTGGGAAGAGCAACAGCTGCCTGTTAGCCACAGTCAGAAGTCTTAGACCTTCCACCCTCTAGTGTATATTGCTAAATGGCTTAGTCACTAGAGCATTTAATTATACTGAAGGAGGATTTATCTGCTTCTTTGGGAATCTCAAATGCCTAATGCTGGACCTACTAAGGCCAGCAAGAAGGGAGAACACACTGAATACTTCATTGTCAATGTCTAATTGGGTCTACAGGCATAGTTCAGCCTCATCAGAGCCAGTCTTGAAAAAGAAGGCTCTGTTTTGTCAGACAAGCACTTTTTATGTGGTTCTTAATTATTTTCTCATGGGTTCCTTGTTTTCTAGGTCTTATCTGTTCAGCTACTGTACTAAAACACAAATTACATCAGTGTTTAGGCAGCAAACAGAGAAGGGTAGCTAGGATCCCATAAACCCATAGGTTAATCACCATCATCTTGAATTAAGACTTTGAACCTGTTGCTACCGTGGAATAGCCTCTTTCTTCATTTTCAAGAACCTGTGCATGTTCTGAAGATAGCCCTAGAGTTTAAGTTAATGCTACCCAGGAGGAATATCTTTGGCAACCTCTCTCAGCTTCCTTTTCTGACCTGTGGATAGCACTTTCTACAGGTGATGACTGTGGATAGGTGATGACTGAGACAGTTCCTCAGTGCCACTTAACTGCTTCCTAAACACATACATTTACAAGGTGCTGATTGCTAAAGAGCCTCAGTTCACTCCATGGTTTGGGGTTAGGGAGTAAGCCATTTTTTCCCCTGAAGGTATTTTATTCTGTCTTTCCAGCGGCTTCATATACAGATAGCTCTGATGATGAGACCTCTCCTAGAGACAAACAGCAAAAGAACTCTAAGGGGAACAGTGACTTCTGTGTCAAGAACATCAAACAGGCAGAGTTTGGACGAAGAGAAATTGAAATTGCTGAGCAAGGTAATGAAAGCAACCACCTTTTCCTTCTTGAGTTGCCTGTGTCTTTTTGTCTATGTTAATTCCCTTTTACATCCTGGGGTCTAGTAGTTTGTGAAATGTCAGTGTGATTTTGAAGGAAACTTATAACAAAAGAGATACGAGTCCAGAAAACACTGTAGAGAGGGAGTAAACTATAGTGGGTCTAGAAGGAACCCCCGTACAAAGAAGAGGGGAGAGAGACTAGATGAGGGGACTGAGACACATGATCAAACACTGAAGTATTTACCTCTGAAAATCCCAGAGGATTTATAACAGAAAAATCAGCATCTTGATCCTTTGAAAAACCTAAAACTAGTATGACAGAGAACCTGATCGGGAAGGGTCTTAAGAGAGTACCTGTTTTTCTGTTTATTCTTTGACTCTCATCCCCCATCTCTAATATTGCTCTGTACGTATTGGGTCTTTTCAGAAATGCCAGCACTGATGGCTTTGCGGAAGAGAGCTCAAGGAGAGAAACCTTTGGCCGGCGCCAAGATTGTGGGTTGCACACACATCACTGCTCAGACTGCTGTGAGTCCTTTTCCTTTCTCCACCTAACAATAGTTAATAATAGCCACCGGCTATTGAGGGCTTGCACCATGCCAAACATTAGGTTAAAAGCTTAACAAGTGTTAGTTCATTAACCCTCATAATGGCCTTCTAAAAGCACATATTCCTGTTTCCATTTTATAAATGAAGAAGCTGAGGCTCAGGGAGTTGAAGTAATTTGTCCAATGTTATACAGCTAGTAAACCACAGAATGAAGATTTAAACTTCAACATATCTGATTCCCAAACTTATTCTTTCTCCACTGTTCTCTACTGCTTGTCCCTGCCTTCCCTTCCAGTGTCATTTCTAGCCGGCATCTCTGTGTAGGCTCCTTTCAGCTGCAAATAAGAGAAAACCTGGTTCAACCTGGATTATGCATAAAAGAACGCATGACATTACATAGCTAGAAGTCCAGTGGCAAGGTGGGCTTCAGGGGAAGGCTCTCAGGGCTCCAGTTTCACCTGTCTGTGATTCTTCTGGAGCTGCCTTCTCTCTGTGCTCACTTTATCCTCAGGCTGATAGCAAGATGGTGACAGCTCTTCAAGCCATCCCAGATGGACATGAAGAGGAAGAAGGACCATTTCTTCCTCTCTCCCAAGAGCAAGGAAACTTCTCCCAGAGGTCCTCCAGAACACTCTGTCATGTCATTGAGCAGAACTGGATCACATGCTCATGCCTCACCAGTCCTGGCAGGGAACTGTGGTTACCATGATGGGTTTAGATCCATAATTTTTACCTTTATCAGATTAAATGAACCCCTTTTCATTAAAAAATAGCTTGCAGTGCCCCCATATTTCTTGAAATGAAATTCACACATAACATAGGTAAGTACATGTAATATTAAAAAATAAATGTAAAACCTTACTGAAATATGAAAGAAGAATAAAAGGAAAGTAACTTATAATAAAATAACATATTTTAGTATGTAAGTGCTTGGGTACAAGTATAGTCAGATATTTGTACTTATAGCATTGTTTGAATGAGTGATATAAATGTACATAATAGAAATGTGTTACTGGTTCCAGACTATCAGAGCCATATTGCCAGATTATATAATTTTATGAAATTATAAACAACTTTTTGTAAAATTTCTGAATAACAACAACAATAAAAAGTATGTGTTTTCTCTTGATTTATATATTTGTTGCATTCTTGGGAAAACTCTTGCATTCTTATATTAAAACTACAGCCATACTTTTGTTAATATGTGAAGTGGAATAAAGTTCTAAACTCAGATCATTATAAATAGGTTTCTCACTCATGTGAACTTTTCATTGGCACCTTTGGAAGTTGTACCAGATATGGCATGGATTTTTTTTTTTTTTCTCTAGGAGACTGTCCTATACTTTCTTTTCTTTTTTAAAAAATATTTATTTATTTATTTGATTGCAAGGGGTCTTAGTTATGGCACGTGGGATCTTTAGTTGTAGCATGTGGAATCTAGTTCCTTGACCAGGGATCGAACCCTGGCCGCCTGCATCAGGAGCATGGAGTCTTAGATACTGGACCACCAGGGAAGTCCCTGTTCTACACTTTCAAAATGTCAAGATCCTTGGCCATACCCACTAAATGCCAGTAACACTCCCCTACCAATTATTGTGGCAACTAAAAATGCCCCCACAGTCTACCAGAGTTGCTTTGTTGAGAACCACTGACAGAGTCATCATCAAAGCTGTAATAATACATATTAAGTTGCCTACCCTAATGAGACCACTACAGGAAATTAGTGTATTGAGAAGTTGTCTGGAATCTTTTATAGGATTTATAAGATCCAGATCACTTGTATGGCTAGATTAACTTCCGAAAGATTGTCTCCTAAGTGCAACACTTACATATTCACATTGCTTATTAAGAACAGCAGAGATTCCTCAAGACACAGACAGCTGCTGTTAGCATCTTCCCTATGAGACTTTTCTGGGTTACATGTTCTCTGAGGAAGAGTACCTTGGCGACCCAAAATTAGTATAATAAATTGAAAAGCTACTCTTTTTGGAACTGTAGACTGATAAATGAAGGCAGAAACCATCTTGGAACCTTTTTTGGGCTTCCCCAGTCAGGGACATGAGACTTCAGTGTAGTGACTTAAAATAGTAAGTGCTTCTGTCCTATCTCATGTTGCTAAATTACAACCAGGTTCTTTTTTATCCCCTGGCTCACTGAATATTACCACTCCTCAAGGCTTTTTTTTTTTTTTTTTCCTGAATGGAGTAATGAAAATTAGTTTACCAATTTTATTATTTTCTTGTTCCCTCACCACATTTTTCTTTATCCTTTAAAAAATAATTACAAAGGAATTTTGCTTTATTTCTAATCTCTTTATTTTTTCTGATTACTAAGGTAGTTCATGTTCATTTTACAATGCTCAAGCATTGTGTGTGTGTTAAGTCGCTTCAGTCATATCCAATTCTTCGTGACCCTATGGACTGTTGCCCACCAGGCTCCTCATCCATGGGGATTCTCCAGGCGAGAATACTGGAGTGGGTTGCCATGCCTTTCTCCAGGGAATCTTCCCCACCCTGCATTGCAGGTGGATTCTTTACCGCTGAGCCACTGGGGAAGCCCATTCAAGCATTACCACAATCTATAATGTAGAAAGACAGTCTCCTATAATCCTATGCTCCAGAAATAACTATCATAGTTAACAGTTTCCTGTCCATGTTTCATTAAGACTTGGATCTACTTATATTTTTTTAGGTGTGTTTCCATAGTTCTTTCCAATCAAATTTCTTAGCTACTCTTTCTAAACAGTAATGATTTAAAATCAAGTTAAACCAGCTTCTAACCTCTGTCCCCCTCTCACTTCCACCTGCTTGCACTTCTGCTTGAGCCCTGATAGCCAGCAAGCAGTCTTGACTCATAGTTCTTTAAATAGTTCTTGTATTCTTGGTCCCAGTCACTTTTCTAGTTAATTTATATTGCTTTGTAGGTATGTTTCAGTATGATTCTTTTGTTTAACACACTCAGAAATCCTAGTTATAGGAATTCAGAAATTCTTTAAGGTGAAAAGCAAAACAGGAGAGAAAAAAATGGGATCAGATATTGAAAGGTAAGGAAATTAAGACATTAGAGTAGTTCTGCTGTTAACTTACTATATGACCTTAGGTAAATTATGTGAGGATGTTCGCCTACATTAGTGGAGCTGTTTGCAAGTGTTCTTTTTGAAGTAGAGCATATTTCTAATTAGAGTTTTAATTTAGTATATAAATATCAGAAAATACAAATTTTTAAAAATGAAAATTATCAATACCCAAAGTTAACTACCATCAGGAAATTTTAAAACTTTTTCACCAAAGCTTTGTCCTTGTTGAAACAACTCTTAATCAAAGCAGTGGGGTGGTACGCTCTGTTCTTAAAAAGAAGCCTGTCTGCCTGTCTCCATCTTACAGATTGAAGTGAAGGTAAGTCAGGACTAAATCAGTGGATTAAATTTATTATAATACTTGTTTTAATTGGAAATAAACATACTTATAGAAAAGTTGCAAATACTGTACCAGATAACTTTTTATTTTCTAAACCATTTGAGAGTAAGTTGCCAACCTGATGGTGCTTCCACAAAGACTTTAGTGTGTATTTTCTATAAACAAGGACATTCTCCTATACAACGAATACAACCATTCAAAATTAGGAAATTAACACTGATTCATAATTGCTGTCTAATCCTCAGGTCCCATTTGAGCTTCACTAATTGTCCAAATACTTTTTATAACCCAAGGATCCGGTCCCTAGTTATATATTTCGTTTAATTATCATCTCTCTTTAGTCTTCTTCAGTGCTGGACAGTTCATTTGTTTGACTTTCATGACCTTAACACTTTGAAGATTATAGACAAGTTATTCTGCAGTATGTCCTTAATTCAGACTTTTATGATTCTTCCTCATTATTAGATTCAGGTTATATACCTTTGGTAGGAAATGATGCTGCCTTTTTTTTTTTCCATTTAATCCTATCAGTTGGCACTTGATCTCATTTTGTACCATAGCTGATGTTCATTTTGATCCCTTAATGGAGGTGGTGTCTGTCAGACTTTTCTATTGTAAAAGTTATTTTTCCCACTTTGTAATTATTAAGTATTTTGTGAGGTAGATATAAGAAACTGTGTGAATATCCCATTCTTCATCAAACTTTCCATTTATTCATTCAGTTTTTGTTTTTTTTTTGTATGGAGTCATTGTTTGTTGTTTCACTTAATGGATTATAATCCATTACTATCATTATTTATTATGATAAAAATTATTGAAATTTTGGCCAGAAGGAACCCCTTAAATCTTGCTTCTGTGCCTTGCCTTTTGCTATTTCCCTTTCATTCTTTGAGTACTTCCTTGCTTCTGGTACAAGAGGCTCTAAGCTCATCTTGTACTTTCCCTGTCCTATCCCTGGAATAAGCCTCTTCTCCATGGAGCGCTGGTTCCTTTTCCTTTAGTGGATCTGTACACTAGTGTATTCTTTGCTACTGGAGTGTTAATAGTATTGTTCCTGGATCCTCTTTCATTAATTTTCAAAAATAATTGCCCATTCAGTTCAGTTCAGTTCAGTCGCTCAATCATGTCCAACTCTTTGCGACCCCATGAATCATAGCACACCAGGCCTCCCTGTCCATCACCAACTCCTGGAGTCCACCCAAACCCATGTACATCAAGTTGGTGATGCCGTCCAGCCATCTCATCCTCTGTCATCCCCTTCTCCTCCTGTCCCCAGTCCCTCCCAGCATCAGGGTCTTTTCCAGTGAGTCAGCTCTTCACATGAGGTGGCCAAACTATTGGAGTTTCAGCCTCAGCATCAGTCCTTCCAGTGAACACCCAGGACTCATCTCCTTTAGGATGGACTGGTTGGATCTCCTTGCAGTCCAAGGGACTCACAAGAGTCTTCTCCAGAACCATAGTTCAAAAGCATCAATTGTTCAAAAGCATCCATTCTTCGGCACTCAGCTTTCTTCACAGTCCAACTCTCACATCCATACATGACCACTGGAAAAGCCATAGCCTTGACTAGATGGACCTTTGTTGGCAAAGTAATGTCTCTGCTTTTTAATATGCTATCTAGGTTGGTCATAACTTTCCTTCCAAAGAGTGAGCGTCTTTTAATTTCATGGCTGCAATCACAATCTGCAGTGATTTTGGAGCCCCCTAAACTAAAGTCTGACACTGTTACCACTGTTTCCCCATCTATTTGCCATGAAGTGATGGGACCAGATGCCATGATCTTCGTTTTCTGAATGTTGAGCTTTAAGCCAACTTTTTCACTCTCCTCTTTCACTTTCATCAAGAGGCTCTTTAGTTCTTCTTCACTTTCTGCCATAAGGGTGGTGTCATCTGCATATCTGAGGTTATTGATATTTCTCCCAGCAATCTTGATTCCAGCTTGTGCTTCGTCCAGCCCAGCATTTCTCATGATGTAATGTACTCTGCATATAAGTTAAATAAGCAGGGTGACAATATACAGCCTTGACATCCTTTTTCCTATTTGGAACCAGTCTGTTGTCTCATGTCCAGTTCTAACTGGTGCTTCCTGACCTGCATATAGATTTCTCAAGAGGCAGGTCAGATGGTCTGGTATTCCCATCTCTTTCAGAATTCTCCACAGTTTATTGTGATCCACACAGTCAAAGGCTTTGGCATAGTCAATAAAGCAGAAATAAATGTTTTCTGGAACTCTCTTGCTTTTTCAGTGATCCAATGGATGTTGGCAGTTTGATCTCTAACTCTTCATATGTATCTTTTGCCCTGTTCTCTCCTCCTTCCAGAACTCCAGTTACATGTAAATTAGACCATTGATGGTATCTCATAGATCTTAGATAATCTCTTCTGATTTTTCTCCGACTCTTTTTTTCTTTCTCTATTTCAGTTTGGCGATTTCTATCGATCTATCTTCAAGCTCACTGATTCTATCCTTAGATATGCCCAGTCTGATGATAAGTCTAATGAAAGAATTCTTAAATCTGATACCTTAAAAAAAATTCTAACATTTCTATTTGACTTGTTTTTTATAGTTTCCATCTCTTTGCTGAAATTCTCTGTTCATGGATGTCCATCTGTTTTACTCGACTGCTTCAATATAAATATAATAATCATATTTAAAGTTCCTGTTTGATCAAACATTAGCTTATCTCAGTCTGGTTCTGTTGAATATTTTCTTTCCTGACTATGGGTTGGGTTTTTTTACTTTTTTGGTGTGTCTTGAACTTTTATATTGAATGATAGTATGTTAGTTTCCATTATTGTCATGATCTGGTCTGGATTTCAATTCTGTTCTGTACCGAAGGCTACAAATTCCTCCAAGCCAGAGGGCTCTCGGTATTTCTGCTCCACCCTCAGGCTGTCAACTACTTCTGCACATGCTTGCCACAGGGGGGCTCTCTCTTCAAGTGCATGTCCCCCCTGCAGCAGAAGGCTGCTGCTCCTTGTTTTCTGGAGCTAGGTTCATAGTGAGAGCAATTGGAATTCTTAAATTTTTCTGGTCCAATCTCAGTCTTAGGCTGGTCCCTGTGAAGATAGGACTTTTTCAGTGTTCCCGCCACTCCTGTCTATAACAGCCAAATTTTTCCTTGTATCTGTGGTAGACCTATAATCAAATACCACTGTCCTTCAAAGTCAGATTCCCTGGAGATTACCAGTCCCTTTGCCGAATCCCCACACTGGGAAGTCTGGTGTGGCACCTAAAACCTTTACAACAGTGTGAGAACTTCTTGGTATTATTGTTCTCCAGTTTGTGGGTCACCCACCTGGTGGTTATGGGATTTTATTATTATTTTTTTTTAGTATAAATTTATTTATTTTAATTGGAGGCTAATTACTTTACAGTATTGTATTGGTTTTGCCATACATCAACATGAATCCGCCATGGGTGTACACGTGTTCCCATCCTGAACCCCCCTCCCACCTCCCTCCCCATACCATCCCTCCGGGTCATGGGGTTTGATTTTAATGTGATTGTGCCCTTCCTACTGTCTCGTTGTGGCTTCTCCTTTGTCCTTGGACATGGGGTATCTTTTTTTGGTGGGTTCCAATGTTCTCCTGTGGTAGGTCTTGAGCAGAGATATTTTCCTGTTCTTCTGGAGAGGCAGTGGATTTTTACTTTGTATCAGCGTAGGGTCCTGGGCCCAAGAGGGTTTTTCAGCTACTCCCCAAGTAGCAGAGAGTTTTTGCTCCTACCCTCCCCCAGAAGCAGTGGGTCTTTGTTTTGTCCCTCATGGCAGGCATAATTCCTGCTCTTCTTGCTACAGTTTAGGACTTTTGCTTCCTCTGAGAGAAGACTGGGAGAGCCCAGATTTCATGCTTATTGTTGAGCACAGGCAATCAGCTCCCTGCCCTCAGTATCTTTTATGAGCTCTGGTTGGAAACTCCTAGAAAAGAGCTTTCACGTGAGTATGAAATCTCATTGTAGCTCAGGCCACCAGAAGTTCCAAACTGACATATTGATACTTTCCCACACTCAGTCTTTACTAATTCATTAAAATTTTAGTTAATTTTTTCTTACTCTGTTGTATGACAGCCACCTCTTCCTCCTGCACTCTGACAAGGATGAAACTGTGTTCCCTCTCTCCCTAAAGGGATTTGCCGCTCTCTGGAGTTCCTTGGTTGCATTATGACCTCGGCTCTTTGATAGGCTCAAGAAGAGTTACAGTTTTGTAGATCATACAGCTTTTTCTTGTTTTTAGAGTGGAAGCTTCTCTTTCGGCTTTCTACATCCTAAAGAGAAGCAGAATTATTAGTTGGTGGTTTTTAAAAAGATGTGTGGCTCTGAAATCCTTGATTTAATTGAATCTTATAGGGAGGACCAGTAGGTTAAATGAGTAAAAGCATACAGCTCAGTGGGAGCCTTCCTCATGCCTACCCTCAACCCCTGCCCCATTCTCAAAGTGCTGAAGTTTCTGCAAAGCACAAGTTGAAAATCATTGGTGTTAGTTATTCCTAATGTACTTTCTCATTGTCAGATATATAAACTTAATTCCTTGACCAGCTGTTTGGCCCATACTTGCTCATCTGCTTTCTCTTTAATACAGGTGCTTATGGAAACTCTGGGAGCTCTGGGAGCACAGTGCCGATGGGCTGCCTGCAACATCTATTCCACCCTCAACGAAGTGGCTGCTGCTCTAGCAGAAAGTGGTAAGACCTTTTGCACGTTCTATTTGTCTCTGGCTAAAGGTTCCAAAAACTTCCATTGTTTTGATGTAAATCTGTAAGGTAAGTTGACGTTTAAAGTTGTCTTGGAAGAAATTTTTTTTTTTTTTAAATGAAGTATAGTTGATTTACAATATTGTATTAATTTCAGGTATACAGTAAAGTGTGTGTACACACATACGCACACATATATATTCTTTTTTCAGTTCTTTTTCACTGTAGGTTATTATGAGACATTGAATGTATTTTCTTATGCTATATAGTAAATCCTTGTTGTTTATCTAATATATATATGGTAGTGTGTATCTGTTAATCCCATACTCCTAATTTGTCTGTCTTGCACCTTCCCCTTTGGTAGCCATAAGTTGTGTTCTATGTCTGTGAGTCTTTCCATTTTGTAAATAAGTTCATGTATACTGATTTTTAGATTCCACATATAAGTGATATCATTTAATATTTGACTTTCTCTGACTTAATTTACATAGTATGATAATCTCAGGGTCCATATCCATGTTGCTGCAAATGGCATTATTTCATTTTTTTTCAAGGCTCAGTAATATTCTATTTTATAGAATATATATATATATATATATATATATATATATACACACCACATCTTTATCCATTCCTCTGTTGATGAACACTTAGGCTGTTTCCATATTTCCTCAGAAGAAGCATAAGCTTTATGGGAGGAAGCAGCAGCCTAAAGCTCAGCCTAATCCCAAAGCCCAGACTCACCATATTTGGAAGGAACCACCAGCTTATGCAGCAGGCAGCTTAGAGGAGCAGTGGTACTTAGAAATTGTGGATAAAGGCAGTATCTCCTGTCCTACCTGCCAGGCAGTGGGGAGAAAGACCATAGAGGGCTTAAAGAAACACAGGGAAACTGCAAACAGGAAATGTTTACCTGTCAGCATTGTGGGGAACAGCTTCGTTCACTAGCAGGGATGAAGTATCATGTCATGGCAAACCATAATAGCTTCCCCGTTTAAAGGCTGGAGATGAAATAGATGAGCCAAGTGAGAGGGAACGTCTCTGAACAGTTCTCAAGAAACTGGGAAAGCTGAGATGCGTGCATGAGAGTTGCTCTAGTAGCTTCACCAGCATCATGGGATATCTGTACCATGTGAGAAAATGTGGCAAAGGGGCTGCTGAGCTGGAGAAGATGACCCTGCAATGTCACCACTGTGGAAAGCCGTATAGATTGAAGACTGGACTTGTATATCACTTGTATATAAGAGCATAGTCCTATGTTGTTCTTTCCAGAGTCAGGTCAGCCAGAGTGCTTGAAGGACATGAGCCTGGAGTCAAAGAGTGGAGGCCGAGTTCAGAGGCAGATAACTGTATACCACCTGCAGGAACTGGCTTCTGCTGAACTGGCCAAGGAATGGCCTAAGAGAAAGGTGCTTCAGGATCTGGTACCTGATGATCGGAAGTTAAAATATACTCGTCCTGGGCTACTGACCTTCAGCCAAGAAGTACTACACAAACAGAAGTCAGATATCAAAAAGTATCATCGCATTCAGTGTCCTAACCAGGGTTGTGAGGCTGTCTACAGTAGTGTATTGGTCTTAAAGCTCACCTGGGCTCTTGTACATTGGGAATGTTTGTGGCTGGAAAATACAAGTGTCTTCTCTGTCAGAAAGAATTTGTGTCAGAGAATGGTGTCAGGTATCACATCAACTCTGTCCACTCTGAGAATTGGTTTGTTGTCAACTCGACAATAACCGAAAGCTTTGAGAAGCTGGTGAAGATAAAACAGCGACAGCAAGAAGAAGAGAAGCGGAGGTGGTAGCCCAGGATCCAATGGTTTCTAAGGTGGCGGTAGCAGCCCGGCATTGAGCTTCCTGAGACAGAGCCGAGTCTTAGAGTAGGGAAGGATCAGAGGAGGAATCATGAGGTACGCTAGTGGTGACACCTGTAGAGATGTACATACTGTAGAGAACCAGAGCAGGAGCCGGTGCCAACACAGTTCCAGAAAGTCAAGTCCCCAGAGACGAGTCATAAATGAGGAAAGAAATAGGCGGTCAGTGTGAAAGCACTCCTGGGAGAGTGGGTGGAAGGCTCTTGTCACAGGGACCTGTGTGGAAAGGCCTGAGTCACGGGAGCCGAGTAAAGAGAAATTTACTATTTCAGCTGTTTGTGTAAGGCTGTGACACTCTCAGCTCCTTCCTCCTGTGTAAATTTCACTGTTTCTTCTACTGATTCTTGTGAACCCTCCACCACCCCCACCCCCATCTTCTTTTTGGTAGATTTTCCTGATATTCTCATTGGAGTCGCCCTATTTTCTCTCCTCTTGCCCAAAGAGCTCCCCCTTAAGGTCCACTGTAGGCCCTCTTGCCCTGTACAAGACTAAGAAACCTGTTCGATTATCCTTTCCATACTGGGGTATAGAATGTTCTTGGAAGTGCCATTGATTCCGTAGTTACTCCATCATCTATCTTATAAAATGATTCCAAACTAACTTTTTTTTTCCTCACTTCTCCAGTTGAGCTTTATTCCAGAATGGTTTTACAAAGCTGATTTTAAACCCAGTACGTCTCCACATGTGAACAGATCCATCCCTCAGCCCACAGACCAAAGAACCTAAGCAACTGCTCAGCTTTGAGTGTGGTGTCAGCTAGACTTTTAGTAGTGTTGGTCGCTCAGTCCTGTCCGACTCTTTGTGACCCCATGGACTGTAGTCTGCCAGGCTCCTCTGTCCATGGGCTTCTCCAGGCAAGAATACTGGAGTGGATTGCCATTCCCTTCTCCACGAACTAACTTTTCAAAACCATACCAATTGATGATTTTGTATTTGTGATATAACAAGCCTAGAACCTAGAACTGTTGTCACTCCTTTAATAAGGTTCCCCTGTCTGCCTGGGTGACAGAATTTATGGAGGCTGTTGTCTCATTATGGTTTTAGGATTTAAAGTGAGAAAATACTTAGAATAAAAAAGCTAGACCCGCTGGACACAAGTTTTCCTGGGAAATACTTTGTCCCAGGTGGCAGTAAGTAACCAGACACACAGGCATGATATGCAGCCTTAGAAATGAGTCTCATATAAAATGACTGGAAAGAAGAAAGCAGCACAAATCAATACCACCTCAGATCAACTTTCCTGCAGTTTATCTTGTTCCTGTGGTTTTGAGGATTGAGGAGTAATACCCTTTTGCCTCTGATATTTAACACAGAACCCTAATATTGCTGGTACTGCCATGAAGATTGGTAGCCAAGGTGTACATTCCTTCTCCCCTGGACTTGACCTGATCGTTAGTCTGCACTCTCAAGTTCTCGTATCTCCCTTTAGCCAAGGTCTGTCTCTCTGCATTTTCTGAGAATGTTGTCCTCTACCCTCTTTTTTAGACATTGTGTTTTGTCCTCTTTATAACCTGACACTTTGACACCAGGTGTAGATGTTTATTTGGAGTTGGAAAGAAGAGTCTTTTTTCTGAACCTCTCGCCTAGCCAATAGTATCTGTTAGGCTGTTTCTCCTTCAGGATGGCTTTTCCTTGGAGCATTGATTAGAGCAGCTCTGTTGTTGTATTTCTGAATTCTCTTCCCCTTTTCCATAAATATTGGTCTTCTATATTATTGCCAATTTTTGTGGCTTACACCACATTAAAAGTCAGAGACCCTTAACCCTGATGTGGACCAGTACTGCCTTTTCAAAATCTAAAAGGCTATTACCACTATTAACTGTTCTCTGTGCTCCTCCATATAGCCTTAAAACGTGGGCTTTTGTGAAGACCACTTTGAAACACAGGAGCATTGAAACCTGGTTGGGATACTGCCAGAACAGGTAGTTTTGAAAGAAAGGAAGGACATGGTCGATCCACTCGACATTGTCATTGGCAGTTGCTCCCTTAAAGCCCTTTCCATTCATAAGGATTGTCAGGGAGGAAAATGGAGAAGCTCTGTTAACTTCTGGTGAGTAAGATTTGGGAAATGTTTGGCAATGGCAAGAAAAATAAATGACTGTGTTAGAAAAAAAGAAATAGAGAAATTTGTACTTTGTACTTTGCCGGTTTCTTGCGCTCCCTCTCTGACAGCACAACACAGATCAGGGTACAAAAAATTTGCTTCAGATCCCTTGAGAAATTCTGGGAAAGTTCTATAGTGCATGTATATCTTTGCTTTTGCAAACACTGTCAACATTTTATTTGTTCTTTCATTTGCATTCACTCATTCGTAAAATTTTTATTAATGTATAAATTATGTATAGAAAGTACACATATATAAATATGTAGTTCAATTAATTGTACATATACATTCATTTCTTTTTATTTTCCCAACAAATGCTGATTGACTGACTCTAAGGGCAAATAAGAGAGTCTTTGCACTCAGAGCCTTATATTGTAGTTGAGGAGAAAAGACACATACTCAAACAATGATAGTACAAGGACATATAATGATAATGCCACAACAGATCATAAGCCCACATTCAGTGTACCAGCAAGGGGCTAATAAAAGATCAGATTCCATGAGAGATCACTTACAGCTGAGTTAATAAGTCTTCATTAGGAACATGCCACTTATTGGCCAGTGAAGTGTAGCAACATTTGAACAGAGGGAGAAGAGTGTAAGGGTTTTCCTGATGAAGGAGGTGGTATGACTAAGGTAGAGAAGCAAAGAAAGATCAAAATGTAATTGGGAAATGGTGGAAATTCCAGTCGGACTAGATGAAAAAGTACATATTTCTAGTTTCCTCTTTTTTGCCTTTAGTCATATTTTTAGCATCCCTCTTACTCTTGGGCCTTTTGTTTGTCCTCTTTGGTCTAACAAGAATAAAATGACCACCAAAGACGAAGGAATGGATAAAGGGGGCTGAAGACAATATTTAATCAGTCAGCCTAAGAAGAACAGCAAAACAAGTTTGGAACTGGGAAAAACTAGCATCTCATCTTCTTGCCAAAACTGAGGGTCAGCCCTTTTTTCAAGCTTCAATGGTTTCTCTTTGTTCTTTTTTCTCAGGATTTCCTGTGTTTGCCTGGAAAGGAGAGTCAGAAGATGACTTCTGGTGGTGCATTGACAGATGTGTGAATGTGGAGGGCTGGCAGCCAAACATGGTGTGTTAGGTTTCTGTTAGCACAGTTCACTGGGACCTGGGGGTACAGGGAGGGAGGATGTGGCCTGGGAGAGGGTTTCCCAACAGGAAGGAAGGAAGGAAGATGTTTCCTTTTTCATCTGATGTACTTGGGCTTCCAGCAGAACTAGATGCTTATGCTTAGGACATCCCAAGAATATTAAACCTCTTTATAGCCTCAAAGTGCTTATAATTGTCAGTGCTGATCTTAGAAGTGCTCATATTCATCAGCAGTGTTAAAATACTGCTCCGGGTTCACACATGACTAGTTAAAAAGTAAGATGAATGAGTTACTATCTCCTAACACTGCTTACCAGCACCTCCCCCAACACACACCGCTCCTGTGGTACATAGCTTTCTCTCTAGAATCACATGCCAAATTTATAGTAAACCTGAAGGGATTCAAAGTTCAAATTTCTTCTGTATTCATTTCTCACCTTAGGAAGTTGGGGCTTTTAATTTTTGCTTAGTTTTTATTTTTGTTTCACTTTTTTTTAAAGTGTATGGCAAAACCAATACAGTATTGTAAAGTAAAATAAAGTAAAAATAAAAATTTTTTAAAAAGTGCTTGAAGGCTGATAACATATTAGATTCATAAAGGGAAGCACAGAGCTGCACAAGTACAATACACTCCTACTTTGCAAACCTTTCTGGATAGGAGTGAGAGGAGAAATTAAGGAAATCAACTAAAAACAAGAATCCTTGAAGCGCTAGTCCTACTATTACTTGCTGCTAAAGACTGCAGAGCAGGCTTTACCTGGGAGACAGAGGGAGAAGCAGCCTGTCTTTCTAGATTCTGTGATGCAGGTCACAATGCACCAAGGGTTGATTTGAGGAAAGCTGGGTTAAAACCTTTGTATCCTCAAAGGGAGGGAGGAGTTGGCTGCACAATGAGTCAGCTCATTCCAGCAGAGTTTAACAGTGGCAGAACGGAGTGTGACTGACAGAGGTTCTACTGGGAATAAAATATTAATTGTATAGTCACGAACATAGGGAGGACAGGGCATTGTACATAGCAAGCATTTACAGACTGTAGATCAGCATAATCTGCTGGAAAGGTTGACGAAGTGAGTAAGACAAGGATAAGAACTGTGACCCCAGAAAACAGTACTCATAATCTTTTTTGGATCCTGTAAAGATCTAGTACTTTTACTTGCTCGCTAACCTCAGGAAGATTCCTGGGTGACAAGAATTTTCTGCAGTAGAATGACAGGCTAATAATTATAGGCTTTATTCAATAAATAAATATTAGGGATAGCAACCACCTGCCTGTATTCAAAATCTTTGTTAAAAGGAAAAAGTGGATGAGAATAGTTATTCTAAGATACAGTCTTTCCTGTATAGCATATTTTGTATGCTAGGGATCAGAGGCTGCAAGGAAAAACGCCATGAGGGATTTCATATGTGTAAAAAGGGAGAGAGAAATGCAGAGGACCCTTTCTGTTCCTTAGGGACTCTGTTCTGAGGGTTTCTACCACAAGAAAAATAGAGCACTGACTTACAGTATGGAGCAAGTGTAAGAGTGAGTCCAGCCTTGGATCTCTACTCTCAAATAAGGTTTGGTGGAATCAGAGAAATTAGATCAACAGCAGGAGCAGAATTTGGAATTCCCTGGTGGTCCAGTGGTTAGGACTCCATGTTCTCACTGCCAAGGGCCTGAGTTCAGTCCCTGATCAGGGAACTAGGATTCCACAAGCTAAGTGGTGCTGCCCAAAACAAAAAAACAAGGGCAGAAGCAAAAAAGAGGTCAGGTATTAGACACAAGGTTGGAGATTGTGTGTAGGCAGGGATCCAGGATGGTGCTTTTGACACTTGTAGTGGAGTTAACTGATGGCACTGCAAAATGGGCATGTGCCAGCAGAGGGCAGCTCAGTCCTGTGGGTCTTTCTGGGACAGTGTATGTGACAATTTGGAAAGTCTTGCCAAGCATTTCTGACAGCTAGGTAAAGGGGTGAAATGCCACAGCCTACTGCCTAATCATATTCTAAGCTAATCTTTCTTTAGCTTATTTATAATTCAGAAACTTTCCTCCGCTGATGAAAGCTCCAGTGGGCACAGCTTTGTGTTTGTCTTTAATCCCAACCTGAAATAGTGATGAGCTGTTCAGAGGCATGCTTGCACACCTACATGCTGCAGAGTTCCCTAGTTATTTTTAATTTGGTTTATAGAGAGTGTGAGGTTGTGCTAGGCAAAACCCTACTGTGCTGCCTGAGCATTTTGGGTAGGAGAATGCCTGTACTTTGGGACAAGTAAAGGATTAACAAATACAGTTTTATAAGCCATTGTTCTGGGAGAGAGACTAATTATCTGGTTTTACTAAGCTTTCACTGATTATATTCAAAGTCCTGAATTTAACTAATATAAATATGCTATTAGGTTTAAGCTTTCTGACTATCTATAGTACAGTCAGGAGCTAGTGGTCTAGATAATCACTTAAGCTATTAGTCCATACGAAAATCCTCATTGCATTGCTGTAAGTTTGATCCTAGTAGGTATGTCATTTGGGAAGTTCACTTGGCTGTGAGAATTACAGTTGACCTTTCATCTCACTGTCATTTTCTTCTGTATAATGACCACTGTAAATTACTTTGTTTAACCATTTACAAACTTTTAAATATGACATTATTGATGCTTATTATTCTAGATCTTGGATGATGGAGGGGATCTTACTCACTGGATTTATAAGAAGTATCCCAACATGTTTAAGAAAATCAAGGGCATCGTGGAGGAGAGTGTTACTGGAGTCCACAGGTAAGATTTGACGTAGGCATGCTGGCTTTATGCAGCCTGGACATATGTTCATGTAATCACATACTTACAGAATTGTTGTTGCTGTTTATTTGCCAAGTCATGTTCAACTCTTTGCAAGTCCATGGACGGTAGTCCACCAGGCTTCTCTGTCCATGGTGTTTTCCCAGGAAGAACGGTGAAGTGGGTTGCCATTTCCTTCTCTAGGGGATCTTCCCGACACAGGGATCAAACCCAAGTCTCCTGCATTGGCAGGTGGGTTCTTTACCACTGAGCCACCAGGGAAGCCCACTTATAGACTACATTATGTTAAAAATTAAAATGATGCTCTGAAATGATGAGATCCGAATCTGCATACTTGTGTTTTAAATTAACAACACAAATAACAAACTTAAAATAATGAGGAGTGGATAGGGGAACAGTGTGGGCCTCATGTTTTCTAGCATTGTAATACAATGACTGCTTGTCTTTTTGGGACAAATTCAATTATTGAACTTCTGCACTGAACCAATAACTGCTCTAAAAACCATGCTAGGGATCTCGCAGTGGGGGAAAAAAATCCTGGTCCCTCAGAGAGCTTACATTCATACACAGAGAGCAAGTATTTAGGGTTCTGTTTCTCAAATGAGTCTTAATTCCCTGAGTACAATTGTAACCATTTCTGTTTCCTGTTATTTACCCAGAAAGAGCTAAAGTAAGAAAGTTTTAGGGAAATAAATTCTGAATAAGCCACTATCACTGCTTTTTTATATTGTGATCTTTTTGAATGTATAAAACTATGAATTGTCCCAAGTTTTCAAACTTTTAGTAAGGGGTGAGTTTTGAATAAAACATCTGTGTCTAATTTTTAGTTGACTGAATTAAAAAAAATAAATAACGCTTATATATAGATATATGGACTTCCCAGGTGGTGCTAGTGGTAAAGAACCCACCCACCAATGCAGGAGATGTAAGAGGCATGGATTTGATCCCTGGGTCAGGAAGATCCTCTGGAGAAGGGAATGGCAATCCACTCCAGTATTCTTGCCTGGAGAATCCCATGGACAGAAGAGCCTGGTGGGCTACAGTCCATAGGGTTGCACAGAGTCAGACATGACTGAAGCAACTTAGTATGCATGTAGATATACATATTTATAGGTATGTATACTGAAATTATAAAATTAAGACTATTTGAAAGTTAAAATTGTTGCTTTAGAGTAGTGGGATTAAAACAGTACTTAAAATTTTCTCTTATAGTTAAAAAGAGAAATAAAATTAATAAGCAATTTAAAGTTTTACATTTTAATCCTTAAAATTTAGAGATGGGTCAAAGATTTTCCCCATGTGCCTTTTGATTAAGATCTTTCTTTCTAAGCTGTATATAGACTCTGGAAAAGGTATTCTCTATTTCTCTATATACAATTTATAGGATGAAACTAGTTGTGTCTCAGGCTGTCATGCCTACTCAATTAACTTATTTGTAAAATTTGATATGAAACTGATGGATTAGAAAATCTCATTATTTTATGTTCTTTTTATTTCCTTTATCCTTAGGCTCTACCAGCTATCCAAAGCTGGAAAGCTGTGTGTTCCAGCCATGAATGTCAATGACTCAGTCACGAAACAGAAATTTGACAACCTCTACTGTTGCCGTGAATCAATTCTTGATGGGTAATGGATTATCTTTGTAGTGAACTTCAGTTGTTGAATTGAGGTTCTAAATTTTTTGGTTTTGGTTGTTTCTGGAAATGATTTGTGTAGCACCTCTAAGCTGTATACAGACTCTGAAAATGTATTCTTTGTTTCTATATATATATGGTTTCTATATATATATTCTTTGTTTCATATATATATATATATGAAACTAGTTGTATCTCAGACACAATATTTCATAACATATATCATACTCAATATTTTATAACCCAAAGATACCTTTGCTATCACTATGACATCATACTCAATACTCAATATTTTATGATGTAGAGTTACCATTGCTGTCGCTATTGCAAGTGAATCTATTTTACTTAAAAAATCAGACCAGCTGCTGTCTTTTGGTGACAGTTTTTACTTTGTGATCCTATCAGGCCTGGAAGTCAGTTAGTATAAGTAACTTTGTTGATTTAGGAAAAGGTTCCTGGTGTTTCTCTTCCAGGTCATGTTGTCATGTAACTTAAGTTACAACCATCATAACAATTCTTTGGCCATCTGGAAAATCATGGTGAGCAAAGGGTCATTTCCCAGAGGCATTTGTAATTTTTCACATCTGTGAGGACTACAAGTCTGAAAAAAAACCTACTTAGATATAATATACCAAAAACTCTGTTCTTCCAGAACCCAGTTGCTGTCTACACTTGTGTCCTGACATTTCTTCTTTCTCGCTAAGATGACTCAATAATTCCCTGTATGAAAGCATTAAGTTGGTTTAGAATACTGCCAAACCAAATGGTTTCCATCATATACAGGTTAATAGAAAAGTGAAGAAAGGGCCTGGGGGCCACATTACTAGTCTGAACATCAGGCAGTTTGGAACACCACAGGCACTAGTGATTTCCTTGTTGGTGCTGAGCCAGTCCAGGACCATTCTAAGCCATGACTTTTGAATATGGCTGTCGCCAAGCCACACTTAGCCTCATCACTCAACAGAAATTGCCTCTGCACTTAACTGATAGTTACTGAGTCTCATCGGGGTTCATGGAGTTACACTAGTTCCTAGTGAGTGGAGTTGTCAAGTCATTAAAAAGATAGATTTCTACTTTCCCTTGGGGCATTTTTAGACTCTTTTCAACAGGAGAGGTTAACCAGATAGATGAGGAGAAAGACCCACAGATATTTGTCAGAACTGTCTCAGAATGGCAGATTTTAGTTGAAAAGTTTCTTCTGCCTAGCTAGGGCTTCCTAGAGAAGGGAGATCAACCAGACCTAAAGAGAAACCAGAAACTGCTCCTACAACTTCTTCTAAGAGAGCCTGAAAACAGTAAGGACCTTTATTCTAGCTTCATAGAGACTCAGGGACAAAGAAGAACACGTCTGAAAAGGACTCAGCCCAGAAAACTCACTGCTTATGCAGTCAGTGTTGGCATGTTTCATGGCTCTTCTCCACCTTGTTGCCTGTTACCCTACCTGAATTAATGTGGGACCTATTGGCCATTCTGATATTACTAAATATAGGACTCATTTATCAGCGTTCTATTTTACGTGTCTCATTCAGTAAGCTAGAAAGTTTACATTAAGCCAGAGCTTTGTCACCTGCTAAATAAAATTATTTTATTTTTATTTACTTTTTATCTTTATTTCCAAATATTATATATTCTAAATGTTATATAATAAATATATATTGCTTTTATGTTTAAAAGTTACTTTGTGGTCTATTGCTTCTTCCCTTTTGCACCACTCCCAGGACAAGGGGAAAAAAAGAAAAAAACCCTCACATATAGATGGAATTGATTGGATAGCATGGAGTAAGAAAATGCATATTTTATTGAACTTTTCTTTCTAGTCATTAAATAGTTTCTTTAGAATAGAAACCAGGCTTACTTTCAACATTCAAAACAAAACCAAAAAAAAAAAAACCATGAAAACAAAGGGACTCAATCTATTCTTAAGGGAGAAACTAGAGATTTTTCTGATTCAATTTTTCTTCCCCCGTAGACTTAAAAGAACAACAGACATGATGTTTGGTGGGAAGCAGGTGGTGGTCTGTGGCTATGGAGAGGTAAGGTTTAGTCTTTCAGTTATTAGGAATTTAAAATGTATTTTGCAGAAATATACTAGAATTTTTCACTTCTGTGGATGTCAGACTACATTCATTTACCATTTTAAATGGGAAAAAAGTAATTTCAGAAGCCTCTGGTTAAAGTACAATCTTTCTTTTTCCGTTTGCATTTTTGCTATTTTTTCCTTAAGTTGATTTTCTGACTGTTCCAATGCGCTGTTTGCGATGTTCTTTTAGCTTGTGTTTTGATTATAAATCGTGAGTGTGGGTGTACTTGTGCACATGCATGTGCTAAGCAGGGCTGAGGAGTTTGTTTATGAAATGCATTCATTTATTTTTTTTCCTGTTTTCCCCCAAGCATGAATCTATTCAGTGAAATTCCGTTTGGGGGCGGAAAGGGGGGTACACTTCACCAGAAGCTTTGAGGAGCTGTTTTCTTCGTGACTTTCCTTCTCATGCGTTCTTTCTCCTCTCTCCAGGTCGGGAAGGGGTGCTGTGCTGCCTTGAAAGCTATGGGCTCCATTGTGTATGTGACTGAGATCGACCCCATCTGTGCTCTTCAGGCCTGGTAAGCATGCACAAGGAGATCTGCTTTTTCCTCTGCAGCACTGTCTAACGTGATCTTGTAACTGCCTCCAAAGAATGGCGTAGTTAACGCAACATTTTCTCTCGGAGGGGCCTGGATCCTGAGAGGCTGGTATTAACTGTAAGCACCCGTCTTTCAAAAATCTAGGAGCTCTGCTCTGGGAAAACAGAGATTATCAGGGAAGCTAGAATTTGGAACTCTTGTGGAAGCAGTAACAGGGGAAGCCTTGAGTCAGAAAATAGGTAGCCCCTTCCCAGCTCCACATGCCATCCCTCTCCCTTTGAAAACAATGATCAAAAAAGAAATAGGCTGGCGTCAGATCCTTTCCAAAGTGATGCACCGAAAAGAGCACTTCTGTCACATGCCTCCCCCAGATGCATCACCTCAGTGTGATCAGGAAGAAATGTCAGACAAATCAAGTGAAGGGTAAAATCTACTAACTCTGATTGAAGGATACATAAGAGTTGTTTGTACTGTGCTTATAATTCTTAAGCTTGAAATGATTCCAAAGTTAAAATTAAAAAAAATAGTTCCTCTCTCATCTGTAAATTGTGTGTAATCTTATCTACCTCAATTATGAAAGTTCACAAAATAATTATATAATTATTACATATGATAATGCTTTGCTGGTGGCTCAGATGGTAAAGAATCTGCCTGCAGGAGACCCAGGTTCAATCCCTGGGTCAAGAAGATCCCCTGGAGAAGGAAATAGCTACCCACTTCAGTATTCTTACCTGGAGAATCCCATGGACAGAGGAGCCTGGTGGGCTACAGTCCATGGTGTCGCAAAGAGTCAAACATTACTGAATGACTAACACATACATTATATAATAAATATATAACTATGCAAAGTGTAGAGGGGCTGTCACATAATAAATGCCCACTAAGTGGTAACTTATTAAAATTGTCTCCTGCTACCCTCAACAGGATAGAAATATTGGGTAAAATCTTACAGAAAAATGAAATGAACTTTTTGGCCAACTTAGTACCACTGTCCCTGAAAACAACTGCACAGTCCCCATGTCTGTAGCCTGAATAACCCACCCAGTCTTTACCATTAACCCGCCCAAGGAAGGCACACACAATAGATGAGGCATGATATTTCCTCTAACCTACCACTCCTCACACACGCTAGCCATCAACCCACAGTTTTCCCCAACAGAGTTGTTGACTTTGTCTAAGTCAAGGCTCCAGCACACAAGGGGAACTGTCACCATTCTAGCACTTTCAGGGTTTATTCAGTTCAGTTCAGTTCAGTCGCTCAGTCGTGTCCGACTCTTTGCGACCCTATGAATCGCAGCACGCCAGGCCTCCCTGTCCATCACCAACTCCTGGAGTTCACTCAGACTCACGTCCATCGAGTCCGTGATGCCATCCAGCCATCTCATCCTCTGTCGTCCCCTTCTCCTCCTGCCCCCAATCCCTCCCAGCATCAGAGTCTTTTCCAATGAGTCAACTCTTCGCATCAGGTGGCCAAAGTACTGGAGTTTCAGCTTTAGCATCATTCCTTCCAAAGAAATCCCAGGGCTGATCTCCTTCAGAATGGACTGGTTGGATCTCCTTGCAGTCCAAGGGACTCTCAAGAGTCTTCTCCAACACCACAGTTCAAAAGCATCAATTCTTCAGCGCTCTGCCTTCTTCACAGTCCAACTCTCACATCCATACATGACCACAGGAAAAACCATAGCCTTGACCAGATGGACCTTAGTTGGCAAAGTAATGTCTCTGCTTTTGAATATGCTATCTAGGTTGGTCATAACTTTTCTTCCAAGGAGTAAGCGTCTTTTGATTTCATGGCTGGAATCACCATCTGCAGTGATTTTGGAGCCCAAAAAAATAAAGTCTCACACTGTTTCCACTGTCTCCCCATCTATTTCCCATGAAGTGATGGGACCGGATGCCATGATCTTTGTTTTCTGAATGTTGAGCAGAGAAACCTAAACATGCTTTAATACTGATTGAGATACCGATTCAAACTACCTT